>NC_141697.1:294488383-295173383 GCF_964263255.1 Lissotriton vulgaris | reverse complement strand
CAGCCTTTGGGAGCCACCTGTCACTCACAAACAAGACAGTCAATTCACAAACAGGCCAAGGTACACAAAAAGGTCAGACAAGAGAACAGCAACTTTCTAAAAGTGCTGTTCTCAAACACAGGATTTAAAAACCACCTTTCCTAAAAGATGTGTTATTAAATTCTGAGTTCAGGGATACCAGACATTTATGTCCGATCTTGCTCCTCTGGGAAGATATGCAGGTAACCACTTTAGCCAGCATTCCCCATGATAGCCTATGAGCAAGATAGCCTTACAATAGTGAAAAAAAATGAAAATGGTTGTAACTCACTACCAGAGCATGTCACCTGCACTAGTGCATGCTCTACCTTTCACATACACTGCACCCTGCCCAAGGGGGTACCTTGGGCCTTCCATAGGGGTGACCAATGTGTACAGAAAGGGAAGGGTTAGGCCTGGTCAGTGGGGACACTGACCAGGAGGACATAGCAGTTCACAGACGGCACACAGGCACTGCAGTGGCAGGCCTGAGACACCATTTTAGGGCTTCTCATGTGGGTGGCACAATCAGTGCTGCAGGCCCACTAGTATCATTTGTATCACTAGCCCTGGCACACTCAGTGCACTTTACTAGGGCCTTCTTGGCCATACAAATATGCCAATCATGGATAGCCAATTACAGTAACAATTTACACAGAGAGCATATGCACTTTAGCACTGATCAGCAGTGGTAAAGTGCCCAGAGTCCTATTGCCAACAACCACGGGTCAGGAAAAATAAGGGAGGAAGAAGCAGAATGCTTGGGGATAACCCTGCAAAAAGGGCCAATTCCAACAGAGGCCAATTGATAAAGACATTTATGAGTTGGTGAAGTCGTACTGCGGAAGTACTCCACATTCACATAAATATTTTGTTAAACTACTGCCCTTGTATTTTTCCACCATTCTACATCTATGCTTGAGTTTCAACTGGCAGATTAATGTTTTGTTTTTTCAAAAGTAAGTTTCAGACTCTTATTGCAGCCGACAGTCTTTCTCTCTAAACTCAGTAGCCTCCACTTGCACACAGACTTTCAGTGGATTTATAGAAATAAAGTAAGAAAATGATCTTTGGCCTTTTCCTGGAAGTCCGACTCTGGCATCAACCCACGGATGTGTTACATTTACTGTTCTTTCTCTCTATAGTGAAAGATAGTTCTCTCAGAATAAACAATCGGAAAATGAAATCATGACTACAACTGCAGTTAAACCATGTCCCTGCGTAGCATAGTACAAGGACGTCAGGCATTTTTAATGTAAATATTTGGAAACAATCTCAGCTTATATTTAACAATATTTGTAGTTCACACACATTTACAGCAATGCATCCTTAAAATCGCCACATATTATTTCCATTTTGGTATGCATCTGCCACTTGTATTACAACACTATGCTACAAAATGATGGCTTCAATCCATACAAAAACCTAAGGTTATTTTCATAGCCATAATCAATAACCATCTCAAGTTGCCATGCTTGGGAATTCCTTGCATTCGTCTGTGAAAATGCAGTTAGTTCAGGCATGTAATACAAAGTTGTTCTCCTAAATGTAACATTTTAAAATAAAAAGAATATTTGTCAGGATCCTGTGTTCCTGAAACGGTACTGAGTGGTTCATTGTATTGCAGTAGTGTCTTCAGATTGGCTCAGAATGGAACAAAATGGAATTATCGACCCACGCCAACACTGTATCCTTCTTCCTCGGGTTCCCAATGGAGTTAGAACGCGTGTGTTGTCCTGTGTTGTATTAAATTATGTTATTATGTTATTATAATGTGCTTATTTGTGACATGTACTAGCACAACACTTTTCTGGTGCTGCAAAGAATGAGTAACACTATTAAGGCTCCTTATTAGAGATTGAAAAGGTATGTTTTTATTCAGATGTGCATTGTTATCTTCGTTGTATAAGCCATGCAACTGGGCATTTCCCCATGTCCTACAGCTAAAGAGTACGGGATTTATTAATAAAAGGCATTATTTTAATAATGCATTATATGAATAAATACTGCTATGGAAAATGTGGTCTAGTTCTCAAACAGCAGTCACTCCATTAACATAAAATAGAAAGAGTGCTGCTCCCACCTCGCTAACAGAATCTGAATGTCTAAAGTGAGATGACTAACTAAAGTTACTCTTAATTAATTTGTCAATTTATATAGCATGTCTTATCACCCGTGAGGGTATCCAGGTGTCTGTGGGCATGGGGAAGATTGAGGGCCTCAGGGCAGCGCAGCAGGCCTTGCTACTGCGCAGCCCTATGGCAAAAGAAAAGTGCAGGAATGTGGTGTATCTATTAGCTATGGTGCATCCCTATCCTTTTCTCCTGGTCCGGTACACAATGAGCTGCTGTGCGCCAATGCAGGCACCTTTGCATCATGGTGCCTGCGTTACGGGGTTGATTATTTTTGTGCAGGAAGGGAAACCTTCCTGCACAAAAACAATTACAAGAGGCGTTTTCTTGTTCTATGTGAGGTAGGTCCAGTTAGTGCTGGTCAGCTGGACAATTGAAGGGAGGCTTCAGGAAGCTTGTTGTGTCCCTGTAGCTTAAACAGGAGGTCAGCCAACTGACCCTTGGAGCCACTTTTGGGGCGGCCTGGGTTCGAGGCAAGCAGGTCCAACCTTTTTTTCTCAGACAGCTGTGAGGTCCTTCTTCTAAATCTACCACAGGTCCAGGAGTATTCTGATGAGAGATTCTGAAGGTACCACATGTACCCACAGTGCCAGACTGTGGGTGAAGGATTCCCCCTTTTTCTAACCTTCTACTATTCCTGGATTTTCCTCCAAACTATCTAGGGTAACAAAGGGTAGGTAGGCCTAGGTGAGAACTGCATTTGTCAGCGGCAGGGCAGGCAGGTTTTAGATGGCAGGAAGAGGGAAGCTTCGGAAGGCTAAGTAAAACTCCCCAGGACATCCTGCTCAATAGAGAAATACCCTGCCGCGCACTCAAGGCCCTTTTGTTCCTGTATCTGGAAAAAAACACACAGCACCAAAGTAGAGCCTTTCACAGTTGTGTGACTCGGGCAGTGATAGAAAGGCACATTTGGCTTAGGCAAGCATATTTCTAAAACGGTCACTTTTAGAACTGTACCTTAGAATCCGGCTTTACCTTTAAAAAGGATATTAAATTAGCTGGGATTTAGCCTCTAGTCCTTCACTCTATTTAAATGGTTAGTTGGCATCCTCAGAGTCATTGTAGTTTTTAGGTCTCGCCCTGGCGAAAGCACGCGAAAGCGTGCTCTCGCCGCAAGATTATAGCTGTCGGCTCAGCCGACAACGAGGGGAGACAAGAGCAGAGTCGGATTCCAACGCGCACATTGGGATTGGGTTGCGCGCGTCGACGCACGCCTTGGGATTTGGTCGCGAGCGTGAGCTTGTACCGTATACAGCTCAAGTCGTGCGGCTTGTTTTTACATGCAAATGTCTTGCGGGGTGTAAATCACAAACTTGCACGCAGTACACACTGCTCATCTTAAATGAAAAAACTGAAAATGTGTCTGGGAAGATTGGAGTCGGCGGCATCTCCCCGGGGAAGCCGCAGATGTAAGGTCTGCAGAAAGGGGGCTTCCAGGGGGGGGCTACGGGCTGCATCAGATAACACGTGTCGTGCGGTGTGTGTTCAAGAGCAGACTTCTTAACGACAGGTAGGCCTGGGGGGGGGAGGCTGCTGGTAGTATCAGTATGCGGCGTCAGGCCTGTATCGTGAGCACCAGACTGCAATGGCAAAGCATGCCACTGTGTTGCTGCTGCTTTTAAAAGCGCTTTATTCCCCTGGCGAGGCAGCGAGGCACGTTAGCGGACTGGGCTGTGTGCGCCAGACCTGTATTGATTGCAACTGTTAGACCTGACATCTTTGGCGTGATTACCCCTATCTTTTTGCCTCTGCCTCCTGTATTTTTCGATGCTGTGCTGGATTCGTTTTTCTGGTTTAGATGCTTTGGACACTCGGCCACTGCTGATCAGTGCCAGAGTGTAAGTGCTCCCTACGTAAATTGTTATCATGATTGGATATCCATGTTTGGCATATTGTATCACCATGAAGTCCCTAGTAAAGTGCATGGGGTGTGCCAGGGCCGGTGATGACGAATGCTACTAGTGGGCCTGCAGCACTGATTGTGCCACCCACAGGAGTAGCTCTAAAATGGTGTCTCGGGCCTGCCACTGCAGAGCCTACGGGCAGTTTAGAACTGCCATGTCCTCCTGGTCCGCGTCCCCGCTGACCAGGCCTAACCCTTCCCTTTTCGTGCACATCAGTCACCCCTATGGAAGGCCCAAGGTACCCCCCTGGGCAGGGTGCCGTGTATGTGAAAGGTAGAGCATGTACTAGTGCAGGTGACATGCTCTGGTAGTGAATTACAGCCATTTTCGTTTTCACTATTGTAAGGCTATCTTGCTCCATAGGTTAACATGGGGGATGCTGGCTACAGTGGTTAACGGCATTTCTTCCCATAGGAACAAGATAGGACATAAGTATCTAGTATCCCTGAACTCAGAATTTAATAACACATCTTTGAGGAAAGGTGGTTTTTAGATCCTGTGTTTTAGAACAGCACTTTTAGAAAGTTGCTGTTCTCTTGTCTGACCCTTCTGTGTGCCTGGGCCTGTTTGTGTATTGACTGTCTGGTTTGTGAGTGACAGGGGCTGGGGAATTCCCCCAGAGGCTGGATGAGTCAGCACTAGGCTGAATGAAGCAATTGCTACCTGAGTGGTGGGCGGAGTTAGCACCTGGGCTGAATAGGGCTGTGCCTGCCTGCCACAATGCTGGCTCCACCTCCTGCTGGGCGGCTGAGGACCCTGCCCCTCACTCTGAAAGGAAAGATGCAGCCAGCAAAACAAAGTGCTCAGGATCCACCCAGAACTGGTTCAGACCGGGCTCAGGGCCCACATGCACTGAAAGAACAAAGACTTAAGGGGTATAAGTACAGGACCCCTGACAACAGAAAATTAGATCATCCTGGAAATCAAGAAGGAACCTCTGCCAAGGAGAAAGCTGACTCTGAAGAAGGAAGACTGTCCTGCTGTTGCTCTGCTGGACTGACCTGCTGTTGCTTTGCTGCCAAGGAGAGGGGAAGGACTTTGCTGTGAGCTGTGTCCCCTGTCTTGTAAGGAATCTCCAAGGGCCTGAGAAGAGCTGGCTCCCTGTTTCCGAAGTCCCAGGAACAAAAGGACTTCACCCCCAGTCTCCCTGAACTATGCTGAGAGAGTTCTGTCCTTCGTAGAGTGCTTGATCCAGTTGTGGGGCCTCTAGAAGTTGAACCTGAGCTGGGAAGCTTGAGACTAAGCTGAGAAACTTGTGAAGCTGAAAAGTGTCGCATCGCTCGCTTGCGGAGCGCATCCCCGACAGTGCGAGAAGTTTCCCGCCGCTACGAAGGTCGAGATCGGCACAGCGCCTGACATCGCTGCCGGAGCCGTCGCACCCTTCGTTTGCGGGACGCACCAGACCGGTGCGGGAGAATCGAACATCGCTGCGAGTGTCGTCGCAGAACCTGTCGCCTGGGTGAGATCGCCGCACCGCTTGCTTGAGGACCACATCATGTCGCTGCGAACATCGTCGCAGAAACATCTCATCGAGGAGCTGCGAGAGAGAGGATCACCGCTGGACCGCGCATCGTCGCCCCGGAGATCGTCGCAGCCTCTACGAGATCATCGCATCGTGCCTTTGCGAGAACAGACTTCCTACGGAACCTACGCACCGGAATCTACGCAAGCTGCCTTCCTCCCCATACAGACCGGATTCGTCACAACACGCCCGCTGCTGCAGCGGGGCTGTCGCATCGCCTCCCCAGGGTCTCAGGAGTAACGCATCGCTTGTTTCCACCGCACCAGCTTCCTGCCTGTGGAACTTTGTTGTATCTAAAAGGTACTGTGAGTCAACGTGACGCAACTGTGAACTTTTCATGCATCTGTGGATTATTTGATCGCAACTTAAAGAACTTTGATTACAACCTGAAGAACTCATTTGAAACCATAACCTTGCATTGTGTATGTTGGATTTTTGCCGTTTTGGTCTTGTGTAGTTTAGAATAAATATCTTTATTTTCCTAAACTGTTGTGGAATCAGTTTGTGGTGTTTTCACTGTGTTACTGTGAGTGTTGGTACAAATACTTTACGCATTGCCTCTGGTTAGCCTAGACTGCTCAGGCCAAGCTACCTTGAGGGCGAGCAGGGGTTATCTAAGAGGATTATCTCCTTGCCCTGACTAGAAGCAAGGGTCCCTATTTGGACAGTGGTACCTACCTCTGCCAACTAGAGACCCCCAGTTCTAACATTGGTGGCAGCGGTGGGATCAAGCGATGCGTTACTCCTGAGACCCAGGGGAGGCGATGCGACAGCCCCGCTGCAGCAGCGGGCGTGTTGCGACGAATCCCTTAACTGACGGGGCCAAACAGAGGTCAGCATTTTCAACGCCAGAGGGGCACTTCCAGTTCCGTGTCATGCCCTTTGGGTTGAAGAATGCCCCTGCCACGTTCCAGAGACTGGTTAACCAGGTACTGTCCGGGCTGGAGGAATTCAGCGCCGCATACCTGGATGACATTGCTGTGTTCAGCTCCACGTGGGAGGAACACTTGCAACATCTCTGCGAAGTGTTGAAGGCTCTGCAAAAGGCAGGCCTCACTATCAAGGCCAGCAAGTGCCAGATAGGGCAGGGATCTGTGGTGTATTTGGGACACCAGGTGGGGAGCGGCCAGTTGGCGCCCCCTCAGGCAAAGATTGATACCATTCTGGCTTGGGAGCCCCCCAAGACCCAGACAGAGGTGAGAGCCTTTTTAGGACTCACCGGGTATTACAGACGGATTGTCAAGGGATATGGCACCATTGTTGCCCCCTTGACAGAACTCACTTCCAAGAAGTTGCCCAAAAGAGTTGACTGGACGGACGCCTGCCAAACTGCTTTTGATGCCCTGAAAACTGCGATGTGCACAGCACCAGTGCTCAAGGCACCTGACTTTTCCAGTGAGTTCATAGTTCAGACGGATGCTTCAGAGCATGGTGTGGGAGCAGTACTCTCACAAGCCACTGAGGAGAATGGAGACCAGCCAGTAGCTTTCATTAGTCGGAGGCTACTCCCCAGGGAACAGAAGTGGAGTGCGATTGAAAGGGAGGCTTTTGCTGAGGTCTGGGCTCTGAAAAAGTTGAGGCCCTACCTGTTTGGGACTCACTTTCGTGTTCAGACCGACCACAGACCCCTCAGGTGGTTAATGCACATGAGGGGAGAAAACCCAAAACTGTTGAGGTGGTCCATGTCCCTACAGGGAATGGACTTTACGGTGGAACACCGCCCTGGTACAGAACACGCCTACGCTGATGGTCTGTCCAAGTTTTTCCGCCTTAGTGAAGAGAACTCCCAAGAGGGTGGGTAGTTCTCCCCACTTTCAGCTGGAGGGGACACGTGTTAGACCTGACATCTTTGGCGTGATTACCCCTATCTTTTTGCCTCTGCCTCCTGTATTTTTCGATGCTGTGCTGGATTCGTTTTGCTGGTTTAGATGCTTTGGACACTCGGCCACTGCTGATCAGTGCCAGAGTATAAGTGCTCCCTACGTAAATTGTTATCATGATTGGATATCCATGTTTGGCATATTTGTATCACCATGAAGTCCCTAGTAAAGTGCACGGGGTGTGCCAGGGCCGGTGATGACGAATGCTACTAGTGGGCCTGCAGCACTGATTGTGCCACCCACAGGAGTAGCTCTAAAATGGTGTCTCGGGCCTGCCACTGCAGCGCCTACGGGCAGTTTAGAACTGCCATGTCCTCCTGGTCCGCGTCCCCGCTGACCAGGCCTAACCCTTCTCTTTTCGTGCACATCAGTCACCCCTATGGAAGGCCCAAGGTACCCCCCTGGGCAGGGTGCCGTGTATGTGAAAGGTAGAGCATGTACTAGTGCAGGTGACATGCTCTGGTAGTGAATTACAGCCATTTTCGTTTTTCACTATTGTAAGGCTATCTTGCTCCATAGGTTAACATGGGGGATGCTGGCTACAGTGGTTAACGGCATTTCTTCCCATAGGAACAAGATAGGACATAAGTATCTAGTATCCCTGAACTCAGAATTTAATAACACATCTTTGAGGAAAGGTGGTTTTTAGATCCTGTGTTTTAGAACAGCACTTTTAGAAAGTTGCTGTTCTCTTGTCTGACCCTTCTGTGTGCCTGGGCCTGTTTGTGTATTGACTGTCTGGTTTGTGAGTGACAGGGGCTGGGGAATTCCCCCAGAGGCTGGATGAGTCAGCACTAGGCTGAATGAAGCAATTGCTACCTGAGTGGTGGGCGGAGTTAGCACCTGGGCTGAATAGGGCTGTGCCTGCCTGCCACAATGCTGGCTCCACCTCCTGCTGGGCGGCTGAGGACCCTGCCCCTCACTCTGAAAGGAAAGATGCAGCCAGCAAAACAAAGTGCTCAGGATCCACCCAGAACTGGTTCAGACCGGGCTCAGGGCCCACATGCACTGAAAGAACGAAGACTTAAGGGGTATAAGTACAGGACCCCTGACAACAGAAAATTAGATCATCCTGGAAATCAAGAAGGAACCTCTGCCAAGGAGAAAGCTGACTCTGAAGAAGGAAGACTGTCCTGCTGTTGCTCTGCTGGACTGACCTGCTGTTGCTTTGCTGCCAAGGAGAGGGGAAGGACTTTGCTGTGAGCTGTGTCCCCTGTCTTGTAAGGAATCTCCAAGGGCCTGAGAAGAGCTGGCTCCCTGTTTCCGAAGTCCCAGGAACAAAAGGACTTCACCCCCAGTCTCCCTGAACTCTGCTGAGAGAGTTCTGTCCTCCGTAGAGTGCTTGATCCAGTTGTGGGGCCTCTAGAAGTTGAACCTGAGCTGGGAAGCTTGAGACTAAGCTGAGAAACTTGTGAAGCTGAAAAGTGTTGCATCACTCGCTTGCGGAGCGAATCCCCGACAGTGCGAGAAGTTTCCCTCCGCTACGAAGGTCGAGATCGGCACAGCGCCTGACATCGCTGCCGGAGCCGTCGCACCCTTCGTTTGCGGGACGCACCAGACCGGTGCGGGAGAATCGAACATCGCTGCGAGTGTCGTCGCAGAACCTGTCGCCTGGGTGAGATCGCCGCACAGCTTGCTTGCGGACCGCATCACGTCGCTGCGAACATCGTCGCAGAAACATCTCATCGAGGAGCTGCGAGAGAGAGGATCACCGCTGGACCGCGCATCGTCGCCCCGGAGATCGTCGCAGCCTCTACGAGATCATCGCATCGTGCCTTTGCGAGAACAGACTTCCTACGGAACCTACGCACCGGAATCTACGCAAGCTGCCTTCCTCCCCATACAGACCGGATTCGTCGCAACACGCCCGCTGCTGCAGCGGGGCTGTCGCATCGCCTCCCCAGGGTCTCAGGAGTAACGCATCGCTTGTTTCCACCGCACCAGCTTCCTGCCTGTGGAACTTTGTTGTATCTAAAAGGTACTGTGAGTCAACGTGACGCAATTGTGAACTTTTCACGCATCTGTGGATTATTTGATCGCAACTTAAAGAACTTTGATTACAACCTGAAGAACTCATTTGAAACCATAACCTTGCATTGTGTATGTTGGATTTTTGCCGTTTTGGTCTTGTGTAGTTTAGAATAAATATCCTTATTTTCCTAAACTGTTGTGGAATCAGTTTGTGGTGTTTTCACTGTGTTACTGTGAGTGTTGGTACAAATACTTTACGCATTGCCTCTGGTTAGCCTAGACTGCTCAGGCCAAGCTACCTTGAGGGTGAGCAGGGGTTATCTAAGAGGGTTATCTCCTTGCCCTGACTAGAAGCAAGGGTCCCTATTTGGACAGTGGTACCTACCTCTGCCAACTAGAGACCCCCAGTTCTAACAGCAACAATATACATACATGGCAAAGCGCTGCACTGCAATATAGCTGCATCTATATAGCGCTTCATATCGTGTTTGATAGCCAAGGAGCTAGTCTAGAACGGTTTCTTCTGTTCGGCGGGTGTCTGTGCGATTTCACTCTCATGAAGCATTGGCCCTTACCAGGAATAGCCCTGTGTGAAATTCAGACTGCCTTGAAGCCGCAGCGCCTGGTTATAGTGAGCAGCTTCAAGCGCTGGAGTTTGCACAGCAGCGAGGAGTTTATATGGGCACTGTGTCTTAGATCATTTGCCCTTTTCGGGTTATGGAGAGCACCTCTGAGGAGCACTGTGCAAAGGGTTACTTATATATTTCTGTGATTTTATGTAGCGCAAACATGTCCCAGAGGCATTGGGGCGCTTCACAATAAAGCCAGAAGGCTCCAATAACAAATACACAATATGGCGTGTAAAGCATCGTTCTAGACTGCCTCAGCCCAATCCCTGCCCTCCCCTTTACAGTCTGTTGCTCTGACGCTCCACCCCTAAAGGTGGTTTGCCCTCACCCTGTGCTTTAGATCCTGAAGTCTGGACTGAGGCCCCAGCCTGGGGAGTCTTTTTAGGTCTACGCTCGCTCGATCACGTCGTCTCTTTCAGCTTGTTTTCTGTTTGTATGCGTTGTACTTTCGGGCAGTGTTGGCAAACACTTCCAGCGCCGCACACCATGCATCAAGGCTCCTCTGGTGCGTGTTTCACAAGAGAGAGACGTTTCTTTTCAGTGAGAGCCACCTCGCCTTCCATTTCAGCAGAGGGCATGTTCTCCTAAATGCTGGCAGGTACGGTTTTATTAAGTTTGGTATTAATCAAGATACCACAAACAATGTTTATATACCAATTGCAAATTTAAAAAAAATGAATGCAAAGCATTGTCATTTACAATGCCAGTAACTCAAACTTTAATGCTATGAGACCTATTGCATTGTAAATGCTTGTTATGTTGGGGGGGGGGGGCTCATTGTGCGAGAGTACAAACATACAATAATATGGAAGTAGAGAATAGAAAGTATGTCACATATTTGTTATCAAAATTTAAAAAGAGAGAAGGAAAGTGCAGGTAAATCAGCTGGCCAGTAAAGAAAAATCATGTAAATGTAGTAATTGAGTCGACTAATTAAATAAGCAATTGGTTTAAACAAGCAACGGGTTGGATCATTGATTCCTGACATTCAAAACAGAGTTTAATGAACAATGATATTAACTAAAATTACTAACCACAGTAAAATGTAATGTGAATGAGGCTAGCTGTCAGGTTGACTCAAAAAGTCTCGCCCATCAGTTTGTACCAAGGAAATGCTGTTCTGTCTCCGAAGTGAACAAACAGTGCATATTGTTAGAATATTCATGAGATGGATTTGCATATTATGAATCTGAATTACCATAATCTACATAGGTTATTTTTTCCAAACATTAAAATGTGTCCGCTGCTCTGTACCTCCTGAATCTTCTTTATGCACAACCAGGGTTTCGGGTGAGAGAAGCAGGGTCTGGGGGGAGAGTGCCATCCCTCGTGGGCTCTGAAAGGGAAGAAACAAGCACTCACCATGAAACAATCCTCACATTAACTCAATATCAAAAGTGCATTAGGCTGAGGGCTCTGCTCACTGCTTTTGATGTGGTAAATAATGTTCTAAAGTGCTTTATCTCTACTCATTCGCTAGGTCTGTAATTTGGTCGACTGCCAAGTCTATTTCTTTTCAGCCTTTTCTAATTCCAATTATTTTAATATGGTAACAAGAGAGAGGACAGAGAGGGCATGGCAGAAAGGAACATGATTTCTAAAAATAAAGCGAAAGAGGAGGGGGAAGACTGCACTGCTTTCTTATGTTGCTTAACTGTATACCTACCTGGCTGTTGTATTTAGAATAATGGGGCTGAATGCTATATTCAGAGGGCTCCTTAAGTAGACCCACAAATAATACATTATTTTATTTAGGATGTTACACAACCCTTCATATTAGAAAAAAGCATTCAGAAGCTGATGCGTCCCAGCTATTTTGCTCAGAAGGGTAAAACAAATGTTTGGGTGAGAGGAGAAGAGAAGGACAGAAAGTCAGACGTCAGTAATTGTAATGTAGTTTATGGGTTGCTAGATAATTGATGTTACTGCATTGGGAAATATTTATATGGCATCATTTTAAATGGTGGACAAAGTGCAAACTTAGGCGCAAATATGCTTCCTGCCCTTTTTTTTGCAGTTTTGCTACAGTTTAGCTATCGGTCACTTATAGCATTGTAACCAATTCTTTAACTTATACTTAGATTGGGCTTCGAGCCTTCCCCTTGCTTATGATTGGAAAGAGTTCTTGTCCATTTGATTTACCTGCTCCTGATTTTATGGGGTTTCTCCCCATTCATATTTTTGTGCCACCCATGGAGCATTTAAATTTCACTTTTCTTTTTGATAAGTTGAGTGGACCCTTACCTCAGTGGATTGAACTATTTTCCTACCTGCATTTCTAATTTGAGCTTTAGAGCTCGATGGGAGTCCATGTTTAATTTCTTCCTCTTTCTCTCTCTCTCTCTTGCTGTCTCTCTCTCTCTCTCTCTCTCTCTCTCTCTCTCTCTCTCTCTCTCTCTCTCTCTCTCATCTCTCTCTCTCTTACCTTATCTCTCATTCCTCCAAGTCCACCTTCCCAGTCATCCTCCATTGCCCTGGTCGTCCAGGGACTCCCAATGCGGTATTACTGTTTCCCTCTCCATCTGACACCAACACTAAGCAGTGCTGCAACTCAGTGTCTATCTTCTCCCCCTACCACCTTCTCTCTATCATGTGCCAGCTGCTAGATGTTGTTGATTTTGGCAGAGCTTTTAGAATTATACCAGCATAGGCACAGTAGCAGGGAGCCATTTCGGAACATTATTTTCTATACTTTCAAGATGGCAACCACATTTTGTAAATCATACATGGTGGCCAATTTTGAAAGTACAACAAATAATGTTCAAAGATAGCTGCCTGTCACAAGTGGCTTTGCCAATGGCTGCAATGGTGGCCATCTGGCAAAGTTATTTTCTATATTTCCAAGATGGCTAGCAGGTTGGTTCTAGACTTGATGTGGCCACCATAGGGAAAATTGGAAAAATAACATTTAGCCATCTTGAAATATTATATTCTATACTTTCAAGATACCCACTATGTTGTGACTACATGGAATGTGACTTCATATATTGGAAGAATACAAAATATTGATCCAAGAAAGGTGTTCACTGCTATTGCTTGAAACGGTACACAGTCAAAATATCGAGTTGATAATATCGATTTGCCAAAATATCGAGTCCTAAAAATTGAAGGTAAGTAATATCGACAACCAAAATATCGACGTTGAAAATATCGATTTCTGTGTGTGTAAATAATATCGAAGACATTAATTTCGAAATAGGAAATATCGAAGCTCAAAATATCGATAGTTAAAAATATCGACATTTTAAAGTTATGTTTTAAAGTATGTTAAGTAATGATATAGTAAAATGTTGTTTATATATTTTTTAATTAGTAATTATTAGTGATTTAATTTATGTAAAAAGTTTAGGAGCGGGATGTAGAGTTTATAGGGGATAAGGGTGGGTAGTGTTTTAAAAATATATAGTGCAATAATAGAATAAAAAATTTCGAATTTTATACAAAATTTTAAAATTTCGAAATTTTAAAACAAAACGAATTTTGCGAAATTGTATAGAAAATTATTGATTTGTGTTTAATGTTTGGTATTGTATTATTGGGTATTTAGTAAAAAGTTGGGTATATATAATTTCAGTATTAATTTATATAGAAATAAATTATGTTAAAATTTTAGGAGCGGGATGTAGAGTTTATAGGGGATAAGGGTGGGTAGTGTTTTAAAAATTTGTACTGTAAAAATAGAAAATTAAATTTCGAATTTGATATAAATTTTAAAAATTTAGTAACATTTAAAATAATTGCGAAATTTGCCAAATTGTATCGAAATATTATGATTTATGTTTAATGTTTGGTAGTGTATTATTGGTTATATATTAAAATGTTGTGTAAATATAATTTATGTATTAATTTTAATATGAATAAATTATGTAAAATGTTTAGGAGCGGGATGTAGAGTTTATAGGGGATAAGGGGGGGGTAGTGTATAAAACATTTATAGTGTTAAAAATTTTATAATTTTTTCGAATTTGAAATAATTTTGACAAATTTCGAACATTATAAAAAAAAAATTCTCATTGTGCGAAATTGGAAATAAAAATAATGAATTATGTTTAATGTTTGCTAGTGTGTCATTGGGTATATAGTGGGTATATTTATTAACATAATCTGGTATTTTTAATGTAAAATGAAAATTTTTATTTATAATTTAAAATAATTTCGATTATGAAATTTACAATATTAATTTCTTACATTTTAAATTTAAAAAAAAAAAGTTTTATGTTTTATATTGTGTAACTAGGTATATAGTGGATAAGTATGGATATTGTTTGAAATAGTATGTTAGTACATACAAAATATTACAAGTACATTAAATAGGGAAAGTTTGTAGCAGTTATCTGAATTAAGTGTTAATTGGATTTGTAATACTACATTACATAGGATCAGTGTCCAGCACTTACTCTAATTAAATGGTGATTGGAGTTTCAATAGTAAATTATGAAGGATTAGTGTCCAGCACTTACTCTAATTAAATGGTAATTGGAGTTGGAATAGTAAATTAAATAGGTTCTGTGTCCAGCACTTACCATAATTAAATGGTGATTGGAGTTGGAATAGTAAATTAAATAGGTTCTGTGTCCAGCACTTACCCTAATTAAATGGTGATTGGAGTTGGAATAGTAAATTATTAAGGTTTAGTGTCCAGCACTTACTCTAATTAAATGGTGATTGGAGTTGGAATAGTAAATTAAATAGGTTCAGTGTCCAGCACTTACCCTAATTAAATGGTGATTGGAGTTGGAATAGTAAATTAAATAGGTTCTGTGTCCAGCACTTACCCTAATTAAATGGTGATTGGAGTTGGAATAGTAAATTAAATAGGTTCTGTGTCCAGCACTTACCCTAATTAAATGGTGATTGGAGTTGGAATAGTAAATTAATTAGGTTTAGTGTCCTGCACTTACTCTAATTAAATGGTGATTGGATTTGGAATAGTAAATTAAATAGGTTCTGTGTCCAGCACTTACCCTAATTAAATGGTGATTGGAGTTGGAATAGTAAATTAAATAGGATCTGTGTCCAGCACTTACTCTAATTAAATGGTAAATGGAGTTGGAATAGTAAATTAAATAGGTTCTGTGTCCAGCACTTACCATAATTAAATGGTGATTGGAGTTGGAATAGTAAATTAAATAGGTTCTGTGTCCAGCACTTACTCTAATTAAATGGTAATTGGAGTTGGAATAGTAAATTAAATAGGTTCTGTGTCCAGCACTTACCCTAATTAAATGGTGATTGGAGTTGGAATAGTAAATTAAATAGGTTCTGTGTCCAGCACTTACCCTAATAAAATGGTGATTGGTGTTGGAATAGTAAATGAATTAGGTTTAGTGTCCAGCCCTTACCCTCATTAAATGGTGATTGGAGTTGGAATAGTAAATTAAATAGGTTCTGTGTCCAGCACTTACCTAAATTAAATGGTGATTGGAGTTGGAATAGTAAATTAAATAGTTTCTGTGTCCAGCACTTACCCTAATTAAATGGTGATTGGAGTTGGAATAGTAAATTAAATAGGTTCTGTGTCCAGCACTTACCCTAATTAAATGGTGATTGGAGTTGGAATAGTAAATTAAATAGGTTCTGTGTCCAGCACTTACCTTAATTAAATGGTGATTGTATTTGGAATAGTAAATCAATTATGTTTAGTGTCCAGCACTTACTCTAATTAAATGTTGATTGGAGTTGGAATAGTAAATTACATAGGTTCTGTGTCCAGCACTTACCCTAATTAAATGGTGATTGGAGTTGGAATAGTAAATTAAATAGGTTCTGTGTCCAGCACTTACCCTAATTAAATGGTGATTGGAGTTGGAATAGTAAATTAATTAGTTTTAGTGTCCTGCACTTACTCTAATTAAATGGTGATTGGATTTGGAATAGTAAATTAAATAGGTTCTGTGTCCAGCACTTACCCTAATTAAATGGTGATTGGAGTTGGAATAGTAAATTATTAAGGTTTAGTGTCCAGTACTTACTCTAATTAAATGCTGATTGGAGTTGGAATAGTAAATTAATTAGGATTAGTGTCCTGCACTTACTCTAATTAAATGGTGATTGGATTTGGAATGGTAAATTAAATAGGTTCTGTGTCCAGCACTTACCCTAATTAAATGGTGATTGGAGTTGGAATAGTAAATTAAATAGGTTCTGTGTCCAGCACTTACCTAAATTAAATGGTGATTGGAGTTGGAATAGTAAATTAAATAGTTTCTGTGTCCAGCACTTACCCTAATTAAATGGTGATTGAACTTGGAATAGTAAATTAAATAGGTTCTGTGTCCAGCACTTACCCTAATTAAATGGTGATTGGAGTTGGAATAGTAAATTAAATAGTTTCTGTGTCCAGCACTTACCCTAATTAAATGGTGATTGGTGTTGGAATAGTAAATTAAATAGGTTTAGTGTCCAGCACTTACCCTAATTAAATGGTGATTGGAGCTGGAATAGTAAATTAAATAGGTTATGTGTCCAGCACTTACCTAAATTAAATGGTGATTGGAGTTGGAATAGTAAATTAAATAGATTCTGTGTCCAGCACTTACCCTAATTAAATGGTGATTGGAGTTGGAATAGTAAATTAAATAGGTTCTGTGTCCAGCACTTACCCTAATTAAATGGTGATTGGAGTTGGAATAGTAAATTAAATAGGTTCTGTGTCCAGCACTTACCCTAATTAAATGGTGATTGGAGTTGGAATAGTAAATTAAATAGGTTCTGTGTCCAGCACTTACCTTAATTAAATGGTGATTGGATTTGGAATAGTAAATTAATTATGTTTAGTGTCCAGCACTTACTCTAATTAAATGTTCATTGGAGTTGGAATAGTAAATTACATAGGTTCTGTGTCCAGCACTTACCCTAATTAAATGGTGATTGGAGTTGGAATAGTAAATTAAATAGGTTCTGTGTCCAGCACTTACCTTAATTAAATGGTGATTGGATTTGGAATAGTAAATTACATAGGTTCTGTGTCCAGCATTTACTCTAAATAAATGGTGATTGGAGTTGGAATAGTAAATTAATTTGGTTTAGTGTCCTGCACTTACTCTAATTAAATGGTGATTGGAGTTGGAATAGTAAATTAAATAGGGTCAGTGTCCAGCAACGACCCTAATTAAATGGTGATTGGAGTTGGAATAGTACAATAAATATGTTCAGTGTCCATCACCTACTCACATTAAATGTAGATGAGTGTAGGAATAGTAAGTTACATAGGTTCAGTGTTTAGTATGTACTCTAATTACATGTGGTATATTGAAATAGATAGTACATAACATTTATAAACAATTTGAAAATAAAATAGAAATGATTTTGCAATAGCTATAAGATAAAAATTACACAGTTTATTTTTGAAACCAACTTTATTTTTTTAACATCTGAAAATAAGGACAAGATATATTTATTATAAAGCAATGTTTAGTGTAATTATTACAAAATATAAGGACAATGTCGTTTGAAAAATCACATTTTTGAGTAGTTGTTTCGAAACGTAATTTTTATGTACAGAGAAAAAAAGGTTCTTTAACATTATGCAATGTATGATACTATACATACATATTAAAATTATGATTTGTTAATAAAACTTTAAACATGTGTTATGAAATAAATGTTTCACAAATTTAAATATAATATAATGCACTACAAATGATGATATAAAGTAATGAACATCTTCAAAGATATAAGAAAATCTCAATAATATTGATCATAACATTAAGATCATTTTCAGGGTATTTTTAAAGTATACAATATTTTTATGTATAATTAATATTATTAATAAATAACTTTTAATAATAATAATTTTCACATTTTAGTCATATTGTAAAAAAATTATACATCAAAAACAAATAGTATATTACACTTTTTTCAATAAATTTATTTAAATAAATATTACATTAAATATTACAATGTTTTAATATTTAATGTAATACATATTAAAAGTATGTAAAATATACAATAATATTTTGAAAATTAACATATATATCTTAACATGTAGCAAACAATTTTTTGAAAATTATATATATTTTTGAAACATATTAAAAAAATGTATGGACATTTCTAACACTAATTTTCACAGTTAGGTATAATTAGGGTCTTTTCTTTTGTAACCGCTCTTAGTCTTTTTGCGTTATTTCGGGAGAGGGAAGGTCGCGGTTGGAAGCAGGTTCACGTCTGAGCAGGTAAGACTCTATTTTTATATATTTAAACTATTTTAACTAAAAATTGAAGGTAGGCGTTTGTTATTTAGGGGTTGGTGATTAAATTATGAGTATTTAGATAGTATGGAGTGCACTCAATACGTATTTCCGTTATCGAGGCTTTGTGTCATTTGAAGTAGTTGGAGTTAGTGAGTCTGTTCTAGGATTTTGTTTTTTTTTAAAAAAAATCGGATGTCATGTTTATATTATATGCTATATTCGTTAGTGTTATGTAGGTGGGATTGTTTAATGTTTTTTTTTTACGTATTTTGAAACAACTATTTCCGTTTCCGAGTAGTGATTTTTTTTGCAAAGGAAGTCTGTTTCAGTTGACAGAACTGAGATGTAACCATACTCCCTTTATTTTTCGAGTTCCCTGAAACGTTTCTCACATTTTAAAGGTTATAGTCGTTATTTTCAATGGGATTTGAAGAGTCGTTTTATTTGGATGATGGATACATTTAGCACAGTTATTTGAAACATATTTAATGCATTGTTTAATTAGGTCTTTGAGATTTACACACTATATTGTTTGTAAAGGATTACTGGTTATAATGTTGTTTTTAAAGGTAAGTTATTAATTTATATTATTTTTTTGGGTGGGAACAGTATTTAAATCAAATATATTTGATATATTGACAAAATTATTTTGTCTATTTATAATTCTGATAAAAAATATATAAGACAAAATAATTAAAGATTTGTTATATTATTATATGTGTGGTATCATATTTAAGGATATTGACGGATGTTGACCCATTTATTTAGTTAGTATACTTAGTTTAATGTTTTGGCTATCATTTTTAGGTATTCGAGTCCTCTTGTTGTAGGATAAAGTTGGACTTGCTGTTGAAGATATAGATACATTTGAGCAGTTTGTCTAGAGAGTTTTGGTTTTAGTTGTATGACAGATTGCTCCATTCGTAATTCCTGAAAACTTTGCTCTTTTTGTATAGCTGTGAGTAGTTTGTGTAATGTGGGTGTTGTACGTCCAGTAGAAGAGAGGAAGGCATTGTGCCAACCTTCAAAAGCGTTGTTTGTTTTAGCCTCTTGGTTCAGCATTGGTAGATATACATTCCACCAGGGAAAAAAAATTTAGGTTGGCGTCTGTGGCCTGACCTATGTAGTCTCCCTACCCAGTTTTCCTCAAAGTAATCTAAAAGTGGGGCAAGTCTTTGCTCATTTTGTGTGTAGAATGGACTTTCAATTAATAGATTATAATGTTTGGCCACGTCAGTTATTGGTACATATGCCAGAGCAATGAGATGTTTAATTTGGTATGCAAAGGTTATATTTGTTGCATACTCAACACTAAGGGCAGATTTTTGTAAATGTCTCCAGAGACATTGATTGAAATGAAAATAACATCCTTGAATGGATGTGTGTGAGTAAGTTTTCAAAATGGAATTAATCATAGCTTGCTCGAAGTCTATGATTATTTTCAATGGGAAGTAGTCTGATGTTTGTTCTTTTATTTTTTGCAAAATTTCAGTATAAGTTGCTGCTTGTTTGTTCGGTAACAAACAGTATATGAATGGGATACAGGTATTATGATATTGCCCATGAATTGTGTACAATTGGTAGAAAGGTTTTGGGCATATTGAAAAAGTTCCATCCATCATCCAAGTAGCACTTTCTTTTAATTTTTTAATGTTGTTATTTGTGGCAAACATGATGATTCTTTTGTCTTTGCTATGATTATCATAAAATATAAATGGTTCGGCATTATGTGTGATGGCAAGGTCAGGTGGAATAATGACTTCCTCAAAAGTTGTAGGAATTGGTATAGTGGGTCTACTTGATTTTTTGTCCTAGCTATTGTTCTTTTAATTGAAGCAATTGATGGTAACTGACCTCTTGCTTCTCTGGGTACTTTAGGTAGTAATTCTTTCATAATTACGCTGCTTGGTAGGTCAGATGTGCTACTTAAATCTTTTATATTCTCGAGAGTGGATCTAACCTCGATTTCAGAGATGGTTGGTGGATGGTTATGTTCAGTAGTATTAATAACACTTGTTTCCCTGGTTGTAGCACGGCCATAGCATTTATTCGAGTACTATTTAGTACATGTCCAGTTAATTTTAAGGTCTTTTTGTTTCTCCTGAGTATAAGTATAGCCCATATAGCATAATAAAAATTTTCCTTTCTGAGATGTAATAAATCTTGCATCTTCTGTCATTCTTGTGTTCTTTTATCTAGAAAAGGTATTATAAAAATATTATGAAAATGTGTAATTTTTAAAACATTTTAAATTAAGCATGTACCATTTCTAGTTTATTACTTACCAACAGTAAAGTTGTATCTTTAGAAAGTAGGTGTAGTTTCAGTCAGATGTTGTTGTCGTATTGGTAGGTCTGTTGAAAAAAAGTGAAGTCTGTTATAGGAATTGTTTAAATTTATATTTTGGTTAGACATTTGCTAGTCTCTAACTTTTCTAAGAAATAAATTACTTTTTCGGGATTACAAAAGAGAAAATTGCAAGAAAATACTAACTGAAGTATTAACAAAGTGAACTATTATCATTGTACATTCTATTGAGACTATAATGACTTGTTATGTTTCACTTTTGTACTTACCAAGAGTTTTTGAGTAGTTGCAGAATGTTTGTTCTTGGATGCGAATTATCTGCTTTCAGTTCTTTTGAGGTCTGTTTAGAGAGAAAGTAATAGAAAATTACCAATGTGTTTATATGTGGGAAAAAGAATAGACAGTTTTTTATAAAGCATTGTTACTTATTTGGTGAAAAGAACCTGGGATCACACATGTATTTTGAGTTAAAGCAGAAGAAACACATTAGAAAACATGATTTCAGTAAACTACTTGTCTATTTTTTTTTAAAAAAAATAAGAATTATGTAGATACCTTTTTTATAGTTAAAGTGTCAATTATCTTGAAGTAAAAGTAGAACTTTATTTGTTTGTAGACTCTGTTTTAGGAAAAAGTACATAGAGAAACAACATTTTAGTGTTAAAATCTTGGTATATAAGTAATAGTTAACAAAACATTAGAAATTAGTACCAGAGCTATATGAATACTTACTTGTAGTATTTAGTAGTATTTTCATGCACAGCAGAATATAGATGGTGCTTCCAAAACTGGCAGTATGTGGTCACGTAGAATCTTCCCTGCAGGTTGTAGGGATGATTGAGATTGGTTTATATAGGGTATGTGTAATTAGGTTTGCAATCCGATTGGTCACATATGTTCAGAAGAGTTACCATTGGTTAGTTTGAAATTTTTTTAGTAAAATAATTAACTTATATGTGACTTAATGGTTTATATAGAGGAAGAGAAATATAGTATGTATTTATTAAAAAACACTTATAATAAATATAGAATTTAAATTATTTGTAAAAAGTTAAAAAAAATGTTAGTTTAAAATGAGTGTTTATAAAATTATAGTTAGTAAGAAACCAAATAAATGTAAGTAAATGAATATGTTATTTAATAAAGGTAAGATAAATTAGTGAAGTATATTAATATGTGTGTATTACTAAGAGTGTAGCTGTTTTGGGGTTATATAACAAAAGAGGTTAAAAGACATGAGCAAGCTAAGCACTCCTTTCTAGAGGGGCAGATCCATGCCAGATTGTCAGCATATCCCATTTTAGATAAATGTACGTATTTTAAAAATCTGGCATGGATCCAGCCCTTCAGGACCGACTTTGGAGAACTTTGACAAAGTGCATGTCAAGAACCAGCAACAAAAAAGGAAGAAAAAAAGAAAATAAATACTGTGTAAGACTGACAGTGCTTCCCCCATGGTAAGTATCCCTAAAAGAACTGACACCCAGCACATCAGCTTCTTTCAAAGTACATGTGTGAATGTGGATCATACTTTTTAAAGGAACTGTGAGAAGTTGGCCTGGCATATGCTGTCTACTTTTCTAGTGGGCACCTTGCACTAGTCCAAACGAAGCTTATTGATGGCAGGTTTAAAGACAACCTTTATAGAAAGCTATCCTTGTAGTAGCTGTGGAGAGCAGCCTTCAGGCTAAGTCTTGAAGGAATGTAAAGCAACTTGTTTTACCAGTTGATAATCTCATGATTGACCAAATGAAAGGAAAACCATACCAGGTATATATATATATAAAATATATGTATTTATTTCAAACACATCCCTCTAGTCTCTTTATGAGGCTAGAGGCAAAAGTACATTCAGTAAACCTATTTAGCATACATTAAATTAGCACAATATACGTTGTGCCCTAGGGGCGTACCAAACCATATATTAAGAAAGTGGCATAAGAACCACAACTGACATAGATACAAGGCCTAGAGCCTTTACAACTGCTGGGGCCACCAGGAACCACCCAAGGTGGAGAAGTGTGGCTCAAATGGTTAGAGCGGCAGACCCTGATGCAGAGGTCTGGTCCGGGACCAGTGTTCAAGACCCGCCTCGGCTGGTCTTGGGAACAATTTCCTCAGACCTGATATTTCTCGCCTTGGTGCCTATTCTAATCATGGGTCCCACTCTGCAACTCTGGGCAATAGCTTGCTTAATCTCCACAACGGCCCCAACAGCGCTGGGATGCCTGGCTTCACCTTGGGGGTGCCCAGGGGTGGACATTCCACAGGGAAAAACCAGGAAGGGTTCCTAAGCGATATACGGACAGCGCCGGGACACCTCCATTGGAGGTAGCTGTGCGCTTTACAAATGGCATTTACATTTACATTTACAACCCACGGGGGACGTGTGCAGTGACTAATCAGAGCCACGAATCACCATTAACTTCAATGGCGAAAGACGTGGTTGGAATTTTAAAGATTAAGGAAACTTAGAAGAGGACTTGGAGCAAACCCTTTCCGAACTAGGCAGTTCTAGCGTCAA
Organism: Lissotriton vulgaris; assembly: GCF_964263255.1. Lineage (NCBI taxonomy): Eukaryota > Metazoa > Chordata > Amphibia > Caudata > Salamandridae > Lissotriton > Lissotriton vulgaris. The sequence goes on along the minus strand of NC_141697.1, from coordinate 295,150,304 downwards.
TGCCCATGGGAGCACTGGAGTACTCGAGTTACCTAACCCAGGGAAGCCGGGTGCATAGGTGTCTTTTGATGTCAGGTTTCGTTGTCGTTTTCAATGGCGATCTGCTGCAAAGTGCTGCTGGCGACCAAGTCTAAAGTGTCCGGGTGGATGCAAGGGTGGATCGGAGATCTGAAGAACCTGAAAGTAGAGGGGACAGAGTCTGGGTCACTAGCCAGTGACCAGGAAGGCAATGAGCAGATGCCCACTGATGTTGGGTGATTTCAGGTGAAGCTTGACTCTTCAGCCACGAGGACAAGGAGGCGTCGACGACAACCAGGAGCTGGATTCGAGCTGTCCCTCAAACGATGTGGAGTTCTGTGATGTTGGTATCCGGATTGGACCCAACAAACCTTGGCAACAGCAACCTCGCAGAAAGCAAAGATTGGCTTTGGTGCAGACCAGCAAGGGCTGAGGGACTCACCACTCAGTGGGAAGTCAGGTCACATCTGGAGTAACCAGGAAAGCCCAAGAAAAAGAAGATTTACCTTTGTGGGGACCCACCAGTCAACGGACCAGGGATCGCAAAGGAGCCTCAAGCGGAAATGCTAGAAGCGGGCCAACGGATCACCCGTGGAGTGTAGGCCCACAATCTTTGGTGCAAATGGTGCTCGGGGCTTAGACTACAAGTAGTCGAATGCACAACTTCGGGAAAGCTTGGGAAGTTGATGCACTTGCAAATGTGCGCAATGTCTAGGAGTCTAAGCTTTGCTGGGATCTCGTGTCGGCCTCTGAGAAGTCTGAAAGTCGGTGTCCTAAGTCATAAGTCCGGCAGGATCCGGTGGGAGCCTTTTAAATGCAGATCGGCAAGATGCTTCTTTGGTGCCTGTTTGAACAGGGCAGTCACTCCTTGACCCCAAGGGAGACTCTTCCATCTTCTAGTCGTGTAGAATGTCAAAGCTCCAGGATGTATGTTGCAGAGTTTTGTCCAGGTGTAATCTGAAGTCCTAGGGACCTTTACCTTGTTTCCTCAGAGACCACAGATCCGACAAGATCGCAACATGTAAGTGCACCGTTACCATCTCCGCGCATCCCAACCCCACCCACACTTCCCTTCACCCCACCTCACCAATCGGGCACACCAGATGCTTAATGAACGCTTATTCACTCTATGATTATGTATTTTATTGTAATGCAAGTGTATGCATATGCCATGCTTCGTAAGGTAAAAGCGTTTTTTGTGTTTTCAGAGCTCCTTGAAAAAGGGCATCCCATGCCCGAAATGCATTGGAGCATTTCTTTGGAAATGTCGGTTAACATTTCACCACAATGTTGGGATATATGAACTTTTGAACTTTCAAAACAATTGATGCAAATAACTTTTGATGAATAGATGAATAAATAATCAACTATCAGAATTAACATTGGAGTCTGTCTGTATTTGACAAACCCAAGAGTGTGCACCAACGCAAGGATGCGTTTACTCCCCATGTAACGTACTCAACCAGCTATTTCTCACGACGTATACGGACGGTTACGTCACTTGCCGGAGCACCCGAAACCTCAACAAAAATCAAAATAAACACAGAAACCACAAAATTCAACTTCCTGCTGTGCGCCACGCCATCCACTTTCAGTATCACTTTATAAAAGTGTCATTTCTGAAATAATAAAGTTATATCCAACCTCACCAGTAAGTCGGATTTATCAGTACTATTCCAAACAAATGAAGCATGAAAAAGCTACTCCTGTCTGATCAGAAATTACCACTTTAAAAGGTATAAGCACATTTTCAATGCTAACCTATGAGAGCGGTAGGCCTCACAGTAGAGACAGAAAGAGTGGGCTGTTTGTCACTAGCAGGATATGTAAATAATAAAAGTACACATCCTACCTTTTACTTACACAGCACCCTGCCCTTCTAGATACTTGGAGCATACCTTAGGGGTGACTTATATGTAATAAAATTGGAGATTAAAGCTTCACAAGTAGTTTTAAATGACAAGTTGAAGGGCCAGTAAACTGCACATGTGCAATGTGAATAAAGGTGTTAACGGAAGAGGGAACTTGTGCTTGGATCTTCTTTACATGGTGATGATGTCTTTGCAAGGGACAGACATCGACACAACCTCACCCCTGGATTCATCAGAAGGAAAGAAAAAATAGGAGAAAATCTGCGGATAAGTGTATTCGCAATTGTGTGAATGGTCAGTCAAGGAATTTTGAAGAGTTTCCTGGGTCCAAAGTATGAGCAACACATTTATTTTTACACATTTTTATTTTTTAAGGGTTCTATCTGAAGCACGTTTAATGGCTGTCCATAGCACGGCAGTTTGTAGTAACTTGTTTTTTGTTTAATGTAGTTTGAAAAGTCGAAGTAAGTGCTGCTTTATTTATTTGGTAGTATATATAACAGTGATATTTGTGTTTTTATATTTGCTATGAATAGTGTATATTTGAGTGAAAGGTTTGGGACTCATTTTGAAGGTTCCATCCATCATCCACGTTTGATACAGACTAAGTTTCTGTGAGTTATTTTCTGTGGAGCATGTTAGGATTAGTTTCTCATAATTTAGGTTGTCATATAAAAAGAAAGGTTCTTCATTATGTGTCATTGTTAAATAGTCACATATTTTTATGTCTTGATATCTTCTGGGGGCAGGACTTTTTTAGTTTATGCAATTAAAGCATTTTAAATTGGGAACTGGTGGTAGTTGGTCTGTGATGTGTTCAAGGACGGAAGGCAGTTATACAATATAAAAACATAAGACTTCAAGGTAGCGAAGGATTACTATGAAAGCGATTAAGAACTTTGCATTGATAATGCAGATATATTAGGGATTAAAATCTCACTGAAGTCCTCCTGCCTCCTACTCCTAGTTGCTTACCTGCCCCCCACGATCTACCCCCAGATTTAACAATCTCTTCTCAGAGATTATCACAGACCTCTGCTCATGGTACCAGTGCCTCCTAGTGGTCGGCGATTTCAACTATCACTGGGCCATAGTACCAAGAGATACACTCACTAGCCATTTTCAGCTAGCAATGAGCTCGATGGGACTCCATCAACTGGTGGACAGCCCGACCCATATTAAAGGGCACACCCTGGACCTCATCTGTACCTCACAACCACAGGCCAGTCTAATGAACATTAGCCACTGTGCCTGTTCAGACCACTCGCTCATTAGCTGCTGGGTCCCGCTGGAGAGGCAACTATCGCAACCACCTGAGGGTGGAGAAGATTGTGAAGCTGGAAAAAAATCGAGGTGGACAACCTAGTTGAGACCCTTTGTAGGCTCCCCCGCCAATCTTTAAGGAAGGGAATATTGACAAAGAGAGTGTAGCCCTCCCTAACACCTTACATAGTACCATAGATTTAGTGGCACTAAAAAGGAGGGAAAGAGTTAGAGGGCAAGGGGGCCCTCTGGTTTAACAAGATATTGAGGGAACAGATGCAAAGTCTCCGCCAAGCCGAAAGGCGATGGCGTGAATTATACTATCCTATAGGGTGACATCCTATAAAGCCCTACTCACCTCATACAAAAAATCCATTAAGACCAGGAAATCCGAATACTACGAGGCACTAATTATAGACGCACTGAACAAACAGAAAGAGTCCTTCAGAATACAAAAATAACTCCGTCAAAAGGCGGAATAAATAATCTACAGCTGCGCCCATCGAATGTAATGTGTTCCAGACCTTCTTTCTCCAGAAAGTCAGGGACATAATCTCTGAAATTGAGAACACCCCAATCAACCCGGGGTCCCTAGTCTAAAATCTGGTCCCTCTTCCCACATGCAAGCAACTCACCACCTTCCCTAATTGAGACTCCGCATCCCTGACACTACTGATGCAACGCACTAAATCGGGCTCCAACGCTGACCTCTGGCCCCTGAGTATCTTCCAAATGGCCCTTCCTGGGCTGGAAAGGCAGATCCTTGCCCTTCTGAATACCACCTTGGAGACTGGCTACTTACCCTCCAACCTGAAGGAGGCCAGATTAACACCCCTGCTAAAGAATTTCACAAAGATTGAAGCACTCCACATGTAATAGCCCAAATTTAGCTTAGTCCATGTAAGAAAACATCCAGAGAATTTCTCATGCAGAATCTCTTCTTTTATTCCTTTAAGATTCAGATCCAATCCCAACCAACGCGTTTCGCCGAGGTTATTTAATACCTCTCGGCTTCGTCAGGGCTGGAAACAATAAAAATAATACACTCTTACCATATTATACATTTCCGTACATTTTGACAATAGATAGAGCCCCACATGGCCCAGTAGAAAACCTGTGTCCATATCTACACACAAAAAAGGGTGAATACATGCTTTTTTTGAAAATAATAGCAGCTCATTACTTTAAACACAACAGAAGCCATCTCATGAATTTCCAACGTGGAAACAACAACTGCCTACACCAATTTGGTGAATTTGTTCATGCACAATACAAGTGAGAAAAAACATCAAGTGAAATTGCTCCCATAATTCCTAAAGTCTCTTTAAGTCAGATTTTGATACTCATATTTTACCTTATCTTCAATTAGAACCTGCCTAGGAGGAGAAACAGATCCTTACTCTCAAGGTATGACAAGAGGACCAGCTTAATTCAGTTCAGATAACAGAAAAATCTTTGTTCCATACCTCCAATTTCTTACGGGGGTGCTTAAGCGTATTAATCACTGCACTTTAGCTTGGCGGATGGAGTAGTATCCTTGTATTTGTAATCTCTAAAAGAAAATATATAGCCATGTGTAAAACCAACTCACTCTATCTCTAGTGGTGCTAAGTTTTTGCATCCCCTTGTGTTATAACAAGTCGAAGCCTCACCTGCGCTTCTATCTATTTGCTCCAAAAACGAACTTCACTCGTTTAAAGCGTCTTGTATCTCAATATCCAAATCACTCTATCTGAAAGTAAAGAACCATCATCATATACTCAATAATCTTAACCTGATCGTAGTAATTAATCAAAACTTGCTATCATTATAACTCTCCATACCTGTTATGTTCTGTTTTCACTGCCGAGTAACACTCTTTCCACTCCGCTGCCCTCATCCACTCCGCACCCCTTCTCTGTTAAACCAAAGGCGCGTTATTATTATTACACGACTTCAGACACTCACTGCTTATACTAAATTCTAATTTCTGTAGCGCCCTTACCTTGCTCGACCCGGCGTCCCGTGTACAGGCAGCGCCATCGACCTGTCTCACGCCCGTTATGTGGCGTGCCTAGACATAAAAAACGGACTATACTTGGTAAAACATTGGGCGCCATCTTAGAGTGGGGAAAAACTAGCTAAACTCTTTTTTTCCCGTTTTTTTCCTTTTCTCCCGTTACTACATTAAAGCCTGCCCTTTAGTACTTCGAACATTATAGAAATATATTACATAGTCTTAGAAAGTGTGTTCCTTAATATAATCCTCTCAGTTCAATGAATATTACTTACTTAAAAACATCTGTACAAAATACATGTTTAAACCGAGCATTTTTGAAAAGAGCGTCTTGATCTTCTGATGGCAATTATATAGCATCAATATTAGTACAATCCCCCTCTAATTTGAATGCACAATATCTACTAGATAATTCAATTAGTTCTGTCAGTCTAAAGTAATATTTTTTGTCATGGAAAGGAAACATTTGTTACATATTAGTTACATAGTGCAAATAATGCTCTTTACTCATCTTTTTTACAAGCTACTATGTTGAGGTGATAAGATCCAGGCTAATGTCAATTCATCCATGCCAAATTACTAGTCCCCCAGAAAAAATTCCAACTCTCGATCAAAATTTAGGCCGTCCTCTACAGCCCGTAAATTCATAATCCACCTTGCTTCCTGCCTCCTCAATTTCAGTTCTCTGTTACCTCCTCTAGGATCTATACCCACATGATCAATCCCAAAAAACTTGAAGTTTTTACTTTGGTCTTGCTTTTTGCATGTGTGTATGTGTTCTGCAATCGGGTACCTCATGTCATTATTTTTTACCGCTCTCAAGTGTTCACTCACCCTGTCTTTTAGCATGCGAATTGTACTGCCCACATATATTTTTGAGCATTTACACTCTATGATATAAATCACATATTTCGTACTACAGGTTATATTAGTCCTTATTTCATATTTTTTGCTGTTTAACACTTGGAAAGCCTTTGTCTTGTCCTTGGCAAACCTGCACATTCCGCAATGTCCACATCTATAGAAACCCTTTGAGTGCTCATCCAGCCAAGTTATCCTCTGTTCGTCTCTTGGATAGCTGGGACTTAGCATTAATCCTAGGGTCTTGCCTCTTCTATAAGTAAATCGAGGTCTTACTCCCACAATATCAGAGAGCATCTTATCCATTTTAAGAACATTCCAATGTTTAATCATACTGTCCAATAACACCCTGCTCATTGGTGTATAACTGGTGATCAATCTTACTGGTTGCTCCCCTTTATTTGCTCTCCGTTTGGGTTCTAATGTCACACTTCTCTCAACATTTGTCACTCTCCGTGTGGCTGCCAAGACATTTCTCTTATCGTAACCTCTCTTAATGAATCTTTTTTCCATATCTCTTATACATTCTATGAAGTTTTGATTCTCGCTGCAGTTCCGCCTGGCTCTTAGCATTTCGCCAAACGGAATTCCTTTTATTTGGTGAGGTGGGTGGGCACTCTTCGCATGCAGAATTGCATTACATGAGGTCGGCTTGCGATACAATCTACTCTCTATGCGTTCTTCATTAACATATAATTCCAAATCCAAGAATACAATACTAGTTGTACTATCATTGGTGGTGAATCTAATGTTCATGTTATTGTCATTTAGATATTCACAAAATTCAGTCAGAGACTGCTTTGATCCAGTCCATATCATTAAACAATCGTCGATGAACCTACCCCAATATAGGATAGATTCAATCCATTTGCTTGCTCCTGGGCCCCAAACAACTTTTTCTTCTAACCAGCCCATAAAAATATTAGCATAAGCTGGAGAGAATTTGGAGCCCATGGCCACCCCCTGTTTCTGCTTATACCACTCATTTTTGAACAGAAAGTAATTATTATCCAATATTAATTCTGTCATAGCCAGGATCATCTGTGTATGATGCCAATGAGTGGCGGGTTTTTTAGAGAAAAAATGGTCTAAAGCCTTGAGTCCTAATTCATTTCTTATACTCGTATATAACGAGATTACATCTAGGGTCACAAGTGTCATCCCAGGTTCCCATTTGATGTCTCCCAGGATGTTCAGAATATGCTGTGTATTAAATAACCTCGGCGAAACGCGTTGGTTGGGATTGGATCTGAATCTTAAAGGAATCAAAGAAGAGATTCTGCATGAGAAATTCTCTGGATGTTTTCTTACATGGACTAAGCTAAATTTGGGCTATTACATGTGGAGTGCTTCAATCTTTGTGAAATTCGATTGTGCCTAATCATTAGATTACGCAGTGAGGAGTTGGGTGTTTTCCTCCTATTACTTTGAAGCACCCTTTGAGTCTGTTGTTGTGCGTGGAATAGTGGGTGTGACACTTCTTTAGCGCTTGCAAACTCCAAATAGCACCCGAAGTTTAGTCCCCTGCTAAAGAAACCTCAAGCTGACACCACTATCCCCAAAAATTCTAGACCCATCTCACAGCTCCCCTTCCTAGCAAAAGTGATAGAACAACATGTCCTTAAGACACTTTCGCCTTCCTGGAGGAACACCAGCTACTCCAAGCCCTACAGGTGGGTTTTAGAGCCCACCAGAGTACCGGGATGGTAATGTTGTCTGTTCTAGGCAAGCTCAGAACTACGGCTGACAATAAAGAACCAAGAGCCCTGATTTTATTAGACCTATCAGCGGCATTCGACACCGTCAGCCATACACAACTACTGGTCCAAATCACTGACCTGGGCATTTGTGGACAGGCACACCAGTGGCTCTCATTGTTCCTGACTGGCCGGTCCCAGAGCATCCAGTTGACTGAGCAGGTGCCGGACAGGGGCACCCTCACCTGTGGCATCCCCCAGGGCTCTGCACTCTCACTGCACCTCTTCAGCATATACCTACAGCCTCTGGTGGTGGCTCTAGCCTGTATGGACTGCCGAGTTTTGAATTACACGAATGACACCCAAATCATTCTTCGGATTGATAATTCCACACACACCCTTGACCTGGCACTAAACAACCTCAAATTTACAGTAAACTGGATGTCGGTCAATTCCCTAAAAATAAACCCAGACAAAACAGAAGTCCTCATCATACCCACTAAAAACAACCCCTGGAGCAATCATTTCTGGCCCCAAGAACTGGGTACTTCCCCCACACCGGTACCCGTTGTGAAAGGCTTGGGCATTAAGATTGACTCTGAGCTCTCAATGGCCAATCAGGTCACCACAGTGGTTGGAACATGCATAAGCCTCCTGAGACAAGTGCGGAAACGTGTTTCCCTTCTTTCAACTGCCTCACTGCAGATGATTGTATCAGCAACAATTGTCTCCATACTAGACTATGGCAACACCGTACACATTGGCCTCCCTCAGAATCTTATCAATAAACTGCATGTGTTACTGAACGATGCAGTCAGATTGATTTTTAGACTGCCGAGAAGCACACATGCCACCCCCCTGCTGTGCAAGCTACACTGACTCCCGATTAAGCAAAGACCTAAATTCAAGGGCCTCTGCATTGCACATGAAGCAATCTATGGCTAAGCCCCACTATACATCAAGGAACGCCTTGAGAATTACATCCCGGGTCGCACTTTACGATCTTCCGAGGCCTGCCGCCTGGCTCCACCATAATACAACAGTGTGTACAAAGGAGGTAGAGCGTTCTCCGTCCTACTCCGCCAACTATGGAACCTACTGCCAGATCATCTACGCAAGGAACATGCACTTCTACCATTCAGGAAACAGCTTAAAACGATCCTATTTAGGGAGGCCTTGCACTCTGTCTACCCCCCCCCTGCCTGTGATGTTATGTAACCGCCCAAATGTTTCCTGGCCCTCTCTCAAGAAAAGCGCTAGGAGACCTGTCGGTGATTAGGCTATATATATGAATAAATCTAACATAACCTAACATTGCATTGAAACTAAAGTGCTAACAACGGGACATCAGTCCTGAGAACTGATTGTGGACCTGGCAAGATAACCAATTGTACATTTTGGCGGTGAGCAGTCCGCCCGATCATCAGATGTTCAAATAGTCATAAGGAGGAGAATGTGCAAAATAGCAATCGTGGGGAGTGTACAAAAGGAAAGGGTTTGCTGAATAAATGTGTGCAACAATTAATGGACACTTGCTTAAAGGGGGGAAGATAAGGCAGATCTCTTTTGGGGTTCAGATTTGCAGATAGCCTTCTTTTTTAATGCCCAAGCGATATACAGGTACTTAGAGACCGTCAAGGCTAAGGGTTCCCTTGTATCACTTTTAAAGAGTCTCTCCACTTCCCAGTAGTGTCTCACGCCCATGTGGTTACATACAGCAACCAACCATTTTTCTTAACCTTCCTGTATGAAGGTCAGAATAGCATGAAGTGGGACTCCGTTTCCACTAAGCTCGGACAATCTGGGCAGCAATCGACCTGGCAAGTAGCATTAGCCCATTTGAAAGTGTACGATCTCAAGGGCAGGACCCCACACCTATATTGTACATACAGACATTTTAGCTGGTATAGGTGCATTCTGTTCAGATAAACATTCGCACCTTGGTGCACTTATGTGATTCAGGAATTTTTCAGTGAGAGAGTTGGTCTGGCGCGTTTCCCACGTTTGGAGTAGGGCTGCCTCCCAGTAAGACTGTTTTATTTTTAGTGCAACTCCTTTTACTATTGTCTCCGGGGTGGTCCTTAACTCACTCATTCCTATACTGTACGTTAATTCTTTAATGTGATGCAACCATGGTGTTCTCAGGTTTCTATTGAGAACTAAAATATATTTCATGCGCTCTCTATAGGCTGCCAATTCATTAGTGTTATATATAAAGGGGTCCCAGTTGAAACAATATTAGAAACACACAATCACAATTCACATGAAATAGGTATATTTTGAAGAAACTTTCCGGACAAATTACTCTGAGAGATGTTATTTAATACACATCCTCAATTGCAGATCAGTTGTCAATGCATTCAACAAACACAGTAATAGACTTATTCTTATTGCCCAAGAAAGGAGGGGCGTGGGAAAGGAAGGACAGGTGAGGGAAGGGACTGTGATCAGGATAGTGCAGAAATTAGATAAGTTTCAAAGTAAATTACAAGTGGTCTCATATACATTTAGAGTTCAGTACCACACTGACATATATACATTACCATTAAGATATTTCATGCATTTAATATTCCTATCCCAATTACAACCTAACACAGCCAAAAATGATCTGTTGTTGATGGGTAGGGACCAAAGAGGACGTGTCGACGTTTCGACCCCAGAAGCATAGGCTGATTCATGCCCTACTGCGGGGACTTCATCAGGACAAGTGGGGGTAGGATGCCAGGGTAGTGAAGGAGGGCACCTAAAACACCACACCGGATAGCGTGGCACCGTCTACCGCATGTGATGAGCCAGGAGGCTCCAGTTATAAGAGAGAGCGCGTGAACCTAAAGTTCACCGGCTCAAGCAGAACTTCATAAGGCTAAATTTGCAAACAATCCTTTCCGTGGTATATTTCAATTGTATTTAACGGCCGCAAAACCTGGCGGTGATATTCCCTGCCGATTCCGGGCTTCAATCACGGAAAATGCGGCTTGGTCACTAGCGCAGACATCTAAAATCGAGTAAAGTAGTGTCTCACGCCCATGTGGTTACATACAGCCACCAACCATTTTTTCTTAACCTTCCTGTATGAGGGGCAGAATAGCATGAAGTGGGACTCTGTTTCCACTAAGCTCGGACAATCTGGGCAGCAATCGACCTGGCAAGTAGCATTAGCCCATTTGAAAGTGTACGATCTCAAGGGCAGGACCCCACACCTATATTGTAAATACAGACATTTTAGCTGGTATGGGTGCATTCTGTTCAGATAAGATTCGCACCTTGGTGCACTTATGTGATTCAGGAATTTTCCAGTGAGAGAGTTGGTCTGGCGCGTTTCCCACGTTTGGAGTAGGGCTGCCTCCCAGTAAGACTGTTTTATTTTTAGTGCAACTCCTTTTACTATTGTCTCCGGGGTGGTCCCGAACTCACTCATTCCTATACTGTACGTTAAATCTTTAATGTGTTGCAACCATGGTGTTCTCAGGTTTCTATCGAGAACCAAAATATCTTTCATGCACTCTCTATAGGCTGCCAATTCATTAGTGGTTCATAATCTGGCCCAGTGAAGGAGGGGTTTTAAAACCACTGTTAAGTGTATTGGATTGAGAGCCAGGTCTAAGTGTAGTAGGAGAGCTTAAGGAAACCATAATAAGTGTTTTAATGAACCTGTTTTCTATTTTTTTTAGACTTCCAATATAACCCCAGATATTGGCACCATATATTGCTGACGCTACTGCTGAAGATGTATATACTGTGATGACCGGAGAGAAAGCTCCGGTGGATGCTGCTTTATACTGTCTCTCTAAGGCAGAGGCTTTCTGATGAACTGTGGCTTTTTTCTATTTGACGGCCCCATGCTTGGGTGTCACTTAACCTCACCCCAAGATAATCAAAGCGGTGAACTCCCTCTGCACCCGTTGTGTGGATTAATCATCATAACTTTTGATTTTGAAGAGTTTAACTCAAGGCCCCTCTCTACGCAAAAAGTAACAAAAGCATCTAATTCGGATTGGAGGCCCATAGGTGTTCGGGAGATCAGCAGGGTTTCATCAGCAAACATTAATATAGGGATTGATTTTCCCACTGCTCTCGGGGCGTCATGTTTGCATTCCAACATTCTCTTCACTGCACCATTGATGTATAAGCGCAACAGTGTTATCACAGGAACGCACCCCCGTCTGACCCCTTTAGGATTTCTATCTTATCAGTCATATCCCCTGTCATCTGACCTTTATGTATGTGTTATCGTGTAGGAGCCTGAGTATTCTCAATAGACCTAAGGGAATGACATACTGAGCTAGTACCTCCCAGAGCGTGTTTCTCGGGATCAGGTCAAACGCCGCTCTTAAGTCAGTAAAGCCGATGTATAGATGGTCACGCAACGAGGTGATATATTTCCAGGTTATCACCTTGAAGCGGAGGACCTGGTCCAATGTGCTGACTTTTAATCTAAAGCCTGCTTGAGACTTTTCCAAGACAATATTGAGTAGTAAACAAGTCATTCAATTTGAATATAACTTGTCTGCAGAATATTTTTTGAGAATTATCAAATAAGCTATGGGTCTATAATTAGTTAATTAGGGAATGGTTCTAACCCCTTTTTTAAAGATTGGTATAATAACAGCGCCTTGCCATGAGGGAGGGATCATGTGCCCTTTTATTATGCTGTTCGATAAAACATTCAGCTAAGGGGCCCAAATGTATGGTTCTGAAAGGAAAAGGTCTCTCAGAATGCCATCCATCCCTGGGGCCTTACCCTTTTCTGTTTGTTCTATTGCTTTGAGTGTTTCAGATAAAGTAAAATGTAAGAGTAGAATTTGTAACTGGGATATAGGTTGGGCTATCCATATTTAGGGTTTGACGGCCATTACCCTCTTCAAGGCAAGGGGTCACTACGATGTTGTTATGTTGCGGGTAATCATACAGGTTGCTGAAGTGTGAGAGCCAGATGTCAGGGTTAATCGATGGGTCTAAGAGATGAGGGTTGGAGGGAGTCACAGCTATAAGTTTCCAAAAACTTTTTTCGTCACCCTTCTCTAAGGCTTCAGAAATCGTTGCCCATTGTTCTTCTTCCCATTCTCTTTTGGCTTTCACTAGGAGAGTTTTGTAATCTTGCCAGGTCTTTATTATTTCGGGCCTTGAACTCCTTTTAATTGCACTCAACAGGAGGGTCTTTCCTGTTTGACAGGCCTTGTCATATCAGGATGGTGCTGACTTTATGGGTGCTCCTCTCCTCTGTTCTTTCATAAAACACGGTCTCAGTGTGTCCATGAGCTCCCAGTGTAAGGGGACGAAGTTGATATTGTGGGTATTAGTTGTGTCAATCTGTGAGAATTTGGATGCAAACAGATCATAAATTAAAGAGAGTTTGTAATCGTCTACCACCATTTCTGCCCTCTTGACATTTCTCAAATTGTTGGAAGTTGTAATTACAACCGCCTCTAGTTTTGTGTCTCTAAATCTGGTCATTAGAAAGGATGCACTTAGCGCCTGGTGGTCACTGTCTTGCCTAGAAATAACTTGCAAGCCCTGTAGTTCTTACCAGAGGTCATTATCCACTAGCATTCCGTCAATTCTGAATTTGCTAAGGCCTCTATTGAAAGTGAAACCAGGGGGACAATCAGATTTGGTGTTGTCATTTGCTATTCTAAGGCCATATCAAGAAATTAAATCAATTATTTGAATGCCCGCCTTTGACATTTTTGTTATTTTCTTAAGTTTGTGAGGGGGCAAAAGATCTTCGTGTATATGCCCCGCAGATTTTGGGGAGTAGGTATTAAAATCTCCTCCTACAATTTTTTTAAGATTTATGAGCAAATTGACCCAATAGGTAGTCTAGCTTACTTACGATTGGAGATTGAACATTTAGGGGTGTTCATCTGGTATAAATATTTACTAAGATTATGTGTGTGGGGCCTAACCTAATGTTAATGTTAATTTGCAGGGCAAGTATATCTTTAGAAGTAGTTTTTAGCATTTTAGCCACTGGAAACAAATCCATTCTTAGCCATATTAGGCGGCCACCTGGTGAACGCCCTGCCGGAGATGGAACTGCACTTTCATTGAAAGCAACATAACCTGGGCGGTGCTTCACGGCCTTGGTATCCCAAGTTTCATGTAGCAGAATAATATGGTGAGAATCGATAAATGCTCCCCACTCGGCATCAGAGAGTTTAGGCTTAATACCCACTACATTCTATGATACACATTTTAGGTATTTACCGTCCATCGTGAAGAACCGGGTTTCTAAACCCAGCGGCGCCAGGGACACGCCCAAGGTCTTTGGATTCCCCTGTCTTGGTATACAGAGACACGGAATACTTCTGGGTGGCGTCAGAGACCAAATTTATTAGCTGCAGCTAGTAACAGTAATCTCAGCAATTCAACACGGTGTACAACTCAAGAAACTGTTCAATTTTTGTTAGGCAAGACATCCCTTTTTATCCCAAAATTCACAATATGAGTACACACCCATGGCGCAAAATTCTAACCAATAAGGTACATTCTCAAACAAGGTATCACATAGCAAAAACTCTCAGTTTACATTGCCCCAACCCACAAGTTAATTATTAGGAATGTCCCAAATTCAATCTCCACAAGCCGGACAAACCCATATTTGAAAGCACAATGCATGTCATGAAAGAGCATAGGAAAGGAAACAATGACAGATAACGAGCATGATAAAGCATGTGTAAGGAACCTAAAAGTTAACGATGTCCTGAACCTTGGTTCGCAATGTCAGACAACAATCAACCAAGGAAATTGGCTTAGCGAGGTCAGTTTCTTGCAATGCACCTTAAAGTCAAGAAAAGGCCTAGTTAATAAGTGTATGAACAGCGAAGCTCATGCAACATCGTTCATTCGGTTACCTCCACGGGCCCACAGGCCTACGTGATGGCAACACAAAATGGAGTCACAAACAAAATGGAACCCATGTTCGAAAACGAAGTCTCTGAATACGTAGTGAACTCGCTAGTTAACATGACGAATTCACTCCATATTAGCCGCACTCGCTAAATACGGTTCGACATCACCAAAATCGTGACGGAACCATGACCTCACGAGACAAGTCAGGATTTCACAGAACCTCAGACCCTCCTTTTGCCATTACGTAGGCAATAACCCAAACTCACGTCAATCTGAATCTAGGTCTATATCAATATTTATCAGATCATCAAGATGTTGCTGGAGCATCATCCTACTATTCTCTACTTCTCTCGAGACAGGTCTCCGCACACACAAGGTAGTACAAAGACTACAAACGGCGGGAGCACACTGGATGCAAAGACAACAAGAGAAGAGAATAGCTGATACCATACCAAAGAATATCAAAATCTTCCATCCCCATTTGGACAGTAGTCCCCAAAACCATCCCGTCAATGACCAGTCTCCTTCATCCACATGAATAGACTCAGAAACCTTATGCAGTCTAGAAATGGCCTGGTATACCGTAGGGGCATTATCTGGTATGTAAACACAGCAACTAGATTGGATCAATTTGCATACTCCTCCTCTATCTGCAAGTATAATGTCTAAAACCATACGGTTTTGTAACGTCATAAGACTATCCGCTTGAAGCTCAGTGGTAACATTACTAAGGGCACCTGCAGTCTCATTGATAGTGGCCTCAACCACTCTCGTAAGGTGTCGTATATTCCTGCTAATAGCCATAGGACCCCAAAACGGTAGGAAACCCTTGAAAAAGTCTCCTACTTCCTGTGATGCTGTATCTTCCTGATCAAAGACACCTCTACCATATCTTGTCCTATGATAGTCTGGAGTAGCAGTATACGTAGGGGGAAGCAAAAATGCCACGTAACAAGTTCCCGAAAAATCAGGTGGCAACCATGTGTAGGCTCTGTCATGTCAAGATCTTGCAACCTGGATGTCCACAAATTGCCTGAAATTAAACGGCAACAAGACCGAGGTGCTCGTGGTGGGAGGGAACCCATCTGTCTGGTCATCGGCATGGTGGCCACCATGTCTAGGTGAGGCCCCTACACCTCGGCAAGAAGTCAGAAACCTTGGGGTCTGGCTTGATTCTGACCTGTCGTTCGGACCCCAGATAGACAGGGTGACGGGCATGTGCTTCAGCATTTAAAAAAATCTACGGAAGGTCCTAGCTCTCCTCCCTACGGCCGCCCACAGAACGCTGGTGCACGCCCTTGTCACATCACGCCTGGACTTTGACAACCTACTCTATCTGGGAGCTACCTGTAAGGCAATTAATCGACTTCAGGTGCTACAGAATGCTGCAGCTCGCCTCATACTAAAACTCCCTAAAAGATCGGACTCTAAAGCTGCCCTTCAGTCCCTCCACTGGTTACCAGTAAGGAGCAGAGTTGAATTTAAATCCCTCTGCACCTGCCATTGTATCCTTGCTAAGAAGGCGCCAGCACCACTCCAGAACCTGGTCACCAGGTATGTACCATCTCGCGCTCTGCGCTCCTCACAAGGAGGCCTACTTAAGGTCCCGAGGGTGAAAAGGGCTCGCATGGGAGGAAGATCCTCCCGCTACCTGGTGGCTAAGAGCTGGAATGCTCTACCTCTTAATCTCCGTCTGGATCCTTCTGAATCCAGTTTCAGGAGGAAATTGAAAACACACCTATTTTCAAAATAGCTGGGCTCCATCCCCCACTGCTTCTCCTGAGTGCTTCAGTTAGGGCGGGGACACGCTTTCAGCGTAATCATGCGCTCTACAAAACTCCCTTAATAATAATAATAATAAATACAAACAAAATACGTGCCTTTAGCTGGCACGAACGGAGGAGAAGTCTGGGATGAATAAACATAGGTGTGAGCACACAAACTCTTACCTAACTGAGCTCTTGGATTTCTACCACTACCTTGTAAACAAAAGTGGCCTCGATGTGGTACAATCCAAATCGGGGGAGACTTTTTTCGCCTCTCCTTCTCTGTCAGACTAGTACTATACCCTGTCACGTTCCAACCAACGTAAGCCTGCACCTCATCCTTAGGGATAGCATTATATGCATCAATATCTCGGATCATATCTACTATTCCCTTTATCAAGGCACTATTTCTCGGATTGTCTTTCATGGAACGTAAAGGATATACCTCATTCGCATAGATAAACATAGTCTGAAAAGCCCATACAGACCCATTGAAAGAAAAAGGCAAAACCAAATAAGGCATACCTCTATCTGTTGTATGACACATAAGACCACAAACGCGACAATTAGTGGTATTTACTACCAACTGATGCTGATGCAACAGCTGTATAAAAGAATTGTTAACAAATTCTGTTCTCCCTATCAGTTCATGTTCAGGCAACGTGTAAAATTGGTGCAAAGAAACAGTAGAAAAAGAAAGCATAGGTTGGGACGTAGGTGCAGAATTCAGTGGAGTAGCATGAATAATCCAACCCACAAAAGCTAATGTGATACTTAAAAACATAAAAGAACACAGTATTATAAAACATTTGCTACGCATCAATGTACATAATCTCATCTTAAAATTCATTTTATCAACAACTCTCTCAGTTACAAAAAACTCCATCTTCTAACCGTGCTGTTCGCGGCAGTTGTTTCTTTTCGCTAAAGTGTGCGTCTGTAAGTCCAGGGAACACCATAGAACAAACCAGAACCGCTGACCTTGTGTCCACATGGCTCACAACCTTAAGTCTTTATACCGCGACCCTACTGCTGAGCTCGGATGGTAGCTCAAAAAAGAAAAATAGAACAAAAAAAGTTTCTTGTCTGAAAGAGCATAGTTCTCAAAAAAGCTTAACTTTATTTGTCATGTTAAATCTCAGATTGTAGTGTTCTTTACCAGACACCGTCTGATCCTTAAAAAGCAACTCTGGTTGGGTAGTATCAAGCTTCAGTTGAGGAGGCACAGCTTCTTGTAGAACTTCGTCATCTGCACGTTCCGACTGAGTCCATGTCAAACATGCATCACTAAAAGGCACAAAATTAGGGACCCTTTCAGTTTCTGAATCTGCAATTCCTTCCCTCACCCACTGGTCATATGGTAAGGGCAAAGGAATCCTCTTGCAATGGGTGGCATGCACCCAGTTTTTTTTTGTCAAACACTTTAACGGCAGTCCTTGTTGCAAGTAGAACCTGGAATGGTCCTACACATCTCGGTTCCAGATTCTTTGTCCTCTGGAAATTCCTCACTAACGTCCAGTCACCAGGTTGTATTGAATTTCATGGATCCACAGAAGCTGAAGGTAAGGTATTGTGCATCTGTTGGTGAAGAATACACAATTTAGCAGTCAAGTCATGTAAGTAATCAACCAACATAGGATACTCGATGTCGCTATACTCATTTGGCCTCGGCACACCCCAAACGTTTGCCGGGCGTCCAAAAACAATCTCATACGGACTAAGTCCCACACGAGAATGTGCTGTTGTCCTTGTTGACAAAAGTGCCAAAGGCAAAGCATCGGGCGATCTAAGACCAGTGCTCGCTTGTATCTTGGCCAATTTAAGCTTAAGAGTGCCATTGTAGCATTCGACCAAACCAGCTGACTGGGGTTGATTCGCAGCATGAAATTTCTGTTTGATTCCCAAACCCGCACACACTTTCTTTATAATCTGGCCCACAAATTCACTTCCGTTATCACTCCAAACCATCCTCGGCAAACCAAATCTGGGGAAATATTCCTTTAGCAAAACCTTGGCTGTAGATATAGCAGTATTATCCTTTAGGGGGTAGGCCTCTACCCATCGGGAAAAGGCACAAACAACCACAAGGACATACTTTAGGTTGTTGCATCTCTCCATGTGAATAAAATCAAACTGCAACACCTCAAACGGATACATTGGAAGAGCAAAATGACTAGCTGGAGTTGGGGTTCCCTTACCAGGATTATGCATCAAACAAATCATACAGTTTTTAACCAAATTCTCAGCACATTTAGGAATTCTAGCATTCTGCCATACCAGAGCCAAAAACTTACATATCCCTTTCGAACTGATGTGATCCAATCCATGAGCCATTGTAACCACTGGGAGCACATACGCATCAGGCAACAACCATCGCTGATACTCCGACAATTCAACCCAACAGCCAGTCGAGTCCAACATTCCCGTAGTCTCTCTCCACACATTCAATTCTTTCTCAGTAGCTTCTGCCTGAATCGATTTCACACTTTCTATCGTATCTTCACACATTCCTCCTGCCATAACCCATCTAGCAGGGCCTGCAACATACATTCGACTCGTCACATCTTTCGCCGTTTCTCTCGCTAATTCATCCGCAAACGCATTACCACTACCAACATCATCCTCCCACTTTCTATAAGCAGAGGGCTGGAGCAAGGATGTCCCCTATCATCCACCATCTTTGAACTTCCAATGATGCCTTTGACATGCATAATTAGAGAACCCCACCACCAGTGAGGTATACAAATGGGTACATGCAGCTTGCCGGTCTCAGTGTGTGGCAATCATATCCTAATAATTGTTTTATTTAAAACCTGCACCTCACCTAACAATGATTAATAATGAAATTGTATCGTTTGGCAAATTGTCCGAATTACAAACCAATGGGACAAACTCAATATTAATGCCTCTGACACCGAACATTCCCACTACAATGGCTAACAGAACCAGTGAGATTCTTGGGCAATAAAAACCTAATGGACACAACTATAAATGTTATAGGCATCCATATCGAACATCTCTGATCTGTTGGAAGGATGGATTAAGCTGACTCTCTTGGATGGCGGGCATAGTGAAGTAGTGTGGCTCACTGGTTAGAGGCGGCAGACCCGAGAGCAGAGGACAGCCCGGGACCAGGGTTCGATTCCCGGCGCGGCAGGTTTCTGGACCAGGGTCAGCAGGACTCGATAATTCTCTCGCCTCGGTGCCCACTCTGATCAGCGATCACACTCGGCAACTCTGGGCATTAGCTTGCCTCATCTTCACTAACGGCCCCACCAGACCGCCGGGGATGCCTGGTCTCACCCTGGAGATACCCATTAAGGGACCATCTCTCAGGGAAGCCAGGAAGGGTTTCGCAGCGGTCGAAGCGCCTTGGGACCCTACGGGTAAGTAGTGCGCTATATAAATGCCAATACATTTACATACATAGTTGGCCTCAGGAAGATGGTAATCCTTCCCAAACTGCTATACCTTTTCCTAAACATTCCAATCCCTCTAACTAAATCTATCTTTGAATAGATCCAAAATACAGTTATGTTTCAAATTCAGCGGATGTTTTACCCTTAATTTCGAAGTGCACTATCTCGCAGCCCAGGCTCAAATTGCATTGCACTGGATACATGGCACCTTGCATATCCTGGTTTTAAATCTAGAAGCAGGACTGAGCTCACCTGCTTCTCAATGACATGCTTTCCTGCTGAAGCTTGTGTGCCCAAGGGAGAAAATGCATAATATCAAAGGTATAGGATGGACATGGTTTAGAATTGCTGGCCTCACAGAATTTGTTGACTTTTATTCCATACATATCCCATTATAACATTACCCCCAAGTGACACTGATGTACAAAATGCAATGCCAACTACAAGTAAAATCGAACAATACCATAGGTGATTTATAGACCAAAAATCACTTTATGTCATAAATTGACTATCTAAGCAGCGGACATCTTATCTGAGCTAACCTATCACCACCTGCACGATTAACACAGGACCACGTTGGATGCAGGAAGGCCGCTTTCATCTACAAAGGTCTGTCAAACATTTTTACCTCTACAACGCCATTGCCACCATATACCAGTCCAAAAGACATAAAGAGAACGTATGATGTGGTTTCAAGCCCAGTCGATATCCATACACGACTGCAAAGTTGACCTATACTAAGCTCCTTGACAGGCTTTTGAAAGTTGAATTTTATTGTTGATAAGTCGGTGGCTGCAATGAAGGTCCACACCTCTTGAACACTAATCTAGTGCAAGCCTGCTTAAAGGGGAATTGCAACCCACCTTTCTCTGTGCCAATCTAAGTGGTGATATCGAAGCTAGAAGGAATTAAAATCCTCAACTAGCCAGAGAAAACTGTCCTGATGAAGGTGAACATCCTTTGAATCACCGAAACGCTGCGTCGACCCTGTTTTCTTAAAATTGATTGTCTAAAATGTTTTTTATTGTATGAATTGTATGAATTGTTTTTAAACCTTTGGAATGTATTGTTCTTATAATATGTGAATGTAATAAATTGACACAAGTAATCCTTTTTAAATACTTTGTACGGCTTCGATTCTGTGGTGTTTGCTGACACAATTTTATCTCTTGTTTTTTATTATTGAATATATGACCTCATTTGCATAGATATTTGTGTTTTTGTATTCGGGACTCCTTGTTTTACAACCTGTACTCACCCTGTCCCTATTTCTAATATTAGGGTACCTCCCTTTTTTCTCTATAACTTGATGACGGCTGATAGCCAGAAACCAGTCCTAGGAGGCTTGATTCTGGTCCAGGGAAGACATGGCTTGGCAGTTCGGGCTGGACTGTTCCCATGAGGCACAGGATCAAGACTGATTTTCATATGGCCATGTCTGAACTGGGATGGTGTGGTGAGCAAAATAACAATGGATTAAACCCAGATCTGTGACTGGGGGTGAATGTTTTGCCAATGTGCAACATTCCGGCCATCACCATGTGTATTTCGCCATCTTGGAGCGCCTTCCCTTCCTCAATATATTAATATATTAGAATGGGCTTTGTGATTAATTACGGCAAATCTAACTGAATTAAAAATTTTATATTTATATTATTCTCTTCTAGTTCTCAAGTCCTTGATATGTATACATATCTGTCTACCTACTTTTTCATCAGGTAAGACATCCAAGAGTTATTACCAAGCCATCAGAGCTAGCTATAATGCACAATCATTTACTGATTGTTCCTGTTCTCTGTATCTAAGTCCTGGTTATGCAACTGCAATACACATATCCTGTTCTGCCTCCCCATTCTACATTAAGAGAGCCAACTCAAATAGTCAAATTGCATTTTCCTGCCGTAAGTCTCATCATAAAAAATAGCCCAACTCAAATTTGGAAATTTACATTATTTTGTCTAAAACCACTTTTCCCTTGCGGAGGTTCCCATATTATGCCACCCTTTTCTACTGTCAATTGGCAACAGGAATCTTATCCGTTCCTTTCCATAGCTGATCTCATAAGTTTCATTATGTATAAATTGTCATACCTCCATCCCTCTTATTGTCATCCGCATCCAGCTTCCTATTCCATTTATCCAAATCCATGACATTTTCACTTGCCAATGTCTCCCGTTGCTATCTATTCTTATTCCTTTACTTAACCTGTGTTTATGCCCTCCCTCATCCATACAATTTCACCCTTATTCCAGACATTTCAAACCTTTGCGGCCCCAATTAATCATGGAGTTTTAGTCTTGATGCTGTATATATCAGAGGGCATCTTAGGGGGTAAAAGTGAGTAACGAACAGGAATTTTTAAGGGGGTTACAATCATTTAAAAAATCGCAATGAGTAGATCTACAGGGTACGTCTTGGGAGGTAAAGACATAGTTCAAGACCATTTCCCTCAGTAAAAAAAAAAATTTTGTCTCGCAAAGTAACGCTGTGTGACCAACAACTAGTGACCAAATGTAGAGGCTCTATAAATCCTCGTGAGAGATCAGATAACGGGTGGGGGGTTTAGAACTTTGACAAACCAACTAGTTCCAGTTATGATGCTGTAAATAACAGAAGGCACCCTAGGGTAATAGGAATTTTTGTTTCACCCTCCTCATTGTCTCAACAATGATGTAGCCACGAGCAACGACTACCCGGTGTGGGAAAAAAGATCAGGAAATACCGGCCCCCTACAAACCAGGTGAGACCTAATCCCAACAAGGAAATGGTAGTTTTTGTACGTTTGGAGACCCAATAATTATATAAATATATTGCCACAAGGATAGGCAGGGTTCTAGACTGATTTATATTTATATTCTTCTTTCCTTAAAGGTTTGGTGTCAAGCACCAGAGAATATTAATCTGTTTTATATGAAGAAAGAAAGGGTGAAGTAAGAGACACCTTCTCTCAAGGTAACTGTTATAGCTTTGTGGGGACAAGACACAATGTATTTTCGTTTGTAAAAACTATAGGATTAAAAAGAATCCATTTCCTAACAGGGGCCAACCGGACTTTTTCAGGTCATAGTGTGACAGGGTACCACGCAAAATTGAGCCACGGTTTCCCAGATTATCAACTAATCCAGTAGGTATTATTTAGACCACTGAGAAATATGACAACTTCTAAAAATGGCTTGATTTATTACAACTTGCCCCATTGTGGCTTACTAGCTGTATCGTATTATTTTTGACAGCTTTGGTCACATAGAGATAACTTCATTGACGAGCGGAACTCAAATAAGAGCCTCACCTATGTGCGATCGCACAGGTGAGTTGTTCCTTACTTATAAAAGAGGGACAAGTATGATTGAGTACTATTGTAATGTATGGTGTGTAGCAGTAGTAGTAAGGCGTGTAATAGATGGATGTGAGTGAAACACTTACAATGTAAAAATATGTACTGTAGGGAAGAATTGACCCTTGTTTTGGTGTTAATGTGAAAATAATAAAATTGTTCATTTAGCAAAAAAGTGATGTTGTAGAAAAGGTAACATAGAATTGTCACCAATATGTCAAAAAAATATGTATGTACTCTTGAAGTGATAGGTAATAATAACATATCCACAATGTCTTGATATTTTACAAAAAAATGAAATATGTATAGAGTAAACATATTTATGAGGTAAAGATATGTCTTATCTCTGTATTAGGTTACACGATGGATGTGGAGAAATAATTACTTATTGTCCTGAAGAAGGTGGCTATAACCAACGAAAGCCTCCGAAACATGTCAACGCTTTACATATGTGTTAAATTTGGAGTGGTCAACAAGTGAAGGAGTAGAGGGAAGGGGAGCCCAACCCTGTGTTGCCCAGATAGAGTCAAAATTAGCAGTGATAAGACAAAGTTGATTGTCTTTCCCTTTCTCCTGTGTAGTTTTATGATTTTTTATTGGAATTCTGTTTTTTAATATATGAGTGTTTTATATTGATTGTACATTCACTGGAATGTTTTTTTAACAAGATAATAAACAGTCTGTTTTGATATAATTGATGTTTTTTTTGTAAGTGTTTCACAGTAGGGATTAGTTGGATTGAACCCTATGAGGAGAGTGATTCTGACTAAGTGTACTGACTGAATGAGCTTGATGTCGATGACATACGATTAACCCAAAGGGAATTTTTTTTTTACTTTACAGTATTTCATAACAGTGCATTTGTATGAAGAAAAAATATGTCGTATTTCACTCTCATTTGCCTATATTTTCAAAGTAGGAATTGTTTAACCATGCTCACTAATCAATTGAAATGTTATAGTGTGTAACGGTATGTTGATGTGTGTGATGCAGCTTATCACTGTAACGGTTTCCAGGGGATGAAGCAGGAATGTGGCTGGGTGATGCTCCTAGTTCAACAGGCAGGTCTTCAGTTTCTTGTGGAAATGGAGGAGTGAAGTAACCGTCCTGATGTCTTTATTGAGGAAGATCATTCCAGGTCTTGGCAGTGATGAAGATGAAGGTGCACCCTGCTTTCTTTCTTCTGTGAATGCGGGGGACCCAAGCGAGGGAGAAAGAGGTATAGCATAGCTGTGTTGGAGGTTGGTAGAGCTGCAGTTGGTTGTTGAAGTAAGCTGGTCTGGTGTTGTGGAGGGCTTTGTGGGCGTGGATGAGCAGCTTGAATTGGAAGTGTTTCTGGATGAGTAGCCAGTGTAGTTCAGTGAGGAAGGGAGTGATGTGAATGCTTCCGAGAATGTCCAGAATGAATCTGGAGGCAGTATTTGGATGGTCCAGAATCTTTAAGTGAGTTGGTTGAAGATGCCAATGTAGTATGCATTGCCTTTGTCAAAACTACTGGTTCTGAAGGTCTGAGTAACCATGTGTCTTGTGTGCATGGAAAGCCATTTGAAGATCTTGCCAGAATTTTGAGGATGCAGCAGCAGGATGTTGTCAAAGCGTTGACTGCTTATTCGTCATTAGTTTGTCCTGTAGGCTGATGTCAAGGTTTCTGGTGTGGTTTGTGGAGGTGAGCATGGGACCTAATCGGGTGGCCCCTTGGAGTCGTCCCAAATGGAGGTCTTGTTTCCAAAGATCCGAATCTCTGTTTTGTTCATGCTGAGTTTAAGGCAGTTATCTCTCACTTAGCTAGCCGCGTTGGACATGGAGGCAGTGAAATTGGTTGTGGTGGAGTTGTTCATGTCAGTGAGGGAGATGATGAACTGAGAGTCTTCAGTGTAGGAAACAATGTAGATACTGTGGGTTCTTATGATGCAGGCAATGGGTGCTATGTACATTTTAAACAGTGTTGGGCAGACGGAGTAGCCCTGCTGAACTCTTCTGGTGTTCAGAGGTGCAGACGGAGAGTCTGACTGGTTGATTTATGCTGGAGAGGAAGAAGAAGTGGGCCCTTGAATTCCTGATTCCAGGAGTCTGGCAAAGACGGAGCTTTGGGTGAAGGATGCTGGAAGCTGAAGAGTTCGAACATGATGAGGGCAGGGGTTTCCCCTCTGTCCATGATGGATCAGATTTCATCTGTTGCTGCCAGGAGGGGAGTATCTGAGCCATAGTTGCTGCAAAACCCTGAGTGGGTGGAATAGAGGAGGTAGTGCTATTCTAGATGGGTGGAAAGTTGCCTGTTGATCTATTTCTCCAAGACTTTGGCCAGGAAAGGAAGGAGCGAGAGGGGTCTGTAGTTGCTGAGCTCTCTTGGGTTGGCCAAGTAAAGTTGTTCTTAAGAAAGAGTGTGGCTTCTCTGTGTTTCAAGCTATCCAGGAAGATTTCACTAAGTATGGAGGAGTTGATGGTGGTGGCGAGGTTGGTGCTGATCAGTGTTCCGCCCGGGTTGTACATGTGGTGAGAGTAGGGGGCTGTGAGGGAACCAGAATGGATGGTATGTACAATTCTGGCAGGGTTTTCTGTGGTGAGAGGGATCCAGTTTGTTAACAAGTGTGTGCTCCCAGTGGTAGGTTATGTTATGATGTCTTCTACAGTGGGTTGGGGGTGTGAAGTTGATACAGATCTTGAGTATTTTTGAAAAAGTTAGAAAGTTTGTCACAGAGGTCCTGTGATGGTATTTATGGTGCTGACACAGAGGAGAGATAGGCTCTTTTCTTACCCTCTGCAACTGACCTTTTTAGGGAACTTGAAGAAAAGGAGTTTGGTTCTGTTCAGATTCACAATTGTAGTGCCACCCATTTGGTCATAGAAATAAGCTCAAATTAGATAAGTAGGATTAAGTAGGGATTTATTACAAATTTAAAGCCAGAGTAATATAAATGTATCTCAAAAACATTGCATAGACAAACAGAATTAACAAAGGAAAGCCAAAACAGGGCACAAAATGTATTCTCAATAGCAAGTAACAAAGGAGGATTTCAGTAGGGATAGAGCAGAGCATAAGAAAAACAGTATGATGGGGAGATTGAAAGTTTAGATCCACCTTCCTATAGTGCATGAGGAATTGACATTTCTCAGCTAACTCTACAGTAAAGAATGCTAAATGAAATCCCAATTAGATTCATAGGAATAGAAAGGTGTCAACATAGGAGACATTCATTAGAATTTCCCTAAAGCAAGAGTACTGCATAGTATAAAGTCAAACAATGAGAGTAGCGCACAGAGGTCTGTACCTCTCAGAGTCTGAAAGAAATCTCTGAACAGAGCGAAAGAGCATTGCCTAGCTATACCAACAAGAGACACCTCTCAATCATTATCAAAGGTCCAATTAGTGACCAGTTTCAAACAGTGCTCTCTTGGCAGACACATTCGTAACTCTTCTTCTTTGATCCACATATTCAAAGCACCCTTGGATTCCATCTCCTCATGCCACACCGACAGTAGTCCTCTTTTCTGCTCATTATTTTTTATTGCCCTCGACTCCCTTCATGCTTCCCTATCTTTTCCACACAATGAGCCTTTCCACATTCATTAGATCATCTTACCAGGCACCTAAGGAGGGAAATAACACACTGCACCTAAAGAAAAACATTCATGATAAAGGTTAAACATTGTGAAACCCAAATGCTTAAGGCCTTTGGTCAAGTTAACAAAGCAAAGACTTCAATACACGTTGTAACTGCGCAAATACAAATACAGTCATATTATAAGTATAATTGAAATTCTAATGGATACATGTTCCGTTATATAATGAAAATAGGATGCCTTTAAACAACTACGTAAATACATGAAGATTGATCAATGCTACAACACACGCATGTACATATTCATGAAGACGCCACCTCATTTTCACTGTAAGCAAAGCATTAGTGTACAAACTTATATAAATGTTGAGATTACATGGCAAATGCACTTTCTCTATGGCTTTAAGGGCACCTAACTTCCTTAGTCACATTATACCACATGAACACATAAGGCCCTTAATATCCGTATATGTGTAGTCTAATCAATAATGACAAGGGTGGAGCCAAATTTACAATGCACCAGTGTCTACCCTAGGATTGGTGCATTCTCTCACGATGGTGAAAAGTTCTTGGCCGGAGTTTGAGCAGGATTATTTTCTGAGCACAAGAGCTGCTTTCCATCTACTTTAATCTGGGTGTGGTACCGTCTCAGTACGGATTTGTAGGCGTCTCTAGAGGTATTATAACAGCTGGTTCTCCATCTTCTTTCTAGTTGTTTCCAATAATGTTTGAAGTTTCTTGGGTCTTCCATCTACCAGCCTGATTTTTTTGTGCCTGATTTTCTTCATGGAAGTTAAGGTGTTGGCGCAGTCAGAGATTCAATTGCTGAAAGTGGATTGGATGTTCCTTAGGCTGGCTGGATCTGAGGTTGTGGGTCCAGTCTGCCTGTGCTACGTTGTTCCAGTTTTGACTGATGCTGATGGCTGGCTTAGGTTTGCTGGAGTGGGGTGCATTGGTGTAGATGTGTACTATTGAGTGGTCCCCCATTGTGAGCAGGGACATTTCACCCTCATTTGCCTATGTTTTCAAAGCAGAAAATGCTAAAGGATGCTCACTAATCGACTGAAATGTTATCTATTGAAGGTTCATATTACAGTATTGATTGATGAACTACAGTGCCTTCAATTTTAAATTAAGACATAATACATTTATTATGACCTAAGTGCCCAAACTGCACAACTCTCCCATTAACCTATGAGTAAGATCCATTACTTAAGAGATTTCAAAAAATTTCGGAATTAGTGCTGTTGAAGCACAATGCCTTCTTACTGTAATTAGTTACTCTATTGGATCAGCATGCAAATGGCAGTTAAAATGATAAAGAGACGATTCTGAGCAGACAAACTCTCCCGAAAGAACATCTGCCCCAAGAGATTTCTCACATCTCAGTGATAACTTATTGTAGGCCAAGTTGAGAAAGGTATCTCTAATTTATTCTTTTTTTTAATTTCAGGAGATGTATATCAAAAGAAATGTGAGCAACTTCCTCTTTGCTGGTGTATCAGCTTTAGAATGTAATGATAATAATAGCGCCGAATTTGTATTTATTATGTGTAGTTCATCTTTTATCATTGATAACATTTTTAGAGTGTTCAACCTTCCTCAAACGTGCTGCTAACCAACTCTCTGGATTTTCACCACAGTACTTACAAAAGCTGGCAATTACAAAAGAAATTATTTTGGTCCTTAGAATAATAGGAAAGTTCAATGTGCCTCTCAAATTAATGAGATTCTTGTGGTCTTGCCACAGCCTCATTTAATCAAATTGTGTTTTCTTCTTTGTAGGTCTCTTTCCTTATTTGTGATGTTTTTGGTATCTTTCCTTTTTTTGGAATATTAACTGATCATCCTCCGTACCATAACCAATATTTCACTGGATTACACATTTACCGCCAACTCAGCGATGCAGCAAGCGCAAGGTAAATAGTTTTATTTATTTATTTATGTACTTTACTCCTTGCCGTCGTATGTCCAACTCCACTACCCTCCCACCCTGCCCCTGCCCTGCCCCGAGACCCCGCCCCTCAGCACTCTCTCTGCGAGCCGCAACTTAGTTTACCCCTGTGTGGGTGCAACCTTTATGACTGCTTCATGGCTGCAAAAGATGAATAGCACACCTATTGATGTGGCTCGCTTTGTAATGCTGATTTGTATCAGTAAGACAGAAGAGTGAACAAATAAATCTTTTGCTTCAGTGTTTTAAAAAAAAAATCTAGCTGAAACATTTGCCAAAGCGGCTAGAAATATTTTTATTGTGTGCTTCACTCTGCACATATTTCCTGCGTCGTTCCTGTATATGAATTTCTAATACAAATAGAAATGGTGTACATGTCTTCTTTTAGTAGGGTTGTACAGGCTTTTTGCTTTCGAAGTGATATTGTCAAATAATTACAAATAAGTAAGATCCTTCCTGCAAGTTTTTACAAGCTGCTTAAAGTCAGTTACAATCTTCCTCTTCTGCGCATTCTTACTTTCTCTTTGTACAAGTATAATGGTATCTATTCCCTACAATACACCTTCATCAAATAATACAATAAGAGAAAACAAATGTGGAGTTGGAACAATAATAGGGCTGAAAATAGATATTTTTTATTACCAATATTATACGAAGTCGTCTATATTATGAACCCCATTTTACTACAAATAAAATTACAGAAAATTATACATTTAGATTAATCTCCCCCGGCCAAGATGCGCCCAAGCCTCTAATGCAATCAGATAGTGAACAATTCTTTACAGTCCCATCTGTGGATTCAATTATCTATAAGAATTTTAATTGGTTTAACTCAAAAATACCCATTTTCATCATAGTAAATCCCACATCCAAAAAATACAGCAAAATGTATGGTCTACTAACCAGACCATTGGATTACTAAGGAAAACAAGTATATATCATTAATAGACAGTGTAGTCAAATGAAAAGAAAAATAGCCTTTACACCAGGGGCCTCATTTATGAAAGCCTTGCGCCACCGATGCGTCACTTTTTCCCATGTTAAAAGTGACGCACCGGCGGCGCAAGGCCTTCATAAATAAGGCCCCAGGTGTCTTCAAACTTTTTAATGCTGTGTCCCCGTGTAAACGAATAAATAATAATGGTGCACCACGCCACAATTCTTTCCAAATATTCTATTAAACTGACAATGTTTACATATATTTAAACATTGCCCTTAAATTCTGTTATTTCTTTTAAAAATGTAATCAAATAATTGATTGCCAAAGATACTATACTGGTCGGCATTTTATTGGTCTAAGTAAACTCACATTGCCATCACCACATCTGCCTGAATCTGTGTATAAACATTTACTAACATTTTATGACTACGGAGAATGGCCGTTACCTTCCTTTGTTTGCAATTTGATACAGGCATCTAATTATTTGGTAATTTACCATTAGGATAGTTAAACTGCCTCGCTAATTAACGGGATTTTGGTTTGAACTAGTGGAATACAACAATAATTGGCATATGTTTGAATCTTATTTAGGTTTAAAACATTAAATCCTTAATGTGTGTTGTAACCTAGTTCTGGTTTCCCCCCGGGACCCTACGACAAGTGGTGTGTGCCAGCTCTCCTGCGCGAGAGCATCCATTGTCCCCCACCCTTCCCATTGGTTCCCCAACATTCCATCCTTTCCAGGTTCCGTTCCCTTGCCACCCACTGCGATTATGATTCTGACTAACTGACCTACGCACCGCCTTAAGGTGTGGGGCTGATTTAATAAACTTCAACTTCATACTTCACCTTGACCCTGACTTTCATTTCAACAGTGGCGACGAGGACCTCAGCCCCTCACCACGAACCCACTGCCTTCCAATTTGAATGCGGAAGCAACCTCTTCTAAAGGCACGGTGCAACAGGTCAGAGCTAAGGAAAGCTCCGTGATTCCGGCTAGTCGACTTTTGAGCGGGTCGAGTGTGAAATAGCCTTCGACTTGTGAGTAAGTCGAATGTGAAAGGTCAAGGATTAAGAACAACTCCAAGATTTATGCAAATCGGCTTTTGAGCAAGACGAGCGTGAAAGGAGCAAGGAACAGCTCTGTGATTTCGGCAAGCCGGCTTTTGAGCAAGTCGAGCGTGAAAGAAGCCATCGACCTGTGAGTGAGTCGAATCCAGTTCAAGGAACAACTGGTTTGAGATTAACAGGAACAGCTCTGTGATTTCGGTAGCCGGCTTTTGAGCAAGTCGAGCGTGAAAGGAGCCATCGACTTTTGAGTGGGTCGAATGCGAAATGAACTTGTGAAACTGACGAAATAAAACTTGAGTTAAGAATAACAAGATTCTTCGCAAATCAATATGATAAGCCGTGAAGTACAGTGAGGAACCTGAGCAACCTCCGTGAATCTCGGCGTGTACGGTGACGGTGACAGAAAAGAAAAACGCAGAACCACTGGATTCTGAGCGTGTCCATGAGGTGAGCCTGGGTAGCTGGGTGGAGGCGAAGTGAGCAGAGCAAGGACCCCCACTAAAATAACGTCTGCAGCCGCATTTAGTGATGTTTAAGCGGGATAATTATTAACCTCCCCACATTCAGCGCAACCCAGGGCTGCACGAGTTGACGCTCTGAGGAGGAAAAGAATCATCTTCTAAAAGAACATAGACATTGAAAGGGTGTAGCGTGTCAAGTCTCTCACATTGTTTAAGTTAAGTGCAGCGCATGACAAGCTGTGTCCTGAGTGAAAGTGAGGTGCATGTGAGCGGCGCAAACCCTTGATTGTCCAACAATCCGAAAGAAGAAGGGCGACCTTCCTCAGCGCGAGGCGAAGAGGCTCATTTTAACGTTAAATGTTATTCAGCATCGGCGAGTGTCATCAGTATATTCTATGGAGTGATTAGCTTACCTTGGAACTGCACGTTTGGGAGCTTGAGGGAAGTTGTGGCGGCTATTTTAGAGTCCTCCACAGCGTCAAAGATTAGTGCCACTCATAACTGATTAGCCGTGTCTTAAGTGATATGAAGTGCAACGGCGTAAACCCTTGATTGTTTAACAGTTCGGCAGCGCAATGTGAAGAGACCTATCTGCACCAGTATGCGTCAGCCCCTTCTGGCCTTCCTGTACAAGTCTGATTGAAGAAAATCCTGTCAGGGGATTTTCGCGCCATAAACGCCCCTCCTGCAAACCCGTCTGCGCATGCGCCTAGGCGTGCCACGTCACTGGAACGCAGCGTAAGGCGCCATACGGGGAGATCAGCGCTGAGTTTAGAATCGGTGTCGGGAGTTCTAATCCCGCGTTCGCACACGCTCAGTTTTGTGATCAAAAGAATCGCATTGTAACCCTTTGGATAAAAAAAAAAAAAAAGAGGAGGGACACTACAACCAAAACAAGCATTGGTTGCGACGGTCAATATTAACGACACAAATTAATTAAAGTAAGGGTGAATCAATAGAGACAACACTCTTCTGCATCCCCTCATCCAACTGCATACCAACATATCCCCAGAAACAATGAAAGCGAATGGTATGGCACATAAGTGAATAAGAACAGTACCCCTTAGTGGAACTTTCCGTGATAAAACACACAAAAGAGAAATTATACAAGTCTAATTGGTTTGCAACAGCAACATGGATAAAAACCTAATGTGCATCTTACCCCCACCAGGAAGAGAAACCAAGAAGGAAGCGAACAGTAATGTATGTGAGGAGGTGAAGGATGACTTAAGTGAACATTACAAACAAAAACTTTTGGCCAACTGCCAAAATGTCACAATGCACCGGGAAATTGGTGATTCCAAAAATGAATGTAACATGAGTGAAACCAAACCTGAGAGTACCATAGACATAAATGGAGTTGGGATTGACGTTATCGCTGATTCTGGTTCGAACTGCACATTGATAAACATGAGTATATGGAAAAGTAAATTGGCTGTGACACAAGGGAATGAATTGATGGAAACTGAAATGTTCCCGATAACATACACAGGAGAAAACATCAACCTAACAGGGGGTAGTGTAACAAAATTGAGCTATATGAAGAGAAGCACATGGAGTACGGTTTATGTTTCAGAAGAAGGACCCTCGGTACTGGGGTGGGAAGAACAGAAGAAATGTAACATAATGATAGATTCCAACCGTATTGAACCTTTGAATAGGCAGGCTCAAATCAACAACAAACTCAGTACAAGCTCCAAGACGTTAAGTGAGGAGAAGCCATCTTCCACGACCAAAAGTGGATGGACAAAGGCTGCATGGAGTAAGAAAAGGGAAAATGAAGCAGTCACTGACAAATTCAAAACTAAACAAAATGCATTCACGAGGTATGAGGTAAAGGACAATATTAGTGAAGAAGTCCTGGCAGATAAAAGCGAACCGACCTATGGAGGAATGTGTATGGTATCTCCGTCCACGGTGCCAGTGGAGTGCTATTGTAAATCTACCTGCCACCAAGATGAGGAAGTGTGGCACTCTACTGCTAGGATCAAGTCAACACCCGTCATAAGAAGGAATGACGCTGACGACGGTCACCAAGAAGAAAATGATGGTCAGTGCCTGGTGGAGTCGAAGTGTAACATGCAAGGAGAGTACTATGACTGGTTATATAATGTAGAGCCAGAGAATGAAAGTAAAAACGCACACAAACACGTACTAGATCCTCACCCCAAAGTACAGATAAGGATTAATAAGAGGCTTGTGGAACGCGGGGGTGAATGTAAGTTAAGAGACACAGATGACACAACCACATCCTCTAGTGGATCTCACGTGATGAAATTCGATGAAGAACAGGTCCTTGCGGATGCAAGTATTGAAGGCATGAGAGTTGTTGGAAAAGAAAGTACAAGTGACACTGGTACAGAGTACTACAAGAGATGTGATGTCAGATCCATCCCTGAGAGTGACAATGTGAGGGATACCTGTGGTATGAGTAAGCGTAGGCGCAGACGCGGTACTTTATGGTCCTGGAAATTTCCCAAGAAAAAGGATTCCAAAGCCGTGGTCACTCACCAGAGTGGAGAAGTCAGTTCTAGTAACAGCAGACAGGAGCACTATACTATAAGGGAGTGCCAGGGGGGAGAGAACGATGAGGAATCAGAGAAAGGGAACAAGAGGGCACTCAGACCAGTACCATGCCCACACCTTGTGGTAAACATAGGTACGGACTAGATGCATACAGGTCCTGCGGGCCAGCATAATACCTGTGGACCACAAGACCCAGCGAGCCCTTACGGTAGCTCACCATCCACGTTAGGAATGTAACTGTACTGTGTGAGGCCCTGCCACGATGAACGATGTAAAGTCTGATGATGTGGAATTGGTCACACCCAAACACCTACAATGTTTCCACCCTGAAGGTTCCATGCTATGATATGGGAGTTGAGGATGATAACCAAGCTGGACACTGTCCCACACCCATAAACACAGTTCACACCATCTCCCACCTGCCACTGACTCAGCTGACTGTCAATCACTCAGACCAGTCCCTGGGGGCCATTCCACGCACTCCGTTCACCAAACGGAGCTGTACGGCAACTCCCACTCTGTCTCTGAAGCCAGCTTGGCGGTCACTGCTTCAGCGGTGGGTTGGCAGAACCTACACGGAATCCCAGACTGACACACAGTGCGTTCCTCATGCTCCCGTGACAAATGGAACATCAGGGAGAGCCTTCCTGCTCCCAAATGTTTTTAAAACTGTTTTTGTGACCAATGTTTACCAGTTCACTTATCCCTAAAGTTCTTCCTGCCACACGTTGGGCTTACCTGTCAAAACCCTCAAGAGAGGAAGATGTGTTGTAACCTAGTTCTGGTTTCCCCCCGGGACCCTACGACAAGTGGTGTGTGCCAGCTCTCCTGCGCGAGAGCATCCATTGTCCCCCACCCTTCCCATTGGTTCCCCAACATTCCATCCTTTCCAGGTTCCGTTCCCTTGCCACCCACTGCGATTATGATTCTGACTAACTGACCTACGCACCGCCTTAAGGTGTGGGGCTGATTTAATAAACTTCAACTTCATACTTCACCTTGACCCTGACTTTCATTTCAACAATGGGTTTTCTGACTTTATAAACAATTATTAGTAAATAGATTCATCGATTTCGAAACACTCTCCGCAAAACTCATTTAGGACTTACATTCTCATTCAGGAAAACCTAAAATTCTAATGTTATTTGTACAGGACTAATCTTCTTACACAGGGTATCATATATACATTTATATGTTGCTAAGAGAGCTCAGCAATCTGAGCATCCATTTTACAATGGCTTTCAGTAAGCAAGGTGGGCTTTTCTAAATGTTCAATTGGCTGTTTTAAAAATAAGCATTTGTAATGCAATAGGTCTCGCATTTATGCGAGTTTGAGCTTTTGGCATTGTAAATGACAATGCCTTTTATTTATGCTTTGGTTTTTAAAACACAAATAAAAGACTTATCATTTACAATGCTAATAGCTCAAACTCTCGCAAATACGAGACCTATTGCATTACAAATGCTTGTTAAATTCCTTTGACTGCTCCTAGAGGAGACCGCCTTTTTTTCTCTTCGTTTTGTTTTAAATCGGTTATTTGCAGTTTATAATTGGTGTCAGCTTCTGGTGCAGCAGCTCACAAGTAAAAGTTGAGCGGAGTTATCTGGGATGTTTGATGTTGCATCGCTTGTGCCACTCCCAAGTTGTAAAAGAAACCGCACAGCTAGTTGCAATAATGTGTTTTCTTATTTCACTGAGAGGTACGGGATACGAAAGTGAGCATCAGGCCGGAAAGATGCACAATACTGGATGGAACATGAGGCACTGTAAGTATAAATACAATTCCAGAGGTTTGCATTCATGTGTGTACTGTTTAAGTATTTATGCCATATCACTGGGAGCAATGTACTTCCGCTACAGCTCTCACTACAAGCAGCATCCGGCCAATTGTGCAAGCAAAGCGGTGGTTGCTGGAAAGCATGGCGTGCCTGCAGAAGGAGAAACTCATTGAAGAAAACAGTGCTCTCAGACTAAAAAAGATATACCCTGTAACAACTGAAGTAAAAGGTCCATTCCTTATGGGAGGTAACAAATGCAGACAAGGCAGTACCAAGGAGGGACTTTCAAGCCTAATAACTACTCAGAAGCCAACTTTTACAAAGGACAATGGCACAAGCCAATAAAAAATATGGGCAGAGAGTGGGCGTGGGTTCAAAGCCATATTCCAATACTGCATGCTTCGCAGCAGTGAGTCTCAGCATAGTATTTTGTACTGGAAGGACACCCTTCCAGTACAAAACCTGTGCTAGACTCCGGGAGACACCCTTGCACGCTGGGGGAAAGGTGTCTCTGTGGCACAAGGCACTGATTTCAGCGCCAGCGCTAGGGAGAGGGGAGGATAGTGCTTTATTTGAGTAAATTTGGCACTCTCCTCCTCTCTCCGGTTCACTCAGCGCAGTATTTGCAGCTGCCGCACTGAGCTGTGTGAAAAAGTATAAAATCTCCCCCCTTAGTTACAACCTCATGTGGACAATAGATGTTACGAGGATAAAAGAGGTTCCAAAATATACTTACCTGGGATTCATGAGTGAGAAAAACTTAAATTGGAAAAGTGTACCAGGAGCAATAAAAGGTTATTGCAGTGTATTGATGGAGTAAATGGTCCTACTTTAGGTGTCTCAAAACCTAAAATTATTGCTGTCCTAAATGGGTCCTTAGTTTGGAGTTGCAAAAATGATTCAAAAGCTGAATACAATTTTTTTAAATTCCATTACAAGACTTTTCTATTCAAAGTAGTCAACATCCCAGCGCCACTTCCACTTAAAATTTGGTTCTACTTCTTTGGTTATCGTGGCTGATATTAATATAATTAATTATTTATTGGATTGCAAGTTAGCAGAAATTAACACTTTAAAAGTAATATTTGGCAATGCGCTCAGAAAACATGCGCAGATAAGCTCGAAAGGTATACACAAATAAGGCATTAAAGCAGAATATCTGCTCAACGATATGGAGGTTGCAGCAAGACACAATCATGGTAATTATATAAGGGCACTGTTACATCGAATATAATATGCGAGCCTCGGAGAAGAATGTTTACATGCATTGCATGCTTCTGTATCTTCCTTTAGGGACTTGGTTGGCTCTTGGAATTTGAAGGGTCAATCTTAAAGTATGTGTAGGATGTGTACATTGGCCTATGAGTCCATCAAACATGTTATATATTTATGCCCATTGTTGTCACAGGCCCAGAAAAAAATACCCCAATCCCATTTTTAAGGAGGAAGGAATTGGAACAATTTCAAGGCATTATTATTCGGTTTTAAAGGGAATACGCCAAGATTTGTGACACATATGGTAAGGTTCATTAGTCAGTCTCTCAGGATGTGGAAACAAGTTGTCAGACTGTTGACTTGGCCCGGGATTGATGCAGTAGATTTAACTTTTAGATCTGATGTTTGTGTTTTAACGTAATTGTGATAAAGTAACTTTTATTGTGTGCTGATTTTCGCTATGTGGAATATCGTATACAGTTTTTTATTGAAACTTAAAAAATAAATCTTTCATACAATCAATTAGTGCACTTACCTCATTTTATCCAGCACCTCCAGTTATTTTTGTATTCGAGATCCAAATGGTTTTTGCTACTGCCACTTTTGAATTCTCTGTGACCTTCTCTGTTTTTAGAACCTTCATTTGTATTAGTCTCGGCCAACTTTTTCTCTTGGAGCGTTGACATTCTTCAGGTTTCTTGTTTTTGACCTCAGAAGCATGATATATCATTGTTTTAATTTAGTTCGTATTGTTAACACCTCTCTTTTTTTCCTTGATGGTCTCCTTGTTGCCTATGGACCTCCTTCCAATTAGCTCTAACACGCTTACCTGCCTCAGGTGCTTTTCACGTATTTCACCCCCTGGGTCTTATTTTTGAATTTCGCACTGTTTTTCCTTTCGTTTTGTTGCTATACTCTCTCTCCTTTTCTTCTTGGTTAATCCAACATGATAATCAAACCTAGAAAATATACCGATGCAAATGTCTGCACCATGTCCTGTGCTTAACTGGGTAAGGGATACATTCTAGGGACCTCGGGCATATTACCAAGGGCATTATTGCCACATTAGCGAGACTTTTTCCCGCTAATGCGGCGATAATTTTATCGCCCTATTACCAAGCTGTCGCTGACACCAGTTAGCGACAGCTTGTAGGCGATAGCGGGCATTTAGGGGCCCACTTTGCATGTCAGCGATAATTATCGCTAATGACATGCAAAGTGGGCGTGCCAAGATGTTAGCGACTGAAAACAGTTGCTAACATCTCTAACTCCTATTAACAACTTTTGGAAATATTCGCGCTAAGCGTGAATATCTCCAAAAGCTAACGCCTGCTAAAAGCAGTTCTTAGCCATGTTATCCAATGGAAGGTGGATAACATGGCTAGGAGCATTGTCACGATAATGCATGAATATCGCTGATTTTTCAGCGATATTCATGCATTTTGCAGGATTTTTACCGCTTTTGAGATAAACCTTGATAATATCAAGGTATCTCAGCGGTAAAAATCCTCGGTGCTCGGCGATATTTTTTTCCCGCTAACCAAGCAATAGCGATAATTATCGCTATTGCTTGGTAATATGCCCCCACATTTTTCTCAGAAGCTGTTGGCACTGCTGCTGAAAGTTGGGCTGCTGAATTTCAAGGGTATTTGATTTTGATTCTTTCTTGTGTCTCTTTCAACCACCAACATACTCCCCCTGCTTCCTTATCCCACTCTTGAGGTCTATTTTTCATCCTTGCTATCATCCTTTCTTAATATTTTTTATCTTTCTCTTCCTTTCTCTCTCCCCCATTGATGTCCTTTCCTCTCTTGCTCTGGGACAAATTCTGATGGCTGAAAATGGTCCACAAAAAGGAGAGCAGATGGGCTTACCTGCAACCATCGGCTGAAATTAAGCATGTGGGGGTATATTATCAAGAACAGTGTTAAAAATTATCGCTGGTTTAGCGACAGAAAACTGCCGCTAAAACGGCGATAATTGGGATTGGTTATATGCCCTTGAGAATTCCAATAGAAGTCCATGTTCTGGTGTGAACATGGGCTTCTATTGGAAATCTCTAGGGCATATTATCAAGCCCATTATCGCAGCTTTAGCTGCAGTTTTCAGCCACTAAACCGGCAATCATTTTAACGCCTTTCTTTATGCCCCTTAGTAAGGTCATACATAGCTGTTTGAACTAACGGTAAGTAGCCCATTATTTAATCCTGACATCATGTGTCTGAGAGCATTGTATGATCCCTCCTTATGAAGATACTGTGAACATGACCTTCTGCCACTCCCAATAGATGCCTAGATGCATCATAATCCCGATAGTTCAAATATTTCAATATTGTTGTACACTTCAATATTACACAGGCTACGTTTAGCGTTAATCTTTTCCCCATCATTGCTTTCAACAAGAGATAGTCCATCCTCTGTAGAAAAGATGTGTTGGCTCCCAGGAAAGGCTAGGTTTTCATTCAATTCCCATGCAACTTAAACAATTGACATGCCTCGTTTATCTTTTTGTATATGCAAGGCAAGTTTAAATCTTCTGCACATATTCAATGACTGCCAAATGGACACACCTGAAGGGATTGAGGTTTTGGGCCCTTACCAGTACAGGACATAGATCAAACTGGGTTCTTAAATAAAATATAATTCCGTGTTTAATAGCTTATTTTTCAATGTAGCCGAACGGCACAATATTTATCCATGTTCGACCATGGAAATAAAGATAAGCCCCTTGCTGAGATAGAAAGGTTTATTAAAGTAATAGCAGACCGTTTTATTTTGGGGTGAATTTGAATGTATCCTTGTCTCATTGGTGCCTTTGCCGCAACTGAGGCAATTTGAAAAAGCTGAAAAATTGAATAATGTATACAAATTTGGGCACAAATCTTTTTGGTAAAGATTTTCTAATTATTTTTGTTCACAATTATGCATCAGTCATTGATCAACTGAACCTTTCTAAGCATCACTTCTACTGCTCTTCAATTCGCCACAATGTCACCAGCGTGAGGTGTCAGCTCCCGTTTAGAAACTTATCACTTGGGCTGAACTGAGAAAGATTTCGGTCTATTGGTGTGTCAAAGAAGTGACCCGTTAAAGAACTAAGGGGCATATTACCAAGAATAATTATCGCTATTGCTTGGTTAGAGACAAAAATTTACCGCTGAGCTGCGGTGATTTTTATCGTAGATAAACCTTGGTATTACCAAGGTTTATCGCAAATGCGATAAAAATCGGCTGCAATGCATGAATATCGCTGAAAAGTCCGCGATATTCATGCATTACCGAACTAATGCTCTTAGCCATGTTATCCACCTCCCATTGGATAACATGGCTAAGAACTGCTCAGGGCAAGGTGTTAGCTTTTGGAGATATTTGCGCTTAGCTTGCTTGCGCGCTTTGGTAATAGGAGATAACGATGTTAGCAACTGTTTCCAGTCGCTAACATCTTGGCACGCCCACTTTGCATGTCATTAGTGATAAATATCACTGACATACAAAGTGGGGCCCAGGATGGTCACTATCTCCTACTAGCTGTTGCTAACTGGTGTTAGCGACAGCTAGGTAATAGAGAGATAATTTTATCTCTGCTTTCTTGGCTTTTAAAGCCAAAAAAGCGGAAATAAACCCCCTTGATAATATGCCCCTAAATTAAAACAAAAGTCAATTGAAGCCAATAATTATGCAAATGAGGACCCTTTTTTAAACACGGTTTCTATAAACAGTGGTAAAAAATGTACATAGTACGAGAGCTCATAGAGTTAGCAGCTCTGATATGGTCGAGTGCATGCACTTCACCTCTTAAATATCGGTGTAAAACAATATGTGAGCAAGATTATCCAATTAATTAGCTCGCTCTCTTTTCTTTAAATGAAATTCAGCATTTAGAGTGGCTTACCCTTTCTTCGTGATAAAGCCTTCTTTTTTTACAAATATTTCGACAGCAAGCAGTATAATTTGACCTTATTCAACACATGTGCTGTAAAATCGCACATAGAATGTTCTGTGCCTAAAGACAGTCACCCATAGGTCGCAGATTATCTTTTTAGATTTTTCATATGATGCGCAACGTGTTACCCTAATCATGTCAGTATTTTTTTTTATAACAGCACATATGAATTAAGAAAACATGAGACAGTGCCGCAAAACAATACAAGACAATGGTGAGTAAATGACAGCGATGTATTGAATGTTATCTCTCTGCT
This sequence comes from Lissotriton vulgaris, assembly GCF_964263255.1. Classification (NCBI taxonomy): domain Eukaryota; kingdom Metazoa; phylum Chordata; class Amphibia; order Caudata; family Salamandridae; genus Lissotriton; species Lissotriton vulgaris. Next base: position 295,109,522 of record NC_141697.1, on the reverse strand, counting down.
GAACACTGTAACAATGTGTCCCATTGCTGTTTTGTGCCTGTTCTTTCTGCCTTTAAGATATATTCTGTTCTGTTTGTGAAGGCTGTCTAGTCTTGTCTTTCAAAAAGATGCAAGTCGTGTCGAGTTGCCCTTCCTTCCCATGGGCAACGCTCTGACAGCATCTGAACTCTATCCGGCTCCCAGTCCCAGCGCTTGGCGGAAAGGGGGTGTCCACATTCCCCCCCCCTCCCGGCAGTTTTCTCTTCGGGTGAACCCTCAGATGCTTCAAAGGAAGCTTTCTCGTTCAGTAAATTATCAGCAAAGCTGCTCTGAACTGGAAGAAAAGGCAAAGTTCTCTGCTTCCCCAGAGGAGCTGTTCCTTTTGTAAACGTGACCTTACATGGTCTTCTTGAATAATGTAGAACGGTGTTTTCTTGTGCTCTCCTGGGGCCCCGGGATCTGCAGGTCCTAGGGCCGCCATGAAATGCCCGACTGGCATCGAGCTGCAGAAATTGCATTTTTTAATTATGTGGTTTTAAAAGGAACCCATTATGCACTGAAAAGATGCTGAAATTCGGCGTCTTATCTGCAAGGCACCTCTGCCGAGAAAGTAGAATCTATCTCTCTTGTCACTGCACGAAATAGAGCCAGGGGATGTTTTTGTTTCTGCTGCCTTATGTTTACAAATCCCCTTTTTCGGATTTCTTGATGCAAACGGGGAATACAGATTTAATTGCATGTTGCCTCTTGTTTCTTCACTTCTGGGCGTCCAAGGTTATTATACTTAATTTGCCTCGGGCCTTTTCAAGTGTCGTCTTTATGGGGTTGATGGTCATTCATGGTGCTTGGTGAGTATCACACTCCAGGAAGATGTGAGTTCTTGGGTTGTTAGTCATTTCTATTACTTCAGATTTGGTGTGACACTGTTAGTGCAAGTTTCATCTGGGGTCAGCTGTGCTTGCACAGGTGTACTATGAACACCTGAACCTATGAAGTGTCAAGTAGCCAAGCACTTCTTCCCCCTTCCTCCACACCACAGGGGAGGCAAATACTGATGGCCAATGTTTCCCACCTTTTTTTAAATTTGTGGGGGTGATTGGAGCATCCTTCTTGGTATTTTTATGTGAAGAAGTGGGGAAAGTGACCTATATAATCTGTAGAGTGACAGCATGACTAGTATTTAATATGTGTTGCTTTTAAATACCAAAGTGGAAGGTACCCTTTTCTTTTGCAGCATAGTGAAGTGATGGGCAGGTTTGATGTTAATTGGCCACAGGAACTTGCGGTCTGCCTTCTAATGTGAGGAATAATTCATTTTATCTCCAAATTCAAATGTATTAATTGGTATTGAAAAATGTAGACCTGGTGTCAGAACCCATTTCAGATGGCCACTGTGCAAGGAGAAGTTGCTGGGCCCAACCATGTGGGTTGAGGTGTTTTACATCTGATCTCCTGGGGTCCAGCCTACTATGGATTCTAAACAACTGGGCCAAGTACACTTTCAGCAGTTGACTCTCAGTAGTAACAAGGTCCAAGAAGTCTGACTCTCTCTCGGGAAGGAGATAGATAAAGAGGGTGAACACAGGTTCGTCACAACTCAAAATACCCACAGCAGCAATAAATTATTGTCCATACTCACTTTTATGAATAATGAGAAGTATTGAATGTTACCGCTATCAATATAAAGGTAACTTTGACATCCACATACAACTACACAGTCCCCCTGAGGTCAAAACCCTAGCATTTAATGAGAAGGTTCCTGTGTCCCACTCTGTCCTCGATCTAGTGAGTGGGGTTATTCCCCATTCATTTTAGGCAACATCCAGAGTAAGCTCCACTAGTAGTCCAAGTATCATTAGTCCAGTGGCATAGCAAGGGGGGGTTGTTCGCCTCTGGAGGCACGAGTTTTGGGGGCCATCTCTAGGCGGCAACAGTCAGAGGAATCCGCCACCACCCCACCCCCAGTTGTGTAGGGACACCTTCCTGCATATAAACAACTATTCCCTGCAACACTGGCACCCTCATTCTGGACTATGGGAACGCTCTTTATATGGGAGCCCCGACCTCCGTTACTCAGAAGCTCCAAGTCACACAGAACAGTGCGGCGCGCCTACTCCATAACATCCCCCGCTGGCAATCAGCTAAGAACACCTTAAGGGAGCTCCACTGGCTCCCTGTGGCGGCAAGAGTGCAATTTAAAGCCATGTGTATTTTACACAAATCGTTCCATCGAACGGGCCCTGTAATTCTACACCCTATGGTTACGCCATATGTCCCGTCCCGTTCCCTTCGCTCTTGCACTCTTCAGCTGGCAACGTCCGCCAAAATCAAGAAAGCTCGCTGGGGAGGCCGCTCTTTCTCTCATACGGCGGCGAGACTCTGGAACTCCCTCCCGCTCTCTCTTCGGGAACACAACAACCATATGTCTTTCAGGAAGGCCTTGAAAACGCACCTGTTTGCTAACACCTGCTAATCTACCCCAAGCCCGCATTAAGTAATCATTTACAAGCGCTGCGAGGCCTCCGGGTAGCTACGCGCTATACAAGTGCAATTTCCATTCCATTCCATTCCTCTCACTATGGTGCAAGGGTGCATGCGTTTGTGCAAGGCAGCTAAATTTAGCGCCAGTGCAGGGGTAAACGCAAGGCTGCACCAAATTCTTGGCTTAATAACACACCTCGCCACTTAACTTGTAAATATGTCCCCAAATGTGATTTAGGGTCTGAGTCTTCGAATTTTATTTTGGGATCTGTTTCTTTTGAAGTGCTCACTCCTCTGCCCTCTCTTCCTCTTGAAAGCAGTCTGTCACAGCATGGGCAACTCCAAAGCTGACACAACACAGGCCATGGGAGTGACTAGAGTTCACACCAGAATGTCAGCCACAGTGATATGTGTAATATAAGGTTAGCCCAGGGTATCAGCCCTACTTTTTAAGATTCCCTTATCAGCCCCATCTCTTTTCTAAGATGTGCCTAAGTCTTTTTTTTGTGACCTCTCTCTGAATCAAAGACCACCCGTTGAAGTGTACGGGGGAGGGGGAGCCTGGCTCTCCCCTATCCAGTGTGTTCAACCAGCTTGCAGGAATGCATCAATAAACAAATTTGTCCTGAGAATTCCTCTACCTCTTCATGTTTCACCACACAGCCCTGGGTCACCTAAAATGGAATCCATAGGTGCAACGCACACATCCAAATATCATTCACATTAATTTAACTTACATGCACCTCAGCGCACTGCACCCTTCATTTAATGTACTTTTCACAGTCACTCATACATCCAGCATATGCATTTAGCAAGCACGCACTGCACAGCACTATATCATTCATGTACTGTACCACTTATAGGCACACACACACACCCAGTACGTGCAGTTAACGTGCATGCACTGCAAAGTGCTGTATTATCCCTGAATTGCACCCTTCCTAGGCACACATACAGCCAGAATCTGAACATCACTCATGAACTATGCAGAACTTCACAACAGCTCCATGTAGGTCAAGGGGTGAGTTAAGCATGAAGCAGTAGAATCTTGAATGAGTGAGCCCATAGGCATCACTCCGGAGACAACGCTTAAGAAGGACCTGCACACTGCTACTAATCACTAAACTGTATGTTGCCAGCTACACACTCTTGTTGCTTACCTCCTGGTGAAGGCAGTCACCTTTCACCACTATGAAAGTAGAAAGTTTGGCACCCATCTCTGTCCAAGAAGACCACAATCCGTAACTCAGGCCTATGTCATGGCGCACACGCATGATCTGTGTTTGTCTGTGACAACAAAAAAATCAGCATAAGGGATCTACATTACAGTACAGTTGGGCAACTCAGGTGCAAGGGTGCATTTCCATTAGCAGGTGGAGGACCTTTCTATCTGAACACATGGTTTCTAATCTAGATTTCAGTATGTTACCAAAAATGATAAGATTGTGGCATAACCACTCTGTCTCTGTGCACCTTATGTTCTAAAAAATAAATGTAAAAAATGTTGTATGAAAAGTAACACTGATGTGTGCTGTCTTTTAATGTATCTAAAACATATTTCTATAACCCACAATTTCATCCATTTTATTCTTTCCTTTTTGACTGACAAGCGCAATCTTTAGCTTTTTTGCAGAAGTTATATAATTGATAACAGAGAAGGAGAATTTGTAAGCCCCATCTCAGCCATTGGCTTTTCGAAGTGGTAATGTTCGGGGTTGTGAAGTAGGGCAACTCAGAATTTTGCATACTTTTTAACTTTGCAGGTTTTGCCAAGTACTAACCTTGTGTCTTTTAGAAACACAAGCGCTTTAGCTACTTCTACTATTTGCTTAGAAAAGCACTCTACCTTTGGGTTTACTGCCAGCATTTGGAACATACCCAGTGCTTTATGTCCTCACCTTGGACAGATTGCTGAGTCTTGCACCCATGCACTGCCCTTTCTATTTGCACTTGTATGCAGTGAGTGTACGGAGTGTTGCAGACAATCAAAATATATAGAGCCCGATTTACAGAACTAACTTAAGAAAAATTCCTAAACTTACCACCATTTTGGTATTCACAGGAGGCATTTAGGAGTCCTAAAGTTAGGACTCCTAACTTTACTACTCCTAAACTAAGAAAAATTCTAATTCTAAGACTTTCAGGTGATCGCAGAAGGCATTTAGGAGTCCTAAAGTTAGGACTCCTAACTTTACTACTCCTAAACTGAGAAAAATCCTAACTTTAAGACTTTTAGTAGTCACAGAAGGCATTTAGCAGTCCTAAAGTTAGGACTCCTAACTTCTATGAATACCGAAATGAGTAAGTGCCTTCTGTGAATACCAAAATGAGTAAGTGCCTTCTGTGAATACCAAAATGGTAGTAAGTTTAGGATTTTGTCTTAAGTTAGTTCTGTGAATCGGGCACATACTGTAGAGGGCTGCAGGCAGGTTATTCTTCACCCCGTGGAAAAAGTAGAAGTCTAGGACAATGTTCATCAGCAACGTAAATATCTTGCACCTCTAGTTGCAAATATACTTAATTCTCTCACCTGTAAGTAGAAGTGATTTGTTGGATGAATTGGACAGAGAAAAAGTTCTTGGTTGTATTATACAGCAGGCCAGAAACTGCTTGAAGATTCCTAGAATGTTCATTCCATCATGGGATGGAAAACCAAATTCAGCTACAAACCAGATAAAATGATTCTGAAGGCTAAAACAAAGCTTACCTGGCAGAAAAGAAATATCAAGAAATGCACCAAAACAATTATTGAGAACACTAAAAGCATGGTAGAGCTGCGAGCCCTAAAGACTAATGGTAAAGCATTCAGAACATAGTATGAGAATATTTAAGACTATTAATGTAGTCAAATCTCAACAATTCAAATGCTATTGAAGGAAACAAAATTCCCATTGTTCCCCTAGTTATCTTTAAACTGGGCAACCTCATTTTGATAGGATACTGAGATTGTCATCATCGCCGACCATCTTAAACAAAACTTTATGCCCATGCAATTCCTGCATGTTCAAAAAAGTGAAACAGACTATGACCTTCCTATCTAAGAAGCTGCTCTGGATGGAAGAAATATCCATGGAGTACAAAAAGGTGTGTATATCACTCATGCCTAAGAAGCATTGGCATTGTCAATAGTTTTGACTTTAATGGAATGTTCTATAGCAATGTGAAGCATTACATGTAAATAGCATAAACGTCCGGTATTTGTGAAGTGCGAACAATTACCCGAAGGTGTCAAGGCGCTAGGGGCCGTCTGGAAGATTAAGCAAGCAATTGCCCAGAGTCACATGGTGCTGGACCGATCTGCCGCCGGCACCAGGGATCGTATTTGTGTGCAAACAAAGAACTGTAGAATAGTATTGGTGCACATTGAAAGGTCAGATGATAGTTGTACTTTCAAGCCAGACCTAAAAATGCATGTAGGCTAAAGACTGCCCTTCTCCAATCTGTGCTGCTGACAGAAAACGACAAACTCCCCAAATTGTCTAATTCTCCTAGGCACTGTTACAGCATTACAGGGCTATGTGTGTGCACCTCAAAGTTCAAGATCACCCAGCTGGATAAATAAACAAAACGATCACAGCTGGTGGAATGCAAGCACTTTTGTGTGGAAGCACACAACCTCTGTCCAATCAAAACCAGTAGTCCTGGCCCCTGACATATGCATGGAACCAAAACCCCTCTCTAGTGGCACTCACACAATTTTCTGGTGACAGTTGCCCTGTCTAGTCAGACCATAAAAACTAAGGGGCATATTACCAAGCAATAGCGATAATTATCGCAATTGCTTGGTTAGAGACAAAAATTTACCGCTGAGCTGCGGAGATTTTTACCGCAAATAAACCTTGGTATTACCAAGGTTTATCGCAAATGCGATATAAATCGCCGCAATGCATGAATATCGCTGAAAAGTCAGCGATATTCATGCATTACCGAGCTAATGCTCTTAGCCATGTTATCCACCTCCCATTGGATAACATGGCTAAGAACTGCTCAGGGCAGGTGTCAGCTTTTGGAGATATTCGCGCTTAGCGCGAATATCTCCAAAAGTTGGTAATAGGAAATAGCGATGTTAGCGGCTGTTTTCAGTCGCTTACATCTTGGCACGCCCACTTTGCATGTCATTAGTGATAAATATCACTGACATGCAAAGTGGGGCCCAAGATGGTCGCTCTCTCCTGCTAGCTGTCGCTAACTGGTGTTAGCGACAGCTAGGTAATAGGGAGATAATTTTATCTCCGCTTTCTTGGCTTTTAAAGCCAAAAAAGCGGAGATAAACCCCCTTGATAATATGCCCCTAAATCCCAAAACCTAGGCCACTATTGTCTTGACGAGTATCGAAAAATTACCCCCTTGGGGATACTGAAATACGTAGAAACAGATTCCTCTCGGGTAGCAAAAATCAGTATTTAGAGCTTGCGGAAAGCTCTTTGACTGTTGTGTAAGAAGTAATCTAATAAAGAAGGGGCTGATCTAGTAATGCTGAGCACCTAAGCATCAAAATAAAAGCCAAACATTCCATCTGAATAAATGTGTCTAAGATCTATACGGTATATAGGAACAAAAATAAAGCAAAGTCCTAAGCAAGCTTCATTTATGCCAATTAGCATACTTAAGAAAAGGCAGATACATTAAATACTGGTTAGACAATTTAACATACTTGGGCAAAACATAATGAAAAGATACAGCTAATATGCTGAAATTATGTCGAATGTAATGTCCCTTCAAAAACCAAAGCATTTATTCTGGTTATTAAAACAAGTGCTACACATGCAAAAAAGCGCGGTGACACAGTGTAGAGGTGATAGCAAATGTGCAGATGCAATGTGAAATACAGCAAAGCACTTCTCACCAGTGATGGTTGTTAAGTACACAGAGATAACAATGTATATTCAAAGTTCGTTAGTATACGCTAAATTTGTTGTTTATCAACAGACTAATGTATTGAGAGTTAAAGTTTTGACGTTTCCGAGTGATTTACAGATGGCCATCGACAGGATCTCAAGAACATTTTAGGAAGGTAATTACCGTTAGGAATTTATTGAAGTTAAGAGAAGTTTACAGAAGTCTCAAAAATATAGACTTGCTTTTGGTTTGATTTGAGTAAACTCTTCCATTCAGGATATACATAGACAGAAGCATTAAGAATGCATCAATGTCGTCCCCTGGTTAAAAAAAGAACACTACCAAAGAAGTGCAAGAGAAGCACTCACACCAGGATATATGTTGGAGAGAAGCAGTGTCATTGCCTCACTCTCTTCCCCTGGGCAGATATGCACTAGCCACTGCTTAATTTGTAATACATTGAGTGCCAGGGCCCTCGTCGTGAGGCCACAGCTGCCTGCACCACCCAAACCCTGCCGGGGTCGGTACTACCATAACACCTAACCATTGCACTCCTACAAGTGTGACAATTCAGATTATTTTCGGCCACACAAAACTATATTAATGGCATTAGGGGCATCTATTATTAATTTTCAATGTATATTGCCCTAATAAACACGGTTGTTGTGCTCATCTCAGAATTAAAAAGACAGTGCCCCCATGTTGATGGTCTGTCACAAGAGCCGGTGCTGACAATTAAGAGCTGGTGCCAGGCACTGGAAACCACCGGCACTACCGCACTGACATAGTATTGCAGAGGAATCACTGTCCAAGTGAGAATCAGGGCTAACATGTCACTGTGTTGTTCCAGGGAGATGAAGTATGCGATTATTGCTGAGGACATTTTGCATTAAGGCTAGGAGTCTGCATAAATTGCATAATTTTGGGCAGCATAATTATGTGAAATTACATCAAAATTATGCAGATTTTCACAGAATTATGCTAGCTAAATTGTGCACACAAATGGTTACACAAACTGTTAGTTCAGGTAAAAATGTTACTTGCAAATGGAATTTTGTCCGGTTGATTACATTCAAAACTCTGCTGCTCGCATTCGGATTTGTAGTTTTCTACCCAAATATTACTCAAACTGTCCACTCAGGTAAAACAATCTACCTGAAATGTTTGTGGACTGCCCAACTTAAAGGAGCTGTCGCTCATGTTCAAAACACTGTAATTCACATTTGAATTTGCAATTTTGCAAGAAAAGCTTCCCCCAATAGTATGTTTCGGTAAATAGTTTACCTGAAATGCCACTCGCATTAGAAAATAGTCAGAAATGTACATCTAGGTAAAATTTCCCCTAGAAATTATGCAATATGCCATTATCGCTGTTTTTTCACATAAATTTCACTATGCGAAATTACCAAAATTAAACTAATGACTCAGACGTAATTAAAATTTAGATAAGGACGAATTAAGGCCTCTACCAGGGACTTGGCATAGAAACAGCCACATCTTCATCAGGATCTACATCCTACCTTGTTCGTCCTCTTAAGCTTCTCTGCCACCTCTGATATGATCTTCCACCACACCTACAATGTTCTTTGAGTGACTTATCTCATTGGTTAGGTTCTTCTGCAACAGTTTAGTGTCACAATCCTAAGGTTAAGACACCTCTCAGTGGTCGCACACCACAAAGTATTTTCCTTTTGTCATTGAATATATGCATATATACACCCACAAGTGTAAACCATACCTCAAACCCTCCTAAGCTGTACCCAACACCATGAAGCCCCCATAAATCGTGCACTCAAACATCCTATTTGTGAACTTCAGTATTCCCAACATATCCCTCGGTATGTTATAAGCAATCAACTTCTATGGAGGCAGTAATACATTTTACGTCAAAACATGTGCTCCTGCATTTCGAGGATCTGCACCACAAATGACGAATGGGTGAATTGTACAATGCTGAATTTTAATACTTTTAAAATGGACATTTTTCAGGCAGCACATTCCCATTTCCAATAACAATATATTCTTAAAATAATTGTCACTTTGCCAACCATGCCAAAGGATGTAGGGGCACATTTATCAAAAAATCATACAGCTCAGCAAGTTACCATGCTAAACTGTGCTGCTTTCTGCTGCGTGATAGAGAAAGAGCAGGAAGCACTGTATTTCACATTATCTGGTGCATTCCTGTCTTTTCCCTGCGTTGGAGCACAATGTGTTGCATAGCACCAATGTAGGCACCCTTGCACCATGGCACACAAAGAAAGAGTAAAGAACATGGAGAAATGCAAATATGTCTTCTTGTTAGGCCTCACCTGGGGAGGCCTAGCACTTTGATGCATTCCCATGTTTTCAAGTGTTGGTAAATTTGGGAAAGCGCCAAAATCCGCCAAAATCCATGGGTGGGTGCGTGGAAACACCCACGCCCAAACCATGAAATGCCTCCCTGGGCAGCGTAATGCAACACAGCGATTTGCACTGCTTTGTGTTACTATAGATTTCTCCATCCATGCAGGGCCAAGGAAGGTGGCTTTGCGTGGATTGAGAAATCTTACATAATAGTTCTGTCACCCTTGAGCCCCATTGCGCTGTGCAAGGGCAAAACAACTGCTTGATAAAAATGCCCCTCAAAGGATATCTTGATAGAAAAATGTACTATAGAAGCTATAAAAGTAATTGAACCACATTAGAGCAAATCAGTAAAAACCCAAGTATCTCTGGAACATGTCTTCTGTGCACCTGTCTTCAGCACACATGTAATGTTCTCCTTATTAAATTACAATCCATCACACAAATTGTGCTTTCTTCTACAAGTATTTATTACACAGAAACCCACATCAGCGAAAGCACACCCAGAAATGCAGGGGCAGATTTTTTAATTTTTCATGCAGCTCAATGCAGAAAGCCACCTTGCTGCCTTGGATGAAGGGGAACAGGCAGGGATGTGCCACATTCCTGGCCTTTTCTGGAGCTGGCACACTTTTGGCTGCCTAGTACCAATGCAGGCAACCTTTTATTATGCATTGTAGGCAAAATTGTTTTTGTACAGGAAAAGAAACCCCATTTCTAACGGCACTCATTCACTGATTTCTATTCCTAGAACATCATAATATAGGGGGAGTGTATTTTTAAATGAAACTGACCTATGGCTTTATCAAGTGACCACCCTCCGTATTTAGATGTTGTGGCAATGGACAGTTGACTGCTGCCATCATGATCTTCTCTGTTGGCGAAAAGTACTCTGTCGTCCTCAGTCCGGTGGGTTTGTGCCGAGCCAAATGAGGTACTGCAGTTGAGCTGGCTGTGTCCTGGCAATAGAGAACTAATGGAGTAAGGCCATAGCAGTGTGGAGACAGGTAAGTACTACTTATTATTATCTCTATCACTAGACATATATGTTGTGAATCTGTCAATATGTATATGTGGGCAATGCACAATGCCATTCATTTCACATATAGCATTGAAGGAAGTGACCCACTTGGGCCCACCCGGGTAACTAGTAGACCACCTCTTAGCCTTCCATACTAAATGAAGAGTCAGAGGGACAATGGAGAATATACACCAATAATAATTTATTTGTATACACTCAGAGCGGAGTCCCATCTGCACAGTCTCTAGAAGTGGTACAGGGGGAACTGAAGATCTGCAAGCATAGAGATGCATTATGTACATTTCATGATTAGATAAACACACACACATAGTGGAATTTTCCAGGCAGATGAAGCTAGACAGTAAAATAAAAAACAAACACTTCTGCTCTCGAAACCCAGCACAGTCCAAGGCTGTTGCACCGGGTACTGTGAAAAGGCTACCAGACAAGTGGGAGAGGGCCTCTATCTAATGAGAAAGCTATGCACTGGCATTAACAGTTCTTCATCGCAGAGACACAATTCAACAAAGGGCATTTCTCAGAAATAGGAAAGATTAGTTTTGATTGTCTTTAAAATGGCGTCTAAACCTAAAATTGTGCAGGAAAATGCTAACTTATACAAGGCACTGTGTAAGAATTAAGAGGCCTAATCTAACAGCATTGCAGACCTACAACATTTACACCCTGTTGTATGTACACCCACAATCACCACAAGCATAACCCCCACAACCACCACCAAAGACATTTTTTTATGTGTCACTACAGGTGTGTAACTTTACCACTATGAGTCATAAGAGGAGCGCTTGAGCATGACACATAAAAAATGTCATGTGATACACGAGGCGAAAGCTAATGTAAACACACAATTCATGATGAGACAAGTGACACAGAAGCCTTCCTTAGATTTTGGCGACAGCAGGGTTTCTGAGCATCATGGTCAAGTAGCAGCAGCACAGACAGGACCTGTAAAAGGGTAAGGTTTCAACTCTTTTTCTTCATCTCTACCAGCCGGAGTTTTTCCCCAACCCAGTTGCCTTGACGGAAAGGCACATCGTAATCGGCTCAGCGGTATTCTTAGCGGGAATCCGTCTAACAGCCGCTTCTGCCTGTGTTGCGGTCGACACAGGAGGAAGATTCTGACAGAGATGGCAGGACTACAACGGTCTTCCCTCCAAAAGCTAGCCAACATCTAAATACCGCAGGTCGACTGCTAAGCCGGGGGTGGAAATACCGTTGGATAACCGACAGCGGGACCTGATTCACCGACATCTAAATCAGGCCTTTTGTCTGCAATATTTCTAAAATAGATCTACGAAATTCAACAAAGCATGTGTCTGAGTCTTTCTTGTACACGTTTGGGCCCCACAAATTGCAACTTCAAAGCCAACTACTTGAGACCCCCAGACTCTCAAGCTGTAGAGCAAAAGTGCGTGAAAAAGTCTCAGCAGTTCATGTCTCCTGAAACCTAGTGGTCATAGTGTGAATCGTGATTGTAGTGAAATGCTGCGCTCCTGCAGCTCTCAAACACTTCACTACAAGCGTTGGTGCTGTCCCTACCCCTCCTTGGGTAACCCCAAGTAAAAAAGTGATATGCAAAATAAGTCTTGAAAGGCATTATGGAGCGCTCCAGGACAGGAGCTGGTGAACATTATATTCCCGGGTAACGCACCATTTTTCTTCATTGCATTGTGTCGCCAATGCATTTTTAATTTCTGTTTTGTTTTAAAGTGGTACCCTGGTCCCACCCAGGACACCCCAAGCCTTTTTCTAACTGTCCATGGTGTTGTCCTTGAGGACCAAGGGCATGCTCTTTTTCATATTTTGAGGATGACACTTTTCTGGCCAGTGCCAGGCTGTGGCTGGTGTACACCCCTTCCTTTGTGAAACCCTAAAACTGGTTCTGATAAGTTTCTCCCTTTCCCCTGGGCTTGGCTCCAGCCTTGCTAGTAAAAAAGGCAAGGCAGGAGTGATGTCTGGTTCTTTTGTGTACGCTGGATGCTGTTTCATTTGAAGTGTAATCAGTGCAGGGCAAGGATCCTCCTTAGACATCCTGTCAGGAAAACTCACTCCCATCTTCACGCAGGCCCTTTTTTCACTGTTTGGTTCCAATACACATTTCCCAGTGGGAGAACCTTCACCTGCCTAGGCCAATGGCCATGCACAGAAATGCCCCAGAAACTTTAGGCAGGGAATGACAACGTTCTAAAAGTGTAATTTCCAAAATAATATTTTAAAATCTGAGTTTAAAAAATAATAATTTAAAATCTGAGTATACAATTAAAGTGGATTTAAAATTACAATTAAAAGGAGTGGAATAAGTATTTCTAGTGTTACTACCAATATGAATTTAGCATTTAATAAATGTAACAATGTAGTCAATGATTCCATATAGAGGCAGACAGCCTTGCTGCAGTTAAAATTGTTCTTTTCGGATATTTCACTGAATGGGCTTGTTCAACAGTGATTCCCACTTGTATTACACTTAAATATCCTGCAATAAGTCCTACATATCGGTGACTTATTAATATTTAAAACGGATGGTTGGGCCTATCAAAAAGGGGCTACTTTGACAGGCCAAGTTTGAGTATAAAATTGCCACAGGAAGGCTACCTATGTGCAGCTACAATGATGCGCACGACTGTAGCTTCTCATCTGCATCAGCCCAGTGCCCATACTCTGGCTGCTTCCAGGACATATTGGGGTAAGACCTGGACTCCAATGCCCCCGATGCCCTTCAAGAAAGCCATTGGGACCTGAGGTCTGCTGAGGGCACAACAGGGAGGAAGGCTGGTGCAGGGATCCAGTGAAAACAGCTCCACACAGATTGCAACCCGTTTGATGCTAGAAGGCCTGATGAAAATGCTCCTGGTGGTTTGAGCATACTACCAGGAGTAAAATGAGCCCAAGATCATTGAATGCAGCCCAACATGGCTAGAAGTATTGACCTTTGATCCCCTCTGTGAGAACCAAAGTGCAGGGTGCTTAGCAGCAAATTCCAAATGTAACCCTGGAGTGGGCCAATGCCCAGGGGTCAGTGCAGAGTAATTTAATTCATTTCTACAGTGAGAGGCCATGTGTGGAGCTTCCTCCTGAGACTCATCCTTGGCCTGGGTACCCCATTCCCTGGGCCAGCATCAAGTTAAAAGGGGCCCTGGGACCACATCCCTGGCCGCAGAAGATAAATACTTGTTTAGGGCTTATATGCCTTGGACCCAAACACATGAGCGGCTCCTCCTTTATGGAGGAGGTGCATCGCTAACTACTCTTAAGCAGCGTGAAGAAGAGAAAAATAAAATGATCATAACTTGAAGTTATTATAATTTTATGCTTCCTGACATGTCCTGCTGCTTTGCAGCAGGTGGGTGGGTGGGGATGCTCTGATCTCTGAGCATGACAGGGGTGGCGTGTTTTGCTCACTTCAAAGTGTGCAATGACTGTTTGGACGGCCCTCTTGGGCCACCCAAACCAGTCATACGCACTTCCCTGTTCTCCATGTAGGCTGCATTACACCCCTCCAGCCCTTGGTTGAGCGCCGTGTCTTGGCTCAGGGGATGGAGCCTGGCTGCCTGCTTCCTGTTCCTGTTGGAGTCAGGAGCGGAGAAGACGTGGGACCCGGCACGAGGTAAGTTTAGATTATTACTTTTTTTTATTTTGCCCCCCTGGGCAAAACCACCCATTAACCCATGGCTCCCCTCGCGAACCCCTCGCCTGCCACCTCACCCGCAAGCGATGCCGCTGCCTCTGTCCAAACAAAGTAAACTGCTTGATGCCGCGGGACCACAAGGGACCAGGATCCTGTCCATGAGACCCCAAAAAAAAAACAAAGTCTGCTCGCCATCATAGGAGCACCAAGGAAGTGCTCCCATGTGGAATAAGCAGCACAGAAGATACTGCCGACACCTGTGCGGCATGGAGCTGTGCTTGGTGATCTGGCAGTGCTCCCAAGGGGCCTTGGGTATGCCCCCAAAGCCCAATACAAATACCTGATTTTGAGGTGTCCTGGGTGGACTTGGCATCCCGATAAGAAAAAAAGGAAGGGAAGGCACGCAGAACTTCTGAACAGTGGGAGAGCTGCTTCCAAAATATTCACTACTCCATCGAAGGAGCAGCCCATACTGCCATGCAGTGCTCAAGGTGTATATGTTTTTCTCTTCTTGTGGTGGGTCCAGGAGAACAGGGGGACCAGCAACATGAATTGCAAGTACTGTGGGGGCTGAAATAAGTGCTGTAGCCCCCTCCCCCCAGGACATTGGAAATCTGATCTGGGGAGACTTTGCTTTAATTTTCAAATATTTCTAACATTGGAACATTTGTTCCTTAGCCTGGGAGTGCAACAATCTCTAGTGGTTGGTTCCTTGGCTGCATTTTATTTGACCTGAAAGTTTATAAGAGTCATTCAAACACATGCTAAGTTTATGTTAAATGCTCTACTGTCAGTATAATAATATTAGTGATTTTTGATAAATATTTAGATGCGTTATTGACAGTTTAATTTCCATTTAAACCTACTTAATGTTTTCAGTGATATAACTTTTTTTAAACATGTAAACTATAGTTTTTTTAGTGTGGTGAATCTTTATAAAGCCAGTAGACTTGCCTTAAACAGAGATATGGTATTTTTTGACAATGCCAATTGGATTACTTTATTTAAGGTGACTCCCCCTCTATTGTTTTAATTTTTATATTTTCCTTTGCACAGGGCTTATAAATATGTACTAACATTTTAAAGTTCACAAACATAAGAATTGTGAATTTTTCCGCTTTACCCCACCCCACCCATCCCCGGGGCCTGGTAAGAGCCCCAAGCTTTACATTCTTAACAGTCCTATATAATCTCTTGATGATTCATTACCAGTACAAACTTAACACTTTAACAGTTCTTTCTTCATTAAAATCATTTGTTTTTTACTTTCAGAATTTCGAGCTTTATGTATAAAGGGCAACAGAAAACCTTGATCTGCAAGGTCAAGCACTTTGAAACTACGTTCACCGCCAAGCAGTGCGAGGCACAAAGTAACTGAAATCTACAATGTAAAATACCATAAGGTGTCGTACCATAACACTACTGCGACTTCCTCATCTGCCATGATTAAAAGAGAGTTGTAATTCAAGGAAAGTACATGAAAGCCCACAGAAAATAAGGTGAAGCAAAGAATAACATAAGAACGCATTTTTGGGGAATATTTCATACTTACTTCTGCCATTCGTCTGCTGTCCTTTCTGAGTGCTATGTATAGCAGGTGTCACCATTACCCATTTAAAGAGTACTCATTTATCCATCCTTGAGAGATGGGTTGGCCATCATGGATGATAACTTGTGACCTCTATATAGCTGCTGAGAAGTTTTTAACCCCCATTTCTGAGCCCTATATTTGACGTTTGTGGCAGTTCACATTTAAGCCACCAAATCTTTTTATCAACAAAACGTACCAGGGTCAAATTTGCACCAATTTCCCATGTTGTGGATTCTAAAGTTATCCAGGGTTAGTGGATGCCCTTGAATGGAAAGGAGGACACATTTGCTATAGTTTCCCATGTTGTGGATGCTAAAGTTACCCTGGGTTAGTGGATGCCCTTGAATAGAAAGGAGGAAATAGCCATAATGTAGCAAAATAGCAGGAATAGGGTCAGTACAATTTGGAAAAGTGCGATGTTATATTTTCTGCAGCAAACAGCATCAACAAAGGGTTTATTGTCCTGTGATTAACATCTTTCCAGCTTTCAGGAGCTCGCAGAGTTGTAAAAAAACGTATTTTACCACAGTTTTCTGGCATTTTCTAAATAGTACTCAAAGATTCTTATTATATGTGGTTTCTACCTACTTGCCTATTAGAAATGGGGGTCTCTAGTTGGCAGAGGTAGGCACCACTGTTCAAATTTGGAACTCTTGCTTCTAGTCAGAGTAAGAAGGATGAACTCTTTAGATAACCCCTGATCACCCCCTTGGTAGCTTGGCACGAGCAGTCAGGCCTATCAAAGGCAATGTGCTAACTATTTGTACAAACACACACAGTAACACAGTGAAAACACCGCAAACTGACTCCACAACAGTTTAGAAAAATAAAGGTATTTAATCTAAACTACACAAGACCAAAACAACAAAAATCCAACATACACAGTTCAAGAATATGGTTTCAAATGAGTTCTTAAGGTTGCGTTAAAATAATCCACAGTTGAGCCACGTTTTAGCCAACAGTACCTTTAGATATGACAAAAGTTCCAAGTGAAAGCTGTAGCGTTGAAAAGCAAGCGCTGCGTCTCTACTGAGACCCTGGGGAGGCGATGCGACAACCCCGCTGGACGCAGCGGGCGTGTTGCGGTGACTCTGGTCTGTATGGGGAGGGATGTGATACCTTGCATGGATTACAGTGCACAGGTTTCGGTGGAAGCGGCTTGCAAAAGGTACGATGCGACGATCTTCGGGGTGGCAACGATCACCGGTCCGGCGACGATGAGCGGCAATCTTCTCCTCTCGTGGCCCCTCGATGCGATAGCTCTGCGGTGACTCTCGCAGCGACGTGATGCGTTCCGCAAGCAAGCGGTGCGACGATCTCACCCAATGACGACAGGCTCTGCGACGATACTTGCAGCAATGGTAATCTTCCCGCACCGGACTGGTGTGTCCCGTAAATGAAGGATGCAATGACTCTGGCAGCGGCAACAGGCGCTGCGTCGATCTCGGCCTTCGTAGCAGCCGGAATTTCCTCGCACCGACGGGGATGCGATCCACAAGCGAGTGATGCGTTAAACTTTGCAGAAAGTTCTTTAAAATCTTGGTTTCCAGCTTCCCAACACAGGTACAACTTCCAGAGGCACCACAACTTTCCCAAGCACTCCAGGAAGGACATACCTCTCTCAGCAGAGTAAGGGAAGATGGGGGTGAAGTCCTTTTGTTCCTGGGACTTCTTAACAGGGAGCCAGCTCTTCTTCATGCCCTTGGAGATTCCTTCAAGCAAGGGGACACAGCACAAAGCAAAGTCCTCCCCCTCTCCTTGGCAGCAAAGCTACTGCAGGTCAGTCCAGCAAAGCAACAGCTGGACAGTCTTCCTTCTTCAGTCTTCCAGCTTTCTCCATTGCAGAGGCTCCTTCTTGATTCCAGGATCTAATTTTCTGTAGTCAGGGTCCTTTACTTATACCCCTAAAAGTCTTGTTCCTTTGTGCAGGAGGGCTCTGAACCCGGTCTGAACCAGTTCTGGGTGTTCCTTGATCACATTGTTTTTCTGGCTTCTCTTTTCCTTACAGAGTGAGGGGCAGGGTTGTCAGCCGCCCAGCAGGAGGTGGAGTCAGCATTGGGGAGGGAAATCACAGCCCTGGAGCACTTTGTTGACATGATTCCTTCTCTCCTTTCACAGTGAAGGGCAGAGACATCAGACACACCACTGGGGGTGGAACCGGCACTGTGCGGGGCAGGCACAGTCCTATTCAGGTCCCAGGTGCAACTCCTCCTTCTCATCTAGATGCACATCTCTCTATTCACCACTGGGCGGACTCATTCTGTCTCCTGGAATCCTCCAGCCCTGTCACTCACAAACCAGACAGTCAATTCACAAACAGCCAAAGCACACAGAAAGGTCAGACAAGAGAACGGACACTTTCTAAAAAGTGCTGTTCTCAAACACAGGATTTAAAAAACACCTTTCCTAAAATATGTGTTATTAAATTCTGAGTTCAAGGATACCAGACTTTATGTCCTATCTTGCTCCTATGGAAAGATATGCAGGTCACCACTGTAGCTAACATTCCCCATGATAGCCTTTGGGCAAGATAGCCTTACAATAGTGAAAAACTAAAATGTCTGTAATTCACTACCAGAGCATGTCACCTCCACTAGTACATGCTCTACCATTCACATACACTGAACCCTGCCCAAGGGGGTACCTTGAGCTTTCCATAGGGGTGACCAACGTCTACAGAAAGGGAAGGGTTAGGCCTGGTCAGAGGGGACACTGGCCAGGTTGACATGGCAGTTCACAGACTGCACACAGGCACTGCGGTGGCAGGTCTGAGACACCATTTTAGGGCTACTCATGAGGGTGGCACAATCAGTGCTGCAGGCCCACTAGTAGCATTTGAATCACCTGCCCAGGCACACTCAGTGCACTTTACTAGGGACTTTCTGGTGATATAAATATGCCAATCATGGATAACCAATAACAATAACAATTTACACAGAGAGCATATGCACTCGAGCACTGATCAGCAGTGGTAAGGGTCCCAGAGTCCTATTGCCAACAACCACAGGTCAGGAAAAACAAGGGAGGAAGAAGCAAAAAGTTTGGGGATAACCCTGCAAAAAGGGTCATTTTCAACATTGCCCTTGGCTAAACTAAGAACATTATGTATTTATGAAATGCAGACAACATTTTTAGTTCAGCACGGTGGCATTTGTGCAGACTACTCATGGTTTCCCCAAGATACTTTTTAAATGAAAGCAAATAATGAAACTAAGTTGGAAAAAATTGAAATATGTATGAAATTTTCAACTGTAATTGTTTGCCCTCATGTCTAATTTAGGTTAGTAATATAGCATATAACTCTGTCAAATACTTCATGGTTGCAGATGTGTTAGTTGTCCAAAAACATGTGATAGACAAGGCCAGCAAATTAGGTATTTATGCTAAAATCTAAGCGGGGAAAAATGGGTATAAAGAAAACCTATGCATGTTTTGACTTTTTCACTATAGGATTAGTAGTTATATTGGTATGACTTTGAACTTAGAGTTACCCATACTATTACGTGATTCAGAGAGATTTTGCAAACTGTGCTATTTCTTGTACGCAGGCTTACATTTGGAAGTCAAATAAGGAGAGCAATTCAGTGGCTAATATCAAATGTTCTGCTATGTCCTCTCTTCAACTAGGCTTGCGTCGGTGGGCCTATCACCCTTGTCAGGAAAGGCCGCAAAACCAATGCAAAGGTATCAAGATTTTTGTCTTGAAAGATGAAACTTTTTAGCAAAGTGGGTAGCTGCCGAACATGGACTAGGCTCAACCCTCCCCCAGGAAAACCTTTGAAAAGGGGAGTCCAAGATTGTGTAAATTGCGTTGTATTACACAGCGTGCCATGCAAACCTTAAAATGTAGCTAATTTCAAGCATTTTCCATATATTTCTGTGAGGAAGAGTGCTATAATCTGTGTTGATCCACAAAATGCTAACCATTCAGAATTCCCACACTTCTCCTTATAAAACTAGTACCCCACTTGTGTAGAGGGCCTTATTGACCGTGACAGTAAAGGCCCTAAATACAACACAGAGACATTTAATTTTGACCTTTAAAATGTGGTTAGTTGAGGTCTTTGATCCAGGCTCTGCCACCACGAAGTTAAATCCTACCCAGTTGTGACATTTCTGAAAGCTAGAAAACCAGTGAATTCTATCGTGGTCTGACTTACTGGGATCCCACTACCTTGTCTAGAAAGGTACACAAATGTCAAACTTTGTCTAAAATAACACAATTTCTTCACATTTCAGTGAAGGAAAATGTCAGAATCTGCAAGTTTTCATAAAATTCCTCAGTCAAGTGGACCCACACTTGATAAAAATGGTAGTGCACTTTTGTGGCTGGGCATATAGTCTGCAACAAGAACAAATGAAACCTGTGGCCATATATAGTCAAGGTACTGCTGTTGTGGACTTGGAATGGCCCATGGATTTGGCTGTGCCTTTCTCCGGATGTGTTGTTCATCACAGAAACCCAAAAAATCAATTCAGCATTTTTTGGAAGACCTGCCCTCACATTCCGACTTTCTTATTTGAAAACGAATTCAAGTGCCTTCCCAAGAAGGATTTTTTTCTGACTCTACAGTGGGTGAATTGTTCACATTCATTGCACTGATTACGTGCGGTGGACACAAATATTTTGTCCACCACAAGTAAATGTTAAGGGGTAGCAGAGCACCATTTTTCTGATTGATAATACTAAGCAGAATTTTTTTTATTTAGTTATGAGTTTCTATAGGTCCTACTCTAGTAATGTTCTGTTAGAATGTAATGCCAAGATCCTATGCTGACTTACCTGTGAGTGTGTCATGTGCTGTATGTATAGTGACTGGAAACAGGACTCCATGAATATTGTGTATCTGTGGTTGCAGACAACAATGGGATTCATTTTGGATGCCACTGGTAAACATAGCATGAGATGAAGGTTGAACTACAGCATCACTAGACATTGATAGTACATTGCTCACATTCTAGAGTAGAAGAGTGTCGCTTCAGACCCACATATGCGGGAGGATAGCGACTGGGATGCTTTAGGATTATAACAATTACCTTTGTTAGCAAGGGCCTGCTGATTGTCCCTTCCTGAGCACGGCTATTTGGCATATAGTGGGTGTGGATATATCAGAAGGGACTCCGTCTGCAGAGGAAATGTTGTCGGCAGCGCCTTCCCCTTTGTCTTCCACTACAGTGCTACCACAGCGGTTGATGACTGCCAGATGAAGGTGCACTTCATTGAGAGTCTCCTTTGGGTGCTGCAGTTTTAGACAACATTGTCACTACTTATTGGGGTGTATGATATATCAGAGGAGGAAACGTAGTCCAGAGCATGTGACAGCCCAGAAGTGCAGACTTAGTCAAACAAGTGTTACTGGCAGTCTCCTGTGTCTAGGTGGGGGGTCCCTCATTCTTGCCGTAAGTTTCCTGGCAAAGCTTCAGATGCATGCACACCCAACAACCAGAGAGTGTGAGCATCACCCTGAACATGATGTTGCCTTCCAGCCCGCCAGCAAGAGCAGGTTAACTTGAGATGACCCCGCCAGGAGCTAATGCCACCATTGAGGACCTGTGATGACCAGTGGCTGGCGGTGGGCACCATGTAGGCCTGTGCTGCTCCATTTCTGGGGCCACCACATGGGATTAAAATGAGGATGCAGAGCCACCTATCTGCACCACTGCTGTTTTCAGTAGAACAGCTTGTGATGTTGTGTGCAGACCGGATTCTCAAGATTCGCGCTGACCCGCTACTTCAGGGAAACCAACCAAGTTTAAATTTAATATTGTCTATTGCCTCTCCTGCTTAAATGAAGGAGTATTTTTATTTGGTATGCATTGGAGCCCTAAGAGAACTTTATAATAACTTTTTAATAATGGCACACGTGTGAACTGAGCTGTAGGTTACAATGCTAGGAACGGCAAATCTGCCCCACGCTAGCACACCATCTGTAAATCAGAGTAGCTATTGCCCAGTAACATAACATACAGTGGCTCGGAACACTCAACAGCATTGTGTGGTTGCTCTTGCACCTGTACAGATTGCCTGGTGACTTCAACATCAGGATGCTCAAGACAACTGATATTTCCTAATATGAGATGAGAAGGTGAGCCTAGGGGATGATATTCTTCATAGTCATTATCACATCCTTTGAAATCCTGTGTCTACTCTACACCCATTCCAGACTTACTGAGCCAAAATATAAACCACCTTCTAAGGACTGTGTCTGTGTTGTGCGGAGGAGCATGTTCTGATCTATAATAGCAAGAGCCCGTCTGCTCTAAGAAATGGGATAAGACCATTTTGAAGGAAAAATGTTTGTATGGATCGTTAAAGAAAGAGGCCGAGTGGTCAATACCACGGCAACCACCCAGTGCCTGACAATAGGAGAGACACATCAACCTGGTCTTGAAAAAGATGGTCCATTGTAAATAAACCATCGAAACGCGTCGACGCCTAGTGTAAACATAATCAAGGGATTGAGTTTACTGCATAGATAACAAAATTCATATGTGTCCTGGAGTGGTTTCTACAATTCAGGTTCCCTGATATGTATCCATATGACAAATAGAACTGTATGTTTGCTCTCTCCTTATATTCCTCTTGATTCGTATGTCTTTTCTTAATAACTTTTTATGAACTAGTAGATCCTTCTCTAGCAAAGGATTGATTTTAACATGAAGTGGTGTTATTGTAATTGCATTTGAATGTATTTGCGATGCCTTGTTTTTAACTCTGTATAAATATCTCAAAAATTCTCCCCTTTTTTAAAAATAAAAAGAAAACAAAAAGAAAAGTGTATGTTGTGTAAAATATCTATTTTTTATACTTGGGCTACAATGATGTAATTTACACATCATAGGTGTTTCTCCAAGGGATCTCTCCTCTGTTTACTACCTCTACTCTACACCCATTCCAGACTTACTGAGCCAAAATATAAACAACCGTCTAAGGACTGTGTCTGTGTTGTGCGGAGGAGCATGTTCTGATCTAAAATATCAAGAGGTCATCTGCTCTTAGAAATGGGATAAGACCATTTTGAAGGAGAAATGTTTGTATGGATCGTTAAAGAAAGAGGCCGAGTGGTCAATACCACGGCAACCACCCAGTGCCTGACAATAGGAGAGACACATCAACCTGGTCTTGAAAAAGATGGTCCATTGTAAATAAACCATCGAAACGCGTCGACGCCTAGTGTAAACATAATCAAGGGATTGAGTTTACTGCATAGATAACAAAATTCATATGTGTCCTGGAGTGGTTTCTACAATTCAGGTTCCCTGATATGTATCCATATGACAAATAGAACTGTATGTTTGCTCTCTCCTTATATTCCTCTTGATTCATATGTCTTTTCTTAATAACTTTTTATGAACTAGTAGATCCTTCTCTAGCAAAGGATTGATTTTAACATGAAGTGGTGTTATTGTAATTGCATTTGAATGTATTTGCGATGCCTTGTTTTTAACTCTGTATAAATATCTCAAAAATTCTCCCCTTTTTTAAAAATAAAAAGAAAACAAAAAGAAAAGTGTATGTTGTGTAAAATATCTATTTTTTATACTTGGGCTACAATGATGTAATTTACACATCATAGGTGTTTCTCCAAGGGATCTCTCCTCTGTTTACTACCTCTACTCTACACCCATTCCAGACTTACTGAGCCAAAATATAAACAACCGTCTAAGGACTGTGTCTGTGTTGTGCGGAGGAGCATGTTCTGATCTAAAATATCAAGAGGTCATCTGCTCTTAGAAATGGGATAAGACCATTTTGACGGAGAAATGTTTGTATGGATCGTTAAAGAAAGAGGCCGAGTGGTCAATACCACGGCAACCACCCAGTGCCTGACAATAGGAGAGACACATCAACCTGGTCTTGAAAAAGATGGTCCATTGTAAATAAACCATCGAAACGCGTCGACGCCTAGTGTAAACATAATCAAGGGATTGAGTTTACTGCATAGATAACAAAATTCATATGTGTCCTGGAGTGGTTTCTACAATTCAGGTTCCCTGATATGTATCCATATGACAAATAGAACTGTATGTTTGCTCTCTCCTTATATTCCTCTTGATTCGTATGTCTTTTCTTAATAACTTTTTATGAACTAGTAGATCCTTCTCTAGCAAAGGATTGATTTTAACATGAAGTGGTGTTATTGTAATTGCATTTGAATGTATTTGCGATGCCTTGTTTTTAACTCTGTATAAATATCTCAAAAATTCTCCCCTTTTTTAAAAATAAAAAGAAAACAAAAAGAAAAGTGTATGTTGTGTAAAATATCTATTTTTTATACTTGGGCTACAATGATGTAATTTACACATCATAGGTGTTTCTCCAAGGGATCTCTCCTCTGTTTACTACCTCTACTCTACACCCATTCCAGACTTACTGAGCCAAAATATAAACAACCGTCTAAGGACTGTGTCTGTGTTGTGCGGAGGAGCATGTTCTGATCTAAAATATCAAGAGGTCATCTGCTCTTAGAAATGGGATAAGACCATTTTGAAGGAGAAATGTTTGTATGGATCGTTAAAGAAAGAGGCCGAGTGGTCAATACCACGGCAACCACCCAGTGCCTGACAATAGGAGAGACACATCAACCTGGTCTTGAAAAAGATGGTCCATTGTAAATAAACCATCGAAACGCGTCGACGCCTAGTGTAAACATAATCAAGGGATTGAGTTTACTGCATAGATAACAAAATTCATATGTGTCCTGGAGTGGTTTCTACAATTCAGGTTCCCTGATATGTATCCATATGACAAATAGAACTGTATGTTTGCTCTCTCCTTATATTCCTCTTGATTCATATGTCTTTTCTTAATAACTTTTTATGAACTAGTAGATCCTTCTCTAGCAAAGGATTGATTTTAACATGAAGTGGTGTTATTGTAATTGCATTTGAATGTATTTGCGATGCCTTGTTTTTAACTCTGTATAAATATCTCAAAAATTCTCCCCTTTTTTAAAAATAAAAAGAAAACAAAAAGAAAAGTGTATGTTGTGTAAAATATCTATTTTTTATACTTGGGCTACAATGATGTAATTTACACATCATAGGTGTTTCTCCAAGGGATCTCTCCTCTGTTTACTACCTCTACTCTACACCCATTCCAGACTTACTGAGCCAAAATATAAACAACCGTCTAAGGACTGTGTCTGTGTTGTGCGGAGGAGCATGTTCTGATCTAAAATATCAAGAGGTCATCTGCTCTTAGAAATGGGATAAGACCATTTTGACGGAGAAATGTTTGTATGGATCGTTAAAGAAAGAGGCCGAGTGGTCAATACCACGGCAACCACCCAGTGCCTGACAATAGGAGAGACACATCAACCTGGTCTTGAAAAAGATGGTCCATTGTAAATAAACCATCGAAACGCGTCGACGCCTAGTGTAAACATAATCAAGGGATTGAGTTTACTGCATAGATAACAAAATTCATATGTGTCCTGGAGTGGTTTCTACAATTCAGGTTCCCTGATATGTATCCATATGACAAATAGAACTGTATGTTTGCTCTCTCCTTATATTCCTCTTGATTCGTATGTCTTTTCTTAATAACTTTTTATGAACTAGTAGATCCTTCTCTAGCAAAGGATTGATTTTAACATGAAGTGGTGTTATTGTAATTGCATTTGAATGTATTTGCGATGCCTTGTTTTTAACTCTGTATAAATATCTCAAAAATTCTCCCCTTTTTTAAAAATAAAAAGAAAACAAAAAGAAAAGTGTATGTTGTGTAAAATATCTATTTTTTAAGTCAAAGTCAAAAAGTTTTATTTGCTTTGGTACTCAGCTGAGGACCACAAATTTAAAACAGTTTACAAAATATATACAGATTCAATACAATTTTAAAAAGGATTTTAAAAATTTATAGAAATTATAGCAAACCCATTCGTCAGTCGGTCGTTTACATAATGCTAGTAAATTATTAACTGTTGTAATATTGCATTTCTGGTATATCGGCTTAAGATATCTTGCGCGTGCTTTAACTACGGTTGCATGAGGACAAACAAATAAAATATGCACAATATCTTGATCACCGCCAAAACAGAGTTTACAGATGGGGGAATCTCCCGGGGACCATTTAGATGTAACAGTGGAGACTGGGAGAATGCCTAGGCGCAACATAGTTATGGACCTTCTTGCTCCATGTGAAAGGGAGAGCCCCAAGTATGGCCGTAATTGCTTATATTCCAACGACTCTATGTAAGTTTTGTACGTGGATAACTTACTACCGTGCATGAGGTCAAGATCATAACTTAGTCTTGGAATAGAGCATTTCAAGAAGAGCTTTAATTGGGGTTTTGTCCATGATGACAGAATATTTTCAGTCAGGTTCGCTATTTTAAATGCTTCAGACATGTTTTTAGAGAAGATCAGTTGCCGAGAATCTGTTTTAAATATCTCAGTCTTTAACAAAAATCTTAGCGTTCCTTCCTTAGCGTGCAGAATATTGTACGCCCATAGAATAACGTTTGCCATAGCTGTTGCATATGAGCTTGTCAAAGAAAATTCCAATCTCAGAGCCTGTACAGATGTAGATGTAGAAACCTTTAGTAGTCTTTTCAAGATCTTTCCTTCAGTAATGTCCATAAAGGACCATTGTTTTGTTGGTAAATGTTCAGTTGCATAAGACAGGACCGAGGGTATTTTTACTTTATACACCTTGAGTAGTGAGGAGAAGTGCCTACTTCCTGTGGCAGTATACATTCTAGAGAGTGCCCCGGCGTGGATTTCAGATTTTTTCTTTAAATTGTTTATGTGTTTAAAATTTTGTAAGTTCTTAGTGAAGATCCTGCCAAGGTAAGTGTACTCATCTACTTCCTCTACTCTTTTCCCGTCAAGGTTCCAGTGGTATTTAGCGCTTTTTTTCCGGCCAGAAAACGCCACTACTTTTGTTTTTGTTAGGTTAGGGATTAAAAAATGATCCTTCGAATAAATATTTAAAGAATCCAGTAAATTTTGGAGACCAAAAGGAGTGAGGTCTAACAGAACTATGTCGTCTGCATAGAGTAGCGCGTGTATGCTCTGAAGGGCAATCTTTGGTGGCAGGCTTGAGCATTTTTGTAAATATGATGGTAGGTCGCTCAGATACAGTGAGAAAAGAATTGGTGCAAGAAGACATCCTAGTTTAAGACCATTCGACGTATTAATTGATTGCGTCAGACCTTTTTCACTTCCCATTTGTACCTGGGACCAGGTATTCGTATGTAATTGGATTATGATTTGCAACAAATTTTCAGAGATCCCCAGTCTTCTCAGTTTTTTCCACAGCGTTGGTCTATCCACGCGATCAAACGCTGTGGAATAATCTATAAAGGCAGCATACACTGATTGTGATTTATTCCCAACGTATTTATCGAGGATAGTCTGAAGTACGGAGATGTTGTCTGTTACCGAGTGATTAGGACGAAAGCCAGCCTGATACTTCGGTATTATTTCATTCGAGAAGCACCAGGCTTTTAATCTGTCCAGTACCTCTGCTGCAAATATTTTACCTGCCGCATCCATTAATGCGATCTGGCGATAATTACTAGCAACATTTCGATTCCCTTTTTTGTATATAGGGATTATTGTACTTCCTTGCCACGATTTAGGAATTCTCCTAGTACAAAAGATAAGGTTAAAAAGTGATGTTAACATCTGGCTCCATTCCTTAGGATTAGACTGCAGAACTTTAATCGGTATCAGGTCAGGGCCTGACGCTGAAGTGCTCCTGGCATTTCTGATATGAATTTCAATAGAATGTGCTGTACTTTTTTCTATTAAGTTGCTTTCCAGATAAGTTTCAGCAACATTACTGTCGGTCTCAGTTTGGTTCGCTTTATAAAGATCAGTTAGATAGTCTTTCCACTCTTGGGGTGGTACTGGAATGGCAGATACTTTCTTTTTACTTCCAGTTATTTTGGCTATCAAAGACCAGTATTTTCTTTGATTGTACTGTTTCGCCGCCTCTTGAATGTCCACCCAATTTTTGTCTTGTTGCTTTCTTTTTTTGCTTGTTTTCTCCCTTCTGAGTTGATTTTTTAACTTGTTTATCTCTTGCTGTATATCAGGTGAGTAATCTAGAAATTGCCCTCGTATAAGTTTATTTAATTTCCTCCTGTGTATATTCTCATTAGAGTTATTATAGACTTTGTTTTTGCGTGGTTTCTCCCCATTAAGAAGAAGTCTTTTAAGGGTTGTCATAATACATTCGAAGTTTGTTATTTGATCTTCAGAGTGTATTTTAGTGAGAATGTTATTTTGTAGAATCTTTCCATTTATGTAGTCTAGTGTCCCTGAGTTCCAAAAGATTCGTCTCTGCTTTTTGTCAATTTCAATTTTTCCCTTAAGGTACATAATTGGGTTTGACGGAGCTGCTTTTAGTGACCAACCAGTGTTTAGGCATAAGAGCGCATGGTCGCTTTCTTCTGTAAACTTTACTTTCAGGCAATGGAATGTGTCCGATATCTCTATGCTACATATTAGGTAGTCGATGATAGAAGAGGATCCATTTCCCCGCCTTGTGTCAGATGCTGGTCTGTCGCCTTCTACGTTGCCATTCAGGATTAATCCGTTTATATTTGGAAGTGAAGCTAATAACATTTTCCCTCTTTTATCAGCAACTTTTCCTTTCGGGAATATTGGAATAGGTAAATCAATTAGCTCATCTTCATACATTTTTGCCCATTTGCCAATTTCAGTATTGGAAAGTTTCCCGTTCACATCACCCACAATTAAGTACGGAGTATTTGCTCGTTCTTCGATTATTTTGGATATTAGATCTATGGTTTCTATAAAAGATGCATCTTGTGAAGTGCCTGGAGGGTTGTACATATTGAAAAACAAGAAGGCTTTTTTTTGATCAGAAGTATTTGTTTTTGTTATGATCTTGATACATTGAAAGTTGTTAGATTTGGAATCGATTATTTCTTGAGACCATTGATGTTCTTCGCTTAAAAGAATAGCCAAGCCTCCCTTAGCGTGACCTCTGCTAGTTGTTATAGCTGGGATATCGTAAACAAAGTAACCCTTCTGTTTAAATGGATTTATTGCCCATGTTTCCTGGATGGCTAGAATGTCAGGGTTATCTTTCAGCGCTATAGTCATTTTATTGGGTAACTTTCCGGCCATATTCCACGAGGTAATCTTTAAGCTACTGTTAAACAGTGCATTGCAATCGTTGTTCTTGTTTGTTGCTGTTTAAGGCCTCTGATATCCAGGCCCAAGATTCTATTGTTTTTCTGGCCTCTTTTGCTTCAAGATTTTGGGTCCATACATTTCTTTGACCATTATTTACCTGAATTTTCAGAATATCCTTCCTAGAGCTAATTCGCTCCAGTTCAGCAAGATCAGTGATGTTTGTAGTCCAGTTGTTTATGTGGGTGTTGGTAATAATATTTTGAGGACCAGTTGATTTGAATATGGAGTTCTTAGATGGGAATATTTCGATAACATCGTATCCATATTTATGCAATGTTTCTTTTTCTCTAACAATGATCCTGGGAATAACAGTTGACCAGAAGGCTACTTTCGCGATTTTTTGATTTTCTTTTTCAGGAAATGTGACTAAATCTATTTCTTTACTGGTGATGGATTGTAGTGTGTGAATTTGTTGCAACAGATTGATTACCCTTTCTCGATTTAACGATAAATCATCCGTGGGAAAAAGTTCTTCAAATTGTAGATATTTCGTCGGTGGTTGATCATCACCGTGGGGTTGTAACTTATTAGTTGTGCTTTCTCTATCTGTTTGATCAATGCTATTTCTAAGGGGTACATATTCAGGTGCTTTATGATTCAGATGCTTTGTGGGCACTATGTTTACGATTACATTTTCCTCCTCTACCATAGATTGTTTAGTTGTTACCTTTTCCAGAGATCCCTCCTCATTATTCTGGTCAGTGATTGCATTTTCAAATCTGATCTTTTTGTTTTTCTTTTTATGGATTCTTCTTAGTGGCCTCCTATTGCTCATTTTTCTTTTTGATCTTTTGTTACTTTCCTTTTGATAGGATTTTTCATTTCCAGTCTCATCTGATACAGATACTAAGGTAGTTATTTCATTCCCTTCAGCGGTATCTTTTATCATTTTGGTATTCTTAATCGAGAAGATCGGGAACTCTTTGGTTGGCAATGAAGGTTCCTCTCTAAACAGTTTCTTCAGAGAGTATATTTGATCCCCGTTGGAATTTTTCTGGGTAGATTTTTGCTCGGTGGTTTGAGTACTGTTATCACTTTTTTCTTGAGATTCAGGAGTTGGAGTTTTTGTAGAAAGGAGCAATTCAGAGAGATCCTTTCTTTCCTCTTGAGACTGTATACTTTGTGTTATTTCAATATGATCTTTTTTCCTCTTTTCTTCTACCAGAAATTTCAGAATGCCAATTTGAACATCCAAGGTTTGATCTGAATTTTCTAGGATGTTACCTAAGAAGGAAAGGACAGATTCGAGTATTTCCTGTAAGGTATGTAAAGATTTTGAGACAGGTGTCGCCATGTTAGTAGAGTTCATGTTATTTGGCAGAAATGTGTCCAATGATATATCCATGTCTGTTTTGTGATCAAGTATTTGATGATGAGATTCAATTTGCAGATCGACTGAGTTAAGTAATATCTCAGAAATGTTTTCTGCCGGTTTGTTACCGTTTGGGTTAAAATCCTCGGTGTCAGAAGAGTGATTTATTTGTTTCACCGGTGTGATGGTAGTTAATTTTGGAGAGTCAAATATGGATGTTGATGTTTGAGACTCCTGTGTTGAACAGGACGGTTGAGGTTTAAGTTGGGAACCTTGATCACTTGAGATTGAGGTAGTGTGAGCATCCGTAATAGGCAGTTCAGATGCCTCTTGAGGTGGATTTTTACCCAACGTTATAGACGGTTCACGATCAAGTAGACAGGATTCGTTTTTGGGAGTAGCTAAGAAGTAATTACTAATGGCTGGCGTGCCAGTTAACCGGCCCCGTTTTACTGCTTTTATGGAACTTTGTCTTACTGCTTCCTCTGTACCCATTCTCTTCATGAAAATGGTACGCGATCTTAGTTTTTTATATGCCATATATAATTGTCACTGTAAATAAAGAATATTATGGAAAGTTACCGTGTTATTATCAGATGTTTTGTTTATCGGCGTCAGTGGGCAGCGACAAGTACTTTGCTCAGAAGAAGAAGTTTTTCCACGTTTTCGCAGATTTCTCTTTTAATCCGTATATTGTTTTCACAGCGGTGAATAAGTAGATGAAAGAGGGGTGGCCCGTCCCGTCCTTGTGCGACCTTGGACGGCCTTAGACGGCCCGCCCTTTGCCCGGGCTTCGCCCGGCGCCCTCCCGCGCGCTCCCGCGCAGCAGGACTCTGTAGTTGATAATATGCTATCAAGGAAGGAAGAGGAGGAGCCTGCAGGGAGAGCGTCCCAGCTGCTGATGATTGGGAGTTGTGGGGGCTTCTGGGACTTTGAGTCCTGCGCCCACAACACGCTCGCAGCCCTGCAGGTCTCGATGCCCAAGTTCTTGATCCAGGTGGTAGCGCTATATTCCAGGCGATAGCGCTATTGCAGAGTGCCCTCTGGCGACGCGGGACCCGCGCAGCGGGTACCGCTAGCTGTAATCACGAAGGTGAAGGCAAAGTCTCAGAGCCACAGTGCAGAGTCAGCGATTGAACACAGCAACAGAGTGAGAGGAACAGGAATCCACTGACACAGGTGAGAGGGCGGGTTTTACCGCGTTTGGTCAGCCAGAGGAGGAGCCTGCAGGGAGAGCGTCCCAGCTGCTGATGATTGGGAGTTGTGGGGGCTTCTGGGACTTTGAGTCCTGCGCCCACAACACGCTCGCAGCCCTGCAGGTCTCGATGCCCAAGTTCTTGATCCAGGTGGTAGCGCTATATTCCAGGCGATAGCGCTATTGCAGAGTGCCCTCTGGCGACGCGGGACCCGCGCAGCGGGTACCGCTAGCTGTAATCACGAAGGTGAAGGCAAAGTCTCAGAGCCACAGTGCAGAGTCAGCGATTGAACACAGCAACAGAGTGAGAGGAACAGGAATCCACTGACACAGGTGAGAGGGCGGGTTTTACCGCGTTTGGTCAGCCAGAGGAGGAGCCTGCAGGGAGAGCGTCCCAGCTGCTGATGATTGGGAGTTGTGGGGGCTTCTGGGACTTTGAGTCCTGCGCCCACAACACGCTCGCAGCCCTGCAGGTCTCGATGCCCAAGTTCTTGATCCAGGTGGTAGCGCTATATTCCAGGCGATAGCGCTATTGCAGAGTGCCCTCTGGCGACGCGGGACCCGCGCAGCGGGTACCGCTAGCTGTAATCACGAAGGTGAAGGCAAAGTCTCAGAGCCACAGTGCAGAGTCAGCGATTGAACACAGCAACAGAGTGAGAGGAACAGGAATCCACTGACACAGGTGAGAGGGCGGGTTTTACCGCGTTTGGTCAGCCAGAGGAGGAGCCTGCAGGGAGAGCGTCCCAGCTGCTGATGATTGGGAGTTGTGGGGGCTTCTGGGACTTTGAGTCCTGCGCCCACAACACGCTCGCAGCCCTGCAGGTCTCGATGCCCAAGTTCTTGATCCAGGTGGTAGCGCTATATTCCAGGCGATAGCGCTATTGCAGAGTGCCCTCTGGCGACGCGGGACCCGCGCAGCGGGTACCGCTAGCTGTAATCACGAAGGTGAAGGCAAAGTCTCAGAGCCACAGTGCAGAGTCAGTGATTGAACACAGCAACAGAGTGAGAGGAACAGGAATCCACTGACACAGGTGAGATGGCGGGTTTTACCGCGTTTGGTCAGCCAGAGGAGGAGCCTGCAGGGAGAGCGTCCCAGCTGCTGATGATTGGGAGTTGTGGGGGCTTCTGGGACTTTGAGTCCTGCGCCCACAACACGCTCGCAGCCCTGCAGGTCTCGATGCCCAAGTTCTTGATCCAGGTGGTAGCGCTATATTCCAGGCGATAGCGCTATTGCAGAGTGCCCTCTGGCGACGCGGGACCCGCGCAGCGGGTACCGCTAGCTGTAATCACGAAGGTGAAGGCAAAGTCTCAGAGCCACAGTGCAGAGTCAGCGATTGAACACAGCAACAGAGTGAGAGGAACAGGAATCCACTGACACAGGTGAGAGGGCGGGTTTTACCGCGTTTGGTCAGCCAGAGGAGGAGCCTGCAGGGAGAGCGTCCCAGCTGCTGATGATTGGGAGTTGTGGGGGCTTCTGGGACTTTGAGTCCTGCGCCCACAACACGCTCGCAGCCCTGCAGGTCTCGATGCCCAAGTTCTTGATCCAGGTGGTAGCGCTATATTCCAGGCGATAGCGCTATTGCAGAGTGCCCTCTGGCGACGCGGGACCCGCGCAGCGGGTACCGCTAGCTGTAATCACGAAGGTGAAGGCAAAGTCTCAGAGCCACAGTGCAGAGTCAGCGATTGAACACAGCAACAGAGTGAGAGGAACAGGAATCTATTTTTTATACTTGGGCTACAATGATGTAATTTACACATCATAGGTGTTTCTCCAAGGGATCTCTCCTCTGTTTACTACCTCTACTCTACACCCATTCCAGACTTACTGAGCCAAAATATAAACAACCGTCTAAGGACTGTGTCTGTGTTGTGCGGAGGAGCATGTTCTGATCTAAAATATCAAGAGGTCATCTGCTCCTAGAAATGGGATAAGACCATTTTGACGGAGAAATGTTTGTATGGATCGTTAAAGAAAGAGGCCGAGTGGTCGATACCACAAGGGCATACAACATAATGAAAGTACACAGGTTTGCACACCTACCCCATAACCTGCAGTTTCTGAAGATGTTTGCAACAAAGCTATTTAGAACTCTTCTTTGAAAATGTGTTTTAAATGTGCAGTCAAGAACCAGCGCATCCAATATTCACAATAATCCGTCAGCGAATAGGTGTCACCACATTTATAATGTTTCCCCTTGCCCATAATAATTATTTCGTTGTAAACTGGCACAATGCTGTAAATGTGTTTAAATATTTTACCATGAATGATTTAAAAAAACAATAATTGTATGTGCGCATGTTTTAGTAATCTAGGTCAGTGTAGTTTGCCTGAATGTTGTGGATCATGGGCAGCCACAGCAATGATATGTGTAGGCTATGATCTAAGCATGTTTACACAGACTTGCGGCAAAGGCTGCCTTGTGTGTAACACGAACACGATCTGCTGCCAGTCCTTGCATTTACGATGCGAAGTATAAGCGCACCACATGCTGAACCTCTTCCTGGTCTGCAGATGCTGCAGTGAGGGCACGTGTCACTCCACTTTCAGCTCATTATTATTGCATGCGAAGAAAGCTTTGAAGTCGTTTTCTTTATGCATCACAGAGAATATGTGCTCCTTACTATTAGATCTGATGTGCTTCTCTGTGTATTAACAGATAAAAGAAAGCATACGCCAAACCTAACCCCTGGACTTAAAATAAACCAGCAAATGAATGAAGCAGCCCTTGTAGAGCCGTAGCTACCCGGAGGCATCCCAGCGCTGAAGCGGTAAAGCAAAGCCTTATAAAATCACTAAGGAAGAGCCGTGTTTTCAGCAATTTATGAAAGGCCTTGTGATTGGGTTCCTTTCGTAAATAAAGAGGGAGGTAGTTTCATAATTTGGCAGCGTTGTGCGTGAATAGCCGGCCACAGCTAATTCTGGGGACAACGGCCAGGTGTAGCCCATCAGAGCACAGCGCCCTATTTGCTCTATAGGGCTGGACCAACGATGGTCCGTGACTTCTTTATCCACATCCCTTTGCCTGTGTGTCCCAAGCTGGTTAGGTCACACCTGATTACAGTGAGGCCCAGGAAGATGAATCTTGCTATAGTTTGGGTATTGATTATGTTTGCTAACATTGTATCAAGTTCATTTTTCCTTAAACAATGTTTTATTTGGTCTTTTATGGATATTATCTAGCCGAATAAAGATTTTTTGACTTTGAGATTGTAAGAAATGAAAGCTGTAAGACTGGACTGGGTGCTCTGCAACCAATGCAACCAATTCAAGTGGTGGTGGCATAAAAGAGATATCCACCTTTAAAGAAAGAACACCCCAAATGTAAAAGTTGTTTTATTTGTACATTCTTTATTGTACTTGTATATTTAATGTTGTGAGTAACAGGTGGAGTCCCTACCACTAACAACTGATGGCCTTGCCTTAGGGAGCGTCAGGCGGTTGACCCACTGCGCCGTTCAGC
The DNA here is from genome assembly GCF_964263255.1 of Lissotriton vulgaris. NCBI lineage: Eukaryota > Metazoa > Chordata > Amphibia > Caudata > Salamandridae > Lissotriton > Lissotriton vulgaris. The sequence goes on along the minus strand of NC_141697.1, from coordinate 295,074,478 downwards.
CACTCATTCTTGGCATGTTACAGCTTTTGTATGAAAATAAAAGATCTCCAGAATTGTTTGTTTGCATTTAAAAGCTGTAAAGTTCAGTGGTGGCTGGAGAGATTTGAAAGTGATGGGGCTTAAAAGTTCTGGGCGAGTGCCCGGTGCCGCAGCAAGCGAGTCCGACCACCTTTCTTTAAGATTTCGCTCTCAGCTGCAAACTGCTGCACGACTAGACCTGGAAGGGGTGCATCTCACGAGTCTCTTCTCTCTTGTACTGGGGTTCATACCACTGTGCATGCAAATGCAGAAACTCTTGAATCTTTACCCTCATGCACTAGTTTGCCCAGGGTTACTGTGTTTCATCTTTTGTGCCCCAGGCCAGGTGGATTACCAAAGCTGCCCTCCTGAAAGTAGAGCTTACCTAGATAACCTTTAGCCAGTTTAAATGGCAGTGCTGACAGAGTCTCTATTACATCTAGCTTCATGTTTATGACAGTTTACTCTCAGGATTCGTTCATGCTGCCATCACCACCTTAATGATTGATCAGACTTAATGCTAAAGTGTTCCCTATTCTCTGGAGAGGTATACATGGGTTTAACGTTTTGCTAACCACTTTAGTGTGAAAGAAATAAAAATCTGTGTTACTGTGAGAGTCATTTTGAACTTGACAAGGATGTGACTCCTGGAATAATGGGACTCCAAGACTCAAGTTATTGTAAGAATCTCTTTACTGTGAAAATCATGTGACCAAGAATATCTAAACTGTGAGAATCATGTGGCCATGAGAATTATGTGACTTTGAAAATAGTGTGATTATGAGAATCTAGTTATTGTGAGAATCATGTGACTGAAATACGTGACTAGGAAAATCCAGTGTTAGATGTCAGTCTGACCCTGCCCAATGTGAATTTGTAATGTACTCTGACTCATGATCCACTGATCTAGTAAGCAGCTGATGCTGAAGCAGGGGCGTAACGAAACTTGAGGGGGCCCCCCCTGCAAAGCACATGGAGGGGGCCCCCCACCCCCAGCGGCGCGGCCCACCATGTACCACTTTACCCTACCACCCAGAAATCTAGCATATTTTGATTTGAAACCTCCAACATTTAAATGAAATGCCTCTATATTGTCTGTCTGTAAGTTCTAGTGAGAAAGTGGGAAATACTCTCAACATACACGCTGAAGTAAAATAACAGAAAATAACCAAGAAGGAAATAGCAGAAGGGATGGGATTGAGGAGGTAATCACTCATGAGTTGGATGACGATGGTGAGAGCGAAGAATGCAGGAGTTGAAGGTAGATGCAAGAAGGGATTAACTGAATGGACGGCTGCAAGATGGCAGGAGCTAAAGGACAGAGCCAAGAAGACAGGGGGTGGAGCAGTCTTGAATGTATTGTATTGTTATATATATAGAGGGCCCACTACCCCTATGTGGAGCTCTGAAGAGCTTGCCTACATGAGTAGCAAGATATAATATGCATAGGGTGTGTGGTTGGAAGGGTGTTGTATTGGTTTTGAATTTGATGCTATGTTAGAAGTGTTCCCATTCCATGTTGTGCATGAGGACCACTGACTGGGGTGCATGCAGCTTATTGTGCAATAGGATGCAGGGATTAGCAATGGTTTAAGAGGTGAGAGATGTGCACCAAAGTATGCCCATTGTGTTTACATTTTATTTATGCCTTAGCCTTCTTTGCATCCTGCATTTAGAATCATTGCTCTGCTCTTTTAGTGCAGTCTGTTTTTGCTTTTCATAAGGTAATGCAAGGATAATTTATAACACAAATTATGGCATTCACACGAAAGTTATCTTGGTGCTGAAATAGCAGATTTTTATTGTTGCCCAACCTCAAGGGACTCATTTTATTGTTCTCCTCAGAAGGATGAAAGGCTGAGTGGACCAGATGGGATTTAAACATATGACCACGCGGTCGCAGACCGATGACTGCACTAGATATGTTAATGTTAGTCCACTTGCCCACCAGACTTTTTTCATACATTTTCTTGCTTGGGTCTGCGCGTCTTTCTCCCCGCGTGCTTTTGAATAGGGCTATGCTGTGTGTGATTGTGCATGTTTGGTTTGTTAACACAAATAAATTGTCACGTTCATGAAACAACTATATTTTGACACAAACTCTCCTAAAACACACCCCATTTTATGGGCAGCCAAGCCCAGCAGAAACAACCTACTTGGCATATAAATCCACACAGAACGCAGCACAGTAATGTAGATTAAGTAAACACACAGGATGAATGTGCACCTGAAAACAGGGTAACTTGCTGCGTATGGCTTGTCTCTGGTACCCTCAAAAGTATAGAGATGGGTCCCACCGAGGGAATAGACAAGTGAGCGAGGAAACTAGATCACAGGTATGATTGCTATCATTAGGCGTGGGCGGGCCTGGTTGTAAGCGGTGACCATAGATGTGGGATTTGGCTAGGTTTTTGAATGGGTGTGCCCCACGTTTGTCTTGGCAGACATTTTATTATAAGTCCCAGCAGTTTTGCTGCATCTGGGCTCACCTCGGTGCTCACAGACTGAGTGTTATTAACAACATTGGCAGGGTTTGCAACACAAGTCACACTGCCAACCACAGTGAGTGTGTGACATTGTGCAGGGCATGCCATGCTGCTCGGAGGATGGAGGGGAGTCAGTGGGCTGCAGGACGGGCTAGATGTGCAACCATGAGCAATCAGAATTAATAGGTGCATGCGTGTATTGATTGGACGAAGGGAAGGGTGAAAGGAAAGAGGGCACTGGCTTCGGTGTGAGTTTGTACATTTGTGAGTCTTTGCGTGAGTGCGCATTTGTGTATATGTGCATGTCTTTTGTAATGTTTTCTACGTGTGAGCGTAAGGAAGAGCATGTGATTTTGTATGTGTACCTCAGTCTGGCCTTATCCTTCTGAGTGGATACTGTGGCTTGATCCCTAGAATCTTGGCTAATTGTGGGCATCCATTATATGAAGAGCCCATATCTGCATGGCACGCATAGTTAAATGGTGGCGACCCCTGGCATAATTCCTACGTATGCTTAATCGTGGAGGTCATTCTGGTCATTTGAGGGTACCCATGGCATGATGGTGAACTCTCTAGATGTGCCCCCCTCTTTCTTTAGGTTTAGTGAGGAGCTTCCAGTTACCAGGTGTCACTGTATGACATTGGAACGTAAGGTGTGGCAAAATGATTGCAGTTCAGCTAAATACCTGTATAGGTCTAGGAAGTCGTTAAATGATCATAAAAAAACTGGTAAAATCATTCGGACATCCTTCTATGCTTCGAACTATGTGGAAGCAAAGCATTCTATTCCAGATGTTTGTGGTAATGTTAAAAATCGTCTGCCCTCAAATCTACCCCCTGCCTGGTTGTCCCCTCTTTGAGTATTAATGATGCTGTAGCCTTTTTTTTTTCAGGTTTATTTTACTGTTGATGTCAAAGCAGTTTACCCGCCTCAGCATACTGACCAGCTGTTGAGTGTGTAATTTTGCACCAAGATTTCTTCTATCTCTGTACTCTGTTGTAGCTGTTGCTGATCTGGCCAAAAGCATCAAATCGGGCTCTGTGAATGACCCACCATTGCGCACATCCTTCATAACTTGCTTCATATCGTTTCAGAGCTTTGTAATCACTCTTTTGCACCAGCTACTATTCCTGCATCTCGGAAGGAAGCAATGGAAGTTTCTATACTTAAAAAAAACAGCTGACCCTAATTTTAAAAGTAACTTTAGGACAAGACCTTCACTGGCAGCTACAATAAGTAAAAACAATATTTGTAAATGTATGTTGTGTACGTGATTGTGGATGAGATTGTGTTTGTGTGAGAGAGTTTGAGTGTTGCGAGTGCGTGTATATCCGAGCATATGCTTGTGTGAAAGGCGAGAGAGCCAATCATATTCAGAAATGTCATCACACTATTCCAGAAAATAGCCAATAAATACGCATAAGGTTTTCTGAATATGACAGCAATTCATTAAGCCTCGGTTCAAGAAGGCCCGTTTATTGATGTTCTCTTTTATCTGTTTGGTACCGGCGGAGCCTTCTGGTAGCACTATCAATCCATCCAATCATGATAAGGTGATCGAGCAGTAGGGAGGCTAAGAACTGCCAAGGAGCAGGCAGGGAGATGAGATACACTATGTTTACTTGAGGTTTATTGCTGTTCCGGTCGGTCCCCACCATGATGCCCTCCCTGCCTCCCTGATCCAGTCCAAAATAAATTACCAACCGTTACCCGCCACCGCCACCCAGATTCCGACGGTCCTCGCCCCCACCCACGAACCACTCGTCCTCCCTACTAGGCTCGGACCGTCGGATGCAGAGTTGCAGTGCAGACTCACTCACCTGACCTGGCTGAGGGCTGGGCCTGGCCTGCAGCTGAGCTCAGTTAGGCGCCAGCGCCGCGGGACAGGCAGAAGGCAGGGACTGAGCTAGGGCAGCGCAAGGCTAGCCAGTTAGGGGCCGGGGGCCGTGGCTGATCTTCTCTTCTTGTATTCCACACCTAGTCTAACCGGCGTACGCACATTTTCAATTACGTGTACGCTCAATGCGGTGAATGCGCATGTCCTGCCAAATTTAATCAGGGCATTGGTCACCAGCCCTGCCCCCGCCCCCACCCTGTACAATGCGCATACGCGTCCTTCAAGGCGGCAGCTCCAGCAAGTAAACAAGTGCGCGTGGCGCCACGCCTGCGCGTACCCACCCTGTCCCACCATTTGATTTAATATAAAGAGTGCCTCAGGGGGCCCGCACACGATTCACAATTGCCTCAGGGGCCCCGGCCGGGGCCCGCACAGTGCACACCATTTCTGAAGAGCCTCAGGGGCCCCGGCCGGGGTCCGCACACCATTTTACAAGAGCCTCAGGGCCGAACACCATGTCTGAAGAGCATCCCTCAGGGGCCCCGGCCGGGGCCCGCGCAGCATTTATAAGAGCCTCAGGGGCCCCGGTCGGGGTCCGAGCAGCATTTATAAGAGCCTCAGGGGCCCCAGCCGGAACCCCGCACCAGTTATAAGAGCCTCAGGGACCCCGGCCGGGGCCCGCACCATTTCTGAAGACGAGCCTTACCTGATTTAATTTATTAAAGTCAGAGACCGGTCGTGCAGTGCGCAGCTCGCCACCAAGCATTACAATCATAATCGATCAGCGTGTAAGTCAAGTGAGGGGGCCGGCCTGGGGCCCCCCACAACACAGGGGCCGCAGGGGCCTGCGTTACGCCCCTGTGCTGATGCTGAGACGCTGATGAAACGCCGACGCTGTGAGTTCTGGAGTCAGAGCTAGGAGCTGAGAGCTGGGAGCTGGAGCCGGGACTTGAACCATCCTTGAGGTCTGGGGTGGTCTGCAGTGGTTTGAGAGCGTGCCGTCACAGTTTTTGGTTTCAGTCCTCTGGCACTGCTCCCACTGTTGTCAGATGGTATCGGAGGCCGGGGCCAGACTCACCGGGGTTACCCATAGCTCACCTCATGGCTGTCGGAAAGCTGAGGGCTATGACATCACCCCCCAGGTGTCAGGCATAGAGCATCACCAGAGACGCTCAAAAGCAACCAAAGGCACCACAGCCATAGCTTGTTCCCGGAGCCCAGAGTCCCCGATGGAAGTAGCCCGGCTGGTGCCGCTTGTGGAACAGCAATCAGAAGACCCCGCCTGTGCTTCTTGCCTGCTTAGCAGTGGCTACAACCCCACCGGCGCCCATGAATCCCTGTCCACCAATGTGGTGATATTGGCTGCTAGCAGTCCACAGGCCGGAAGGACCCTGAAGGAGACCATGACGTGGAGAGATCTTCCCAGTAGCAACCCTGGCCTGTCTGACAGGCATGACAGCAGTCTGACCTGCAGACCATCCTGTTACCCTTCTAGAGCAGAACGATTGGTTCCATGCCACCAAAGCCCCAAATTCTATCTTTGATGCTTGTGTCTGCCGGCCAGCACCTCCTTTGAGGCAAAAGGTCAGAGTGTGTGGCTAGCGAGCAGGCAGGTGACCCAGCTCCACCTCACGCTGCAGCGGTGGGGACAAAAGCTGCAGCAAAGGACCCAAAGATAATCTGCCCACAATGTATCACCCCGAGGAGGCCGGTGCTGACTCTAGGAAATAAAGAAGGCAGGGGACTGAGCCCCACAGTGACAAGAGTCTATAGGCTCTACTGGTAAGGAGTGGAGGGGGGGTTGGCTTCGAAAACTGAGAGCCAAAAGATCTTCTCACATCCTCTGTTGTAATTCAAAAACCCAGCTGATACTGGTGCACCTAGAGACCATAACCCACAACAGTGCTCAGGGCACAGCCCCAGCGCACAGCAAATTTAGGTAGACGGGAACCTTCTACAGCACTGTCCTCCAGCCAGTGAAATCAGGTCTCCCTCCCTTATCGCAGGATGACCCAAAATAAAGGCCTCCATGAGCCTCAAACTTGTCGCAGAGGGGAAAACCTCCCTGACCTCATAGACTTCCTGAATCTCAAGTGCTCAGAATGCAACTCAGGTAGCCTCCGCTCGAAGTCGCCTCAAAAGGCGCCAACAGCAGGACTTATAACACGCTTACTACAAAAACCTTCAATTTACAGAGGCCAGACCCCTGCACTGATAGCTCCACCAGCTAGCAACGAGAAAGAGACCCCTTCAGACAGTCTCTCCAGCTTTAAAACTCCTGCTGTGCCCGACCAGGCAGATGTTGGTCTCAATACTGCCCAAGGGTGGGTTGTTTCCCCGGACAACCCCATGGGATACGCATGCCACCACCAACTCCCTCATTCAAGAAAACTGGAAGCAGGTAGATGCAGCCAAAATACATCACCAACAACAATCCGCAGACTCTCAACCTGCTCTGCTCCCCTGAGCTATAGCCACTGGCTCAAGCAAAAAAGGAGTGCCTGAGTTCAAATGAGAACTGGGGAACCTATCAACGGCATTCTTACACAATTTGGCGAAAGAAATACAAAGAACATTGGAACTCACTCCAATGCTGTATAGAACGGCAGATGCAATTAGGCAATCTCCCCCACTTCATCCAACGCAACCAAAACAGTGATACAATCAATGTCTTACAACCAACTTCCACCTACGAAGTAAATCGCACCATGGCACGAGTACAACTTTGGCAATCTTCCAAAATGAAGTTACAAATAAACCTCTTACAGTCATTCGCACAACGCCTAGTGGGTCTGAGCACTAAGGTCCAACTCCTTGAGAACAAACTCGGCTGTAACTAAGAAAGCAGGTCCTGCACTGCTTATGTGCCATAATATTAGACAAATGGGCAACCCTACCCAAAGTACCAACCGACCTGGTAGCCACGCTCAAGGGGACAACTGAGCAATCCGGGATCAACAATCTGTTGACCAACGGTAACCCCAAACCAACAATAATGTTCACCAGCTCCCAACTCATCCAAAACACAAACATTATCCGCAGCCTTACAACAAAGTCTGCCAACCAAGACTCAATCCATGGCATTAATTGCCAGCTTACCAGGGCAAAGTCCCAGCATTAGAATTTTATATACAGAATAGGAAACGAAGGACAACTCTTCCACTCAGAAACAGCAGGAAGTGCCGCTCTCCAGGATGGCCAATAAAAAACTAAGGAAACAGCACATAAAGGCCAAAACCTCTAAAAGAGTTGCATCCTTGCTAACAACTCGAAACCTAACCCCACAAGCCAAAAACAACAAAGTCCAGACTTATCCGGTCTTTGTTATAAAGCCCACCTAAAAAAAACTCCAATTGAAGCAAAGGAATAAGCGATTGAAAAAACTTCCTCACTCAGCATGCATAACAGGGGTACCGAATAACCCGAAAGGCCCAGCATTTGTAAAAACAACCAGCCCCTTCATTAATAATTGTGAAGTCAGAGCCACCTACTCAACTTTGTTTGTCTAGGGAAATGGAGCATGCCCCACTTGGGGTCTAATACCACCAGATACCTTGCACGTTAAACGCCCTGTCATCCGCAAGCCCCAGCCTTAGCCCTAAAGCTAGCTATTGTGACACAGGATTGAGCCCCAACTCAAGCTTTGTTCAGCCTAGCCTGAGAGCCTCAACCAAGGAGAACCACATCATAAAAACAACACATGAGGTAGTTCTAACACCTAGATACTGTATCAAGGGACACTACAACATCTTAAACAGGGATAATATACTTCGGTTATTCAAGCACATGCTCACTTTGGCCCATACACAATCGGACGACCTAGTCTGGATCAAGTTTATGAGCCTAAAAGGGGATACTCATGGTGAATCCACTTCAATAGGACTGAGCAACCACTCTCAGCAAGCAATAACACCCAAGGAACAGTTCCTCATGGCGGAATGGGGACTAGACACTGTTTTCGTCGTACCAAGGAAATACCTGCATGCGCTTAAAGCAACCCTGTTAAAGAATGATGGGGCATATTAGCAAGAACCTCTTTAAAATTATCGCTGTTTTAGCGGCAGGAAACTGATGCTAAAATGGTGATAATGGGCTTGTTAATATGCGTTATAGAATTCCAATAGAAGCCCAGGTTAGATGTGCAGGACATCTAACCTGGGCTTCTATTGAAATTCTATAACGCATATTAGCAAGCCCATTATCGCCATTTTAGCTGCAGTTTTCTACCGCTAAACCGGCAATAAATTTAACGAGGTTCTTGCTAATATGCCCCGATGTTTACACTGTCGTAACGGCGGCGGATGGCAATCGCCAGGGGAGTAATTCTACAGCTATGCCTAACCCTTGTAAAGTGCACTGAATAACCTGCACCGACGACCAAAGGGCAGTATCCCCAAGCCAGCTAATACAAAATTCCGAACACAGAACCAGGGACAGATCGGATTGCTGACTCTTACGATGGCATCACTAGCATCTCAAAGTCCAACAGCCAAGTAGATCCCACTGTGTCTCTTGGACCCAACACTCAACTATCAATCATATCCTGGAATGTGGCAGGCCTAAAAAATAAATCTCCGGCTCAATTCAGCAATTAACTACTTTCATAAAAGTGACATCCTTTGCTTACAAGAGACCTGGGCCACTGAAACTACAATATTACCAGGTTTCCACGAGCTACATCACCCAGCCACAAAATGCAAAATTTTTGGGCGGGCGTCCGGCAGTCTCTCAATCTCCATTAATCATGCTTCAAGAATAGAGACCACTGTAATTGTAACCAACACAGTAGACCTACAAGCAGTACTATCAGAGGGCTAAAAAGCAACAATTTCACAATCTGTCTATTGCTAATCAACTGCTAAGTCAATTCTGTTTCCGAAAAAACAAGCTTTAAAAACATTGGTAACAATAATCGATGATCTTTTAAACAAATATGTCTCCAACTTCCCAATAATTGCCGGGCACCTGAACATCCCGATGCGGGGGAATATGCAAAATCATCCCCGACCCCCCACAGAGGCAGCCTCTCTGTGGTGCATTCTTGACGGACACAGCCTGGCCGCCGTGCATGCCATCAAAGAGGCCCAGGATCCTCAATGGTTTCCACTCCCCTAGTTCAGGAATAAATCTACAATCAAATATACTTTCATCTCAGAAAAGTTGATGCCACACCTTAGCGATTTTGAAGTAGATAACAGGGAAGAGAGGGACCAGAGACCACTGAGGGCAATTCTCTAACTAGATGGGAAAGTTGCCCCACAACTTCAAACATTAGGGGACTCAACTGGGGACGAGCGCCACAAGGCCCTGAGCAGAATTAAATGGTCTGCAAAACTCGGTCCAAATCTCACAGAGTGGATAACATCCGAAGACGCAAACCCCACAACAACAGGGACTGTCACTCTCCCAGAGTACTGGGAAGTACTCTTAGCAAATCTGCAACAAGCACTAGGGGGTGGACCTGGAACTATTACGATGCGGGTCACATACACCCACCCATTGCACCTACGCAACCAACTGAAGGAGTTGCACACAACTAAATACAGTCTTCTAAAGGCCCTCAAGGTAATTAAAAAAGAGAACAAAAATCTGCAAACGCAAACAATTCCCGCATTTCGAGCAGCACACAGAAAGATAGTTTGGTAGCTTAGAACAAAGATGATTGAAGCAAAATGGCTGAAAATCTTCACCCTCCTCAAAGAAAGGGGACGCATTCAAATCTGGAACACTGGCCAGACAAAAGACAATAGAGTGTCAGCCCACAAGTGGGTTAATTACGACAAACAGTTGTACCTCAACCATCAGAGTACACCATATACCCACCCTTATCAATCTCCTTGAGCACCAGGTTTGGTTCTAAAATAACTAAGGGCATATTCTAAAGAAATTATCGCAGAGTTAACAGCACTTTATTGCAGCCAAAGTGGTGATAAATATATTGCCCAATTCACAAGCTGGTGCTAACGGCAATACCGAATCCTATCAGACGGAGTGCACATTTGAAACGGCAAATACTGCCACTGTTTTTAAGGGGCCATCCATGCCCGATTTAAACTCCTAAAAGAAATCTGCCTCATCACGCATTCAGCTTACTCTAAGGTGATGCCAATATCTTGCAACAAGTATTTCATCAGTTAATTACGCTGATTTTTAAGTCCATTTGGAGACGTATAAAGCATTGTCTGTATTAATTCAACGTTGGATTGCATATGAGGTAGCCTGTTCCCCACTTTATAGACAGCATTAAATAAATTCTGACCGTCTATTAGCTCATTGAAAGTCAGCTACAACGCTCTAGAAATTAAGGACCGCCAGTCGATTGTGACCCCATTACCACCAGCCTATAAATAGGTCTGCAGATTATACATGTTTTAATCGACCTGACACCTGCAACTAATTATCTTCCATATGTCTTTATAAAATTCGAGAAATCTCAAATGGTCTCCCGAAGAAGGCGTGTGTAACGCCGAAACGCGCGTAGAGATTCTTCATTTACTTGCTTGGTTGTTTGTTGTTTTTTATAAATGTATAATTTTATTCATGCAAATTGATTTTAAATGTGATGGAGTATATATGATGAAATTCCATGTATCAACTGCTTTATTGACTGACTGTGTATATGTTTTTTAAATAATTATAAAAAAATATTCTTTGTAATACATTCTTAATAAACTAGATTTATATGAACCTGTAATACCAGTTTATCCATCCTGTACACTGTTTCACTGCCCACAATATTTGTGTTCTTATTATCATTGTGTTTTTGTACCTGATATCCCTACAGGACCCCTAAGTTGCCTAGGTACTGTTATTTTGATCGCTAACAGCCATATCACCAGTTTACCTACGATAGCAGCTGCAAAAACATTGCCACAGATGACCCCCGCAACTATCGCTAATGAGATGCAGAGTAGGCGTTCCCATGCAAAAAGACGCAACAACACCACTCCGCAACATTCTCAATGACCAGCCAGATCAGCAATAACATCACAAAACATGCAATAAGGTGAGTTAGCTATAGGAAATTAACACCTGCTCTGACCTGGTGTAAAGTTGAACAACAGCCTGCACCAGAAAATAGAGCCCAGAGAACCACCTAAAGGGCAACAGTTACCCTGGAGCCTACGATCATGCAGGCCGGACACCCAAGAGGGCCATAACACCCACCGTCACCACCCCCAGGACCCCACCCCCAGACTCCCACTGCCCCCCCGGACCAACACTGAGGCAGCGCAGACAAAGACAGCGACCTTCAAAAAATGCACAAATCTCACAGAACCAACACCAGAGAATGTCATTGCCCACTACAGGCTCAAAGGGACAACCATCATCCGCATCTTGACCACCATTGCCCACAGGCTGATGGTACCAACACAGGGGACAACCAACATCCCACCTCAGACAAAGCTGCTGGCTGTTATGCATGTGTTGGCCTCTGGTACCCTTCAACCAACAACTGCTGAGTCGGAGGAGTCTCACAACCAGCCCAATCCAAGTTCCTCACAACAGTCGTGGATGACATAATTAGCTTGGTACCCCACTATCTATACTTCACCCACAGTGCGCAGAAACAGGTCAATACCAGGCAAGGTGTTTACACCACTGCTGGCTTCCCTCATGTGCTGGGGGCAATAAACTGCACATATGTCCTACTTGCTCCCCCTGGCAACACTGCACACAATAACCGCAACAGAAAAAACATGTATTCCATCAATGTGCAGGCAATAGTGGACCACCAGGAAATCTCCACCAACATCGAAGCCAACCACCCAGGCTGTGTGCATGATTCCTACATCTTCTGACAGTCCATCATCAACCAGCGCTACCAGGATGGCACCTACAGAAATACACTGCTCGTTGGCAAGTACCAAATGAACACACCACGCACCTCAACTCCACAATCATACAAATCAAAACAATGGGAATGCACACGTTACAAACTCACATAAAACATGCCAGACAACATGCCCACCCACTAGACACAACAGCACAACTTACTGTGGGAACCTGGGCCAGCCATGTACATAAGCCATCAATGGCATGACACCTCAGCCACACAATAACAGATTGTGTGAAGAGGTGGTGACAAGGCATGTGCGAAGGAGGCAAGTGACGGATGAATGAAAATGTACAAAATGCCAAGTGTGGCGAGGATGTGATGGCCAGACTGCAGTATGCAGAGCACACACATATTCATGTTGACAGACACCGCTGGTGTTTGGAGTGTAGTGGACGCAACAATGTCACCCCAGCCAGTAGGGAAGCTTGTGGAAATGTAACTTGTTACGTCCCCTACAGGAAGCGTGAGCAGAGTGGGCTGGCCTGGCGTATGCCAGGCCAGCGTAGGGGTGTAAATAAAAAGCACGTAACCCTGGGCATGGTTCTCTTCTGAAATGCCCAACGTCTCTGCCAGGGTGGCGCCTCTCATCCCGCCGCAGGTCCAACGCCGTCACCGTGAGTGGTGTTGCCTGCAATCCTGTGCGCCTGCTGCACCCTGGGCCATTGGTCCCCAAACCCGTCTAGCCCACCCTGCGCTCCCAGGTCTCACTGCTCACCTGCAGATACCGGCGTGTGTCGAAGAGGGCCCACCACGTGCTGGTGCAAGCTCCAGGCCTGAGGCCCACGATCTTGGCAGCCTCCTCAGACCATCACGGCCTCTGTGACACAGGACCTCAGCACTCCTTTCGCATTGACGTACTCCACCAGCATACACAGCGTATTAGTAGGTCACACATTTGGAACTGAGTCTTGATTAAACTATGGCAAAGACAATTATTTATGGCTGAGTTTATTCACTATACTCCCTTCGATGTGATGCCACCTAGTCTGTGTATAGCATTCCAACCACACATATCTGTGGGCACATGCGGACTTATGCCCTCGGGCCACACTGCGCTCAAGTAGGTCACACATTTGGAACCGAAACTTGATTTTTCAATGGCAGAGTACATACCATTGCATTTAAGGAGAGGTGTAAGAGGATGATGCGTTTCATCTCTGGAGGAAAAAAGGATCATCGTTACGGAGGTGTTCGAACACTACCTACAACTGCCCTGGTGTCACTAGCTCTCTGCATCGCAAGCCGACACGTGGCTATGGGCCACTGCGGACCGCTGCCTCCGGCCTACACTGCGGTCGAGCAGGTCACACATTTGGGACTGAGTCTAAATTTAACAATGGCAGAGTTCATATCATGTACCGGCATCATCACAGACTGCATCCCCGACAGTCATGGACACTCTCTGGTTGAACTTAGGTGGCATCTGAGTCTATGTAGCTGATACCGAAGTGCGTATAATAACGAGGCTGTAGCATTCCACTCCTCATGCCGCTTCCGGATAGCTTCTGCCCTCTGCATCATGCCCGGCAGGACATCTTCCACTGTCCCCCTCAACCCTCCACCACATTCACCTCGGACAGCGATGAGGACCGGCTCAGTCCTTGTGGCCCTACCTCAGTGCACCGCAAGTCACCATCCCATGGCGGTGGGCCTGTGCCAGCCACACTGCATCCGGGCCCACTAACTCTATGCATCTCAAGTCATGGACCCTGTCTGATAGAATATTGGATGGCCTCTGAGATGACAACCTTGGAGTCATCATTATGTGAAGAAATAAGGACCCCCGTATTTGGATAAAGTTCCTGGGTCAGGGCAAATAATATATGCAAAGTAACATACCCAGGCAAGCAATGTGAGCACTGGCACAATTCAATTAGCAAACAAAATGAAATTAAAATGAAACACTGAATTAGCATGAAAAGTACATTTTAATAGATTTGATAAAAAGTGTCATGAGGTAAATCATTGACATATTGATAAAACATGATAAAAAAGGTTCTATTAGCAGATATACATTGTTTGTACAGTATATAGTGGAGAGATGGTTTCCTGTCTACGCGTTTCGACACGTTAAAGGTGTCTTCTTCAGGACATTACCACCTTGATACTAGAAATAAATAAACAATATTTAAAATATGTCTTTGTGCTAAACAGTTTACAGTGATAAATTACAATTTGCTAGAGTTTTTTGGGCCAGTGAGTTGATAGGGTTACATGATATACCGCATAACATCAGTTCATTTTGTTTGACATACAGAGAGATGCTAACATAGCATGATTACAATCATATTAGTTGTTTTTGAATTACACATCGTGTAATTAAAGCAAACAGTTCACATATCATTCTAAGGGAGTGTTAAAAAAGAAAAACACAGAAGGAGAGTGATGGGAGTGATGTGCAGGTATTGAACAAAGGAAAAAAGAAAAGAAAGTGGTGTTTATCTATTCCTTACGGATATTAAAGTAGTTAGGGCTTAGTTTTGACCTATTTGGTGGTATTTAAGGAAGAGGGGGGGGAATATTCAAAGTAAAATAGAGAGTTTTATGACTCAAAGGGTATCTAGCCAGTTAGGTATATTGTATAAACTCAACGTAAAATGATATTAAACAGAATGATGGTAAAACTAGGGAAGATCTTGGGGGGGAAAGATCTATTGAAAGTAGTTAAAGATAAAATCATATGGATAGTGGGTAGATGACATTTCCTGATAGATACCTGAGGTACAGCTGGTAAATACTGATATCCCTGTGTTCCCTGTGTAGATAAATAGCATCAGCGTTGCTTAGAAGGAGTAGCAATTTCCATAGGGTTATGTTCAGTCCCTAAAAGGTCAAAAGTATAGTCAGTGTTATCAGGTTACCCACTGATACATATTGCGTCTGTTGGCAGATCTACTGAGAACATAATATTATGTGAATCGAATGTTTTTATCCTCAGCAGTTAAGTCTAACAATTTTACATGTAGAATTTGTTGCTTTGCTACAGTTGTAACACAGCAGTCAGTCTAGAGGTGATTCTTAGGTAAATATTTGTTGCTTTGTTACAATTGCAGCACAGCAGTCTATCTACGTATATTATTACCTATGTTGCGGTCTTTATGCAAAGCCGGAGCAGCATGGTTTTTAAAAACAAGGCCCCGTGTTGTTGCGTTCCGAGTAAAAGAGTTTCCCTCTAGACTGACTGCTGTGTTATAACTGTAGCAAAGCAACAAATTTGCCAAATTTGCCTAAGTATCACCTCTTTATTCATTATCGTAGTCTGACCATGCCCCAGTCTTCTACATGTAAAATTGTTAGACTTAACTGCCGAGGATAAAAACATGTGGCGTTATCGTGGGCCTATCACATGGTACCGCTGTGTTGTGAATACTTAGTTAACACAACGTTATTTTCCCACGATGCACAGCAATATGAAGAGTTGTGTTAAGCTAAATTTCCGTAATTATCACACGTTCTTGAGAATATCCCCCCTAGTGTCTCAGAGGCCATGTTAGCCAAAACAATCATAACAATGAGGAATGAAAGAGCCACAAAGACCCAATGGGGTTCCAGCAGCAGTGCTCAAATCTTCACAGGCATATTGGTCAGGACAGCTCACTCCACTCTTTAAGCACGCTTAGGCTACCTCTATAATCCCATTGTCATTGAGAACATTTATTTATTTATTTACTTGAGTTTTATATAGCGCTGACTAGACCCGGAGGTATCAGAGCCCTTTACATGAGGAGAGTTACATAGGTTACAAGTTACACATTGTTACAGAAGCTACATCAATTACAAGTTACATCCGTTGGTTCAAGGCATGAAGAGGATAAGGGGTAATGTAAAAAGGGTGACTGGGAGGGAGATTAAGCGGAGAATTGGCACAGGGAAAACAAAGCAGGCAGGAGGAGAGAGATACAGGGGACAGAGGAAAGAAAAGGGGGAGGCAAGCAAAGAATGAAGGAGGGAAGAGGTGGGGGGTATGAGACACAGCGAGTAAAGGAATCATTCCTAGTCTTTCAGTTTGTGTGATTCCCTTGTCACGGTGGACTCTCTCAGCTGGGTAGCTGAGACACCAGGGCATAGATGCTGGATCCCTCCCCAACAAGGGAAGAGTAGTGCTTTGGTCATGGGCACACTTAGAAGAATAAAGGAGGGAGGAGGAGGGGGAGGGGGGTAGAAAACCCAACATGAACACAGTGTCCAACAGGGTAGGAGACGGTTCCCAGTGATAAGGGGATCAATCCCAGTCCTCCACTATGTGAGACTCCCTTGTCACTGTGGGCTCTCTCACAAGGGTCTCTGAGACTCCAGGGCAAAAATGCTGGATCCATCCCCAACAAGGGGAGTAGGAGTGCTTTCGACAAGGGCATACTAGAGGGGGCTATTGTAGTGAGTCGGGTTGGTAGGGTTACATAGGTTACAAGTTACACATTGTTACAGAAGGTACGTCAATTACGTGTTACATCCATTGGTTCAAGGCATGTAGAAGGGTAAGGGGATAATGTAAACGGGCAATGGGGAGGGAGATTGAGCGGACCATAGGCACAAGGATAAAATAAGCGGGCAGCGGGAAAGAGATTCAGTTGAGAGAGGAAAGGAATAGGGGAGGCAAGCAAAGAATGAAGGAGGGAAGAGGTGGGGGAGGGGGTAGGAAACACAGCGAGGAGACAAGGAAATCCAAGCTAGACCCAGAGGTATCAGAGCGCTTTACATGAGAATTGAGACGTGTTACAGCGTTACATCAATTACAGTTAAATTACGGTAGATCCGTTGCTAGTGCATTCAATAAACATAGAAAAAAAAGATGAGGAAGAAAACAATGTACAAACACATACTGAAAGAACAAAGCAAATCCATGGTGCAATCACATATGCTTCACACAATCACTTGTCAGTGAAGCACTGCGGCGACCCCACAGGCATCATACATGGCTCACAAGTTCAACTGTCGCTCATGTGTTCGTAGCAATGTTGGGCATGGCTCATGGGCACCCACAGCCATTGAGAGGAGGGGATTCTTGCTCCTCAGTCTGGTGAAGCAATACTGCCTTGGGAACAGCGTATAGAGAAGAATTCAGAATGGACAGAGCAGCATCTTGCAGGCTCCTGGCATCTCCAGGCTTCGGGAAACAGGTAGTTTTCTGGAGTCCTTTCTAAGATAACAATGATCCCTGATAACTTTGGTGCGGAGCGGAGCCACTCTTGGTTGCGGACAAGAGCCTCTTGACTCTAGGTTGGAGCTGATGCCTGGAGTTGCTGCTGGCCTGATCAACTCTGCAGCATTGCATTGCCCTCGCCCCGCAGCAATACTGGAACCGAATACCCGAGCCCCCGGTGATGCTGATGTAAGTGCTGAAGTTGGTGACGCTGCCTGCCACCGCACTGGAAGCTGGGACCCGTGCTTCTAGGAGCCCTGCTGCTGTGGGGAAGACTGCCTTGCTGCAGCGCATGGATGCTGAAAGTGGCGGGGGAGACTGTGGCCTCAATCCTCTGTGACTGTCTGTGATTGACTGTGGATCAATCCTCTTTCCAATCCACAAAGAAGAGGACCTTAGGAAACCAGAAAGTTACTGGCTTATATTTCTACTGGCCCTAGTCTAATCGAGCTACACAGCTGAAGCCCCCACCATTTTTTTGCTGCTTTGTAGACTACAGTACAGCATTTGACCAGGTGGACCGAGGGAAATTGTGGGAGAAACTAGATACCTGGGGAATCTCCCAACAGCTACTAAAGGTGATAACTGCACTATACCAAGGGACGTGGGTCGGTATAAAAATAGCTAAACGACAGCAACAGCAAAGGTGCCAACCTAGAATGGCCTGAAACAAGGCCCCCCCTTCTTTTTAACCTCCATTCGGCAAATCTGGGCAAAGCCTTGAAAGCTGCTAGCTTAATAACACCAAGAAGGGGGAAAGTGCGGCTTCAAATCCTCCAGTACACAGATGATATTGTAATAATGGATCACTTGCGGATTGGTTTACAGTGAGCCTGCCATGCACTTCAAAGGTACAGTCATACTTTTGGTGAACCAGGGGAAGACCAAGAGGTCATCTTTGGGAAATATCCACGAAAGGAAAAAGCTCAATGGCAACTTCGTGACCTGCAAATGAAATAATGCACGAGTTACAATTATCTTGGCGTCAGCCTTTCAGATGGGGCAAAACCAGGGTGCCCACTTAAAACACCTTAGAAGCAAGGGAGCCGGGATCATCCACATTTTGCAATGTTTATATCAACAGTTACACAGTCCAACCACGGAACCCATATTAAATGTTCTGAGAGCCAAACTAGTCCCCTCCCTCAACTACGGTCACCTTACTTTCCTTGGTGCACTGAACAAGTTCTTCATGAATTTCGAAATATCCGCTTACAAGAACATTTGACCTCTTCCCAGGCAGGCCAGGAGAGTCAGGGTGAGGCTAGAGCTGGGAGTTGCTTCTCCGGACATTATATATTAAGGGGACCAAATAAAATATTATATCAGCACCCTGCATGCCACAGCAGCGCACTGAAAGCACAGATCAAAACTATCTTGAAAGAGGCAGGCTCAACATGGTAGGCACAGCTGGCAGCAGCCACAAGCCTTCTCGAAATAGAAATCTACAATCTGCATAATTGGGATATCCCGGTTACAGCCTGGAAAAAAACTGTGAACTCACAAGTCAAGAAACTCTCATTCGAAAGGGACACAGAACGTCTACGTGACAGATCAAACCTCTCCGCATTGGATGCCTCCTATAGAGTGGACAAAGCTCAACCATACTTTGAACAAGAATTGACAGTCCAGGCACGAAAGAAATTCACCTACATGAGAATTCACGCACTGCCCATCTCGGACCTCAATCCATCCTGGGCCAAGCCGGACAGCCAATTGCCTGTGTATACGCTCTTTAAATGCGAATCTTGGTTTCACCTGCTGTGCTGTTCTCCAAAGATGGCAAGCAAACAACGTCCCCTGCTAACTCCACTTTGCAGGTTGTGTGGCCTCAGACACTGCAGAGAAGTCTCCGATCTGTGTTTCTCTGCCAACACACCACAAACCCGGGCGGACTAGGGAAATTTACCGACGCAATCCGGGCCACCATGCCACAAACAATTAAATTCATTAACAGCAACTAGCATGCCACAAGATCCGAGCTGCAATGTTGGAAGGAACAGTAAAGTATTTCTTGTTTAATGAGTTTGAAAATGATACATTGCCAAACGTGGTTTACATGTAAAGATTTTAAGTAATTGATCATGAATAAATAATAATAACAATAATAATACTTTTATGCGACTGCCAATAAGTCTGAAGGCCTTCCCAACGGACATGTAACTTCTGTCCATGAATGATAAATTCCATTTACTAAGACTTCTGTTCCCTCCATCGTTGATACTGCACCCTGATGGCAGCCCTGTGCAGAGCTGCTACAGTCTATGACAAACGCAACAGAACAGCATGACTTTCATAAATTCAGCAACTCAAGCATACAGTATCACAATCCCTGGGTTTGCGTCGTCAGACCTATAGAAACTTCAAAAGCAGGTCTAGGCCCACAACTAAAATGGAGAATGGAGACATAGAGGCTTTCATAGTTGGGTCATGGCAGCCCATACAGCCCTGAAAGCAGCCACTAGGAAAGACCCGAGCAATGGAATGGCCAGTACGGTCCTGCTAAAAATCAAGTATCTCCTTCCCCATACAGCTTGCCCTCTGTTTCCGCATGCATGGTGCATGCACCACCAGGATCCTGCCTTAGCCTCAGCTGTACATGGGAGATGCTACTCCTCAACTCTGAAGCCTTTGGGTAGTTACTGCCAGGCTCAGCCTTCGCCACAACGTGTTTGAAGACTGAACATCAGTTTGAACATCTGGTATCTGAGTAGCTTGCCGTACCACTCACCACTCCTCCCGTGCCTCAGTATAGTGGAGCTCGATTACCTGTACTGAGCTTTTTGGCTTGGTTCTGGAATCCTGATTCCTTCTTTGCCAAGCTGAAACTACTGTGGCTCAATCTAAACAAGTTAAACCATCATATCATCACTGCCACTGCGTGGCTGCTTTGCCTGGCAGATCCTGGCTGCCATTGTCTTCTAGAGTCCCGTCCTTAAAGGTCATGCTCAGCCGCGATTTGAAAAATCTGAAGATCGGTGCAGTGGGTCCACAGATTTCCAGCACTGCGGCTGCAGCGGGAGCATCCTCTATGTACTTGAACTTGCCAAGGAAGGTAAACCACAAGAGTTTCCCAGCAAAGGGAAGCAGGAGACCGTGGGAAAAAAATTCTCTGCGGTTGACTCATAGTGCGGCACAGTTAGAGCTAAATGTTGGAGAAATTGATCCAACAGCAACTAAATAGGTTTACGGAGGACAATAAAATCCTGCATGAAACCCAATCGGGCTTCAGGGCAGGTTTCAGTACTGAGACCGCCCTGATTGAGGTGGCCGAGTCAGTTAGATGGTCGCTGGATTCAGGGGCATCTGCTATGCTGGTGCTCCTGGATCTATCGACCTCCTTTGGCAGGTTGACCACGGAAGACTTCTGCATCGATTGGCGGAGGTAGGAATACAGGACCAGGCGCTCGGCTGGCTTCACTCCTATTTGATTAATAGGTCCCAGAAGGTAGCATTGGGGACCTTTGTGTCCAAACCTAGGCGGTTGGACTCGGGGTACCACAAGGCTCGGCACTCAGCCCGCTGCTTTTTAATATTTACTTAGCCCCACTTTTTACTTTAATTTCTAACTGGGGTGTCACTGCAATTTTGTATGCCGATGACACCCAGTTAGTTTTTCCTTATTCGGAGGTGTCAGAGGCAGCATTTGCTAATTTCAAGGGGTGTCTACGTGACGTGGCCAGTTGGATGAACAATAACAAACTGAAGTTGAACGCCGAAAAAACTGATGTGCTCTTCTTTGGGAAAGGCCCCCACCCCTCCGCGGAGCTCTGGTGGTCTACTGAGATGGGCACGGCGCCCATTCCCAGCACTAAGGCTAAAAACTTGGGAGTACAGTGGGATGATAGCTTATCTTTTCTACCCCACATCCAACAGGTGGTTGGAGGATGTTTAAGTAAACTGAGGAAATTACGAAAATTTCTCCGGCTTCTGCCAGAGGGATGCCGTAAAACGGTAATCCTTGCTATGGTCACCTCAAGGCTGGATTATGCTAACGGTTTATACCTGGGCCTTCCGAAATATCTGATTCAACGGTTAGAAACTGTTCAGAATGCAGCTGCGAGACTGGTAAAGCATATTCCATTCAAGCAGTGTGTCTCTCCGCATTTGTACAGATTACATTGGTTACCGGTAGCTAGTAGAATCAAATTTAAGGCCCTAACCTTGGCTTTTAGAGCCTTACATGGAACCTGTCCTTACTACCTGAAGACGCGACTCCCTAGATATGCACAGACGAGACATCTTCGCTCCAACTCCTTGCTCCAGCTTTGTGTCCCTCGAGTTAGGCGTGCTCGGATGGGGGGCAGGACCTTCTCAGCCAGCATGGCAAAGCTCTGGAACACCCTACCGCTGGCTATACAGCGAGCACCATCTGAAGCTATTTTTAGGAAGCTACTGAAAACGTGGCTTTTTAAGTAATGAGCTTCCTTTTTCCGTCTGTCTCATTACGTCTTTTTTGCTTGCTCTGCACACTCAGCGCCGGGATACCTCTTTTTGAGGTAACTGCACGCGTTTTACAAAATTCTGTATTATTATTATTATTATTAGAGGGCGGGCTTCTGCAGACCCCTATCATCAGTCTGTTTGCCCCCTCCCATGTAGCGGTCCGCAAGGAGATGCCCCTGTGGATATGGTTTGCCATGCGGTTACGGACTCTTTGATAGGGCCCCAGGAAGTACCAGGGATTAGTGTCGGTACCGTTATTTAAAAGGCAGAATCTGAGACCCTATCGGCTTTGGTATGGGAAGCTTTACTGCTGCAAGGGACTTTGAATGCTGCTCAGGATGGCCCTAATCTCGTTACTGTACCATTGTTTGGCAATCCCCCACCACAGTTAATTTTTCAGGGAGCAGAGGGGGGACTAAAAACGAATTTAAGTGCTAAAGGTTTTGTCACCTCACAGGTTAGTTCTAGACCCCTCGTCGAACGTCAGCGGCAAGGAGGGGCTATTTTTCCTGAGATGTTTGGGAAGAATAATTTCTCTCTAACCAACAGATTTGACTAATCTAATCGGGGTAATATCTCTTTAAGCGATGAAGAGGTGTCTGACACAAATAGTAGTATTTTAACTGCAGATCTGCTATTGACGCAATTTAAGAATCCTCGCAAAGAAAGAACAAGGGGAAAAGGAGGAGAACCAGTAAACAGCTGAAATGGGACTACCCCGCCACACAGCTCACTTATTCTGATGGAGATCAACCTTTTAAAAATCATGACCCTGATTGTGTTGATACCCTGGATGTCGGACCTGGTGCCATATCTTGTGAGCCCAGGGAACCTTCCCTCACTACTTTTTTTTACTCTATCAAACAAATACAAGAGGAAATCCGTAGTGTAAGTCGTTGCGCAAGAGTCACCTCTAAAAAGTTACAGGGGGGATCCGGAAATTGAACATAACCTTTCCAGATATTGCAGATCGATTAACAATGATGGAGGGCCTGACAGAGAGTTCTGAATCTGAAGTCAGCTTCCTGAACCCTCAAAACACTTTCCAGGGGAACCTCATGTCTGACATCATGTCAAATCTGGAGGATCATTATAATAGGCATTGGAGTAGCTATCAGTGATTTCTGTGAATTCTGTAAGAATTGGAATGTGGCAACGCAAGCATTTTCATGGTGAACCTTTTAAATCATTCCCTGATCAGACAAAATTGGATTGGGACTTGAAAATTCAGCCTGCTCACAGGTTCCCCCTAATGTTGAAGAAGTGCCAGATGAATTAAGTTGAGAGGCCCAGAGCAGAGCTAGTGTGTTTTGGCAATTTTTCGCTAAGGGAATTGCCCAAAATTCCCTGAGGGGGTGTCTTTTTTTGTTAGACCCGACTCTGCACATGCATTTGTTGAGCAAAAAATGCACCTTCGACAATTGTTTGAACCCTTTTAGAAACCTGGTGCCAAAGTGTATTTGCAGAATCCTGCTAGACTCAAAGGGGTTTATTCATGAGCCCTTGCGTCACTTTTACACTGCAGGTCCGTCACTTTTTGTAACGCACCAGTGGTGTAAAATATGCGCCTTGTTGTACCATATTTACAAAGTGATGCATCTAGATAGATGCATCACTTTGTAAACACCTGCTCCACATTATACCTGCGCCAGGTATAATGTATAATGGAGAGGCGTTCTGACGTAAGAAAGGGTCGTAGAAATGACGCAGTGAAATCTATAAGATTTTACTGCGCCATTTTTAGGACACAAATGGCAGGCGTAAGAGTGATGCAGGCACATTTCACATGGGACTAGCCCATGTGTAATGACCCATTGCTAGAGTTGCGTCACTTTCGTGACACACTCCAGCAATGCGTAATTTTTGTGTCTACAGATACATCAGATATACTGACGTATCTGTAACTCCTTATGACATGATGCATCATACTGTAAATATGACGCATCATAGGTTTCGCAAGGAGGGCACAATGAAACGTGACAAATCGTTGTTTCTCACAGCGATGGGTCATTTTTCATAAAAGAGACCCAAAGTTGTCATGAATGGGCAAACTCGTAGCTTTGTCTCTGAAATTCAAGCCCAATATTTATGGGTGTTTTGAATAGGGGTATCTTGGTGTTTGTAAAATAGAAATTGGCCATTGTTAGTTGGCCCGAAATAACCCTTTTTGTTCTCATGGTTGGCATGGGTGGTCAGAGCGGTGGGTCATCGGTTCATCACCCAGGCGCTGCCTTATTGCTTAGTTGTTGGGGAGGTGGGGGTGGTGGGGTGAGACATTTGACCTCACACAGGGATTGGTTTATGATAAGGGAACTCAGTCTTTCTTTATTGTTGCTTTTTCTCTTAATTGACAGGTTTAGGGACCTGTTGAACAAATATAGGAGTGGTACGGGAAGGTTGGGAACTTTGCTATTCTGATGTTGGGAACTGGGAAATTAAGATTCCCTATGCTGAATATCTGTGGGCTAATTGATCCCAAGAAAAGGCAAAAAGTATCTCAAGGGTTACAATTGTTATATGCAGGCATTATTTGTCTACAAGATACCCATATAAAGGAGGCACAGAAGGATCTGCTTAGAAAGTTAGGTTACAGATTAACTTGGGGGAGTTTACAAGGGGTACACGTATGTGGGGTTGCAATTTTAGCCTGTTGAAGCCTACGATACAATTAATCAAATATGGGAGGAACCGCATTGACGATGGGTCATTGTCTGATATTGGCCTTCCCTTTGTTCCTCTTTCACTTTATGTTCTGTTTATGGCAATATAACTGATGAATCCGAGGTATTTGACTGGCTGTCCAATGAGGTAGTACACTGGGCCTTGCAAATCATAATGTGTGGGGATCTAAATATTAATTAACCTTGTAATTGGGTTACAACTTCAAACCAGAAATACACTGAGAGAAAACCAAAGGTATTTCATGCTTTAGAGAATTTATACCGGGTGCATGGTCTTAGGGGTGTATGGTTGAGTTCAAATTCGACGGAACACACCAATCTCATGCAAGACTAGATTATTTTTTTGTTTCCTCATCTCTATTACTGGAAGGCCAGATTGAACACTTCCACAGGTTTCTATATCACCATAAACCTCTGGTTTTTTTTAATTCAGGGGTCAGGGTATACAAAAAGTGTTATCCCCTGGAGCTTTAAAAGGGCACTGATTCATAATGATGAATACAGGGAACACATGAAGGAGTGGATCCTTGAGTTTTTTAGAAGAAATGTGGGCATTCCCCCACTATGTGTTGTGTGGGATACCGTCAAAGCATGTATTTTGGGGGGTGCAATGCAGTTTCTCTGAAGTGGTGGAAAAATGAAAAACGTAGTATGAAGGAAAACCAGTTTAACTTGGCCCAGGCTGAAGAAACTTTAGTAGCTGCACTGCAGCAGTGGACCAGGGTAGAGGAGGCTCAAATGGCAGTGATGTCTGCTACCATAGAGATTAGGGAAATACTCACAAAAAAGCATCAGCCAAACTAGCTGCTCACAGGTAAAATGTTTATGAATGTAGTGAAACAATCGGACATCATGTAGCAATGAGAACCGGACAGGAACATGCACATAATGAAGTTGGTGCAATTAGGGACCCAGTACATGGATTGGTTTCAGATCCAACTAAAATAAGGGTACATTAAGGCTATGTGTTGGCTCAGCCTGTTTGGATGCTAACCCTCCCTCCGTTCAGCAATGGTTGGCTCGAATTTTAACGGTGTATAACCTGGAAAAGGCAGTTTACTCAAGAAAGGGCCCAGAAGCCAGGAAGAAGGGTCTGAGAATTTGGAACCATTTGACTAAATGGATTAACCAATCGGCCCATTTATGTAACACAATAATTAAAAAAACATTTTGTATTAATGAATAACAAAAAGAGGGACTAAAAAGTAAATGCTGGGGGATGTGGGTCTGGTCCCGGCTGTAAATGCTCTTGTCACTACAATGGGCAATCCGATTTAACCCTCTGGTCTGTGGGGTATGTTATTTGAATTTATCCTTCCCTGTCATTCTAGTTACTTACGTGGGGCCTTATTTATGAAAGCCTTGCGCCACTGGTGCGTCACTTTTTCCCATGTTAAAAGTGACGCCCCGGCGGCGCAAGGCCTTCATAAATAAGGCCCGTGGTTTTTTAGAAGATTAATTTTTTCTCCCTCTTTATTGAATCGTTGAAATTGTATGCAACCGAAGGTTAGAAAATGTAATTGGTTTTGTTGGTACGAACACACATATATATTTGTGATTGATTCTTTCTTTGTAAATTACTGTGTGGGGCCGGGTGGGGTGGTGGGTGACATGTTAATTGCTGGCGTAAAATAAATAAATAAATGCTAATAAATATATTTAAAAAAAGAACATTTGTTGCAGGCATCTATTTTATTCATGTGTGAGCTTGGTTTCACCCGTATTGCAAATATGGATACCACCCATGTTGCAGTTGTTAGTGACGGTTTTAAAGATTGTTGTAGGTGGCTCTGAGAGGGTTATGGCTGTTGTGCACATCAGCAAAGCAGGCAGCGATAACCCTCTCCCTAGAGCAGCATTGTTCTCGGTAAAGTACTTGACATTTCCTCTAACTCGTGCCAACCACCTAAAAGTCAGTCAGAAACATGATGTACAGCCTGTGCCAGATACTGTCCACAGTGCAGTGGACCAAGTGGACGTGGTCTGCTGACCGTGGCAGAGCAGGGCAGGGGCTGCTGGATTAGGAGGACATTGACGAGCAGCCTGAGGACAAGTCATTCAGGTCAGTACAGCAAGGTCTGTAGCAGGTCACAGAGTTCATGTCAGCACACCTGCTGTTTGTAATCTCCCCGGTTCAGTATAGCACACAACCATGTCTGAGGCCATATGTCAGCAACTTAGAAATGCAGTTTTGTTTACAAAGAAAAGTTAGGTCCAGCAATGAATGCAGTGGATGCACACACCAAAAGGCAGAGGTACTTGGTCCATGCTCTAGAGAAAATGCAAATAAACAAAGAGCGACAAAGAGAGACAGAAAACCGACAGGAAATTGCATGTATTAACCATTGGAAAGCAGGAAAATGAGAGTGACAAGAAAGTCAACAAATGGTAAGTAATCTGTAAGTTTGTTAACCCCTTTCAAGATTTCATTTTTTACAAGTGATTTTGGAAACACAGCGCTAGCATTGTGCAGGTGAAACCTAAACATGGTCCCATGTGTGGTAATTGGGGATGTTTTTAACATGCTAAAGCACAGTGTGTGAGGTGTTTTTAGTTTTTACAAGCAATGGCATGCTGCATTGATTTGAGTTTTCTGCTGACAATGTGTGTTTTACTGTCAGGGAAATCAATAAGAAACACCTCACCAGGACAATAAACAGGCCCACAAAACAGCCCACACAATGACCTATCAGTCCAGACCTTCTAGCATGAGCTAATTGTCCTATAGGCCAGTCCAAATGTGCTTACAGTTACGCCTTAACATCCAAAGCTAGTGGCAATGTCTCACCCTTTGGCCTTCTAAAACTATATATTTTTAAATATTTGCTTTGGAAATCTGACCTTGTTTTGCCACAGTCATGGAGGTTAGTCAAGTCAGAACATTGTAGAAAGAGTTCTTAAAGGTTTTCTTTCTAATAAAATATTCATGGGGCCAGTTTTTAATGTATAGCGCAAAAATGCACTATGCGTAAATTCACCAGATATAGTGAGCTTCCTACATTTTGCTTCCCATAGCTTCTTCTGCATAAGTACAAAATTTCAGCTCAATGTTTTACTCATGATATTCAACATGATTGAACAAAATGTGCAACATTTGCAGCAGTGCCCCATCAATAACATGTTTATAAACTTTACATTAACATTGTCATCAAACAATATAATCAAACTCTGTAAAATAAAATGAAATCAAACCATTAAAAAACATGTGAAAGTCACTGAGACAGCTCAGAACGGTGGACAATAAAGTCGAAGCTCCTCATAAGATGCAACCACATGCATATTGGAATGTTGCATGCTGTCTCCTGAGAGATAATATTAAGTACAGTGCCACTGGTCTGTTGTTGAAATGGCTAAGTTTTGCTTGTTGAAGGTAAGACGGACTACTCATGTACACAAATGTATTCAGATAAATAAGCAGAGTGACATGCCACTATGCAATTCTGCAGCCTCTCCCCTCCATTAGCTAAGGTGCATCTACTAATAACCCTTTCCCAATTTGTAAGACTTTTTATAGGTGTTCTTTATAAATACTACAAGAATATACACATGACAGGAACTGAAACACAGATAGCAATGCAACACTTAGAAATTTTTCTCAAGAAAAGAATGAACACGGATTATCAATGCCACTAGGTCTGGCTTTAACTGAATGTTGTATGGTGATGTGAATCGTTACACGTAAATTGCATGGGATTAGATATGTATTTGTGTGGAAGTAAATAACTCTAGAGTCACATTGATGTAGGTTAAAAGGTCAGGTGACAGTTGCACTGTCAAGCCAGATCTAAAAATTCACATAGGCTAATGATTACCCTCCCCTCATCTAGATGCTGCCAGAGGAAAACAACAGAAATTATCCAGTTATCTAAGACACTTCAATAACATTCCAATATCATGTTTGTGCCCCTGGGTGTTCAAGCCGAGGCAGCTGCATAAATAAACAAAATGATCCCAGCTGTGAGAATGCCAGACGCTTTTCTTGCAGAAGCACACAACTTCTGCCCAATCAAAACATGTATTTCTGGCTCCCAACATGTGGGTGGAGTCATATTCCCTGTCTAATGATCTCCATATAATTGTCTGGCAGCAGCTGCCCTGTCAAGCCAGACCATAAAAAAAGACCTTGAAAAATGTAAGAAATGTAAACTTTCAGACTCTTCCCTAATCATTTATGAATCTTCACTTAGTAGTATCGAGCACAAAAGTTTCACTGAATATGTCAAAAATGAGAAAGCAGTACAGGCTATGTACAACATGGTCAGTAAATCAACCAACAGGGCATCAGCTAATATGATGTTTTCTAAGCCACTTTTTGCAGTTGGTGTAAGCTTTAGTTTTTCAGTAACAGCCTTGCTCCAAACCAACCCTAACCAACCCCGAAGATAAATGAGAACACCACCATACTCAAAGTACTTAAGCAAGCAGGTTCAGAAGCTAATAGATTTGCTTGGTATGTAAGAGGTACATTTCAGTCAGTTATCTGTGGGAGGAAGAATCTTCAACTCTGCTGAAAGCCAGGCATAGAGTTCCCTGTATCAGTTGTGTTCTAAAACTTTATCATTGAGAAAGGCCACAGATTTTTTCCCACATGTGCTTGACGTGGGTGTAAACTTTGCAAAGTGTATATCCTACGTAAAATTAGATAATTTCCAATGTGAGTATGACAATTTTAATGCAACACAAAATGGTATACCTTGTTCTACATGAAACAGAAAAGGATCTTGTCCCACATGTGGGCCTGGTCAGTTCTTAATGAAGCAGGTGGAAATTCATTCCTTTTTTATTATGAACCTCACACACTCTAATAGTGCCATGCTTCTTCATCGGGTCCACCCTGGCCCCTACAAGACTTGATGGGCTCAACTGTATTCCAAGGAGCTCTTTGAATAATAATTCTACTGGGAAATAAATAAAAGTACCTCACCTGGTCCAAGGTATCCGTTTGTTCGCGTTCTAGGAGGGTACGGGTTAAAAAATATTTGCAGGGTGTTTAGAATATGATGGTCCTATGACCCGTAAAAACTCGCCTGGCTTTCTTCAGGATGTAAATATAAATAAATGACCCAGAGTTGTGTTCAATCCCTATTTAGGGATCTGTAAGTGTAGCATGCAATCTAAAATCGCATGCATTGCGAATTAGAATCCCTCACCTTACTGTAGGGTCAGTCCCCCTGTAACAGATTTGAACACTAGATAAAAAACTTTAAAATCCAATGTCTGCATTGCATGGAACTTTCCCTGTTTAAAAGGAAAAATAAGTGGGCAATGTCTACTACATGGCACTCTTTCAAATGGTATGGTCACCAGATGAAATGTGCTACAGAATGCATGCTTCGCAAAGGTGTACTATGCTCTACTGAGTTAGCTCATACTTTGTTCATTGAACACTGAGGCATATTTACTAGGACGGTGATAAATAAATGCAAAGCGCGCTGTTTATTTATCGCCGTCTATCGCAGGAATTGATCACCCTGGTAATGCGTTATTAACAACACGCTACTCCAGGGCGATAATATTCCGGGGAATTGGGCCAACATTGCTGGAAAAAGAGCGATGTTGCACCCAAAACAGAGATAGCCTTGATGATACGACCCTGTGGTCGTATCACCATAATCCCCCTCCCATGTTAGCTATGCCTTAGTCAGGAATTTAACAGACGTTAAATTCCTGCGTTAAGGCATAGTTAATGGGATTTAAAATATCGCTACCCTTCGTTGATGATATCACGAAGCTGGGGTAGCGGTATTTTCCCCATGGTGTTTTGTTAGGTACGCCACCTTTGCATCTCATTAGAGATGCAAAGCGCGGCTTGAACAAAACGGGAGCTGAATGAAGGAAGCACGCGCTAGCGTGTCCTTGCAAATAATGCAATATAATTATCGCCGCTTTCGCCCAAAAACATACGCTAAAGCGGTGATAATGATATCTTCAGCCCTTGATGATATGCCCCCCTGTGATTCTCACTGTGCGTTGCACTAAGTACATCACACACTTTGTTTGCGGTTTATTGTAATCATGCATAAAGCAGCAGTCCATGCTTAGTGAATATGGCAACATGCGGCATACAAAACACATAAGAAAGACATGACAGCATCAACGTTCACACTACCACTGATCCCAGTTGGGATAATAATCCTGCTACTTGGAGGGCAGGGAGCATGCCCCTGTAGTCACACCCTATCAAAAGGTTACAAAAAAGCACCAACATACCATTTAAAAAGAAGAGGAAGGTTCTCTCACTGCAAGTGGTACATAAGGAGAAACAAGTGAATGCAAACACCGGCAGGGTTTTGCCGAAATCTTGGGGAATACTTTCCTTCCTCACGTCCTCAAGGGTTGCATGCCTTCTCTTACACTGTCTGTCCGCCCGCCCCTGTTTCTCCTGTAACCTGCAGCGAGGGAGCCAGCTTTTAAATAGTTCGCTGCGGTCTGCCGCAAGGTGCGGACGTGGCTAGAAAGATGTTTGCACCTAGGTAAGGGACCATGCAAAATTTAGTCATATACGCGCTAGAAGCGCGATTAGGTTATCGAATGCTCTATCATACTTGTGGGTTATTATCCTAAATATTTGAAGGCAGGCTGCTCAGGGAAACTATAAAAAGAAGAGGTTGTGAACAAGTGGAGGCATTTTCAAAAACAAATCCAAGTGGTACTGTGCAATAATGCAGGTCCTTGTGTGATGCGTACCCCTCATCAATACTTCCGATTAGGAGATGTAGTCATATACACTCGGAGGGAGCGTGATGAGGTTGTCTAATTATGGTTCATTTTGCACCCTTTGGCCTTCTAAAACTATATATTTTTAAATATTTGCTTTGGAAATCTGACCTTGTTTTGCCACAGTCATGGAGGTTAGTCAAGTCAGAACATTGTAGAAAGAGTTCTTAAAGGTTTTCTTTCTAATAAAATATTCATGGGGCCAGTTTTTAATGTATAGCGCAAAAATGCACTATGCGTAAATTCACCAGATATAGTGAGCTTCCTACATTTTGCTTCCCATAGCTTCTTCTGCATAAGTACAAAATTTCAGCTCAATGTTTTACTCATGATATTCAACATGATTGAACAAAATGTGCAACATTTGCAGCAGTGCCCCATCAATAACATGTTTATAAACTTTACATTAACATTGTCATCAAACAATATAATCAAACTCTGTAAAATAAAATGAAATCAAACCATTAAAAAACATGTGAAAGTCACTGAGACAGCTCAGAACGGTGGACAATAAAGTCGAAGCTCCTCATAAGATGCAACCACATGCATATTGGAATGTTGCATGCTGTCTCCTGAGAGATAATATTAAGTACAGTGCCACTGGTCTGTTGTTGAAATGGCTAAGTTTTGCTTGTTGAAGGTAAGACGGACTACTCATGTACACAAATGTATTCAGATAAATAAGCAGAGTGACATGCCACTATGCAATTCTGCAGCCTCTCCCCTCCATTAGCTAAGGTGCATCTACTAATAACCCTTTCCCAATTTGTAAGACTTTTTATAGGTGTTCTTTATAAATACTACAAGAATATACACATGACAGGAACTGAAACACAGATAGCAATGCAACACTTAGAAATTTTTCTCAAGAAAAGAATGAACACGGATTATCAATGCCACTAGGTCTGGCTTTAACTGAATGTTGTATGGTGATGTGAATCGTTACACGTAAATTGCATGGGATTAGATATGTATTTGTGTGGAAGTAAATAACTCTAGAGTCACATTGATGTAGGTTAAAAGGTCAGGTGACAGTTGCACTGTCAAGCCAGATCTAAAAATTCACATAGGCTAATGATTACCCTCCCCTCATCTAGATGCTGCCAGAGGAAAACAACAGAAATTATCCAGTTATCTAAGACACTTCAATAACATTCCAATATCATGTTTGTGCCCCTGGGTGTTCAAGCCGAGGCAGCTGCATAAATAAACAAAATGATCCCAGCTGTGAGAATGCCAGACGCTTTTCTTGCAGAAGCACACAACTTCTGCCCAATGAAAACATGTATTTCTGGCTCCCAACATGTGGGTGGAGTCATATTCCCTGTCTAATGATCTCCATATAATTGTCTGGCAGCAGCTGCCCTGTCAAGCCAGACCATAAAAAAAGACCTTGAAAAATGTAAGAAATGTAAACTTTCAGACTCTTCCCTAATCATTTATGAATCTTCACTTAGTAGTATCGAGCACAAAAGTTTCACTGAATATGTCAAAAATGAGAAAGCAGTACAGGCTATGTACAACATGGTCAGTAAATCAACCAACAGGGCATCAGCTAATATGATGTTTTCTAAGCCACTTTTTGCAGTTGGTGTAAGCTTTAGTTTTTCAGTAACAGCCTTGCTCCAAACCAACCCTAACCAACCCCGAAGATAAATGAGAACACCACCATACTCAAAGTACTTAAGCAAGCAGGTTCAGAAGCTAATAGATTTGCTTGGTATGTAAGAGGTACATTTCAGTCAGTTATCTGTGGGAGGAAGAATCTTCAACTCTGCTGAAAGCCAGGCATAGAGTTCCCTGTATCAGTTGTGTTCTAAAACTTTATCATTGAGAAAGGCCACAGATTTTTTCCCACATGTGCTTGACGTGGGTGTAAACTTTGCAAAGTGTATATCCTACGTAAAATTAGATAATTTCCAATGTGAGTATGACAATTTTAATGCAACACAAAATGGTATACCTTGTTCTACATGAAACAGAAAAGGATCTTGTCCCACATGTGGGCCTGGTCAGTTCTTAATGAAGCAGGTGGAAATTCATTCCTTTTTTATTATGAACCTCACACACTCTAATAGTGCCATGCTTCTTCATCGGGTCCACCCTGGCCCCTACAAGACTTGATGGGCTCAACTGTATTCCAAGGAGCTCTTTGAATAATAATTCTACTGGGAAATAAATAAAAGTACCTCACCTGGTCCAAGGTATCCGTTTGTTCGCGTTCTAGGAGGGTACGGGTTAAAAAATATTTGCAGGGTGTTTAGAATATGATGGTCCTATGACCCGTAAAAACTCGCCTGGCTTTCTTCAGGATGTAAATATAAATAAATGACCCAGAGTTGTGTTCAATCCCTATTTAGGGATCTGTAAGTGTAGCATGCAATCTAAAATCGCATGCATTGCGAATTAGAATCCCTCACCTTACTGTAGGGTCAGTCCCCCTGTAACAGATTTGAACACTAGATAAAAAAACTTTAAAATCCAATGTCTGCATTGCATGGAACTTTCCCTGTTTAAAAGGAAAAATAAGTGGGCAATGTCTACTACATGGCACTCTTTCAAATGGTATGGTCACCAGATGAAATGTGCTACAGAATGCATGCTTCGCAAAGGTGTACTATGCTCTACTGAGTTAGCTCATACTTTGTTCATTGAACACTGAGGCATATTTACTAGGACGGTGATAAATAAATGCAAAGCGCGCTGTTTATTTATCGCCGTCTATCGCAGGAATTGATCACCCTGGTAATGCGTTATTAACAACACGCTACTCCAGGGCGATAATATTCCGGGGAATTGGGCCAACATTGCTGGAAAAAGAGCGATGTTGCACCCAAAACAGAGATAGCCTTGATGATACGACCCTGTGGTCGTATCACCATAATCCCCCTCCCATGTTAGCTATGCCTTAGTCAGGAATTTAACAGACGTTAAATTCCTGCGTTAAGGCATAGTTAATGGGATTTAAAATATCGCTACCCTTCGTTGATGATATCACGAAGCTGGGGTAGCGGTATTTTCCCCATGGTGTTTTGTTAGGTACGCCACCTTTGCATCTCATTAGAGATGCAAAGCGCGGCTTGAACAAAACGGGAGCTGAATGAAGGAAGCACGCGCTAGCGTGTCCTTGCAAATAATGCAATATAATTATCGCCGCTTTCGCCCAAAAACATACGCTAAAGCGGTGATAATGATATCTTCAGCCCTTGATGATATGCCCCCCTGTGATTCTCACTGTGCGTTGCACTAAGTACATCACACACTTTGTTTGCGGTTTATTGTAATCATGCATAAAGCAGCAGTCCATGCTTAGTGAATATGGCAACATGCGGCATACAAAACACATAAGAAAGACATGACAGCATCAACGTTCACACTACCACTGATCCCAGTTGGGATAATAATCCTGCTACTTGGAGGGCAGGGAGCATGCCCCTGTAGTCACACCCTATCAAAAGGTTACAAAAAAGCACCAACATACCATTTAAAAAGAAGAGGAAGGTTCTCTCACTGCAAGTGGTACATAAGGAGAAACAAGTGAATGCAAACACCGGCAGGGTTTTGCCGAAATCTTGGGGAATACTTTCCTTCCTCACGTCCTCAAGGGTTGCATGCCTTCTCTTACACTGTCTGTCCGCCCGCCCCTGTTTCTCCTGTAACCTGCAGCGAGGGAGCCAGCTTTTAAATAGTTCGCTGCGGTCTGCCGCAAGGTGCGGACGTGGCTAGAAAGATGTTTGCACCTAGGTAAGGGACCATGCAAAATTTAGTCATATACGCGCTAGAAGCGCGATTAGGTTATCGAATGCTCTATCATACTTGTGGGTTATTATCCTAAATATTTGAAGGCAGGCTGCTCAGGGAAACTATAAAAAGAAGAGGTTGTGAACAAGTGGAGGCATTTTCAAAAACAAATCCAAGTGGTACTGTGCAATAATGCAGGTCCTTGTGTGATGCGTACCCCTCATCAATACTTCCGATTAGGAGATGTAGTCATATACACTCGGAGGGAGCGTGATGAGGTTGTCTAATTATGGTTCATTTTGCACTACATTTCTTGTGAATTATAATCCTAAATTTTTCAAGGCTGTCAGGTAAAACTATAACAGTACGGAAGGGATTTAGAACAAGTGAGGATTTCTTAACTATGGGAAGACTTTGTATATAAAAAATGAAGACTTCTTTAAAACAACACTCCAAGTGGTCCTGTGCAATATTTAACCAGTCTTTCTAGCATAAGTCAATAAAGTTAGACGGTTTTGTTAATAGTAAGGGAGATATCGGGTGTAAAAACTGGTCAGAAACTGTGAGACGCAAGCACACTGAGGGGTCTATTTAGTAATATTTAACACCATGTTTGCATCACATATGTGATGCAAAATAACGAGAAATGTTTTTTTTTACAAATTTACTGTCTATCGCTTAATTTGTTTAGCGCTGGAAAACACTCAAAAGTAGCGCAAAGCAGTGCATAGGGCTGCTTTGCGTTACTTAGCACCAAGCAGGCATAACATTGGTGATGCATGGGCGTTCCCATGCAACCACTGAAGGTTTCTGATGATAAACTCCATGGGGCAGATTTACAAGGAACTGACGCATCTGCATAGATGTGTCAGTTTCCTTGCGCCAGCGCCAAATGTCCCTACCCCACCATGGATTAACAGATGCGCCAGAAATACTGACACATCTGTTGGCACAAAAGTGATGCATTGCTGGAGTTGCTCATGAAAGTTACGCAACTCCAGCAATATGCAACAACGGATAGGTTAGTCCAATACAAAAAGATCTGCGTCATTCCTTTTGCCTGGTCTGAGCAGGCGTAGGTATTTTGACGCAGTGAACACGTAGAGTGATGCAGTGAAATGTTGTAAATTTTACTGCTAATGGTTGGTGGCACCTAGTGTAGATGCCAACTCTCAGCGCACAACCTTGGTTGAAACCGATTAGTTTCTTAAATGAATAATTCCATGTTGTAATCAAAGATTAAATCAAGTTCATCATTGATCATCCATGTTTAATTTCACATGTATTATTTGTTTCAAATCAATGAGATAAACATGTCATGCACGTATCCGATTTCACAAAATATGAATGCACGTTGTTTCCCAATGCATTTCGGATACTAGATCCTTCATCAGGGGATTCCTAGAAGCAAAATAAACGAACTCAGTATGATCCTCGACGGTGGAATAATGTGTACAAACATTTAAGTGCCAAAAGATAAATTAAAAAAGATAATCGCTGTAACAGAAACCTAGTCGGGAAGGTGCGCGAAAACGTGAATGGAGCGGTGGCGAAAAGATACCAGAAACAAGCGTGTTCATGCATGAAAAAATAAAAGATAAACGCTTAAGAATGAGAGTGTTCGGAAAACATAATGTGTACACAAATAGCTACTCGCAAATGTATTAACGTCATGCAAAAACATAAGTAACGAGTCAAAATCACCCCAAAGTGAAAGAGCTAAACTAGCCTTACTGGCGTGAACGTTACACCGATTAAACGTGCACTTACGGAAAACTGCAGGCAAGAACGCGCGTCCTGCCGTTTACGCTCTTCGCCATCAGCTGAGAAGCGTGGTGTTTGGTGAAGGCGGAAGTATAACGAAGATGCCGGGTGAACATAGAAAAAGGACCAATGGTGTGGCGGCCATGTTAAAGTGGTCAAATAGGACGCTAGCCTCAAAAATAGCGGGTTTGTGAGAAAACATATAGACGTACCCAATGTTAATAAAATAAATGTGAAAAGCATAAATCATTAAATGTCAGATAGACATGAACAAACAAATGGACAACACAAAATTAATAACAAATAGTACACAGGTGAATAATAAGTATCACATCAGTTAAAGCAGTTGCACTACAAATAACATTGAAATTCCATCCGATCATTCAGACCAGATGGTTTCATGGTCTGAACAAATTTGATCCAGTGATTTTCACGTTGTAACAGAAAATTGTTATTGTCTCTGTCGTCTCGCCTATTCACCACTTCTACTGCAGCGAACCTCAATTGACTGATGTTGTGTCTGTGTTCTTTGAAGTGTACTGCTAGATTGGATTTGATATTCGCTGTCCTTATATTGCTCTTGTGCTCGTTGATTCTTATTTTGAGCTTGCGTGTAGTTTTTCCGGTATACATCAGTCCGCACGGACATTTGATGATGTATATGACATTTTCAGTGTCACAGGTGGCGTTCAATCTGAGTTTCACATCTGTGCCTTTCATGGGATGTTTCAATGTAGGACCCTTGATCAGGTTATTGCAATTTTGACAGTTCAAACAAGGTTGATTACCTTTGTAGTTAACATTTGGTGTAGTTTTTGGGTTTTTTATGAGTTCCTTTAGGTTGTTGCCCCTTTTGTAAGCAAACAGGGGTTGTTCGCTGAAGATGCCATTAAAATCTTGTTCTTGGCTAACAATTGCCCAATGTTTTAGAATAGAGGATTTGTAAGCTCTTGACGCCTCTGAAAATTTGGATACGATGATAGGTCTTGTGTTTTGGCTCTTTTTTTGAGTAGCTAACGCTTCCTCTCGTTTGATTTTGTCACATCGTTCTTTGGCGTGAGTCAAGATAGGCTCAGGGTATCCCCTTTTGGCAAAACGTTTGCCATAACCTGATCAAGGGTCCTACATTGAAACATCCCATGAAAGGCACAGATGTGAAACTCAGATTGAACGCCACCTGTGACACTGAAAATGTCATATACATCATCAAATGTCCGTGCGGACTGATGTATACCGGAAAAACTACACGCAAGCTCAAAATAAGAATCAACGAGCACAAGAGCAATATAAGGACAGCGAATATCAAATCCAATCTAGCAGTACACTTCAAAGAACACAGACACAACATCAGTCAATTGAGGTTCGCTGCAGTAGAAGTGGTGAATAGGCGAGACGACAGAGACAATAACAATTTTCTGTTACAACGTGAAAATCACTGGATCAAATTTCTTCAGACCATGAAACCATCTGGTCTGAATGATCGGATGGAATTTCAATGTTATTTGTAGTGCAACTGCTTTAACTGATGTGATACTTATTATTCACCTGTGTACTATTTGTTATTAATTTTGTGTTGTCCATTTGTTTGTTCATGTCTATCTGACATTTAATGATTTATGCTTTTCACATTTATTTTATTAACATTGGGTACGTCTATATGTTTTCTCACAAACCCGCTATTTTTGAGGCTAGCGTCCTATTTGACCACTTTAACATGCCCGCCACACCATTGGTCCTTTTTCTATGTTCACCCGGCATCTTCGTTATACTTCCGCCTTCACCAAACACCACGCTTCTCAGCTGATGGCGAAGAGCGTAAACGGCAGGACGCGCGTTCTTGCCTGCAGTTTTCCGTAAGTGCACGTTTAATCGGTGTAACGTTCACGCCAGTAAGGCTAGTTTAGCTCTTTCACTTTGGGGTGATTTTGACTCGTTACTTATGTTTTTGCATGACGTTAATACATTTGCGAGTAGCTATTTGTGTACACATTATGTTTTCCGAACACTCTCATTCTTAAGCGTTTATCTTTTATTTTTTCATGCATGAACACGCTTGTTTCTGGTATCTTTTCGCCACCGCTCCATTCACGTTTTCGCGCACCTTCCCGACTAGGTTTCTGTTACAGCGATTATCTTTTTTAATTTATCTTTTGGCACTTAAATGTTTGTACACATTATTCCACCGTCGAGGATCATACTGAGTTCGTTTATTTTGCTTCTAGGATTCCCCTGATGAAGGATCTAGTATCCGAAATGCATTGGGAAACAACGTGCATTCATATTTTGTGAAATCGGATACGTGCATGACATGTTTATCTCATTGATTTGAAACAAATAATACATGTGAAATTAAACATGGATGATCAATGATGAACTTGATTTAATCTTTGATTACAACATGGAATTATTCATTTAAGAAACTAATCGGTTTCAACCAAGGTTGTGCGCTGAGAGTTGGCATCTACACTAGGTGCCACCAACCATTAGTGATTTTCCACACCTTCTTGTCGGGGGGTGATATCTCCGCAGCACACCACAGAATATCAAATTTGATACATCGAGGAGTGCGTGACCCACACCCGTTTCTTCGTAAATTTTACTGCATCAGTTCTGCATGGCTTTTTGGTTGGGAAGACCTAGCCTGCATATATTATACCTGGCGCAGGGCTTTACAACGTGACGCATCTCCCTAGATGCGTAACATTGTAGATTGGTACATTGTTTGCACCGCCGTTACGTCAAAAAAAAGTGACACAATGGCTGCGCATGGAGCTTGTAAATCTGCCCCTATGGACTTAAAAAGTAGAGAGTGTAAAGCATCAGAAAATAGCACCCATTTCAAATAGGCGCTATTAAGGAGAAATGCCTTCATTTCTCCTTTCTTTTCCGACTTTGTATGTGCGCTGCAATGTACAGCGCACATACAAAGCAAAGTAGGAAATGGTTTCTAGTTGGTCTAAGATTGGTATTTTGTACTTGAAGTACAAAACCCATGCTAGGCTCACAGAGACATCCTTGCACCATAGTGCAAAGGTGTGTCTGTGATGCACAGCAGCATATTTCTGCGCCGGCGCTAGGGAGAGGGGACAAGAGAGATATATTTCTGTAAAAATGGCGTGCTTCTGCTCTCTAATTCTCACTCAGCACAGCTGGCAATTGCGGCTGCTTCACTGTGCTGCATGAGAATCTAGTATATCTGCCCTGTAGTGCCATGTGCATCTTGGAGTGTCAATACATCTATATGTATTGTGACACAATTCTTGTTGCATTGTGACATATTTCTTGATCCCAGATTGGATCTCTTGAGGAGGCCCCTAGTGCTGATGTCTTATCAGGCAATTTGAACCTAATAAAAAGAGCATCATTTTCGCTTTCAAGAAAAGTGTACGTTTGAAAATGACATCCAAGGAATAAGGTCTAACATGAGCAGAAGAAATAAAATACATTCTAGGTTTTAGAACTTAGGTGGAGATTCATTTGAGGGATCGAGTTCCTCCTTAAGTTAATTAGTTCTTAGTAATTTACTGTCCTAGAAGTTCACTTGCACCTATGACTCACTCAGCGCTGGGAAGCCATCGGGTAAAGTACACATAGCATAGCATTAGATAGTGCTGTCGGCTGAACAACATTTCCTTGTACAGCAACCTAAGTATAAACAAGGTGTAATTGTAATGGCTCATAAAACATACAATTTAAAGCTCAAAGAGACACATCTTTTATTCGGTTCTGACATTCATGTGTAAAGTTAGTTCTTTCATACTTTGACCTGCCACTTCGTGATCACAAATGCCAAAAGTGAACATTTGTAGAAAAGTATAGCAAAATTTGAAATACAATTTCAATAACTAGACTGCCCTCTAGTGTCATTGCACAACAACTACATGGATAACAACATCTCAATGACCTCTCTGTATCAAGTGAAGGTGGTCGGGCTGGAATATGTTTTTCACAAGTGAAAAATATAGAGTTCCACTTGCTACCAAGGTTCTGTTAATACAATTACTTAAGTAAATAGTCAGGGAACTCGGTGCAACGAATGATTCAGCAAAGTGCCCAAGGTCATACTAGCTGTGAAGTTGGGGGACTAGATTCAGATGCTGAGCTTTCAGTTAAAACTCCTCCTAAAAAAAAAAAAAGCAGTCCAATTAGGAATATATTCCAATTTGTATTTTTACTTACTAGCACAATGTTCTCTACAGGAAATAGAACAATTTTTTTTAAAACGGAGTTGCAGAGCACATTTTCTTTGATCTATCTTTATCATAGTTTTGTCTAGCATTCAAAATGTGACCGTTATTCAATAGAATTTCTTTTGCGATCGAAATTGTGTTACTTTAGAAAAAAAATAAGGCAGGTGTTTGAGTATAAAATAATTAGAATCTAAAACATCTGCAATAATTTCAGTATTGTAGTATTTTCAAGAGCACGTAATACTGCAAAAGAGCAAACCACACAAAGTAGAAAACAGTTTGAGAATTCTGGTCTCTGTTAGGAATCTGTTGCATACAGGATGGTTTGGTGAAATGATGGATAACTTCACTGCGCCCTCAGGGCATATAGTTGGTAGCACTATATATATGTAGCAAAAAAACACAGGTCTCAACATGCTCAGGTTCTCTTTATTGGTTTATTTTGGCTTAAGGTAACACGTTTCAACCGTAGCTACGCTCTTCTTCACAATAATTCAGCCGCTATAGTTACCTCAGTTAACTATAACTCAAGCTCCCATAATGCACTGCTTATGACCTCACATATTACTTCACTCATGACATGGTTAGTGACATCACTGATGACATCTCAAATGACATCATCCAGTGACTGTTTTCAAAAGTTTGAGTGTTAAATATATATACTAGGCAGCCGCGGCCCGTGGAGGATGTTCTGTGGGGCAAAAAGGCGTGGCGGGGGAGGGGCAGGCTGGGGGATGCTAAACACCAGAATATGGATAAAGGGAGGTAAGTAAACAATTTAATAAATGAAACAAATTTCGTAGCCCACCCTGCATCGCATTTTGAGGGCAAGCTACGAAATTTGTTTTATTTATTAAATTGTTTACTTACCTCACATTATCCATATTCCGGTGTTTAGCACTAGCACCCCTCCCCGCCTTTCTGCCCCACGGAACCCGCTCCAAGAGCCGTGGCTGATACTAAGGTGTATTTTTTTGTGTGAATTTCTATGTTTTTTTAATTCTATTTGCCAACTATAACGTCCTTGTAACCTTTGTTTTTTTCAGTGAATTTATACGTTTTTTAAATGCTAATTCCTAACTATAACATCCCTATAACTTTGTTTTTATTTTAGTGACTTTCTAAGGTTTTTCAACTAGCAGTCACATTTGCAGAGTGGTGGAGAAAGGGAGCTGGGCCTCCAACCAGCTCTCAGGAATTCCGCTGTGTAAGACTTACAGGAGGTACCAGAAGGTTCCTCTGCAGCCAAGGGGACTTTATAACCCAACTAGTAGTGCACCAGGAGGCATGTTTGCAGAGTGATGGGAAAATGGGACGTGGCCTCTGACAATGTCTCAGCAATCCTGCAGTGTGGGACTTTAAGGAGGTAACAGAGGGGTAATTGGCCCCCAAGGACGTACTTGGGGCCAACTACCCCTCCTAGTATGTCCAGTAAGTCCCATACATCAGGATTGCTGAGATCTGATAGCAGGCCACGCGCCACCACCACTGTGCAAACGTACCTCCTGATGCACTATTAGTAGAGGAATGAAGTCTACTTGGCTAGTGAGGATCCTTGAGGGTCCTTGGGGCCAACTACCCCTCCTCTTACCTCCAGCAAGTCACACGCAGCAGGCTCGCTGAGAGGTTTTTGGAGGCCATGCCCTCTTTCTCCTCCACTCTGCAAACACGCACCCTAACGCACTACTCTATGGGAGATGAAGTCCCCTTCACTCTTGAGAGTCCTTGGGGGACAACTAGCCCTCCTGTTACCTCCAGTAAGACCCACATAGCTGGTTTGCTGAGAAATTATCAGAGGCCACACCCCCTCCCTCCACCACTCTGCAAATGCGCCTCCAGGCGCACTGCTGCTTGGGGGAAGAAGTCCATTTTAGTCCTGAGGTCATCAGGAGGCAACGGGACGTCATCCCCCCACCAGCAGTGTGCCAAGATGCGCATTTGCAGAGTGGTGGAGAAAAGGGCTTGGCCTCTGACCATCTCTCAGTAATCCTACTGTGTCGGGCTTACTGGAGGTAGCAGGGGTCTTCTTGGTCCCTAGGAACCCTCAGCAGCCAAGGGGACTTCATCCCCAACCAGGAGCATGCCAGGAGGAGCATTTTCAGAGTAGTGTAAAAAGGGGGCGGGCCTCCTGTGAGGTGTAGGTTGTTTTCTTTTGGCTGCATGGACCCCCTTCCCTGGACCATTTTGGGCCCCAGGGGAACCCATCCCCTGCGTCAGATCAATTTTCGTTTTTTTCTGAAAGAAAACCAGAGGAATGATTTTGGCCCTGGTTACCCCATCACCCGGGGCCAGGCCATCATAATTTTTTTTAAATGGAGAGGGGGCGACCCCCGCTCCCAAGGTCAATATTGTCCTGGGGACCCAATCCCCTGGCACATGCCCATTTTTAAAAAGTAATGGGGAGCAGAGCCACACGGCCCCCCTCCGAGGGGATGTGGTCTCCGGGGCCAGGCCTTTGTAATTATTTTTTTTTAATGGAGGGGGGCCACGTGGCTCCCCTCCCAAGGCCTATTTAATTCCTGGGGATGCCATCCCCTGGGGCCAGGCGTTCACCACTACCATCTTCTGTATAGCCGGGGGGTCTGCAACGGACCCCCATCATTTCTTCATTCATGCACCAGGGTTGGTCATCCCTGGGGCTGATTGGATGTCGGGTGGCCTCCTGCATTTCAGTATATGAACCAGGGGAGGTGGCAGTCCCTGGACCTGCATGGTGGGGCTGGAGACCCCCACATGTTATATTGATGATGATGAAAGGCTTTATTTCAATATAAAAAATATCATAAAAGCAGATACAACAATTTTAAAATCATATAACAACTACTGCAATATATTTACACCGATAAAATCATATTAACCAAAACAGATAAAAGAAGCTTTAAATAGTCACAGAAAGCCTATTCAGACAAATTATTCATGCCCATTTTAGAAACTTGGACACACAACATGTAACCAGGGTACAGGTATCAGATTTTAAAATACGCAGCGCCTCTCTGTACTGCCGGGTACCTAACTGCCTGCACAGGGGTTTGAGCCATCTCCACCTAGGCCGTGCATATGCGGGACATTCAAAGAAAATATGCGCGACCGACGCTACACGTGATGGGCAGGTCGCACAGGAGGAGGAGCGGGGGTAGGTGAGATTCCAACGGGAGGTAAAATCACCTACA
This sequence comes from Lissotriton vulgaris, assembly GCF_964263255.1. NCBI lineage: Eukaryota > Metazoa > Chordata > Amphibia > Caudata > Salamandridae > Lissotriton > Lissotriton vulgaris. The sequence continues at coordinate 295,030,447 of NC_141697.1, read as the reverse complement.
GGTAGCGTCCCTACTCTGAATTTAAAATACAGAGCTCTGTCAATAGGATTGGAAATAATATCACGGTAGGGTTTGTAGGCCACCACTTCTTTCATCTTTAGAAATTCCTCTGTGGATTTACAATGTTTTACATCAAGGGAATTCTTACAGAGTACACAGCTCCAGTAGAGTTTCTTTAGAACTGCCTTGGGGGGGGGGGGGCGGTCCTTGCTTCCCACGCATCCCCAAGCCCCAAAGCTCCTAGCAGATGTTTCACGTCCCTCAGCCACTTAATCTTGGACCAGCCCTCCAGAGCCGTGACCTCTGCTAAGGCCTCTGCATATGGGGCTAGCTCGGGCACTCGCCACAGTCGAGCCCAGAGCAGCAAGGGGCGAATTTGGGCTTGGTCCTTGATCGATCTACAACCCATATCCATTAATACAGGTACTGAAGGGGTGCTCTGGGGGAGAGCCAACAGGTCTTTCAGGAATTTGGTCTCTGATCTAGCTAAAACTTCCAGGTTGCAAGTGCCCCACAGTTCCCCCCAATACAAAGCAGAATTAACCCCTCTAGCTTGATAAATCTCAAGGGCTGGGGCTATAGGCTTGGTTGTAGAGGAGCGTTGCTCCTTCAGGAGGGCGCCACCCACCCTTTTATGGGTTAAAAGCATCTTTTGGATGTGTGAGTTCCAATGCATTGAGTCTGTCAGACGGGTGCCTAAATAGTCAAATTCAGAACCCTCTCCAGAGTCACAATATTGCCCTTGGGACCCAATCCCCCGGCACATGCCCATTTTTAAAAAGTAATGGGGAGCAGAGCCACACAGCCCCCCTCCAAGGGGATGTGGTCCCCTGGGCCAGGCCTTTGTAATTATAATTTTTTTAATGGAGGGGGGCCACGTGGCTCCCCTCCCAAGACCTATTTAATTCCTGGGGATTCCATCCCCTGGTGCCAGGCCTTCACCACTCCCATCTTCTGTATAGCTGGGGGGTCTGCAACGGACCCCCATCATTTCTTCATTCATGCACCAGGGTTGGTCATCCCTGGGGCTGAGTGGATGTCCGGTGGCCTCCTGCATTTCAGTATATGAACCAGGGAGGGGTGGCAGTCCCTGGGCCTGCATGGTGGGGCTGGAGACCCTCACATGTTATATTAAATATAGCCCCAGGGAGGCTGCATGGCCCCCCTGCATTCCAGTATATTAGCCCCAGGGTGGTGGCAGTGCCTGGGGCTGTGTGGGGAGGCTGTAGCCCCCCACACATTTTAATTTAATATAGTCCTGTTGAATTGGTGGTCCCCAGGGCTGCGGGGGCATATGCCCCATGCATTTATTTGGTGTTGGTCCCCAGGGCAGTGCCCCCCCCGCATTTTAATCAATTAGTGGTCCCAAGGGCTGCAGGGTTCCACGTGGGCCCCTGCATTATTATTTCTAATTAACACCTGGACCTGGCCCACCCAAGGGTTTAATTTAATGAAGCATGGCATCCAACGCTTCTTAAAAAAAAATCATCAGGATTCACTGATCCAGTGCGACTCCCGCAGAAAGGTTTTTAAAAAAGTGTTTTTTTGGTCCTTGGGGTCCCGTTGGGATCCCTGAACAGGCTTAGGGGGTCAGGGTGTTTTCTACCCTACCCCATTTTCATTTTTGTAAACGGTTTTTCTTCAGACGAGTCACAAGATGGCTGCCAATACTTCCTGGTTCAAAGTGTTGACAGCCAAACAGATCCAAGGCATGAGATTGGCATGGGTCACGAATCAGCCACAGTTGCACACCGGAAATATTTAAAATTTCCCAGAAACTACTGAACGGAATTACACCATTTAATGAAAAGAGTGATTTCTGGACCATAAGCTACCTTTTTGCCAAATTTAGTGTAATTCCATTCAGCAGTTCAGGATGTAGCTGTGTCTAAAGTTTCCAATGGAAATTAACATCGAGAAAAATACTTTTGGGACCCCCTCTTGTTTTCCTGCTTGATGGCTTACCCCGAAATCTTCAAGACAGGAGTTAAAGTTACTGCTGTATTAGTTTAAAAGATTTTGCGAGGATTCATCAAACAACGCCAAAGTTATTGGCAAATGAAAAAGCACTATATATGCATTTTTTACATTCCTATAACTTTAGCATCGTTTGACCAATCATCATGACATTTTTGATAAAAAGTTTCAAGGTAGGTTCTGGTTGTTATGGAACGTTTAGGGGTGGTCTGTGAAGTAGAGACTGAGAATTTTGGTCGTGAAATGAATGAATGAATGAAATACATTTCTAGAGCGCATGGTTACCCGGGGGCATCCCAGCGCTAAATGCAGGCAGCTTTGAGTTTGAGAGGAGTTAAGGAAACAAAAAGGTCTTTAGAAGCTTGAGGAAGGTCAGATAGTTTGGTTCAAGGCAAATCCATAGGAGTAAATGGTTACACAGTTTTGCAGCATTATACGCAAAGCGGCGCCCTCCACTTCGTGCTTTCCTTCTTTTAGGAACTGCTGCCAACTGCTTATTGTCAGATCTTAATGACCTAGAGGGGCGGTAAGGCTGAATGATAGATTTAATGATCGGTGGACCTTTACCTAATAAGGCTTTGTGAGTAATACACATCACCTTAAATTCGATTCTTTCTTGAATTAGTAGCCAATGGAGCACGGTAAACGCAGGTTTGGCTGAAATGCATTCTGAAGAATTAGTGAGCAGACCTGCCGCACAATTTTGCACAATCTGCAGCTTTTTGATAGTAGAGTGTGGAGCTCCTAGGTATAGAGCGTTAGCGTAGTCCAGGCGGGACAGGATTAGTGCCTGGACCAGCACTTTCTAGCAGAAAAAGAAAGCAAATGGAGGATCTTTTTAAGCATTCTTAAGATCCCATCACAGCAGGCTGCCACCTTGTGTGCTTGCTCCTTAAAATCCAGATTGTGATCCACCCACACTCTGAGACTCTTAATTTTAATTTTAGAGGAGAGGGGTGGGCCAAGACAGTTAGGCCAGTAGGGGTCTGTTCTCTGTGTGGTATGATTACCCAGGAGCATCAGTTCTGTCTTAGCTCCCTTAAGTTTCAAACATGAGCTATCCATCCACCTAGAGACCTTTTCCAAGAATGAGGCCAGGCCTGAGGCTGAGTTGTCCCCTTGACTAAGCGACACCACTAACTAAGTATCATCACGATAAGTGAGGAATGGATCTGGATGCCAAAGGGTGTTACTATTTCCGCCAAGGAACTCATGTAAACGTTAAATAGAGTGGGGATCAGGGTCAAGCCCTGAGGAACCCCACACCTAGGAGGCATTGGTTTTGAGGTAAATTCCTCTTCAAAGACTACAAAGGAACGATCCTCTAAAAAGGATTGTAGCCACTTTAATGCTGAACCAGCAGTTCCAACATTCCTGAGTCTTTGCATTAGCAACTGGTGATTAACCGTATCAAAGGCTGCGCTGAGATCAAGCAAAATAAGTGCAGCACAGCCCCCTCCATCCAGAATTTGTCTTAGTTCTTCCATCACTGTCACAAGTGCAGTCTCAGTGCCTTGTTGAGATCTGAACCCTGTCTGTGTGGGATGAAGACAATTATTGTTTTGCAGGAAGGTTGAGATTGTGGAATTTACGTGCTTCTCTGCCATTTTCCCTATTCCCGGGATGTAATTTGCTAGAACCTTGGGATCAAGATAGTTTTTTTTTTTAAAGAGCTCTAACCATAGCCTGTTTCCAAAGGGGAGGTACTAGTCCCTTTTATAAAGAGGCATTGATGACTTCTAATATCACGGGTGCTACAGTCTCAGAAACTAAATTTTAAATGCTACAGGGGGCGGCATCAGTGGGTGCTCCAGATTTCAGTTGGCTCAAAATCCTCTGAAATGAGATCAAATTCCATGGGGGGATTGCCTTCATCAGATAGGTGGAAGAGTAGGATGGAGGTTTTTATTTATTTCTTTAAAGAGTTTTATATAGTGCTGGCTAGACCCGAAGGTATCAGAGTGCTTTACATAAGGTTCCACATAGTTGCAAACTTACATCAGTTACATATTACCAACAATAAAACATTCGAGGAGCAAGGAAGAAAAGGAAAATGGAGTGAGAAGGGTAAGGGGGTAGGTTAGAAAGGGGTAGGGTATAGATACAACGGAGAGACCAAGGGAAAGTCTGCCCAAGGTCCAGCTGGGCAGGTGACGGCCGAGGGGGAATCCGCAGCCCATCTCCTATTCAGCTATCAGGTAGCTCCACCGGGCCTTGGTCAAATAGCTAGGTCTCAACAGAAAACATTAAAGGCATAGAAGGCAAGAAAGAAGGGAGCGTAGAGGGGGAAGGGGGTAGGGTGAAGGGGTAGGAGGGAGATGCGATAGAGAGACAAAGGAACGTCTGCTCAATGTCTGGCTGGGTAGGTGACGGCCGAGGGGGGATCCACAGCTGGTCTCCTCTTCAGCTAACAGGTAGCTCCACTGGGTATCGGTCAAATGACAGGGTCTATGCGCAGGAAGGGAAAGTTCGAAGAGTACATGTCCTAGCTCAACACTTGTGATTCCGAAAGACCATACATCTACTTTGCCATAATACTGCCCTTCATCCATTTGCCATCCAATATGATGTACCCACAAAGGAATTAGCAGGAGATGCTATTGATGCTGATCCAAAGTCACCTGGCCAGGCTCCGTTAAGAGGATGTTTCCAGCTTTAATATCTCTATGAATCATGTTATGTGAATGCAAATACGCTAGTCCTTGAAGAGCACCATGGGTAATTGCTGCTGTTTCGATTTCTTGTAAAGGCTTTTTATGAACTTTTAATAAGTCAGACATGGATCCTAAGCAATATTCCATTACAAGCCAAGCTGTGTGTTCCTGTAGGTAGCATCCTTTGTATTCTATGCTGGTTTGTGTGCTGCATTCTTTACAGGAACCTGACTTCCTTAATAATGTCTTGCCATTTCTCTGTGGACTGCTTTTCACTGAATGACATTTTCTAGATAGCAACCACCTCATTGGTGCTTGAATCAATAGCGAAATAAACCGCTCCAAAGCTTCCATGTCCAATTTCCCGGAGGTCAGAGAAAAGCTTCTCTGGATCCTCCCGGAAGAAGAGGTCTTCTATTTATGGGTCTTTCAAGCTTCCAGCACGGTTGGTTGACAGCATTCTGCTGAGCCGCCTGACTTTCTGGCTTCAAAATGTGGCATCAAGATGTAGTTCATCTGTGTGAATGGTGGTTATTTTTCCTGCATGGATGACGATCAGGTCCTGCGCTGGGCTCTCAGACACAATTTTATTTTCCTCTTGAGGTCCCTGTCTTCTCTCACTTCCGTTGGTTTAGGAAAGCCAGGTCTCCAGGGCCAGTTGCCCACACAGGGGTCCCCTTTGCCCACAAGGGCTCCACCGGACCCTTCTGCTGCTGAGGTAATGTCAGCGGAGCTATCGCCACAGGGAAAGACTTATAAATTGCTTGTATTTAGGAGGAGTCTCACCGGGATACGTTGGAGTCCGCTGTTCCTTTTGCTGTGCCGGCCACTTCGCCACCTCTCGCGGCCCCCGCTTCGTGGGAACCGCTCGTGGACAATAGAACTTTGCTGCTGTTGCCGGAATCTGCCTGGACCCCAAGGACTGTTGAGCAGTCAGGAATCACCCGCCCTACACTCAGGACAGAGGCGGGACTGCGAGAACCAGCCTGCTCAGTGGCGCTGATCGGCCGCAGCTGGTCCTCTTCCCGCCCCCTCCTGCACAAAAAGATCTTGCAGAGAGTGTTCCTTGGAGGAGTCTTACCGGGATACGTTGGAGGGCTGTTGTTGCGATGGAGTCCGCTGTTCCTTTTGCTGTGCCGGCCACCGCACCACCTCTCGCGGCCCCCACTTCGCGGGAGCCGCTCGTGGACAATAGAACTTTGCCGCTGTTGCCGGAATCTGCCTGGACCCGAAAGACTGTTGAGCAGTCAGAAATCACCCGCCCTACACTCAGGACAGAGGCGGGACTGCGAGGACCAGCCTGCTCAGTGGCGCTGATCGGGCGCAGCTGGTCCTCTTCCCGCCCCCTCCTGGGTTTTCTCTATAACTTTGGGCAACTCTAACACGCACGGGGGATGCGCGCGGGACATATCTCGGGGCAAAGCCAGGGCAAAGGGCGGGCCGTTTGAGGCCGTTAGAGACTTTTATAGACTGGGCTGGGCCACCCCCCTAAAAAGCTCGATCGCCTAAGCCGTAACTTATAATCTTTGATATTTTCGGCAATTGTCCCATACCAACCCTGGGTTTCTGCCTGTATTTCCAAACGCTCACCCTCTTCTTTGTAAGTGAGACAGTACTCACACGTCCATCATGTCTACACAAGGAAGTAGAAGCAAAACTGCCGCTAAGGATGGGCAAATCACCGGCCCTATCGATAATTTTATCACCTGTGCGAATACCTTTTTATAGATCAAAGTATTTCCTTGATAGAACGGAGAGTGTCCCAAGATTTAGCAAATGCCATAAGGTCCTCCATGGGACATTTGGCGGATGCACGAACACCGGATCAATGTAGGGACCTTGGACTGAGTGAAGCCTGTGGCCAAAGGCATATCCTTCCAACCACGGTTGACCTATCAGTCTCACAGCTTTCTGACTCATTACTCTCCCTGGACTTAGAAAAGACCCCAGATTTAGTGATCCATCCTACCCCACAGGAAACAAGACAGTCAAGAGGGAGGAGGGAGGGTGCAATAAGAAAGAAAAAACCTACAGCCACAAACAATCGAAAAACAAAAAAACTAGATAAGGGCCCTAATAAGACAAGAGAGACTCGAACCCTTACCCCACCATGAGGAAATCAGGAAATTTGTAATGTGATTGTTCACCAAACACTACATGACACCCCGCCACCCACTACCGGGGAAATCATAACTGACCTCCCATTAGGTAAGGATGCAGGTGGTAACTCTGACTGCAATGCCCAACTATTAACTAAAATTGGAGACCTTTTTAAACAACTATTCAAACCACTAGAAATGAGACTGGGACAAATAGAAAAGACATTGGCTGATTTGGCAGCCTCTGTAAAAGCTAAAACAAATCAGGGGGTACAAAAGACAGGGGGAGGTAAACAGTTACCTACAACCACCACCGTACAAAGTAAACAACCTATCCCCCCGGTAGCTAAACCAGCCCAACAGATTCTGACCAAAAAAAGACACCAGAAAATACCCTAAGTAAACACCCGATTAACATTAACACCACAAACACAAATTTGGCACACAATAATATGGGCCCAAAAACACCAGCTACACAGTCTAACAGAGAGTGGGATAGAAGACCCCCCGATGGAAGATTTTCTGGTAATCTCCCACCGGAAGCCAGTCCTTTCATAGTGGAAATGACTGGCGTACCAGAATTGGTAGATCATACTAATGAAGCAACCTGGGCGCTAAACAATAAGGTCCAACATTGGCTAAGCGCAAATCGCCCACCTCCTCCCTATTGCTCAACCAAGATCCTAATGGTAAGAAGAGCCCCCTGGGTAGGGCATGGTAAAAAAACGATACAGGGGGATTGCGTCCTTATCACCTTTGATGATCCTAGACTGGTTGACCATATCTGTTCATGGGACCACCTGACCCCAACTGGCACTATAGGAACAAAGCGCCTTTCCTTCTTCTACCCCCCAAGACATCGTAATGGCTATCATTACGATGGACCCTGGCAATCAGTAGGCCCTCGACATCGGGGTAGAGAAAGGGACAACTGGGGAGGACCAAACCATAGGGATCCCTATAGAGAAGCACCATCTTGGGAGGGCTGGAGCGGCATCCCAATGACGAATAGATTCATTGGTCTGGAGTTAGTGGATTGACCACCACAGGCTGAAAATCATCTCAGCCCCCAAAAAAGGGAATCAGAGGGTAATACCAGACCCCAAATAACTCAAACTCCAAAAAGGGATCCCCAAACTTTGAGTTTTGTATCCTGGAACATTGCCGGTCTCCGCACCAAGATCGTGGACGGCACAGCTATAAGTTTCCTAGACAGTCATCAAATTGTATGTCTCCAGGAGACATGGTCACTAACGGAACTACACCTCCTGGGTTTCAGGACGTTCTTTTCTCCAGCCTTGGCTGGGACCATGGGCAGAGCAAAGGGGGGATTAACAATCTATATAGCGAATACCATACGACAAATAAAAATAACTACTCTTGAACTGGATGTAAATTTCCAGCTTCTCTCCCTCTCTCTACCCAAAAATGAGACTGTCCTACTCATTAACTTCTATAATAACTTGGAGGAAGGAGAATTTCTGAGAGTAACACTAAACCTAAATGAAAAACTCATTAACTTTAGACAGACGAAAGGAGGGAGGGGGGTTGTTTTTTTTTATGGGGAGGGGACTTCAACCTGCATCCCTGTCCTTACTCTATTAAAAACTGTAGTGAAATGGTTAATGAATTGGATATCCCCCTTACCCATTTTTGTCATACAAAATCGGGCATAGCCATGAAAAACCTTCTGTCAGACCTGGGTATTATAATAGCCAACTACTTAAATTAAAAAAACAGGAAAACTAGAACCTACGTATGTAGGGAGGGGTCACCAGTCTACTGTCGACTACACCCTCATATCAGATAAGCTGTCAAATAGGATTAAGCACGTTAAGGTTCTATTAAACACTTTAAGTGATCACTCTGCTATCAAGATAGAATTTAACTTACTACACCAACAATCCCTTGAGTCAACAATAGCAAAATCTCTGAATCAGAACAACCTACAACTGGCTCAGGTAAATGGTTATACTCTAAAACGGGGGAAGATAAATCCTGGGCAAATCACTGAAGAGGTGATCAAAGCAGCATACCCCTATATCTTAAAATGCCTTGATCTAACCACGATAGAGGAGGAAGTGATAAGTAACTTCTCCAAAATCTTAACTGTCATCAAGGGCCTTTTAACAAAAAAATCAAAGGCAGAAACCTTAAACAAGAGAGGCTGGTTTAATCATAGCTGAACCTCGGCACATACCAAGCTTAAAGTGGCCCTGAATAATGAAAATAGAGACCCACAGCTAATCACTAGACTCAGAAAAGAATATCTGTCCGCCCCAAAGCAGAGAAAGGCCAAATTAAAGCAGGCCTTGTGGGACGAACTACATAAAAGTGCCCTACACAAAAATATGGAGGCATTCTGGCGAGTAGTAAAATCCCCCTTCTTAGCTGACGATGACCTCCCAAAAATAGAAGTGGCCATAGAAGAAGGAGCATGGGTTTCTCATTTTTCAAGAATTTTTAAGAAACAAACGTTTCTTGAAAACGAAGAAACAACTCATTGAGCTGTCGCTTACCCCATCCTAATAGAATTCGATATCTCTGAAGTTCTTATGGCCCTAAACCTAAGTAAAAATGGAAAAGCCCCGGTTCCCGAAGGAGTCCCGGTAGACATTTTTAAATATAATCCGGACCTTTGGGCCCCCATTTTGACCAGGGTGTGCACGGCAGCCGCAAAAAAGGGACTTCTGGAATCTTGGACCAAGTCAGTTATGGTCCCGATTTTCAAAAAAGGAGACCGTCAGGACCTTACCCGCTACCGCCCCATCTCACTGTTGGACTCAGTGGGTAAGGTAGCCGGTAGGGTCATACTTGAGCGTCTCCAACAATGGGCAGAGGATAGGGGGATACTGTCCGATTTACAATTCGGCTTCCGAGAGGGTTTTGGTACGGTGGAGCAGGCTTTAAACCTATCAATAATTGTGGGAAAATACATCCATGCAAAGAAAGACAAACTATATATGGTGTATGTGGACCTGTCCGCAGCATTTGACTGCGTGTCCCATTCAAAATTATGGTCAGTCTTGTTACAAATGGGCGTGGACCCCTCACTTTTAGACTTTTTAAGAGAGCCAAGGCTTCCGCAAGAGTACGTTACGGTGTCAGGGACGAGTTGACTGCATCTTTCGGAGTAGAGCGCGGAGTCAGGCAGGGTTGTGTCTTGGCCCCCTTCTTATTCTCCTTATATACAAACAGCCTGGAGACAGAGCTTCTGAAGGGGGCACAAGACCTCCCCTGAGTAAGACAACGCCTGATTCCCGCCCTGCTCTATGCAGACGACACCGTCATCCTGGCCCGTACCCCACGTGAGCTACAAACAGCACTAACCAGGTATGCGGATTTCATGGGCACCCTTGACCTCCACATTAATATTAAGAAGACCTTTGTAATGGTGGCAGGTAAAGGGAAAAAAGGGTTTAGGGATATATCCCTCAATAACCAAAATCTCGAACTGACGGCCCAGTACCCCTACTTAGGTATTACGATAGACGATAAATTGAATTGGAAAGCGGCAGTTGAACCTAGAAAGCATTCCTTCAAGCGGGCAATAGCTGCTCTGATGTCCTTTTCACCAAAACTGGGCAAACGGCTGCCTGTGGAACTATTGAAAATTTATAATGCGAAGTGCCAGACAGTAGCCCTGTACGGGGCTGGGGTTTGGGGGCATGTCGACGTTAGCGCTCTACAGGTGGCAGAAAACTCCTTCTTAAGATTTCTTCTGGTGGCACCAAGGCGAATCTCCACTTATGCTTCTCACATTCAATTAGGCATACCCCACATTGAGGACCTGGCAAAAATCCAACCCTTGTTATTATGGCGGTGTATATGGACCTCAGAGAAAAACCTGTTAACTAAAGGGATTGTGGCGGACTCAATGTCACTAGACCATTCGGGAAAAATAAAATGGCTCGCCTATATCAGAAAACTTTTCACGGATCTAGGCCTAGAGGACTATTACATAACGCCAGAAAAGATCTGTGAAATAACCGAGAAGGACTTGAAAGAAATGGCCCTGAGCCATCTTGAAGGACTAAGACTTACAAGCGAAATAAGGAAACCTTCGGTCCACCATGCAATCATGGTCCATTCTGTCCCTATAATTCAGCCTTACCTAACGCTTGAAATTGGCATTTTTGATAATTTCTTACTAACCAGATTCAGATTAAATCTCTTCCATCGGTTAGTAGCCTTCCCCATGAGAAACACCTGGGAACAAACGTTAGACCATTGTCCTTGCGATGATACATCTGCACAGACTACTATGCATACAGTATTGTTCTGCAAGTACTATAATGTCCATCGCAAAATTTGGTTGGCACCATTGCTGAAATTGTGGGACCTAAGACAGTGTCGCCCTGCAATGCTACGCCTTCAATTTCTGGACTCTGAAGCTACTTGCTACCATATGGTTAACTATTTAAAATGTGTTTTTAAACATAGAAATAACCTGTGAGGAAACTGTTCACACAACGAACTTTATCAAATGTAAACAGAATTGAACTATTTTTAAGTACCCTTTCTCAAAATTTTATTGTAAAACTTCAATTTTTAAAAAGTGTATTTTCCTTCTATTTTTAATGGTAAAATGTGTATAAAAATGCTTTTATGGATCTCCATCATGAAATACCGAATAAAGAAATTTAATAATTGTATTTTGTCATTACAAATTCTGCAATTGAATTGCAGCATAAAGGGATATCAGCAATAACAATGGGGGGTGCAGGAGGAGTTGAAAGTGATTTAGCAATCCTAAAAATGTCACAAGCGCAAAATATGCTCTATAGAATTCCAATAGAAACCCAGGTTAGACATCTAACCTGGGCTTCTATGAGAATTCTCTAGGGCATATTATCAAGCCCCTTATCGCCACTTTAGTGGCAGTTTCCTGCTGATAATGCAGCGATAATTGTATCACCCCATCTTGATAATATGCCCCATAGTGAGATACAGATAACTGTTTTTATGGAGGTAATTCAATAGTGATGTATCTGGTGTGATGATTAGAATTAGTAAGGTAGTTATAATTGTTGAATGTGGTGGTGGCTATTGAATTACTGCTTTTGCTTTGCATTTTCACGACATGTTCACAGGGATCACAATAACTGATGTCATTGCGATCTCCGGTGTCACTGTGATAATAGTAAATAATTTTTTGAGATGGTTTTTCTAGAAACTCTCTAGAAAAACATCTTTTTAGAGAATACTGTAAGAAACCCCTAGTGTGTAAAATACTATAACATGTGTGGATATATGTGTTTTAGACTTTATGGAAAATGCGTGTTTGTCACGGTTAACGACGTCATCGCGATGTCCCAAATAATCACAAAAATTTAAAATAGGTCTGAAATGGTTTTTAAAGAAACTTAGTACAAAAATATGAGTTTAAACACACTTTGAAAAAAGTATGTATATAGTAATATGTGTAGTGCAATGTTCAGTATGTGCATTTTTAAATATTATTTTTGGATGTGTTGATGGCCATTGAATGTCAACTTTTGTTTTCGGTTTTTGGAACCCATCCTCATGCATCGCAACATTGTCACGAAGATTGCCAAAAAAACCTAAAACCTTTCGATAAAAATTTCACAATACTTTGGGTTCTAGGGTGGATCTGACAAGAAACATTCTGTTGGTTGTGTGTATATGGCTGCTACACATAAAACAAGATAAAAAGTTTCAGGTTACTTAGAAATATCCTCTTGCTTCTATCTGTAAAGGGCACTCCTTCATTTCTATAAATTTCATGCAAGTCAAAACGCAGATTGTTGTTATAGATGCGATGGTCTCTGAGGAATGCAGAAATCGTTTTATTAACATGTTTTCTGGCTTTGCCAATCTTTGGATAGAATTGATTTGACCACTTTCATTTCTGTTTTTGGAAAATAATAAAGTACACCAAGACAGTGTGAGAGAAAAGCGACATCAGTTCTGCAAAGGATTCTTTCATTAGGATCTCCATCCCTACCATAGTCAATGTGCCTAGGTCATTGCCACTACAGTGCACAATCATGAGGTTAGGAGCTTGGGAATCCACATGGATTTAACCAAAGCCAGCAACTGATGACATTTTAACCCTCTCAGTCCAAACCAAGCATGTAAGTGAATAAAATTAGGTAGTGTGTTGGATGCCTTAGGAATAGGAAGGAGTCTTATTATTGGCTGATGTTCAAAAAAGAAAAGTAATACAGACATGGATATGCTTTTGAATTTGTGAAGTAAACCACACCTGCTGCATCTCATTTGGAAGTAGTATGTTCCTTCTAGATTGTGCTGTGAACTTGTGACCTGCTGGTTCCACTGGGGTGTTAGGTATACTGAGCTAACAGTGTATGGGGGAAATGGTGTTAAAGAGAAGGAACCTTTTTTTAAGTTTAAGTTTAAGTAATGGCAATATTTAATTTCAACTCAGGACTATGGAATAAACTGTTGTGTAGTATTTCATTTTTTTAAATGAAGCTAGATATAGGTTTGAACTCATTTTCTCTGCGATGATCACAAATACATTGTGAACACACATAGATAGGAATCTCTTTTTGAAAGAGAGGGAAAGGGTTAAAAGATACTTACTATTCACAAGTAGAGATAGTGTAGTCTAAAATGAAAGACAATTTCATTTGCCGCCATTCTCATGATCACAGAGTGCAAAGTTGAAGAGGCTACCATTTTACTTCTGCTTTGTAAGATAGTGACAAAACTATCCACAAAGGGCTAAAACAACAATATAATCTACAAACTGAATTCACAGGTATATACATAACTTTTTCATCCTCTACAGAAATTATATGAAATGAAGATGTATATGGGAGTTTGATTAAAAAAAGAGTATAACAGTGATATGAAAAAATATATCAGATGCACTGTATCTATTACGAGGGTATGTGTTTAAGAGGTTATTGGTGAATATTTTGGGAAGTAAGAGAAAAATGAATTGGTACCTCTTTAATACATTGTGTACTTCATTGAAAGTCAATAGTAGGGTATTGGGGAAAGTTGCAATGAGGACCTAAGAATGTTTTAAATGTCTAAACATCATGTGCAGAATGGATACATCTGTTATTTGCATTCAGGGAGTTGTAGTACTTTTAGTAACATTATTAAACAGGAGTATTGCAGTCACAAATAAAAGATGAGAACATCATGTATAAGAATTAGAAAGAAGTAACATCTGTTAGGTAGGTATTGGGAAGTGTTTGTCAATGTTTTTTTAACTTACATGACCGCTTTGCATTTGTGTAGATGTTGAGATATGGTTCTTGTGTAGCTATATAATCATGAAACTTTTGAGTTTACTTAAAGATGTAGAAAGGTATATAATTTTAAAAGATGGCTTGAAGGTGTACATCTATGAAGAAATTGCATATATGTTTACATGGTGATCTATATTCAGTAAGGCAGAATGTCATATATGTGGTGAGGTTGGTGTTTTTTCTTTAAACATGATTTGTTTAAAATTGAGGTGGATTAATAGTGCAGAATGCCTCAAGAGTTCTTGTGCTAGCTTCATTTGGAGTTTAACTTTTGTTTTAGAAATGCTGAATGTATGGTTTTTAGAAGAAGTATTTGAGAAATGATGTAGGTATGCCGTTCACAAAAGGTTTTCTGCTTTGAAAAATGTAAAAATGTTTTTTCCATTTTCAGAAACTTACTGATGCATGTGCACGCTCAGTAACAAAGCAATGTATGCTCCTAGAAAGCCGTGAGTTCAATTATTTATCAAGTGTGATATCTAGACTTCACTCACATATATCTCAGTAGAAAAGCATATATACCATAAAACAGGTAGTTTGATACTGACAGAAGGAGGTAACCAATGAGTCAGAGATATAGTCACAACTGTTATGTATCTAACAGCAATGAAGGTACTTTCAGTCAGTCAGTATTCAGGCACTCGTGCAGTCACCCAGCCACTAGTCTGGCAGCCACCAAATCAGTAATAAACTATCCATGGAATTCAATCACCTAGACACTACTTCATCAAATCACCTAGACACTAACCATTTACTTATGCAATTAACAAGGCTGTAACTATGCATTCATTATAACACTTGTGCAGAATCTATTTAGTCCACTAATTACCCACTGACAACCCATGCAGGCATTGAAATACTGAGGCACGCACATGCACTCATGCAAACACCCATGCAGTACTGATGCACTCATCTAGTTACATAGAGAGTACCCTTCTAGGAAACCTATCATCCATCCATTATCTATGCATTCATTTAATTACTCAGGCAATACTCTTGCACTAATACAATCACCCCAGCAGTACACTTACTTTCATCAAAATCTCTTGAGCTTTATCAATTGAAACATGCAATCACTCAGACACTAGTCATGCACTTATCTAATCAGCCAGGCAATACCCATGTATTTATCTAAACACCCAGGCACTACTTGTTCACTGACCCAAAAACACATGGGCAGCAGCTATGTAGTCATCCAATCACTGAAACACTACTCATGCGCTTCTCCAATCTGCTAGGTGCTATTCATGCACATCAATCACCTATATACTATCTCTGCACTCCTGCAATTATACAGGTACTAGAGTTGCACTCATTTAATCATCCAACCAGTACCTATGCAAGTATTGAATTATGGTTCCATCAGTCATGTACTTCTTTTTTTTTTTAAACAGACTTTATTCATTTTTCTTATTTCGCACAAATGCAATATTCATATGATCTTATAGAATACATTATTAACGCGCAGCCCAGTAGTCGGTTGTGTCCACATCAAGTCATAGCCCTGCATCTCATTAGTTCGTCTACTCCATCCTCTCCTTCTTCGTGAGGAAAGTAGTTAATCAGATGCAGGAGTCATATCCCATCCGACTTATGTTGTAGCCCTGAAGGGCTGAATCGGGTTATCCCAGGATTATGAAAGGACTGTCGACACCTATTCACCATACCAGATAACAAAGAATGTAACACCCCCCCAACTCATTCCCCCCTTCCCTGGTCCCCTCCCATTAGCCCCACCTCCCTCCTCCCCTCAGACATGTCTCTCTCCCTAACAGCGCACTTGTTGCACAATATGTATTCCTCACATTCCGTTGGATTCCCTATGGCAGTGATCCATGTCCCACCTAGGAGGATGCACCCACGTTAGTCGTCTCCCCACCTATCATCTCACCCTGAGGCCTATGGTTGTGTTCTCATGTAGTAAAGGGTGACACCCATACCTGGAGACATCAGTCATCGTCATCAGTCGGGTTTTTAAGAAGATCCACCATCGCCACCCAGGCTCTCGCCGTGTCCCACAATCTGTCATTGGCAGTTCTCTGAGCCAGCTAGAGCCGGAGGTTCCCCTCGCAGTCGGCCCACTTTATAAATTTCTGCAGCAGGTAGGAGGACAAGACAGGGCTTCCCGCTGTCTCCTCTTCTGTTTGCCCTGGCAATGGAGCCTCTGGTGGTTCGCGCAAGGACAGGGAGACACTAGAGGGGCCTAGAGGGGATGGGTCAGATGCACTACATTGCTCTATATGCTGATGATTTGTTAATGTTCCTTGCCAATGCTACTGATGAGCTACGGGGAGCCCAGGAATTGCTGGAGAGGCTGGGGCGAGTCGCAGGACTCAAAGTCAATTGGGCCAAGACCTGTATATTTCCTGTGCGTGGGGGGTGAGGCGATCCTGAGGTGCTCGATGTACGATGGGAAGGCAGATGCTTGCCTTATTTGGGGGCCTGAATTTATCATAAGGCTGCTGATTTATTTGAGGGTAATGTAGGGTGGGCCCTGTGAACTACCAAGAGTAATCTTGAATTCTGGGGGTCTCTACCTTTATCTGTTGAAGGACGAGTGGCATTACTAAAAATGATAACCCTGCCCCATTTGCTTCATTACTTTGTTACGCTGCCGCTTTGGGTGCCTGGAAGGTGCTTTGCCCAACTAAACTCAATGATTTTGAGTTTTCTATGAGGGTCAGGGAGGCGTAGAGTGGCGTTGAATACTATGATGCGTCCCAGACAAGAAGGGGGCTTTGCAGTACCTGATTTCGAGGCTTACTACCATGCGGCCCAGTTCCAATGGTTCGCGCAGCAGATGGGGGAGAAACTGGGAGTCAAGGTGGATCGGAGAGGTAGGGATCTAGGGCTTCGTCACCTGACTCGAATTGTGTTCCAGCTCCCTGTGTGTGAAAGAGAGGTGCCCAGAGATTTATGGGTATTACGGCAATGCTGGAATACGGCTCTATGATAGCCCTGCGTATGTGCCCGAGATTCTGGTGTGGTTCTGTGAGGAGTTGCCTCACAGAGGGGATTGGCAGAGACTGCAGGAATGGGAGGAGCTGGGGATCTACTCCATTGGGGATCTATACAAGGATGCTACTGTCTTACCATTTCAAGACCTCATGAACAGACACAAACTTGACGGCTGCTGTGCACAAACACTGGAAAAAAGGGATGGAGGAACCACGGGTCTTCCTCCCTTCCCAATACGTGGTCACCTCCGCGGGTAAGATCAATGCGGTTCCGTGGCTGTATCAGAGACTGACGCAGGGCTTAAGGGCTCCTTTGGAGGAGCTGCACACTAAATGGGAGGCTGAGTTGGGAACACCTATAGAGCCAAAACCCTGGGAGATGCTACTGGAAAGAGCATGGAAATGCTCTTCAAATGCGAGATTCCAGCTAATACAATTCTATGTATTTCATCGGGCGTACCTCACTCCTTACAAAATCAATGAATTTTTTGGCTCCCACACTGCCTGCCCGCGATGCAGACTTGAAAACGCAGTGTTTATACACATGTTCTGGGATTGTCCATTGCTTCATGGGTACTGGGGGGAGGTTCTAGCCAAGCTGACAGAGGTGACGGAAAGGGAACTGCAGCCTACTCCACGGGTGTGCCGGTTACACTGGTTCTCCCACACTGCCTGCAACAAAACCACCAGTAAATTCACTTATCTAATCATTCAGGCATTACTCATGCACTCATCCAAACACCCATATAGTGATATACTCATGCAAGCACACAGGCAGTATTTATGCAGCTATGGAACAACCAATGGAGTTCTCATGTACTCCGGGAATCATCCAGGCACTACACGTATCCTCCTAGAACCATCTGGGGAACTATAGATATGAAAACTGTGACCCACTCTTTGCATGTACTTGGGAGAATTACTGAGCTATATGCTCTTATAGTGATTAATTTGCAGATTGTTATATACACCGGTTCCCAAAATTTCAATTGGATACATTTAGGTAGAACGGTACTGAGTTCCTAAATATGCCTGCAAATAGCTCTTATGCTGTGTTTTTGGATTTAAAGTGTTTATACACTGCATGTACTTTTTCACCTGGGTTAAATTTACAAGAAAGTAAAGCAGCACGGAGCCGCAAGCCATTTGGCTGTGCCGTTCTGCATTACATTCAAAGTACAGGGATGCATCATATTTATAACAACATGACGGATCCCTTTGCCCTCACAAGTGCTGCTGCACAACTGGCTGCCATGCACCAACGGAGGCACTCTTGCACCATGGTGCAAGTGTGCCCGTGTTGCAGGGATGGTTGTTTTTGCGCAGGAAGGGACACCATATAGTACAAAAACAATCATGAGAGGTAGTTTCCTCTTTCTATGTGTGCTGCAGAATGCAGAATGTTTGTAAAACAACGGAGTCTGGTCCTGGGACGAGGGGGCAGCTGGACCAAATATAACATGCAAGAAAGAAAGTTGCTAGCCCTCTCAATCGTTTAGTCTCTAAACATTTTGAGACTACAAACAAAAATGAGTCAATTGTTTGTGAGGGTAATTTTATTTAACCCTTTTGAACTTATTTTGGTAGTATTTACCTATTTCAAAGGCGAGAAGAACACTTTACAAAAACCTTTACAAAACACAATGACACATATTTACAACTACTATACAATTGACATATATACAATTAAACAAACAATTATGCACAAACTTCTTTTACAAAAGAATATAGCGATTATGTCCACAAATAATTACTCTTTGCGAAGTTTCAAACCACTATAAAACCCACAAGGTGAAAGAATGGCAACAAGAATTGAATTTTTTGTTTAGCAATCAATTCAGAGATAATGAATAATCCCTTCAGGGGCAGATAATGCAGCACACATAGAAAGAGAAAAAATTAGGAAAAATAAAGTGTTTCTCCTTGTGCCTCCCTCCACCTAGAGTGGGGAGGGGTAACATTCTGTCCCATTCCCAGTTTGATGAATCGCTGTAAACCTGGGAATGTGGCAGAATTCATGGGTGTTGCATGGGAACACCCACAGCCACACCTATGGCAGACTCCTTTCACACAAAGTGCTGCGTGAAAAGGGCTTGTATTGACAAGGCTATGAAAAGCCATGCAAAGTGGCTTTACGTGGCCTTGTAAATATGGAACACCACATTATGCCAACAGTGTCAAAAAAATGAGGAACTGGTGGTGCATTGGGCTTGTAAATACACCCCCTTGGCTTGATGTTCATTTTAAAATTTACTACAGAAGGGATACACTGTTCTTTCAACATGCATAAGTGAGATATGGTGCTGCTGTGTTGTATGACGCGGTGCTCAAATGGTAAAAGGTAACTAATAAATAAGGTTTTGTGTTTTATTTTGGCTTTGTTATATTGAAGAAAGTGCATGTAGCAATATATCTAAGTTCATCTGTATATTTAAAACTGCAACACAACATGAAAACAGTTGTTTTATTATGTGTAAGTCAGTAGCAAAGTAGTTGGTACATTGGCTAGGGTAAAAATTTAAACATGCTTTTTTTCAGAACATTATCTACATAACTACACACAGATAAAATGCCTACAAAAGCTCGGACTACAAAGCAACAGATGCAACTACAGTGTCTCTGCAGAAATTTGTTAAAAAAGGGCCAAAATGCTGAAAAAGTGGAATGAAGACTCTTGACCAAATGGTGTTGCGCATGATGAGACAGAACCAGAGGAAAATATTAGTAAATAGAAAGAACTTTTGTACATTTTTTAGTGGAGAATGGATGCATACTTCTAAGACAAATCCTTTTTTTAATGAAGGAAGCTATCTCCAGGATAACAGATTGGTTCATGCTACTGATGAAAAGGACCTTGTTATGAAATGAAGAATGGCAGTCTTATAGCAAAAGAGGTGGTGATACCCAGAAATGAGGTTATTGAAGAAGAGGTACAAGGAAGGCATAGTCAGGCCACTGTATACAAATGAAATTATAGTAGTGTTTGTAGTACTAGACCGCAATCCATTGATATATTAAGAAAATCCCTACGTATATTTCCAAGGCGAAGTTTAAAACACAAAATAAGTACTTTGCAAGGTTTTGATCTTTGCAAGCTGAGAAAGCATACAAATATAAAGGGACACTCACTAGATTGTTTATCAAAGAAAGTATGCCAAAGCACATTTCATAATTTCAGGATGTTATCTGTACACCACTCCACAATGTGAACTTTAGATAGGAGGCTGTTCTATGTGAAAACTCCTGCTTTATGTTTAGGAGAAATGAAAAGGGCACTTTTGCATGGGACTGTGGCCGAGGTAGAAACGGTTTGTGATGATGTGCAGTTTTGTTTCTTTGGTCTAGGTCAAGACTGTATGGAAATTGAAGAGTTGATAAAAGGAGGAGTTGCAGAACAGGACAGTGATACTATAGTTGATAGTTTTGAAGAAGAGATTTCAAAATTTAAGACAGTCTGTTCTGAAAAGCTAGAGTATGTTTGTACATGTTGTCAATGCACTCACTGCAAGAATCAAACACGGACTGTTGACTTATATTTAAAAAGAGAATAAAGATTAATGGCAAAAGTCTGCACCGTACTTTGTAGAAGGACCCTTTGACTTGTCAACACGACAAGTTATAGGAAAGTATTTCTACAATAAATCAGAGGATAATAAAATGCCTGCTAGAGCTGTGCATAACAAGTTCGAACTGGTTCCCATTCAAGAAGTACTTCGAGGTTTAAATATTTATGAGTCCATTCTTATCCAAACTGTACATCCATTTCAGGCTATAGTACGTATGGAGCCTAAGACAGACAAGTTATCCCCAACAGAGCTGCAGAAAGGTATAAAAGTAGAGTCGTGTATTTGCCATTAGATGTCAAGATAAACATTAAAACTGTAGGGGTAGACAGAGATTTAGAGGAAGGACTTTAATTCTAATAAATGGTGTGAATATCAAGAACAAGGTGATATGGCAGGAGTTGAAGATGTTACCAAAGTTCAAAAAACAACTTTATTTGAGAAGATGGATTAGTCTAGAACAGATGAAATGTATGAGCATTACAGCCTCCATCTTTTTTATTCTAAAGAGGTTATTGGTGATGCCATTGAGCTGTTTTAAATGAAGGAGGCAAAAGTAGCTCCATTAAGTGTGTGGGAATAAAGTTTAGAAGCTCGGTGCTTCCCACATCTTTTTTCAACTTGAGTAGGTGGCAGGTATTACGAGTGGCCTGTGCAAATACTTGCAGCTGAGTATAGATGTAGTAGACTTTATTCAGAAGACCCTAGATTTTGCCAGTGCTATTGCATATATATTTCACCTATTATTTGAGAGTGACTTGTCTGACTTCTCATATACTGTGAATCATATTCTAAAAACATGAGTAAATCTGCGTAATTTATCAGCAAGAGAACTTTTGGAGAAAGTTCAAGTAAACGGTGGGCACTTGGAATACAATTTGATAAACTGATGGCATGTCAGCATGGGAGTAATGAATATTGGTATTGGCGTCATGGTGAACTCAAGTGCATGTTGAGGAACTTAGGAGCACCTACTTGGTTCCTGACGCTGAGATGTGCTGAATATGCATGGGATGACCTGCTAGAAACTTTGCAGGAGGGGAACTCCAGGATAAAGAACATTCATCTGAAGATACCAGGAGAACTGTGCTCACTAGGACCTGAAAATGTTTGCAGATATTTTAATCACAGATTTCAAACAATGATGTGTTTCATCTTGAACAAAACAAAACCTCCTCTTGGTGAAGTGATTGATTTCTCTTGGCATAAAGATTACCAAGCCAGAGGGTCTCCCCATATTCACATGCTGTTGTGAGTAAAAGATGCCCAAAAGTTTGGAACAGACGGTGATGAATCTGTGCTGTCTTTTATTGAGCAGTATGTATCTTGCTCCATCCCATAGAAGAGTAGTGAAAACGGATTAAGACAACAAGTTCTACGATTCCAAAATCATAGATGCAGAAAATACTGTCCGCGAAAATACAAAGCAAAAGGGAAATTTCATACAAGATGTTGTTACGGATTACCATGACCTGTTATCTCACAAGGAAGAGTCAACAGCTTTTTGTCTGCAGTCAGACATACACTTACAAGGAAATCACCAACAAATACACACAAACTAAAAGAAATGAGACCTACATTAATGAATATAACCCTGTGATACTGAAGAAGTGAAATGCAAACATGGATGTACAGTTTGTTGGAGACAACTCAATTGCTGTTGCTAGGTACATTACATCTTATATAACAAAGTCAGAGAAACCTGAGATGAAGAGATGTGCTGGGAGATTTCAGCAGAAATGAGTCTCACGAAGAAAAAATGATACAGTTTTAGTTTGAAAATGCTTTCCCACTGAGAGATAGGCTCCTATGGTTTTCTAAATCTAGTAAATCTAAACGAGTTCTATGGGTGAGTTTAGGCCTTGCTAATGCTTGTAACAGAGTACTGAAGTCTTTTCCTGAAATTCAATATCTTGCAGAATTTAGGTCACACAGAACAGATATTCTGAAGCGTAACATGCTGGATACGTACTATCGAAGAAGTCCTCATCTGGAAAGTATGTGTCTCTATGAAATACTTCAACATTATACTTTCAGAAGTAATGTCACTGAAAACATAGATAAAGGTACATTTGCTGTGGCTGGATGTGAAATATGTTTGGTGAGACATAACAAAGGAAATTTAGTCAACCATTGAAAGCGAAGTTGCCAAAATGCAGACACAAAATAGATTCTCTATTTAGCCTTGTTACAGTTGTTTGCACCATTGCAAACTGAAAGTGAACACTTAGAGAATTTGGCCATTATGAAGACTCATTCAATGCTATGAAAGAAAGCATTGAGTGTTCTGTGTTCCCGGTGTATTTTCATATGTTGAGAGAAGAGATTGAACATGAAGAAACAATTGCTGCTGATAAAGCAAGAGAGAGTTCCCAGAGCAGTTGAAGCTCAGTACCTGGAAGTCAAGATCCTCTTGGACAGCCAATCATTAAAAATGAATGCTGTAATAGCTATCAATGAGCTGGAGAATGCAATGCAGTAAGTAAAATAGGAGACTGTGGATCTAGAACTACTAATAAAGCAATTGCATGCAGATCATAAATACATTTTTGAAGAGGTAAAAGGTAAAGTAGTAAATGGATTTCTGCAAGAAAAAAAAGTGGGCATGTTGTACATATAAACCAGTTCTATTGTACATAAGTGGTAAAGCTGGAACTGGAAAATGCTTCCTGATTAAAGTACTGACAAGTTACCTACAGTAGAAAACAGATTCCAAGTTTTCGCGTGTAGTTACTGCACCAACAGGCTTAGCTGCCCATAATTTTAAAGTAGTTACCCTTCATTGACTATTAATGTTGCCCGTTGAGCAAGACAACAAATGACAATAGAACAAATTATATGGTGATGTTTATCATGAAGTGGCAAGATTATTAAAGAAATGAAAGCTACTAATTATTGATGAAGTCAGCATGGTGACTAACTTAAGGCTAACTTTTATACATTTAAGAATGCAGCCAATATTAAAAACTGACTACAATGTACTATTTTAGAGGAAAACACTTAATAGTCTTTAGAGACCTGCTATAGCTAACTCCAGGAAAAGGACAACCTGTATTCAAGATACTACTACATAATGAAACAAGGAATTCACTAAGAAGTATTAGAAATTTAAACATTTGGGTAAACTTTCAATACAAAGAGTTAATCCAAAATATACGCCAAGTATCAGATATGCATTATGGAGATATACTAAAGTACATAGGAGTGGGAGTCCTCCCAAAAGAGGGAATGACCGTATTACAAAGCAGTCTCATAAAACATTTGTTTCCAAGTACTGTTTCAACTGCTTAAGTAATGTAGAATTTTGTTAAGGAAGAGAAGTCTATTATTTGTTAGATGCGTTGTTTGAGGAGTGTGGTAAATTTAATGAACAATTATTGCAACTGGAAAAAGAAGAGATCAGAAAAATTAGAGCAAATGATGAACTGGAACAGCAAGGAGTTACAGTGCTACTAACGGAAAAATTGCAATCAAGATCGGATAGTTTGGAAAAGTCTGTGTCAACAACTGCAGTATTGGTATTGTGTTGACATATATATGGGTTATGTGTATCTGAGACATTATTAGGCCTATTAGGGGTATTGTCTACAGCAAGCTGTTAGAAATGAAAGACTCTTTTTACCTACAGGAAAGGAATATATTAACTATTTCTGGTTTGCATTGTGTTACTACAGATAAAAACTAAATGAAGGTACTATAATACCAGTAGCCTTAGGTTGCATGTAAACGTTTTTTTAAGACTACAAAAAAGTCCCCTTTTGTTTCTGCTACAGCAACTTCTACATTTTAGTATGTGTTATATAAAAGGTCTAAGAACATTTTAGACATCGTTTGGCCTAACAGGGATGATGTTTACAAAAGCATATCCAAAAATGAAGACTGCTTCATCATTGTTGGACATTTTGTACCAGAAATAAAAATATCAGAAACAGTTTTAACATATAGTTGCTTTCATAAAGCTAGTAACCTATCAGTAAGCCAGCATCAAAAATCTTGTAGTGAGAGCAGTGAACAGTATGGCATAGTTGTAATGATGTACTGTGCACATTTGTTTTTTATAAACCATTGATTGTTTTTTCCTGCTGTTTAATGATGATGCTTCATACAAAACCCTGTTGAAAGTGAAGAAGTATGAAAGCTGAAAACAGTAAAAAACACTAAAACATGTCTATGTTGAATTTAAATTCTGGTTAAAAATATTGTATGTTGTTTGGTTGTCTAGTGTTCAAAATGAAATTCTAATACAATTTTGCCTGTTTATATTTGTTCACAGTGGTTGGAGTTCGGTATATATTATGTGTGTCAAATCACTAATCTTGTGATGGATCAATTCACTACTCATATACTCATCCCATTTCCCAGCTACTACAGTTCCACTCATACAATCGTCCAGTAACTACTGAGGCAGTCATCCAATCACTCAGGTACTGCACTTGCATTTATACAATCTCCAAGCCACTACTCAGGCGCTCAACCAACCATCCAAGCAGTACATATAAATAATGTAGTCACATAATTTAAGGAATCCCTGAGGAACTCACTTACAGTTTTTAATTCATGCAGGCACTCCAATTGCACTCATTCCTTTACCAAGGCAGTACACTTGCAGTCACAAATCACCCTGGCATTACTAATGCACTTATCCATTCACTCAGGCACTACCCATGCCTTCATCCTTTCACTCAGGCACTACTCATGCAGCCACCCGTTCACTCAGACACCACTCATGCACTCATCCATTCACTCACCCACTACCCTTACACTCATACATTCACTCAGGCACTACCCATGCACTTACACAATGACCCATGCACTACTCTTGTGCTAATCTACTCACTCAGGCACTACTCATGTACACATCCATTCATCCAGGCACTACCCATGCTTTTATCCATTTATCCAATGACACATGCAGTACCCTTGCAATCATCCATTCACTGATACACTACCCATGCACTCATCCAATCACTCAGGCCCTACTCATGCAGTCATCAAATCACCAAGCCACTATCCATACAGTCATCCATTCACTCAGATGCTACTCATGCAGTGACCCATTTTCTCAGGCACTACCCATGCCCTCATCCAGCCACCCAGGCACACCCCATGCACTTATTCAATCACCCAGGTACTATCCATGCACTCATCTAATCACCAAGGGACTACCCATGCACACATGCAATTACCCAAGCACTACCCATACACACATCCAATCACCCAGGCACCCCCTTACACTCATCCATTCACTCAGATGCTTTTCATGCGCTCATGCAATCACCCAGTCACTACCAATGCACTCATACGGTCAACCAAGCACTACCCATGCACTCATGCAATCCCCCAGGTACAACTCATGCACTCATCCAATCACCTGTGCACTACCCATTCTCTCATCCAATCACCCAGGCACTACCCATGCACTCATCCAATCACCCAGGCAGTATCAATGCACTCATCCATTCACTCAGGCACCACTCAGGCACTCATGCAATCAACCAGGTACTACCCATGCACTCATCCAATCACCCAGGCAGGCAGCACCCATGCACTCATCCAATCACACAGGCACTACCCTTGCACTCATCCATTCACACAGACACCACCAGTTATGCACTCATACACTCATCCAATCACCCAGGCACTATCCTTGCACTCATCTATTCAATGAGGTGCTACCCTTGCACTCATCCAATCACTCAGGTACTACCCATGCACTCATCCAATGACCCAGGCACTACCCTTGCACTCATCCATTCACTCATGCACTACCCATGCCCCATGCTCTCATCCACTCACTCTGACACTACCCATGCACTCATCCATTCACACCGACATTACTCATGCACTCATCCAATCACCCAGGCACTATCCTTGAACTCATCTATTCAATGAGGTGCTACCCATGAACTCATCGAATCACCCAAGTGCTACCTATGCCGTCATCCAGTCACCCAGGCACACCCCATGCACTTATCTAATCAACCAAGTACTACCCATGCACTCATCCAATCACCAGGGCACTATCCATGCACTCATGCAATTAACCAAGCACTACCCATACACACATCCAATCACCCAGGCACCCCCTTACACTCATCCATTCACTCAGATGCTATCCTTGCACTCATGCAATCACCCAGGCACTACCCATGCACGCATACAGTCATCCAAGCACTACCCATGCACTCATCCAATCCCCCAGGTACAACTCATGCACTCATCCAATCACCTGTACACTACCCATTCTCTCATCTAATTACATAGGTACTAGCCATGCACTCATCCAATCACCCAGGCTGTATGAATGCACTCTTCCATTCACTCAGAAACCAATCAGGCACTCATGGAATCAACCAGGTACTACCCATGCACTCATCCAATCACCTAGGCAGTACCCATGCACTCATCCTATCACACAGGCACTACATTTGCATTCATCCATTCACTCAGACACCACCAGTTATGCACTCATTCAATCACACCGGCCCTCTGTCGGACTGTGAAAACGTCTACTTTAGCATGCAAATCTCCCCTTGCACCTCTCTTTCCGGATTCCTTATCTATCGCCCTCCTGGTACCATGGGGCAATTCCATGAATCCCTCCTGGAATGCTCCTTGGCCACGTCCAGCACTCGGCCCAACTTCCTAATTTTAGGGGACTTCAACGTCCATATAGAAGACAGCAATGACAAAATTGCTACAGAACTGATCCAAGATCTGTCAGTCCATCAACTGCACCTACAGAATTCCCTCCCCACTCACAACCGGGGGCACCTGCTCAACCCCATATTTTGCAACTTCCCTGACCTCGTGGCTGGGTCACCTATCCCTGTGCCATGGTCTGACAACCTACTCATCCCCTTTAGCTGGCGTATTCAGCCCAAACCGCCGAAAATCCAAGCACCTGGCAGACCATCTCGTCCCTGGGCGAAACTAGACTATGACAAATGGAATCAAGCGCTTGAGGACACTAGCCCAATCCTTAGCTCGAACCCGTACCTAGCTGACATTGAATTTTCATCTTGGGTCACTAATTCTCTAGATATAGCTCTCCCCAAAAAACCTCATCGTAAACCGAGGATAAAAGCTACATCACCATGGTTTTCCCAGGAGATACGCCTCCTAAAGAAAATCTGCAAGAGAGCAGAAAGAGTATGGAGGAAAGACTTCGATCCCATCAGTAAAAACAATTACAGACTGACGATTCTCAACTATAAAAAGGCTCTAAAAAACTCGCAAATCTCCTTCTTCAATGAAAAAATCAGCAAGGCAGCAAGTTCGTCGAGAGAGACGTTTCTCATCATGAAAAAGCTTCTAAAAACGCCTACACCACCAGCTGCACGCAACCCCTCGAACGAACACTGTAACGAGTTAGCCAGTTTCTTCGACTCAAAAATACAAAACATCCTCAAACAACTTCCGTCCCTTTTTCCTGTGGTTCCCTCCCTCCCTCTCTCCCCCCAGCGCCAGAACAGAGACACTGAGTTAAGCAAGTTCCATCCTATCAACGAGGAAACCCTTGGTCCCATTCTAGAAGCCCTCAAAAGTGGATCTCCACATGACCCAGCTCCAGTGAGACACCTGAAGCAGGTCGCCCCGAGCATCCTACCACCTATGACCAACCTATTAAACGCTTCCATCGAATCCGGAACTGTCCCCACAAGCTGGAAGAAGGCGGTGGTGAAGGCACTTATAAAAAAACCAAACCTTGACCCGGACAACCTGGGTAACTTCAGGCCGATATCACTCCTCCCCGGCATTAGCAAACTGGCGGAAAAATACATCAACTCCCAGCTTTCTAATTACCTGGAGTCCAAGGAGCTGCTTAAAACATCCCAAACCGGTTTCCGCCCGGGCCAGGGCACAGAAACAGCGATGGTTGCGGTCGTCGAAGAGGCCAGGAAGATCATCAACGCAGGAGGATCAGTGGCAGTGACCCTCCTGGACCTCAGCGCAGCATTCGACACCGTCAACCATAGCATCCTGGCCCAACGTCTGGAAAACCTTGGCATTACTGGGACTGCCCTCAACTGGCTCAAATCCTTCCTCCACAACCGCTCCTTTCAGGTGGCGGAGGGAGACTGCATCTCCAGGGAAACCCCGATACGTTGCGGAGTGCCGCAGGGCTCTTCATTGAGCCCTACACTCTTCAACGTATACATGGCACCTCTTGAACAAATTGTCGTCCCTTATGGCATTAAACTCCTGACCTACGCAGACGACACTCAGCTGGTCGTCTCCCTCAGCCAGTCAGACCACCCCACCATCGATCTGTACTCCTGCCTGGGGGATATAGTCAGCTGGATGAGCGACTCCCACTTAAAGCTCAATGGGGACAAAACCGAGCTAATGGTATTGGGCAACCAGTCCCACTTCCGCCAGGAGTCTCTCTGGACTCCCAGCATGGACCCCCCTCCAATCCCCAAAACTGATATCAAAAGCTTGGGGATCTGGCTGGATGATAAACTAACCCTCAATACACAGGCCAGAAAAACCGCAGGCACATGCTTTGGCCTACTACGTTC
Organism: Lissotriton vulgaris; assembly: GCF_964263255.1. Classification (NCBI taxonomy): domain Eukaryota; kingdom Metazoa; phylum Chordata; class Amphibia; order Caudata; family Salamandridae; genus Lissotriton; species Lissotriton vulgaris. The sequence continues at coordinate 295,001,422 of NC_141697.1, read as the reverse complement.
CATCCGTAAGATCCTCCCTTTGCTCCCGCTTCAGTCAAGAAAACTACTTATACAGGGTCTTATACTGTCAAGACTTGACTACGGCAACGCCTTATACCTCGGTTCACCAAAAAAAGTCATCTCAAGGTTACAGGTGGTGCAAAACGCGGCCGCCCGAATCCTCACAGGCACAAAAAATCACTGTTCTGCCAAACCTGCACTCAAAGAACTCCATTGGCTTCCCGTGGAGCAAAGGGTGCAGTTCAAGGCCATGTGCCTAACTCACAGAATCCTGCATTGAAAAGCCCCTCCTGTTCTCAAAGATCTCGTGACACCCTATACCACAAACAGAACCCTCCGCTCACCCAACGCTCATTTGACCCAAATACCCAGGATCAAGAGAACACGCTTTGGGGGTCGGCGGTTCTCCTATCAGGCGTCCAGGATGTGGAACACTCTCCCACCGGACCTTCGTGCCCAACCTAATCTCCTGTCATTTCGCAAATCCTTGAAGACATGGCTGTTCCCCTGACCTCTTCCTGCCTCCGCCTGACTCGACCACTGGATTTCAGTTAGCGCTGGGACGCTCACGGGCAGCCATGCGCTCTACAAATCCCCTTCAAATTCAAACCCCCCCCTCCCCTTCGAATTATTCATACACTCATCTATTCAATGATGTGCTACCAATGCACTCAGGTACTACCCATGCACTCATCCAATCACCCAAGCACTACCTATGCACTCATTCAATCACCCAGACACAATCCATGCACTCATCCATTCACCCAGGCACTCTCCATGTAGTCACCCAATCACCCAGGCACTGCCCTTGCACTCATCCATTAACTGAGGCACTACACATGCACTCATCCATTAACTGAGGCTCTACACATGCACTCATCCAATCATCCAGGCACTATCCATGCATTCATCCAATCACCCAGGCACTCTCCATGTAGTCACCCAATCAACCAGGCACTACCCTTGTACTTATCCAATCACCCATTCACTATATTGCACTCATCCATTCACTCAGGCACTACCCATGCACTCATCCAATGACCCAGGCACTACTCTTGCACTCATCCATTTACTCATGCACTACCCATGCCCCATGCATTCATCCACTCACTCTGTCACTACCCTTGCACTTATCCATTCACCCAGGCACTACCAATGCACTCGTCCAATCACCCAGGTACTACCCATGCACTCATGCATTCACCCGGACATTATCCTTCCACTCATGCATTCACTTAGGCACTACCCTTGCATTCTTCCAATCACTCAGGCACTACCCATGCACTCATCCATCCACTCAGGCAATACCCATGCACTCATCTAATGACCCAGACACTACTGTCGCACTCTTCCATTCACTCATGCAGTACCCATGCACTCATCCATTTACTGCCATGGTCTGACCACCTACTCATCCCCTTTAGCTGGCGTATTCAGCCCAAACCGCCGAAAATCCAAGCACCTGGCAGACCATCTCGTCCCTGGGCGAAACTAGACTATGACAAATGGAATCAAGCGCTTGAGGACACTAGCCCAATCCTTAGCTCGAACCCGTACCTAGCTGACATTGAATTTTCATCTTGGGTCACTAATTCTCTAGATATAGCTCTCCCCAAAAAACCTCATCGTAAACCGAGGATAAAAGCTACATCACCATGGTTTTCCCAGGAGATACGCCTCCTAAAGAAAATCTGCAAGAGAGCAGAAAGAGTATGGAGGAAAGACTTCGATCCCATCAGTAAAAACAATTACAGACTGACGATTCTCAACTATAAAAAGGCTCTAAAAAACTCGCAAATCTCCTTCTTCAATGAAAAAATCAGCAAGGCAGCAAGTTCGTCGAGAGAGACGTTTCTCATCATGAAAAAGCTTCTAAAAACGCCTACACCACCAGCTGCACGCAACCCCTCGAACGAACACTGTAACGAGTTAGCCAGTTTCTTCGACTCAAAAATACAAAACATCCTCAAACAACTTCCGTCCCTTTTTCCTGTGGTTCCCTCCCTCCCTCTCTCCCCCCAGCGCCAGAACAGAGACACTGAGTTAAGCAAGTTCCATCCTATCAACGAGGAAACCCTTGGTCCCATTCTAGAAGCCCTGAAAAAAAGTGGATCTCCACATGACCCAGCTCCAGTGAGACACCTGAAGCAGGTCGCCCCGAGCATCCTACCACCTATGACCAACCTATTAAACGCTTCCATCGAATCCGGAACTGTCCCCACAAGCTGGAAGAAGGCGGTGGTGAAGGCACTTATAAAAAAACCAAACCTTGACCCGGACAACCTGGGTAACTTCAGGCCGATATCACTCCTCCCCGGCATTAGCAAACTGGCGGAAAAATACATCAACTCCCAGCTTTCTAATTACCTGGAGTCCAAGGAGCTGCTTAAAACATCCCAAACCGGTTTCCGCCCGGGCCAGGGCACAGAAACAGCGATGGTTGCGGTCGTCGAAGAGGCCAGGAAGATCATCAACGCAGGAGGATCAGTGGCAGTGACCCTCCTGGACCTCAGCGCAGCATTCGACACCGTCAACCATAGCATCCTGGCCCAACGTCTGGAAAACCTTGGCATTACTGGGACTGCCCTCAACTGGCTCAAATCCTTCCTCCACAACCGCTCCTTTCAGGTGGCGGAGGGAGACTGCATCTCCAGGGAAACCCCGATACGTTGCGGAGTGCCGCAGGGCTCTTCATTGAGCCCTACACTCTTCAACGTATACATGGCACCTCTTGAACAAATTGTCGTCCCTTATGGCATTAAACTCCTGACCTACGCAGACGACACTCAGCTGGTCGTCTCCCTCAGCCAGTCAGACCACCCCACCATCGATCTGTACTCCTGCCTGGGGGATATAGTCAGCTGGATGAGCGACTCCCACTTAAAGCTCAATGGGGACAAAACCGAGCTAATGGTATTGGGCAACCAGTCCCACTTCCGCCAGGAGTCTCTCTGAACTCCCAGCATGGACCCCCCTCCAATCCCCAAAACTGATATCAAAAGCTTGGGGATCTGGCTGGATGATAAACTAACCCTCAATACACAGGCCAGAAAAACCGCAGGCACATGCTTTGGCCTACTACGTTCCATCCGTAAGATCCTCCCTTTGCTCCCGCTTCAGTCAAGAAAACTACTTATACAGGGTCTTATACTGTCAAGACTTGACTACGGCAACGCCTTATACCTCGGTTCACCAAAAAAAGTCATCTCAAGGTTACAGGTGGTGCAAAACGCGGCCGCCCGAATCCTCACAGGCACAAAAAATCACTGTTCTGCCAAACCTGCACTCAAAGAACTCCATTGGCTTCCCGTGGAGCAAAGGGTGCAGTTCAAGGCCATGTGCCTAACTCACAGAATCCTGCATTGAAAAGCCCCTCCTGTTCTCAAAGATCTCGTGACACCCTATACCACAAACTGAACCCTCCGCTCACCCAACGCTCATTTGACCCAAATACCCAGGATCAAGAGAACACGCTTTGGGGGTCGGCGGTTCTCCTATCAGGCGTCCAGGATGTGGAACACTCTCCCACCGGACCTTCGTGCCCAACCTAATCTCCTGTCATTTCGCAAATCCTTGAAGACATGGCTGTTCCCCTGACCTCTTCCTGCCTCCGCCTGACTCGACCACTGGATTTCAGTTAGCGCTGGGACGCTCACGGGCAGCCATGCGCTCTACAAATCCCCTTCAAATTCAAATCCCCCCCCTCCCCTTCGAATTATTCATACACTCATCTATTCAATGATGTGCTACCAATGCACTCAGGTACTACCCATGCACTCATCCAATCACCCAAGCACTACCTATGCACTCATTCAATCACCCAGACACAATCCATGCACTCATCCATTCACCCAGGCACTCTCCATGTAGTCACCCAATCACCCAGGCACTGCCCTTGCACTCATCCATTAACTGAGGCACTACACATGCACTCATCCATTAACTGAGGCTCTACACATGCACTCATCCAATCATCCAGGCACTATCCATGCATTCATCCAATCACCCAGGCACTCTCCATGTAGTCACCCAATCAACCAGGCACTACCCTTGTACTTATCCAATCACCCATTCACTATATTGCACTCATCCATTCACTCAGGCACTACCCATGCACTCATCCAATGACCCAGGCACTACTCTTGCACTCATCCATTTACTCATGCACTACCCATGCCCCATGCATTCATCCACTCACTCTGTCACTACCCTTGCACTTATCCATTCACCCAGGCACTACCAATGCACTCGTCCAATCACCCAGGTACTACCCATGCACTCATGCATTCACCCGGACATTATCCTTCCACTCATGCATTCACTTAGGCACTACCCTTGCATTCTTCCAATCACTCAGGCACTACCCATGCACTCATCCATCCACTCAGGCAATACCCATGCACTCATCTAATGACCCAGACACTACTGTCGCACTCTTCCATTCACTCATGCAGTACCCATGCACTCATCCATTTACTCAGGCACTACTCAGTCACTCATCCAATCACCCAGGAACTACCCATGCACTCATGCAATCACCCAGGCACTACCATGCACTCATCCAATGACCGAGGCACTACCCATGCTCTCATACAATCACCCAGGCACTACCCATGCACTCATCCAATCACCCATGCACTCATAGATTCACTCAGGCATCACTGCTGCACTCATTGTATCATCCATGCACCAGTTATGCACTCATTCAATCATCCATACACCAGCCATAAACTCCTTCCAATATATATATATATATAACCTGCAGTTGCTTGAGGTTGTACAATAGTGGCCCTTGTGGCCGACAGCTTATGCGTAATTGAATTTCATGAACTGGCATTTTTATAGCGAGACTGCCATTCCAACAGGTTTCCTTAAGGTTTAGTATTCATGCCTCTAAAAGGCAGAGCCAAGCACCCAATTGCATTTATTTTGCCTGAGATATTGTGGGTTTTGAAATGTGCATGCTGAAATTTTAATGCATTGTTTCATTTATGTTTAATGGAATGCATAGACAAGCACTCAATTGCTTTTTTGTTGCCCGAGATATTGTGGGTTTTGAAATATGCATGCTGACATTTAAATGCATTGTTTCATTTATGTATGATTGCATTCGTTGCACTGCCATTCTAACGTGCATTGTAGCTCACTATTCTCACGAGTCTTTTTACCATTTCACTTTCTGTCATGTGACCGTACTTAAAGCACTGAGTTACTCTCACTCACGCTCGTGACCAAGAGGAACACTTCCTCGAAACGCGTCGAGTGGAGCTATTCATTAAAGCTCGTTAAAACTGCATAAGCTGGCCTGGACATTCCTTCTTGATTGTGCTGGAAATCATTTTTGGATTACTGGGGAGTCGCTACCCCGTCCGGGCCCTCCGCTGCAAGGGGCAGGGGTTCAGAGCGCAACCTCAGTTTTGGATATATATATATATATATATATACATACTTTATCTTTTTTTATCTGTAACAGGCGGTTCCAACAGGAACCTTTATTTGTTTTTGATTTAAACATTTTAGTGCTTCTTATATCTTTACATTTTTCTTTTTTTTATGATAAAAAATGGCAACTGGGGCAGGAGTAATTAAAAAAATGTGCACTGATAAATGTGCAAAAAATATAAAAGGGGGAAATGAGCATATATGAGGTTTTGCAGCATTGCAAATAACTATAACACACTGCTCACCAGCACTTACAAGCACAACATCACTACAGTCCATGCACCATGTGGCCACTCTTGAGAACTCTGGAGCCATATCTGTTGTAGTAGTCTGCACCTTTGAGAGAACATTCTGGCGGGGAATTATTCCTGCTGCCACTATTATAGGTGGTCCTCCAGCTTCCCTGTGCTTGATTGTCACTTGGAGATGTTTTCTATGACAGGTTTTAAGATTATATAACATTGACGTCGTCCAATATGAATATTTTTTGTTCAGCCACCTAGAGAAGCTCTTGTCACAAATTGTGCATTGCACTAGTTTTACAGCAGTTTTAGATTCCCCAGATGGGATTTTGAAAAAATCTCATTCTATACTTGCTCTCCTTTGTGGAGGCTAAGAAGTGCATAACTGCTAAATTTCTGTGGCTTTATGCATTTGAAATCTGAGCCTAACCATAACGTCCCTGTAGCCTTTGTTTTTTTCAGTAAACACACACACACACACACACATATATATATATATATATATATATATATATATATATATATATATATATATATATATATATATATATATATATCTATATATATATATATATATATATATATATATATATATATATATCCGCTCCAACAGTCCCTCCCCGCAATGCGTCCTATCTCTATGTTTATCATTTACGCAACGTGAAAGTTTAAATGAATGATGGTTGTAACCTCTCACTGTCTCATACTGAGGAAGGCCGATTGCCCAAAGCGCTTTGTGAGATTAAAACTTTTGTGAGAACCTATCTTTGGAGTGCTGCCTCCTGTTTCCCGAGCATTGCGGGGAGGGACTGTTGGAGCGGATATTGTTGTCGGGTGCACCCCCGACTGGCAGGCACCCGCCTTGGAGTGCAACAGGCTGGTGCGAGTGGAGCCTTCATATATAATATATATGTATATATATATATATATATATATATATGTACGTATGTATGTATGTATGTATATATATATATATATATGTATATATATATATATATATGTATGTATGTATATATATATATATATATATATATATATATATATATATATATATATATATATATATATATATATATATATATATATATCCAGCCAAACACTCTCCTTAGTGAAAGAAAGAAATCCGGGCCACTTTTAGAGTTTGCAAAGCGTATTTAATTCAAAACATTGTTTTGCCAAACCATATGTTGCCTAAAACAGACTTCTATTGGGTGAGTGAACTTTGATTTTTTCAGCGTGTCTTTGTTTGATTCGTACACCACAGTCTGCCTTCACTTTTTCATCACGAGTGCAGAACATGGCGTCTTTTGTTTCAAGGGCAAGTGGCTGGATACACATAACATGTATAGTGTGTTAGTGGTCTGTTAGAGCTCAGCTGGCGGGTGCATACAATACCCCGCATTCACCAGAAACAACTGTTTCGAAAATAGCATCGAGTAGAAATCAACGACGTAATGAGGAGGCTAATCAAATGTTCGCTGATCTCTGGTCTTCTACAACCGCGAGTGCTTCTGAGAACGTTAATCAGAAAAATAGCATGTCGAATAAACTAGGATTATGGAAAACTCTCTGGAAACTCCTTGTAACTGAACAGAACAAATGGTGGGAATCCACCACCCTCCAAAAATACATCGAAGTAAATAGGGTGCCTAGAGGATTGCGAATTTACACGACACCGACATTCGCAGATCCCGACACAGACAGGTTGAAGAATGGGCTGAAAACAGCCATGGCTGCTCGATAAGAATGTTGAAAATCCTTGTCAAATATGCAACAAAGCATTGTGAAAAACTGGCGGAAGAAATTGAAACCGTTACAAGTCAATTGAAAGCTTTATTTGAGAATGAGAAAGACTTTGACAGCGAAATGGCCAAATATGACGCCAAACTGGAGAAATTGGAAAAAGAAATTCGAGAAAAAAAGGAAAGCAAATTCACTAGAGACCGCAACGATTATGAGTGCGGCCAAGTGCTGACATTTGCCAAGAGATATGACCATTTGCAGACTGTCACTACAGTATCTGGACCAGTGACACCTCAAACTATGAGTAATGCGCAAGTGACCACAACAACTGCAAGCGATTCCAGAGAGAATACTGCCTTAACTGCGGGGACCAGTGCCCAAAATGCACCTAATGAGCTCAAAAGACAAAATTTTATTGGAATTTACGATGGTGGCCCAAGGGAGACTAACAGGGCAAAACAAATCCAACGAAAGAGGACTAAAAGGACGAGGTCAAGGCGGGAGAGGCGCCGGAAAATCCAGCTCACTAAACCTCAGCAGCATTTCAAGCCCAGTGGGATCCAGAACAAGGGGCCAAAAGAAAGGGAAATAATGGATACCCAGACTATCATCAATCTATCTCCAAGAGAACTGAATGAAGCAGAGAAAGAGGTACTGTCTCTTGGATTATCTTTTTGTCCAACTTCATCTTTTGATTATACCCAAAGTCGAATTGACCTTTTTTATTTTACCAGAAACTTACGCTTAAAAAAGTGGTATGCTACTAAACTTAACACTGAAACTCGAGAAGCTGTACAGGAACCCACAAGTATCACTGGGGGGGATGTTGAAACCCTACATCTGCTTCATGAGCTGAGGGGTGACTCGAAAATCATTGACAACCCTATGCTTAACCTAATCAATGACGATTTGCGAATTGACCTTAACTATCAGAGCGGCTTCAGGCCGAAATCTGTCTTTTTACCACAAATAGTTAATGAATCCATTGACATTTTTGAGAGGGCCATGGTTAAAGAGTTGGATAAATTGTCTAAACAAAAAAAGAATTTTTTGAAATGTAATTTAACTGATGTACAGTTTAAAGCTATCAAGACCCTTAGTAATGATAAGAGTATTATCATTAAGAAAGCAGACAAAGGGGGGAACATGGTGGTGTTACCACGTAGCATGTACATTAATGAAGGATTGTCACAGTTGGGAGACAGCACTAAATACGAGAAGAGCAATAGAACTAGTTACAACACGAGTATCACACGATACTCAGAACAACTCAATGATTGGAGGGAGAGAGGTCTCATCAGTCGGGAAGAATTTAATTTTCTCCACAATAAATATCCCAAGATACCTGCCCTCAATCTATTGCCAAAAGTACACAAAAGCATGACTGAACCCCCAGGGAGGCCGATTGTCTCCTCTAGAGGTAGCTGCTGGGAGAACACTTCCAGATATGTAGATTTCTTCCTGCAGCCCTTAGTACAACAACTGCCTTCTTATCTGAGAGACTCAGGTGAGTTTTTTACTAAAATCAGTGATGTCACTTGGAACCCCACTTGGTTGCTCATGACTCTTGATGTTAACAGCATGTACACATGTATCCCGCACCAGCTAGGTATCGAGGCATGTAGGCATTTTCTTAAGGCGCGCTCCATTTCCTATTTACTCCACACTGAAATGCTGCTTGACATGGCATTTCTGTGTCTCACTAAGAACTACTTTCTCTTCAATGGCAACATCTACCACCAATTGTTGGGGACTGCGATGGGCACTTGCTTTGCCCCCAGCTTCACTGGTCTTTACCTGGGCTGGTGGGAGGAGCGGGTGGTCTACCAGTCCCCAACATATCAGAGCAAAGTTGTCAGATGGCTCCGCTACATTGACAATATTTTTGTCATATGGTGCGGGAATCAGGAGGAGGCGGATAATTTTGTTGAAACTCTCAACATCAATGACTTTAATCTTTCCTTCACCAGTCACATTAGCGAAGTGTCCATTGATTTTTTGGATCTTAAAGTTGAAAATAAGAACAACGCTCTGAGCACTACTCTGTTTAGGAAGGAAACGGCGGGCAACAGCCTGCTACATGCCCATAGTTGTCATCCCTTTAATCTCATGTTTACTGGAACAAAAAGAGAAGGATTGTGAGTCAGAATCCAGTGCGACCAGTAGATTCATTACGGATTATCATTCCCAATCTAGGGAAGTGAGAAAAGAGCTGGGTAAATTTTGAATGTGCTGAAACTGGACAAAGACTTAGCACAGGTAATTTCAGAATACCCCCAAATCACTTTCAGAAGACCTAAGTCCCTCAAGGACCTCATCTGCTCTACACTCATACCAGAGAACCGCAGTCATAGGAACCCGGTGCAAGGATTTTACATTTGTGGTAGAAGTAAAGCCTGCCGCAATAGTAAAAACCTCAAAGAAGTCCAGCTTAATAAAGAAACAGACAAATTCAAGATCACGAAACATATCATGTGTCTAACTGACTACGCAATATATGCACTTAAATGTCCATGTCAGCTCTATTACATTGGTAGCACAAAGCACCCAGCTAAAAAGAGAGTCCTTGAACACATGCAGGCTATCATCCACGGGGACAAGCAATACCCTATAGCGAGGCATTTCGCATCACACCATAAAGGAAATGCAAATTTACTGTCACTTTGTGTTTTGGAAACTGTTCCCAGCAGGGAAAGAGGAGGAGACAGAATCAAGGAAATGAGGAGACTAGAATCGAGACTGATAATCAAATACAGGACCACACAACCTGGTGGCCATAATTTACATGAAGAACTAACCGAGCATCTAGGTTAGCTTTAGAACTTTGATCTCATGATTATTGCTGTATTTATGTCGTTTTTAACTCTGTTTTTATGAAACTGCAATGTAACGTTGTCTTTCACTGCACTTTAGTCACTGATTGATATAAATTTTCTATGTTTACAGAACGTTGTGATGACACAGTATGGGAATCTGTTCAACACTTATGAACAACTGCACGTTTGAAAGAACCGTTTGACTGGGAAACCGCTCACATATGACAGTATTCTTTTGTTAACCCTGGAGCGTGCCGTCGACTGCTATTGGTGGCCTTTGATCAATTTTGACTTAAGGGTATGGTAGTGCCCAGTGGGGCTACATTGGACACTGGTTATCCAGTCATACCATATATGTTTTTGCCCACAAGGGCAGCACCAAGCTCAAAGATTGTTTGATTGCTTAGCCCACAGGGCTATCACTGCTTGGGATGGAGGAGTGGATAATATTATTTTCCCACTGGGGATGTACTGTGCTTTAAACTCCTTTTCGCTCCACATAGCATGATATGTGACATATGACCTGCACTAGTCTAACGAGAATGTGAGATGGTTTGCACTTTTTTCATTTTTTGCCCACATGACTTACTTTATTGTTTTCTTTCACACGGACAATGAGGGCAGTAACTAATAATCCTAGTGTCTTGCTGAGTGGAATGAACGAATTGTTATCTCTCACTGAACGCGATGGTTTGACACATTATGCTGATTAATTATAACAGGACCAAGCATGTTCCAAACCACTTTAAAAATGTTGTTCACTGTTTAAAAAGAATGTTTGAACACAGCCCGCTTGTACATCAGCAAGTCTGTTTTTCATTGCCATAGGTATGACGCAATACCAGGTGACTTTGTATATTAGGCACGTAATTCAGTATACTCATTCTCGTGAAAAAGCAGGTTTCACCTGCGAAACGCGTTGAGGAAAAGCCTTTTTGAATTAAATACACTTTGCAAACTCTAAAATAAAAAAGAAGCCTTTTTGAATTAAATACGCTTTGCAAACTCTAAAAGTGGCCCGGATTTCTTTCCTTCACTAAGGAGAGTGTTTGGCTGGAAATATTGGGATTCGCTACCCCGTCCGAGGCCCGCCACTGGAAGCGGCCGGGATCAGAAGCGACTTTGTTTGGCTGGATATATATATGTATATATATATATATTTTTTATCATATATTTATATATATATATATATATATCAGAAAAAAGAGCGTGATCATTCATGAAACCAACACCGAGGAATCTAATACCATTATAAATCTGGCTGGCATTGATTTAACCACTGCTGAAAACAACTTCTGTCACCTGGGCTATCGTTTTGTCCGGAATCGGATTTTAACTATACAAGGACAAGAGCGGACATCTATAGGTTTATACGGAAGCTCAAGTTAAAAAAATTCCATCTTCAAAAAGGTAAACAGGGGGACAACAATCATGACTCCATCCCGTATCAAGAATCTAGCATGCCTGGGTTATTAAACTCGGACTATGGGCTTTCTTAGGGACATGCACAGCTTAGCATAAAGTGAGAGGATGGAATCTGGAGCTGGCAGGCAAAGTGGCATGGAAAATTTGGAAAATACTCAGCAGCACCAACTAGATGGAACCAATGCTAAACCGTATACGCCTTTTAAACGAAATTCCAAATTCGTCCCAATCATGGCAAGGGACTCTATTGATGTTTTTAATGAACAATTAGTGGCACAAATAAAGAAGCTCAATATGTCCATCAATAGGGCTAGAATAAAATACACAAATCATGACAGAAAATATCATCAACTTATCGACAAACTCAAAAAGAACCACTAAGTCATAATACGTAATTCTGACAAGGGAGGAAATATCGTGTTATGGCCCTTTGAAGAATACCCGGAAGAAGCGCATAAACAGCTCAATGATGTGGAATGTTACTGATGGATTTCACCAAATAAGTTTAAAGACACCCAGGAGCTTTTATTCTCGCAACTGCTTGCATGGAGGAGCAAGGGTCTTTTGAGTTGGGCGGAGTTTAAATACCTCAAAAAAGAACATCCAACCATCCCAGTGATTTATTTTATACCTAAAGTTCATAGAAATATTAGGAAACTACCGGCAAGACCTATTATAGCTGCCTGTGATGGTCTGCTTGAAAATGTATCAAAATACAAAGATTTTTTCCTGCAAGACTGTGTAAAGAGTCTCAAATCATTTGTGCAGGACACTAGTGACTTTTTGAGAAAGATTTATAACATTGAATGGAAAGCTTCATATTTATTGATTGCGCTTGATGTTTCCTCCTTGTATACCTCTATTAGAAATAAGGATGGTATGAGGGGAGTTGAATATTTTCTGATGAGTAGGCCAATTATCTATGCGCAATATACTAACATGCTGCTCAAAATGTTACTGTTTTTATATATATTTTTATACATATGTGCGGCGGGGGCTCATGGCCCCTGCAGCAAATGTAAATGTATATGTGTGGGGGCTCTTAGGTCCCCCCAGCCCCGGGGACCTCCACTCCCCAGGGATTTAAAACATTAATTGAGGGGTGGCTCTGAGGTCCCTTCAGCCCCGGGGAGTGCCACCCTCCGGGGCTTTAAAATATTAATTGAGGGGGGTCTCTGAGGTCGCCTCAATCCTGGGGTTTGCGGGGCGTCATTGAGGCCCACACACTTTTAATTTTGTAGGGGCGGGGGCCTTGGACACGAAAGTGGGGCAAGGGAGTTGTAAATCTGGAATAGTGTTTTGTTCAACTTTGCTTTCCTTTCTGTATTGTAGAGGATCCAGGGGAAATATAATGGTTTTTGTACAGCCAGTACCTCTCAACCCTACCCCCAAACAGCTTTCTGCCTGTTACCATAGTAACAGTTCATGGAACACTATGTGAGCACAGAGTTTAGAAGTTCACCACACTATGTTGCTAATGGGGTTGTACTTTTAAAGTTTTGGATTGGAACCGTTAGTTGTACCTATAGACTCAGGTACAGATCTGGTAAAGAGTTAGTCTCTGAGTTATACTTTAAATTATGCATATAATTTCTATTGGGGATCGCTACCCCCTCAAAAATAAAAGACGTATATAGTTTTTTAAATTAACTTTTATTAAAACAACAATAAATAACTGGAAACGTAACTTAAAGATAACAATACAATAAAGAACTAGAAACATAACTTTAATAATACAATATAACAAACAAAATGTGATGTGGACTCCAATAGACGTATGGTAGGTAATCTGCAAAACAAAAAAGAAAATTAGTGTTTAAAATTAGATCGATGTGACTAAATGAGGTTATAGGTACAAAGAGAGGAGAAGCGGGCTATTACTACTTAGAGGTAAGTAGAAGGTCCAGCTAACAGCTAGTGCCCACAAGATCAAGTTAATGTCCTTTGAAGCACCGGTTCCTGCCTCGTCATTTTGTTTAAATTCTGAGTGGTAGAAACTTGTATGAGCCATAGCGTTACCTCCGGTCTGCAATGAATCCCCTTTTTGTAAAAGCATGGGTATTTTGCGAGACAGCCGTGATAATATTCGGCTTGCTGTGCAGTTACCTAAGATCTAATGAACCTGTTTAAATTTGCTTCGTTGATATATGAGTGGTTATGTAGAAACACGGGTATCTTGCGAGACAGCCGCGGTAATAAATCGGCGTGCTGTGTGGACAACTGAGCCCTAATGACCCCATTTATAAAAGCTCCACTTATATAAGCTTTGTTGATATCTGGCTGGCTGCAGGGTGATTTGTGGTTGTATGACCCCGTTTATAGAAGCCTCGCTAGTTCTGGCTGCATAAGCGATGTGCCGTGTGCAGTGTATATATCAGATTTAGCAACCTTGACCACCTAACCTGGCGATTAGCTTCAAAACGGCACCGCTTTAATGAGCAACAGCGGTAGCTCCGTGTTGCATAGACTCACAAGGCTGAGGCTCCTCTGAGACTCTGCTACTCACCAACCTGACCCTGGGAGCCTAAAACCATAGACATATGCACTCACTGACATGACTCAGATTATACACCCGTTTTAAATGGTACCCCGGAGACTCTTATTTCTCTATAATACACTGAACTCTCCGGTCCTCTGATAAAACGACTGCAGTATTTAGCATAAATAATGCTGCCATCTAAGAAGTTTATTAATTGTACGCATGTGTCAATACAATCAAGTGGGCTGTTTATTTACCAACAGGCTCCATCCCACCAATTGGTCACGCAAAATCTTCGGTTGCTGAGCAAAGCAATAAGGTATGCCCATTATGATATGCTTAGTTCAGCATATAGATCGTTACCTATACTATAAACCTGTGAAGGTAGTCTGAACTCTGTTACACATCTGCAACCTTTACCAGTGGTTTGTTGTTATACCCACCCCTTTGAATCACACCAGCTCTGAATTCTGTTAACTAGGTCCCTGGTTTTATTAAATAGCATTTGTTAGCAATAAACTACATGTCGCACACTACCATATTCCTTAGAATGGGTATACCTTCAGGGGCAACCTCTGATTTACCATTTAATACCAGAATATTAACATATAGAAGTGACTATTTAGTACTGTTTAACCTAAGTTCCCCCTTGTACATAGCCTTGCGGTGGAAGACCTAACCTGAAGCTTTACCCGCTGGATACTGTTGTTAACTGAACATTATACTTTTTAGGTGAGTTATAACCTCCATCACCTATGGATCGCACGCTGCAACTTATACCACATTGGTATTTTAATGTTTTATTTTCTTTAATTACCCATTTTATCCACAGGAGCACTCCCACTTTATGTTCCACATAGGAGAGTGCATGCACACAACTACTAGTGTGTCGATACACGCTAGTGATACACTACACTGGCATGTGATATGTAGTCAATTGATGCGTTTTTTAAATTCCTGTTGTGATTTGCTTCTCCTCTTTCCTTAACAGGTAATGACAGCTTAACACAGTCAATTCAAGGAAGAAGGGTAATATAGGGATACAACTTATCTCCCCCCGCTTTTTCCAATTGTTTATGGTTTTAATTCACACTAGTGTATACTCATAATACATTAGGGACACTCTGTAGACAGTTACTCCGTAGATACCTGCTAAATAGTTCCATAGGTCCTGAAGAATCATCTGGTAATTAACATTAGCGAGAAACATGTTGACCGGACATTACCCCACTCTGGAAGGTCTCTGGAAGCATAATACCCCAGTCTCACCTTCTAGAATCTCATTTTAATTAAACCAGTGGACCGCCAGAATAAATCATTCCTTGGTACCCCTAGCTTTATTTTAATCACCGATACACATCTACAATCTTTACTGGCCCCACACCCGCACTTCATCTATACAGCTGTTGGAAAAAGATCTCAGCTAAAGAGTCCCTCTTTGAGGTGTTGCCCGTTGGGTATTGCACCGCCGACCCAACGAGGAGCAGGCCCAAATGATGAAGCATGACACCTGCAAAGGTGTGTGAGGGCATTAAATCCAACAAAATGGAAACCCAGGCATAATTCCTCTTTACCCTAACAACATCCTTCGCATCTCTTGACGCATATCTCCCCCTTTCAGGAACGGCTCAGCAATTCTTGAATTAACTAAATGAGGTTAAACATTACAAGTCAAGGTAACACTAGGATTTTACGTTTGCAGTGTGCCTGGTACATTTCCCTTGTGTTATAAGCCTGGGTTGAAGCGGTGTCTGTATGGAAGTGTCTCCTGTGTCAGATTTAAATTACAGATCAAAAGGTCTTTAAAATGATTCAGAGATGAGACAGAATTAGGTGAGAGATCAAGTCATTATGCAGGACAATATTCTTTAGGGCTTATTTAGAAGAGTCTTGCACCACTTTTGTGTTACTTTTTTCATGTTGAAAGTGACCTAAAAGTGGCACAAGGGGCTTGTAAATAAGCTCTTTTATTTGTAATGCATTTAATCTGAGGTATTGTATATCTAGGCCGCTCTGCTTACCTTTTGTAAACACTTTGGCCAGCAGAATTCACAGCTTCAACTTAGTTTTGGATCTACACGTCAGAGTAGACAGCAGCGTCCATATCTTTAAAAGAGGAAGAGAAATGATGTGAGAGAGAGTGAGAAATAGAAAGAGGGAAAAACGACATTAAAACGTGGGAGAGAGAAAGTTATAAATGGCCTCTGTTGTGTGTCTAAGCACGTGCTGATTCATAGTGCACCCTCCAGTTTAGTGATCTGAAAGATAGAATATAGACTTTGTAATAGCATAGTACATACAAGTGCACACAAATATATTCGCTTTATTTATTTGTATACTCAGGATAATGTATTTTTTTAACTTCCACTGTAAGGAGGTATTTGTGCGCTGTTTTTCTTCCAAATTAGTATATTACATGCACTCCCACTGCATAGCGGTGAGTTCTCGATATTGCAGGGCAGATTTACAAGCTCCCTGTGCCACCGGTACATCAGTTTTTGTGACGTACTGGTGGCGCACGGGACTCCTCTACATTTACAAGAGGAAAAGCCACCCTGTGTGACTTTTCCTCTCCTTGTAAATATGGTCCCTTCACACGCAGCACTTTGCGGTAAAGGGGCGTTTCATGGGTGTTGCTGTGGGTGTTCCCGTACAACACCCATGGAACAAGACACATTGCCCAGATTTACGGGGAAATCGTAAATCTGGAGATGCGTCTGCATGCTACATCACCCTAGAGGTGGTGTAGCAAGGCGCAACAAGGACAAATGTTTACATTTCTCCTAGTTTTTTTTCTCTTTCAATGCGTGCTGCATTCTACGCACGCATTGAAAGAGAAAAAAAGCCTTTAGTGATTGTTTTTGTGCAGGAAGGTGCCTCTTCCTGCACAAAAACAATCTCCCCTTGGCGCGGGCATCCTTGCACCATGGTGCCTCTGCCAGCGCATGGCAACTGTTTGTGCGCCAGCGGAGGGGAGAGCCTAGGAATGCGACATAGTCTTGTAAATATGTCACATTCCTATGCTCTGAAAGTGCCGTAGCATGGTGCAGCCAAAGGGCTTATGGTGCCACGCTGCAGCACTTTCTTGTAGACCTACCCCTTGGTACCTAGACTGTTGCATCTCATTGACTCACAGAGTCTGGAGGTGAGTGTTGTTCTTGAGAAGTCAGAGGCAGATTTACAAGCTCCTTGCACTACTTTTCCCATGTTAAAAGTGACACAAAAGTGGTGCAAGAAGCTTGTTGATCATCTGTTCGTCAGACTGTTGTAACCAATCTATTCTGACTGCTCGGAGGTAATTGTATATTTCTACGTAGTAAATGTGCTGGACACTACCTACTCTCTCGTATCACATAGAACTCGTTATTGTTTAGGAAACACGCTTCTTTGCTCACCTAGTGCCATTGGTGTGATTCAATGAGGGTGCACTACGTGTCAAAGCATGCTTCACTGTGGCCAACAGATTTCAGTACTTGCACTTAGGTAAGGTTGTGCACGGCACAGTGGAGAGCAGCGACCATAACTTTAAAAGAGAAAGAGGAACGATGTGAGAGTAAGTGAGAAAGAGAAAGAGAGAAAAAATGACATTAAAACGTGGGAGAGAGAAAGTTTTACATGGAACAGTTATTACTGGAGAAAATACTCGTAGCTCACCTTTTGCCTCCGTTGTGTCCAAGCACGTGGTAGTTTATAGTGCACCTTCCAATTTATCAATACATAATTTTCAGTCTACCTTGTGTCTTATTAGTAATTGGATGCAGGATAATCACTTAAAACTTAACCCCAACAAGACCGAGCTGGTCTTGGTCGGAGGAACCTCCACCCCCTTGAACTCTAACTTTTGGCCATCTGGCTTCGGCTCCTCCCCCCGCCCTGCCAGCTCAGCAAAAAGTCTTGGCGTTATTATCAGCAACGATCTTTCCATGAAGCCCCAGATCAGTGCATGGTATCTTCTTGTTTCTTCCATCTTCGGAAGATCCGTAAGATCTCCCGATTTCTAACCACGGAGGCCGTGACTTTTTGACTGCTGGCCCTTGTAGTCTCCAGGATTGATTACGCCAAAGCTCTTTATGTTGGCATTCCGGCGTACCAGCTAAATCGCTTACAGCTGGTACAGAATCAGGCTGCGATACTAATCTTTCACCAGCCCAGACACCTCCATGTCCGTCCCCTGCTTAAGGCCCTCCATTGGCTTCAAGTGGCCAAACGCAGCAAATGTAAACTTGGCTGCATCATTTTTAAAGCCCTGGCTGGTCTTGGCCCTGCATTTATTTCGTTTCTTCTCCACCGCTATTCTCCCTCACGTAACCTTCGTTCCTCACACTTGGCCCTACTCATCACTCCCACTTTTAATCGTAAAAAACATGGCGGTCTCAGATTTTCTTTTCTTGCCCCCTCTTGCTGGAATGCACTACCATTGGAGCTGAGACTCACCTCTTCTTATCCTCACTTTAGATCTCTTCTTAAAACTCTACTGTTTTGTCAAGCCCATGGATAATCACTTTCTTTTAACACTCTCTACACTGCTGAATGTCTGTCCACCATGCGCTCACAGCGTCATGAAACCGCTAGGTGTAAGTGCGCTATACCAGTGCTTTTAACATAACATAACATAACATTTAGTGATCTGAAAGATATTATAAAGCGTTAGTAATAGTATAGTCCCACTTTCTCCTTTGACTGATGACTTGTTGTTGTCGAAGCAGCTTTCTCAGAAGTTGTTACGATGGCCACGCATCATCGCAGAACCCTCGAAGATTGAGTTTTAGAAGTACTGGGGGGGGGGATGCCAATTTGTGAAACACAACCTGTGAGATAAAAAGGAAGTTAACGTTTGTAATTTGTTTATCAAAGGAGAGAGGAAGTGACAGAGTGACTGCAAAGAATATTCGCAGCTCAACTTTCTGTCACCAGTGTGTTTTTCACCACGTGCTGGGGCATAATGCACCATGAATCTCTACATCTGAAAGATAGTAAAAGAAAGATGTTATGATTGGTAATTGTTACAATTTTAATGTGGAGTTGGATAACATCGCCCTTTCACACACGTTCCTTCTCACATTTAAAATAACTATTTTTATAGTTCATATTCCGGACTTTTGAGCGATTATAAAAATGTTCCTGCTATTGAAAAAAAAATATATACATGTAATTTGATACACATATAGGACTGCGTTTTTCTAAATTGCTGCGTGTTTTTTTTTATCCAGTCTGCTACAGCCCTTCGACTCCCTCCGATGGGTACCCAGGCCTCACTGCTCACCTTTTTGTGGATAGGACACCTTCTACATCATGCAGTCCCGCTCTGCAACTATGAAGTCTCACATATAGTGCTGAGTCTTGATATCTCTACGGCTAACGACATACTGGTGCTCCCATCATCATCATCGCAGGTTCTTCACTCGCTCAGTGCTTCGGATATCACTACCACAGTGACCAAAGAGGCCATGCACGTGGTAGTGGGCCCCTGTGTTCGGTAGTTTGGGCCTACATGAAGCGTGTGAACGACCAGGTCATCACAGCGCTTGCGATGGGAGCAACTCTAAAATGGAGTACAGCACGTGTGCCTCGTCTTTTTTATAGATAGGGTCACATGTGTAGTGATGTATGTGCTGGAGGGGTGTGGTGTGGGTGTATACCAGCCATGAGGGAGTGTGTGTGCCAATCTAACAACTAGACCTGGAACTAAGAAATCACTACAATGGAAATCTGGGCCATGTAGTGTTGTTGTGTTTTCCTGGTAGCGTAAGCGGAGTGACCTGTACTAATGTATTCAGCCTCAATTAATTTACCACCACCCCCTGGGGCTTTTAAATGTTGGGAGGGGGGCCGCGCGGCTCCGGGACACTGCAGGAGCTGGCCCTGGGGACGTGGCAGTCTCCAGGGCCTTCGAGGGCTCTAGGCATAGGTACATGCAGTTTGCCTCACACAATACACTAAAAAAGAAGAAAAAGTGATGAGAGATGATTTGTGACGTATTTAGGCTTGAGAAACTGGATAATCAGTAAATGGGGTCTGGCAGTGAAGTGTGTAGTTATTCTGGAAGAAGTCTTTCGGGGTCTTGCGAAAGCAAGTCATCTTTAATAATTGCCTCTCACTGTGTGTACTTGCAAGGTTAAAAAAATATACTTTCAACACCTCTTTTTGATTGGTTGTGAAGCATTGTAAGAAGATGTATTAGCGAACAATTCCTTTCCTTGCGCAGATTTTGAAAAACATTTGATTGGCTGTTGTGTGGTTACGTGTACGTTCCTCATGGTAATTTTTATTGGCTTTTTTTTCTATGTGACGTTACGATACACTCACCATGTATGTAGCCCATTTTGTGACGCACTTTATTTTACAATGCGTTTCAAAAACTAGTTGTGGTAGGGTGTTTTTAACTTAAAGTGTGTAGTTTGCTTATGAGTTTGTTGACTGTAAAGGTATTTAAAAATATGCACAAGTTTTCAAAATATTTTTATTGAGTCTTTTATATTCATCATATGGGTGAAATGTAAATTTGTATTCTTCATTTATTGGTATCACACGTTGGCCCACATTTCTTTTATTTTATCATAAGCAGTCATTTCTTAAGTTTACATTATATATGTGTTGCCCCATCATTTTTTTTAAAATGTTTGGGCTATTTTTGCTTTCAGATAAAGAAGAATATGAGTGCTACGACAAACACTCCCTCACTCCTCCCATTTTTAAGTCACGTTTTTCAGTTGACAGGTGTTCTCATTTGCACTGTTTTAGTGCGTCATGTGTTTATGTAAACGTGCCCCTTTCTATACTTTTTAACTTTTGTACAATTTCGAAAATGCTTTATTTAAACTAATTTTTATTATTAAAGAATTTTGTAGGGTGGGGGCCTTGGACGCGAAAGTGGTGCAAGGGGGTTGTAAATATGGAACTATCAGGTACATGCATCAATCTCGGCATTTGCGATTCCTTAATTGCGATTTTTAAGGAATCGCAATTAAGGAATCGCAAATGCCTATGCATTAAGAAATCGCTAAATAAATTGCGATTCCTTAGAATTCCTTAATTGCGATTTGCATTTTGCGAATCGCAATTAAGGAATCCCTTCCCATTCATTCCTATGGGCCTAGAGGCCCATAGGAATGAATGGGAAGACAATCTCAAATTGCGATTCGCAATTAGCTAATCGCAAATTGAGATTGCGATTTCAAGGGAGCAGGGGTGTCCAAAGGACACCCTGTTGCACCCCTGAAATCAAACAATGCACATATGTTATGTACACACATGCCCTAAGGGCATGTGTGTGCACAACATGAAAGTTAAAAAAATGCACAAAATTGCATTTTTCTAACATTTCGCAAAATTACCATGAGGTCCAACCTCATGGTAATTTTTTCTCTCTAATTGCGAAATCGCAATTTTTTTCAGTTTCATGCATTGCTTTTAAGGAATCGCAAAATTGCAAATCCTTCAAAGCAATCGCACTTTAAAAAATCGCAAAAATAGCAATTTTTTAACTTTTTGGATAATGCATCCCAAATAGTGATTTGGGAATCGCAAACGGCCAAATTTTGCGATTCACACCGTTTGCGATTCCTAAATCGCTTGATGCATGTGCCTGTCAGTGTTTTGTTTTACTTTGCTTTCCTTTCTGTCTTGTAGAGGATCCAGTGTAAATATAACATTTTTGTACAGCTAGTACCTTGCAACTCTACCAGCAAACGGCTTTCTGACTGTTACCATAGTAACAGTTCATGGAACAGTTTAGTGAGCACAGAAGTTAGAAGTTCGCCACACTATGTTGCTAATAGAAATAGTCACTTGGTGGAGTTTTCCATTTTTTCCATAGGAACCGTTAGTTTTAGAAGTCAGTGGAAAATATAATAAAAATAATAGCAGGGGTTCGCTGGTGCCCTAACTCTCCCAGGCCTTCACTTACGGTGGAAGGGGGGTGCAGTAGGCTGTGGAAATTATATCGGAAAAACAACAATGCGGCTTATTGCATCTTTTCTTTAATATAATGTGGAATAATGTTTATTTATTAGGCAGTGTTCACTTTTGTTACAGATACAGTCACTTTGTTACAGGCAATTTATTAATATGTATGACGGCGTGTTCTGTAGGTGTGTGTGATACAAATTTAACATTTAATTGGCTAAGGTGTTCTAACAACAATCTTATGTTCATTTGGGTGTGACCTATTGAAAGTAGAAGTAATTTCTGTAATTCACTTGTGCTCGGAGAGTTGCAAGGACATGTAATTGGCTTTTATGTTGTATGGAGGACTTTCCTGAGCTTTATGTTGGTTGGTTGCGAACTATTGAAAGTAGAAGTGTTGTCAGCCATTCATTTCCACTCTGCGGAGTAGGAGGGACATCTGATTGTGTCAGGACTAGGGCGCATTGCGGTCTAGGGCCCGCCCCACTCAGCAGAGGTTTCTATCTTCCGCCATGTCTGGTGCCATTATGTGGTAAAATGCACCAGATACCTCTGGGAGGACGTTGGTGGCAGCAATGTTCAAGAGGACTTCATTTGTAAGGATGACCATTGCATTCTGTTTCAGTTTGTGCAAAGCTCCTATTTTATATGTATTTTCCGCCAGATGCGTGAGGTTTCACACCCTTGTCGCATGCGTGAGATTTGGCAAGGGCGTTGTCACGTCGATGTACGCGACCGTGCCCAATCTTCTGTGCTCACTATTCTGCGTGCCTTGTAGGCGTGACAGGCTGTCCACGGAGCTCCGATCTTGTTTTAGGTCCTGTGAAGCCTTTGCAGATTGCGGAGTAGCAGCGGTGAGTTGACCAGTCCTGGGAGCAGTTTCGTTTCGAATTCTTCAGCGGTGCAGCAGTTTCTGGCTTTATTCCTCGGTGAAGAACGTCTTCGAGAGTCCTGTGAAGCTGCTTCGCTCTTCGAGTTAGTAGAGTAGGTCGTACTCTACAGGTAGGAGGAAAATATAAGCCAATTCAAGATTTCATGGTCAATTTCAAGAGTTTTGAGATAAGGCTTATTTTGATGAATAAGGTATAAAGACTAAAGAAGCATTTTATGTTAGTTTCAAGGTATGTTTTGGCTCATTCAATATTCCTTGTGTAATTGTGGCGTATTCAAAATTTCTTCGTTCTTTGTATAATTGTGGCGTATTAAATATTCCTTAATTTCTATATTGCTTTTGTGAAGTGTGTAAAGGAGTTATTTGCAGATACAAATAAGACACAATTTCCTGTGTATATTTCGTTTAGGTGTATATTCTGCTAAAATTCTGTTTGAAAAAACTAAATATCAAGAAAGGAAGTCAAGTTGCTAGTGCTTATTTACATATGTAAGAACAGCCTTTTTCTACTGAAACTGAAGAAGATTTCACTAATAGGCTGACTTGGTCAATAGAGAGAATAAAAGACCTTTGGATTAATATTATTTTTTTGGTCAAGCAAAGCAATAGAATATTTGCAACAATAACTTTTCCTTTTCAGATCTCCTTCCCAGCTGTTCCCTTCCTAATCCCCTTTTCCCCCCGCTTGATCACTTCAATATTCTGTGTAATTATTACAATCAGAATTGGAGGTATCGAGAGGTGGGCCCTTATAGCATCACATCAGATCCTGAGGAAGACTTCGTCTGACAGATTGGCTGACGTGTTTTAAGGAGGACCTTCCTAAGCTTAATGTTTATTGGCTGTAAACTGTTGAAAGTGAAAGTGTTGTTAGCGATTCCTTCCTGTTTGCAGAATATTAGGGTAACGTGTTCCAAGCAGGACCCAACAAAGCTAAATGTTCATTGGCTGTGAAGTATTAAAAGTAGAGGTTTTGCTCCTTATTGGGTGGGAACGGTTCACTGTTGTCAGTGATTTTGTGACGCACTTCCAAAGGAGTATAGGAAAGGAAAGTAGTAGAGGGCAGGTTAGGAACACTATTAACTCCGTACAGTGCTCATAAGGTGGTGGAGAGGAATTATGAGGGAAAAAATTGTTTTATATCTTTCAAGGGTCATTTATATAATTGCCGTGTGGTGTATAAATCACGGCGGAAAAATGACAGTGTCTTGCACTGGTTTTTTTTTATCAAGTTTACGGGTGACATACTTCTTAGGAGTACTATTTACTTATAATGTGGTGTTTACTTTCTCTGATGGGGAGGTGTGGTTGCGCAGCAAAACTTTCAATCTAGGTTTGAAACAGTTTTTATTAAGCAAATACAAATAAACTTTCTTCAGAAACTGTTGCTGTATATATGAAAGGGGTGAGAATTAAAAATGGAATTTCATAAAATATCAGTTAAGCATGGCCACACCCTCCTTTTTTCTGCTACTGTTTGTAAAAGTGTTTCCCCATATTGTTAATAATGTAAGAGGGCATCAGTTACTTTTAGATAAAGTAGAATAGAAGTGCTACAGCAAACACTCCCGCACTACATTATCTGAGGTCAAGAGAACAAGTAAAAAACAGTTAAATACAAGTGACTTCATAATACATAGAAATGTATGCATTATTATTTTTCCAATTTGTATTCTGTAGAATTCTGGAACGTTCTGTCATAGTGCTTAGAGGTTGCACACTGTTCCGCTGACAAATCACATACTCACTTAAGAATATATAGGATGGTACTCTTATAATATACAGTACTGGTCCTATATATTCTTCAGGGAGAAGGTGAACAGGAACCACAAATAAGAATAGAAATTAGAAAATAACATTCAGAAATGTAGGGTTTATTAAATGTTTAAAGTAACAAAGTATGCATGATAGCTATATTTTGTATTCTGCAATTTTTTAGAATATGTTTCTTGAAAAAAATATATACAGATATATATTACAGATGTCACTGAAAAATCTCCTATTCCTCTAACTATAGGACAATCTATTACAACATACCTCCGAACTAAAAACCCCCTACAACAACCTTTGTGCCTGGAACCCAATTTCCACTGAAGACACCATTCGCCTGATGAACACCATTCACTCAGGATCGCCAACCGACCCATGTCCCCACCACATTTTCAACAAAGCAGACTCCATTATCGCACCCTATCTCCGAGACGTCATCAACTGCTCCCTCAACTCCGCCACCTTCCCGGAAAGCTGGAAACATGCCAAACTCAGTGCCCTCCTGAAGAAACCTACAGCAGACCCCACTGAACTAAAGAACTACCGCCCCATTTCGCTCCTCCCATTCCCTGCCAAAGTCATTGAGAAAGCCGTCAACAGTCAACTCGCCGCCTTCCTCGAATCCAACAATTCCCTCGACCCTTCACAGTCCGGCTTCCGAGACAAACACAGCACAGAGACCGCCCTCATCGCAGCAACAGACGACATTCGAACTCTACTGGACAACGGAGAAACTGCTGCCCTCATCCTACTTGACCTCTCCACAGCCTTCGACACAGTCAGACATAGCACCCTTATACAACACCTCAGGATCGTCGGAATACAAGGAAAAGCATTGGACTGGATCATCTCGTTCCTCGCAGGAAGAACTTAGAGAGTCCGCCTCCCCCCTTTTAGATCAGAGGCCACCGAAGTCATCTGCGGCATACCCCAAGGATCTTCACTCAGTCCCACTCTCTTCAAAGTATACATGAGTCTCCTCGCATCCATTGCGTGCCAACACAACCTCAACATTATCTCCTACGCAGACGACACCCAGCTGATCCTCTCTCTCACCAAAGACCCAAACACCGCCAAAACCCAACTACACGAAGGGATGAAAGAAGTAGCCGAGTGGATGAAGAACAGTCGTTAAAACTGAACTCGGACAAAACGGAAGTCCTCATCTTAGGATCATCCCCCTCCGCCTGGGACGACTCATGGTGGCCACCGGCCCTGGGAACCGCACCCATACCAACGGACCACGCACGTAACCTGGGCTTCATCATGGACTCCTCCCTCTCGATGACCAAACAAGTCAACGCCGTCTCATCATCATGCTTCAACATCCTACGTATGCTCAAAAAAATCTTCAGTTGGATCCCCACAGAAACAAGCAAGACGGTCACACATGCACTGGTCACAAGAACAGACTGGACTATGGAAACACCCTTTACGCCGGAACCACAGCCAAACTACAGAAAAAACTCCAACGCATCCAAAACGGCTCAGTCAGACTCATCCTAGACATCCCCCGCCAAGCTCACATTTCCGGTCACCTGAAAGACCTCCACTTGCTCCCCGTCAACAGCAGAATAACGTTCCGCCTCCTCACCCACGCACACAAATCCCTCTACGACCTAGGACCCGAATACCTCAACACGCGCCTGTCCTTTTACACCCCCACCCGCCAACTGCGATCGTCCAATCAAGCCCTCGCCGCAATTCCACGCATCCAAAGATCCACCATGGGAGGAAGATCCTTCTCCTTCCTAGCGGCCAAGACCTGGAATTCTCTCCCCACCCACCTCCGCCTTACACAGAACCACCTCTCCTTCAGAAAACAACTAAAAACTTGATTATTTGATAAATAAAGCTCCCCGCCTCCCTCCAGCGCCTTGAGACCCTCTGGGTGAGTAGTGCGCTATAAAAATTTTAAACTTGACTTGACTTGAACAGAATATCCATAATGAAATACTTTCGAGCGGTAATTATTTACTGAACTTCATTTCTCCGGGAGGTGAAAAAGTTTGATCTTCGTGGCGACGGGTCATAAACTCCTCTGAGATCATGACTGTGAGATTTATAATATATATATATTTTCACAGAATATAATGATCACAAGGGGGGAACAGACTAAAAACCAAAAGCCGGTGACGTTGCTTATATATCTTTACTATTTGTGCCGACGTATCATGAACTCCACTGAGATCAGCATAACTGTTAATGTTATAATATACATATTATTAGTATATGATCTCTAGGGGAAAACACAGTAACAACTGGAAGATGGTGACGTTGATTGTAAATGTTTAGGGTTTGAGCCAACGAGTCACCAAAACCTCTCAAGCGGAGTACAGTGTCAACATTATAATATAGAAAGTCACAATATATAAGGTGAAAGGAGCCAGAAAAGGAGCAATGTATGTTGTAATCTATCTGTTTCTGAAAACAAGCTGCTGACGTTACAGAGAAAAAGCGAAAAACATCCAATCAAAGTTTTTTTCTAGATGTAAATGTTTAAATATTGACAAATAGCCACAAATGATAACTAAGTACTATGCCTATGCCATATTGCAACAACTTACAACTCCGGAATATGTTTGTTGACGCAAAAGAAGAATCCGATGCTAGAAAAGGGAACCTGCATCACAGATTAGCGACTCAGAAATAACTCGCGAAAACGAAACTAATTGCACAGTAGGTGTGGTTTATATAGCTTTGGTTCTTTAATACTCAATGGCAGGAAGATTTGCTCTGCCTATGTAGATGTCACATTTTACAGTTTACACATGCTGACTTTTTAACTGTTTTACTTCTGCACGTGCTGAGAAAAGTTACAAACTGTGAAGCTGTTAAGGTTTCGATTTCCATAGTAACACAAATAAGGTCATTATTATCTACATACATTGGAGAGTTTAAAAACTTTTACTCGGTACAGTGTGTTTTTTGCATTCTCATGATTAAAAACATCTAAATAGAAGATATAAAAGCAATATTGTTTACAATAGAAGAAAAAAACAGATTAATATTTGTTATTGCTATGCTTCTTAATAAAAAAAATGCTAGCATTCGTAAATCGTAAAGCTACCCTCCGAAAGGTGTGCTGGCGCTTGGGGCGTTGGGAAGATCAAGCAAGGTATTACTTACAGTGAGATAGTGGTAGGCTAAGATGTCATAGGGTATAACATGGGACATGGCATGAGAACAGGTCTCTGCAACCCACCTGTATGGTATTGAATAGAAAGACATGCTTGGCTAGTAGAGACCAGGGACTTTCAGGATTGAACGAGACCAAATTGCTCAATATTAAATACGTCACAGAGTGTGTTTTTAAATACTCTTTCATATTTAGAAGGACAGGATAAGTTATTGTGTGTAGCTTTTCTTCTCTATGTAAATATGTCCTCATTATACACACTACTTTGTGTTAAAGGGGCGTTCTATAGCTGTTTCTGTGAGTATTTTCGACTTATATAAGCAATGACTAATTTCTAATTATGTTAAAAGGTGAGTACTGGATAGGTCTTTAAGGATTGATGTGTGTGAAAACACATGAAGTATTCAAAAACTAGTGTGAGAATGGTGCCTAAATACACACAGATTCACAGTGTTATTCTAGACAAGTAACAGTATCCTTTGCATTTTACTAAAACACATTTACTAGTTTGGAAGGGGTAAGGTGAATAGACATATTCTACATTTTTTAGTACTGCATTTTTTTATAAGAGCCTGAATCATTATCCATAGTCATAAGCAGTGACTGATTTCAAATGTTATGAAAACTTAATTACATGATATGTTTATAAGCAATTATATTTATATAACCTTATGAAGTACTCAAACTCTACTGTTGTAATGTTATTAGACAATGGTATTTACATATTATTTTTTTGGGGCCAAAATAGTTGATAAATCTACTTTTGTATTATGTACTAAGAAAACTGTTAAAGTGAAGTGTTTATGTTTTGTGCAAGTACCTAGAGCATAACAGATTTGTTATGGATAAAGAGGAGAATATGACCGAAGACACATTGAAAATGAGCAACAGTTTAATTTAAGTACAAAACAGGCAGCGAGACTAAATTAGAGGACATTAGTACTGCAGATATTACCTGTGATTTTGAAAATGAAAGCAATGATGCCGATTTTTTGGAAGCACTGGATCACGTAGAGTTACTGGAACCTATAAACTCTGAAATGGCAAACTAGCAGTATGATCTCGAAGAAGTACCAAATAAACTCCCCTTAGAAGCTGTGTTAAAATAAGAGATGTCTGAAGAATAATTTTATTGTTTAATATTAATAAAGCATTGAGCACTAGTATGCACTTATCCATTCACTGTACTAAAATTCAAGCACTTATAGATTCACTCAGACACACTCTTTACAGTATTCTATTGATTCAGTCAGTAGCCAGTACTTATGCAGCGAAGTAGGCCTTAGGACAAGGACTGCTTCAAAGCCATATGCTGTATGCATACAGTCCTCTATCCACGTACAAACAAATTAGCATTTACAAAACCTATGAAATTCACTGAAAAAAAACAGAGTTTTCACACACGTTATAGTTAGGAATTAGGATTTAAAAAACCTTAGAAATTCACTGAAAAAACCATAGGTTTCAGGCAGGTTATAGTTAGGAATTAGCATTTAAAAAAACCTTAGAGATTCACTGAAAAAATCATAAGATTTAGGAATGTTATTGTTAGCTGGACATTTCACTCATACAAAACCATTGAAATTTCTCTGATGACTGGCTGCCCGTGGAAAAAAGGATAATTTTTAAAATTTGCTGCATAATTTATAAAACTCTCAACGGCAATGGACCCATGTATCTTGCAAATAAGCTAAGAAGGTACGCACCAGCCCCATCTCTCCGCTCATTCAGCAAACTACTTCTAGCCGTACCCAAAATGCGAACATTATCAGAACGGGGACAGAGCGTGGAACTCTCTTCCTATCCAGCTACGTGATGAACGCAATCACAAAAGCTTACATGCACCTAACAAATACCAAATACAAATACATACATACACCTCAAATGACATCACTGATGACAACACTGAAGACATCATCCAGTGAGTGTGGTTTGGTTCCATATTTAAATATGTATTATATATATAGCAATCTGCATTGAAGAATGAGTGGATGTATAAGTGTCTAGAAGGACGATTTAGTAGTAGTGTGATTGACTATTTACTTGACTAATTTATAGTGTCTCTCTAAATATATTGGATAGTTACTAAACTGTGTGAATATCTGTATTACTTTCTCAGTTGTTGTGTAAACTGCTGCACCAGTTAGTTACTAGCAATGTGAATGTCTAGATTAGTTATTGGTTAGTTAACTGATTATTTGTATGGTGAGAGTGAATCTGTGTGTGGTTCGGTGGGGGGTTTGTGACTGCCCAAAGATGTGTCAATAGTTGATTCAGTAGGTATATGATGTTAAGACTACATGTTATAATGCTTGTTTGGGTGAGTGAATATGTATATGGATGTGCTGATGAGCAAATATATCTCTCAATGGTACAAGTCCAACAAACTATAATAATAAAAGGCAATTTATGTGACATTTGTTGTATACAAACAAGTATACATAAGACTCAGTGAGTGCATGAGGGACTGTATGGATAACTGTATACATGTAAAAGTATTTTTATAACACACTAAGTATGAGTTACTGTCTATATCATTAAATGAAGTGGTGTTTGTATAAGTGTGTAGCTCAGTAAATATAAGTATGATCCATTGTTTGCATAAGTGAGCAGGATGACTGCATAAGTAAATAGGATGTGTGCTGGTGTGTAATGTCAATATAGGGGTATACGTATATTTCATAGTGTTCTATTGATCATTGACAGCATGTATGAGTGAATCTATAGATAATTGATTACATGTTTTTGTAGATCTAAGAATGGCTGAGTGGGGTTTCAGATACTTGTATTAGTGTGTCAATGGATTCAAATATGGTACTCTATATTTTACAGTGAGTGATGAAAGATTATAGTAGTGTATGATGGGGTGTATCTGATTGTCACGTGGATGATGTCATCAGTGATGTCATCAGTGATGTCACTGACCATGACTGACCATGACATGAATGATGTAATATGTGACATCATCACCAGTGGATTGCGGGTGCGAGAGTTACAGTTAGTACAACTAATTATAACAGAGGAATTTCAATGGTTTTGTATGAGTGAAATGTCCTGCTAACTATAACATTCCTTAAACCTATGGTTTTTTTCTGTGAATTTCTAAGGTTTTTTAAATGCTAATTCCTAACTAAAACCTGCTTCAAACCTATGTTTTTTTAGTGAATTTCAAAGGTTTTTTAAATGACAATTCCTAGCTATAACCTGCTTGAAACCTAAGGTTTTTTCAGTGAATGTCAAATGTTTTTTAAATGACAATTTCTACTTATTATGTTGACCATTTCCCCATATTTTCAACGAGAAACCAAATCTGCAATGCTACGTAAAAATCAAGCAATAGTTCCGCTTACCACTTACAAATTAACATCAACATTTAACTACTGTAAGAACGTCGAACATGTACTACATGAATTACATGGAACTCACACCTATGTTTAAAGAGCAATATGTGTTAGAGATTGTAATTATACACTTCCCACATCCAACAAAATCACAATACTCAGCGCCACTTCCACTACAACCACCCCCACGGACCTCTCCTTCCTACTACCTCAGAGGCAGCGCAAAACAGGACAATGAACCTTTCCAAAATGTTATATCCCCTCAACATCACACTGGCCTAATCTACAGAGATGTGACAACCAAGTATGTATAAGGGAAACATCAACAATAATGTACACAACGCTAAGACTACCAGTGAAATACTATACACAATTCACTATAAAAATCAAAAACTTTTTAGTGTGTAGATATACCATTGATACGTGTAGTGTACTGAATAGTGGACGCAACCATATTATCTCAGACACTGGGGAATATTTCGGTCATGTAGCTGTGTTCACCCCTCTTTTGAAACAGAAGCGGAGTAGGCTAGTTCAACGTAAACAACATCAACGTACGACTATTAATAATTAGGCTACGCCTTGGGCGTGGTTCACTTCTGCAAAGAGAAGAGACTGCAGCTCAGTTAAGGTCCCCACCCTGCCATGTGGCTGCCGCCATGACCGCGTGCTTTCTTGATACAGGCCGATCGCAAACTCAGCACCACAGCTCCACAGACTTATGTCTGTATCGACTAGTAGTTTCCATCGACACTGCTGACAGCAGGGCTCACAACTTAAATTCAACTTTGGATCTAAGTGTGTCTTAAGTATCTGTGCTGAGAACTGCCTTCAATCTTTTCACCGGTCAGTAGAGTTGACCACTTGATACCAGTTAAATTCAGCTTTGCATCAACACTACGGACAGCATTGAATCCAGCCTTGCTTTATTTAAGGCAGAGACAATTGTACTATGTCCTCAGATTCTGTGACAAAATAGCATTCTTCGATCTTTGTGTTGACTACTGCCTTATATCTACACTGTGTACAACAGGGTTCACAACTTGAATTCAGCTTTCCATCTACACTACGGACATCATTCAAGATATCCTTGATTTATGTAAGGCAAACAATATTTTGTTAAAGGATGCCACAAAAAATATTTCTCAGTGACTGTAGTGAGTTCTTTTTTCAAATGTACACTGCGATCAAAGGCATTTACCCCTTGATACCAGTGGCACATAAGCACTACAGACAACATAAAATTCAGTCTTGATTTATTTAAGGCAGAAAAACAGTACTTTGTAGTCAGATTTTGTTAAAGTATGTAACAAAAAAAGCATTCCTCGATGTCTGTGTCAACTACTGCCAGCAGTGTTCACAACTTGAAGTCACCTTCGCATGTATACTTCGGACAATGAGGAATTCCACCTTGATTAATTTAATGCAGAGACAATTGTATTGTATGTGTTCAGATTTTTTCAGATAGAATGACGATTGTACATCACACATTCCAGTAGACAAGAGACATTATACCACTGCGACCCCCCGCAAACCGCGAATCATCACAGGGCACACACATGCTGGCTTCTTTCGGTACCACTAAATCACTGCACCCAAGTCATTTCCCTGTAGCCTTATTAAAGCAGAATTCACTAGGCAAAAAACATTGCTCCCAGTACAGCCCCCCCTTCATTACGCATTATTGCAGGGTACATGCTAAATGCCAAAAACAATACTAACTCAGTGGACCATAGATCATTGGAAAGAAGAGTGAACAGTTTTATGTCAGCAATGAGGCATACTATCACTTTTAAATGGAATTCATGCAGAATCCAATCGACAAAAGACATTACCCCAATTACTGTGCCCCCCCTCCCCCCCAGACCATGCATCATCGCAGAATATGTACACGCTAAGCACCAAAAATCACATGACCTTACTAAGACACCATTCACAACACAAAAAACATTACTATCAGTACAGCCTGCCCGGACCACGCATCATTGCAGGCTCCACAGAACCTTCTTGTTTTAGATACCACTAACTCAGTAGACACCAAACTAAGTATAACACCTATCAAACCCTACACAATATCCCTTTATTATCCTTCCTTGAAACATTTATTTTATATCACTTATACATTTAGTTGAATAATAAGATGCATGCTGCATACATGTTTGATCTTCCGCTTCCTCTATGATTGCTGATGATGCACTCTAGATTTACACTTTAGACAGCAGGGTATACAACTTGAATTCACCTTTGCATCTACACTGTAGACAGTAGGAAATTCAACCTTGATGTATTTAATGCAGAGACAATTATACTGTATGTATTCAGATTTTGTTAAAATAAGTTTAAAAAAAACATTGTACAATAACTGTACTGACTACTAGCTTCTATGTACACTGTGCACAGTAGGGTTCACAACTTGAATTTACTTTTTCATCTACACTGCAGACAGCATTAAATTCAGCCTCGATTTATGTAAAGCAGAGAGCAAGCACCTTCAATAGCTGCATCATGTGAACTATGATACCAAACAATATACAAGATTACGCCAAAATGTACCTCCACCACCAGCAGTACCAAGTACCTCTGGGGTATCACCTTTAACATCGCCACTAGACATACGTCCCCAATTTGTGAAAGTTACAATACACTGCGTGAAGAGGAAACATGTGTTATTTTTGAGGAGCAATCAGTACACCCCGTTTTCACAGCAATTGATAACAATTGATGCTAGTTTTTTTTATCCCGTCTCAAAGTTCATATACTCCAGTGTGCTACAGAGAATGATTTCAGTGCAGCCCGTTCATCATCGCATGGTGAGCACATGATAAACACTAGACGTACCACCAACTCAGTACACCGTAAATAATCGCCACGTGCCCTTCTTAAGGCAAAATTCAATAGTCAAAACACATTTTTACCAGTGCGGTCCGCCTGTTCCACGCATCATCGCAGGCTCCACACAAACCGCCCCTATCTCAGTCCACCACAACTCATGAACTCTTTACGATAGAATCTTCTGTGTATTATTTGTCATACAATGCTCCTACCTTTGTACAGTAGAAGTCATAAACCATTTATGATTAAACATCTGTATATGATATCATGATTACTATTCTACTACTTGCCAACAACAACGTAATAAAATGAAGTCGAGCACATGTGCCTGTACCCACTTCAACCATCTATCTGTGTCTGTGTATTTATTGCGTTTGTAAAATGCTGCTCCTCCGCCCTACCACATTATATTTTGCTATAAATAGCGTATGCAACCATCTTACCTGTGACAGTAAGTGTGGGCTATTCCTCCTTTTTTTGTGGTTTTCAGCATATTTATCTAGCACAAAATCAACCCAAAACTAATACATTTTCAGGCACTCGTACATTACGTCATTACTCTACAATAACAGGATGTAGACGCAACTCCGAGGCTCGAACACTGATTTCCAGCACCAAGTTCTACAGTGTACCTGAATAACCACATACGTATAGTTATATTAGCAGCCCTTCATGTGCCAAAAAACTGCAACTTAAACCTTTCACAGCCCTGTATTACTACAGCTACAACACTCCACTGAATGTACAACAAAGATTCAGAAATGCAGAAATGCATCATGTCCACCATCTTTTATGTATGCAACTATGAACGAATATAGAGTCAGTGATACCTGGGGTCAGGTCACACTCACTGCCGCTCGGCAACCTCCATAAGAGGCCAAGTGGGAGGGAGGAGCAGCTGGGAGGTGGGAGCGGGGGGCCAATGGGCGAGGGCACGGGAGACAAAAGGCAAAAGGGGGCGGGCCGCAGGGGAGCAGCGGCAGGAAGCGAGGAGCGGGGGACACAGAGGGTAGGGGCGCAAAAGGAATGCCTAGGAGCAGGAAACCAAAAATACAAAAGTACAAATGCCAAGTTAGGAGAAAAACAGATTAGCGGTACAGTGGAGGCGCAACACAGTCACCAGGGGCACACCAGCGGCGAACCCTCGGCAGCGGCAGCAGTGGGGCAGAGACACGGGCACAGCAGGAGGAGCCATGCGGCATGGGGAGCGTCCTGGGGTCAGGTCACCAAAAGATGAAGAGAAATCAGATGAGGAACCTATAAGATTAATAAAGGATTTCTCCCAAGAATCTAAGGAAATTGTTGGCATAATAAAAAAGAATTGGAAGATTCTGCAGCTGGATGGTACAATAGGAGAAAGAATGGGATCACACCCAACGATAACATATCAAAGAGCCAAAAATCTAAAAATCGGTTGGTACACAGCCATTTTAAAGCAAAAGAACCCAAGGACACATGGCTCAATACCAAAGGCTTCATTAAATGCCACAATTGCAAGGTGTGCCAGATCGAAAACCAGTGACATAAACAACATTGGCTAACAATAAAGTCTGGCACATCAGGGAATTGATAACGAGTATGAGTCAATATACAGTTTATGTGATTGAGTGCTCGTGCATGTTAAAGCATGTGGGAAGCACCATATGAAGAAAAGAATACTTGAACACGTACGTGCCACAAAAAATAAGGACAAGAACAATGCAGTGGCCAAACATGTGGAGCTATACCACAATGGAAACTGGAAATCTCTGTAATTCTATGGGATAGAGAAAATACCAGTGAGTGGATGAGGCGGCAACAAGGAGAAAGTGCTGCGACAAAAGGAATCACGCCATATCTTAAATTGTAGAAGTATGACACCACATGGCTTAAACCAATTGGAAGAATTCTACATACACATTTAATCAAATAAGCAGCCCCCCATAGTGGGCAATCATAGACATATCACACCAGGAAGATAACACTCAATCTGCAATGGAAAATAGGCACTAACAAAGGCACGACTAACCCAATGGAGGGAAGATAGAAGACAAAGTAGGCTACACCTGGTAAAAATACCGTGGTCCTCAGGAAGAGACATGTGTCCACCTCCACTGGAGGGGATAAAACCTGACAAAACAAAAGGCACAATGCACATCGAGTGGGTGGCTTGCAACTGAAACGCCCAAAGTCCATCACCATTGAAGGGCACATAAAAAGTTAACCACATCAAATAGAAATGAACATCTAATGGAGGATGATAAGGATACAATAAATCATGCAGGTTGTTACATTGTGTTTAAGTATGGATATTTACTTGACTTTTATGAACTATTCTGACTTAAGTAGAAATATAACAAACAACCCTTGAGTAATGATACCGGTCCCGAGAGTAGAATCATTAACTATTTTATTATATGTGTAATTGCATTATATTGGAATTTATCACTGTCTTTTCAGCACATTTTCACATAGTAAATTACTGCAAAACAGAGGACTACATCTCCCAGGAGTCGGAGGGGAAAACTCTGTTGTAAACGGAAATGAGGTAATAGCATTTACTAGTAACAAATGTTTAAAAACAAGGCAGACCGTGTAAGCCATATAGGCGTGAGCAAGGTATTTTGCAATACCGAAACGTGTTCGTTGGATCTGTATTTTGCGGATTAATTAAATGATTTAAGAATAAATGAATCACTGGAACATACCTGCTGGGTTGCAACCCTATTTTCTTCCTCGCAAAAGGATTGCTGTATGTTTAGCGGTTTGGTTCAACCACGAGGGTAACATACCTTTTGGAGCACCGAGCAAACCGGAAAAGCGAGCTGCTTTTGGAGTATATCGCAGATACTGACAAAGAGGAGCACCATAGCCTCTCGGGTGGGGGCCTGTCTCAGGTGTGTCAGAATGGAAATATGAAAGAAAAAATATCTGATTTACAGAGGAACTATCTGGAGTATGAACATTAAATAGCACTTACCATTCCTGTCATGTGAAAGAATATATAAAAAAAATGTACACCAATTGCCTCTTTAAATCAACACATGGACACTGGTCCTTCTTCGATGTTTCATATTACCCCTGATCTTTGGCATATAATTAAGAGGTGTTGACCTTGAAACGTGTCATGCTGTTTTCTGCTTGAAAATAAAGAACTTGAAAAGCACGTCGGTGTGGCCTGTTTCAAGTAGCTGAAGGGTGCGTGTTTCTGAGGAATATATATATATTTGCTAGCATGGCGTGGGCAAAGACGTGGCGGCCGTGAAAGGATTTGAACATATATATATATATATATATATATATATATATATATATATATATATATATATTCCACACAAAAGAAAGATCGTGGCACACCTCTTGGTAGTTTTTAATGATGATTTATTTCAGATCATGAAAACCTGGAGGTTATCACAATCTGAAATAAATCAATCTTTTGTGTCGAATAATAGCGAGACACTGCCCTGGTCTCAATGTGAGCACGGACTGTATTGTGCTCCCTCTGCTACAGTACAATTGGAGTGGGGAAAAAAAAAATATATATGTACATGTGGAGCGGATCCGGGATACCGGAATGACCAGAGCCCACCTGTCAGCCTGGAGAGATAAGAGGCGGTGTTGAAGCCAATCTGCTTCGCGCTGGGCTAGGAAGGATTGCCATTCCTGTCCCCGCTTAATTGAAATCCGGACACTTTCAGGTTGAGACGGTTGGGGACTCGAGAAAGCATCATATCCCAGTTGGCAAGTGATAAGAACAGTCGACACCTACGTAGCGCCAACCCGCCCTGTGCAGCATCGCCCAGACTTGATGTTTAACAACAGTGTATGCTGGGACTGGTAGTCACAGAACATGGAGTGACTGACCAGCGATGTCTAATGAGAGGCATGTATCACCTTGGGGGCAGAGCAACGCACGACCAATCGGTACTGGGCAAGATACTATATCTTGGAAACGCGCCCTAAACCTCAAACAACTCACCACTGGCGCTGAAGAAGGCTAAAAACAATGCCGAAATGCATCCGCTGAGAGTGGGAGGTGGTATCTGTTCCTCTTGCCTCTGTGAAGGATTAAAGGTGTTTTTTCGTGTTCCCCTGCTGTGGCCTCGCACTTTGTCTTTGGAGGAGGTGGGAACTGGATATGTATATATATATACATATATATATATATATATATATAACGAAAAGACTTTCTCACGAAAGAATGGAGTTGCACACATCAGGTGGGTCTGAATGTCTTTTATTCAGTATAACGAAAAGACTTTCTCACGAAAGAATGGAGTTGCACACATCAGGTGGGTCTGAATGTCTTTTATTCAGTCCAGGGTTGCTGGCGGTTTTTGCTCCAATGCATTTTGGTCTGCTTCTCAGACCTTTCTCAAGGAGGCCAGTCGCATCGTTGGGCTGAGGGGTGCACAGGTCCAGACGTTCACTTCTTTGTTAGTTCAAATCCCGTTGGTGGGTTGCTAGAGTGCCTCAGTTTGGCCCCCTAGTGGGCGCCGGCTCGGCTGGGAGAGTGCAGCATGCTGGTCTCTGTGGTTTCCTGAAGTCCGTTAATTCTTTCCCTTTGGTGGGTGATGCGTGTAAGTTGCTTTCCACCTGATTCTCTTGCTGGCTACTTTTGATATATAAGTATGTATATATTACCTACTGGCAGCGCCAGTAGGTAGTTATAGTTAGGACCTATTTTACATTGGAAATCTGCAACATTCGATTTCCCATATCTTTGGCGCCGATTGATGAATCTTTGCCAAATTTTAAAAACTCGTGGGGCGCTTTGGTTCGCTAGTATCCTGAATGTTTCGGGGTGATATGTCATGCAGGGCCGAGAAAAAAGGGGGTCCCAAAATGGGTTTTCCCCATGTTATTTCCCATAGGAAATTTTAGACATGGCTACACCCCAAACTGCTGAATGGAATCACACCAAATTTTTAAAAAAAGGTAGCCTTTGGTTCAGAAAGTGCCCTTTTTTAAAAATGGTGTAAATCCGTTCTGTAGTTCCTGAGAAATTCAAAAAATAGTGGTGAAAAAATAATTTTCCCATAGGTAACTTTAGACACTATTATAGCAAAAACTGCAGAACCGAATTACACCAAATTTGGCAAAAAGGTACTGCTTGGCACAGAAAGCAACCTTTTTAAAAAATGGTGTAAATCCATTCGGTAGTTTCCCACAAGGACCTTCAAACCCCAAAAAAGCATAAAAAAAAAGTGTGAGATTCGCGCAC
The DNA here is from genome assembly GCF_964263255.1 of Lissotriton vulgaris. Classification (NCBI taxonomy): domain Eukaryota; kingdom Metazoa; phylum Chordata; class Amphibia; order Caudata; family Salamandridae; genus Lissotriton; species Lissotriton vulgaris. Next base: position 294,962,193 of record NC_141697.1, on the reverse strand, counting down.
CCAGCGTGAATTTCGGCCGATAATTTAAAAAAACGAAGTGTGGCCTCCCGTGCTTCGTTAAAGCAAAGCCCCTGGAGGGGCCAAGTCCCAGGGGAAATATGTTTATTGAAATGGGGGACCCTGGGACTGCCACCCCCGGGGCTTCACTACAATATATGGGGGAGCTCACAGGCCACCCCAGTCCCGGGGGACCACCATCCCCTGGGCACTAAACCTCGGGGCTTGGGGGGGCTCAAAGGCCCCCCCCCAGCCCCGGGGACCTCCACCACCAGGGCTTTTCTTAAATAAGTGCGGGGGCTGTAAGCCCCCCCAAGTCCCAGGGCTTTCAGTATATGTTAGCGGGGGGCTCAAACCCCCCCTGCCCCGAGGACCGCCACTCCACGAGATCGTGTGTTTGTACTTTCCCCTGAGGCGTGAGCCGGGGGTTCTAGGCAGCTACTTGCTATTTTTAAAAACTGTTACCTGATAAAATTGTTTGTTGCTACAATTCGGACCCTTCCCTCAGTGTTTTTAAATTCATTTGCACTTCGCTCCTTTTGCACTGAAACCCTCCTCCCCACTAGGCAGAATCGGCGCTGACATGCTCTCTAAAAGGGTCCCGCCATCTTAGGTGGACTCCGGGGCAGCGCACTAGTTGCTCGCTCACTCCCGCCCCCCGGAGCATTTAAAATCGCGCCCAGCCTCGCGCGTTCAGATCGTGTGTTTGTACTTTTCCCTGAGGCGTGAGCCGGGGGTTCTAGGCAGCTACTTGCTATTTTTTAAACTTTTAAAAACTGTTAACTGATAAAATTGTTTGTTGCTACAATTCGGACCCTTCCCTCAGTGTTTTTAAATTCATTTGCACTTTGCTCCTTTTGCACTGAAACACTCCTCCCCACTAGGCAGAATCGGCGCTGACACGCTCTCTGAAAGGGTCCCGCCATCTTAAGTGGACTCCTGGGCAGCGCACTAGTTGCTCGCTCACTCCCGGCCCCCCTTCCCTCACCATAAAATGAACACCTGGCCCCGGCGGCGCAGCGGGCGGGCGCAACGGGCGTGCCGGCGGCGCGCCAAAGGCGCGCCAAAGGCAAGCCCATCTGCGCCCATCCCGCCACGGCCGCGACAGGCGCAGGACATGCTGGACTAACTCAATCCACTCAAAAGTACTCTGTGAGTAATTTGCTAACGTATAACACCACAGGTAAATGTCGTTGTTGCCCTCCCATGGACCAGATATGGGGTCCTTTTTCGTGTATACCTTGTAAATGGACCTCTCCATAGCCCCAATTTGAGTCCCCAACAAGCTCAGTCCCCACAAGGTCAAGTTCGTCTAAATTTAAGGGTGGACTAATCAATGCACGCTCTATGTGCTGCCATAGTCAGGAACTTAGAGATCTGATCCATGACCTTGGACTGGATTTTCTCTTTGTGACCGGGACTTGGTTTAATGATACTTCTAATCCTGACCTGGCGATCGCCCTTCCTCCCGATTTTAACATTTGTAGACATGGCAGATCAAGTGGAAGAGCGGGAGGGGTGGCTTTAATTATTAGAAGTTCCATTAAATGCCACACATTTGACCTAGAGCCTCTTAAAGGGGCGAAGGGAATAGGTTTCTCCATCACACTGAATGCATCTGCCTCATTTTCGGGAGGCTTGGTCTACCGCCCCCCTGGAAATGCCACCCCATTTTTGGACTCCCTCGGGGATAGTCTAGGACTATTTTTGCTATGTTACCCCCATTTCACTCTTATGGGAGATTTTAATCTTCCGTTGGAATCCAAAAATGATGCGCAAAGTATTAGTTTCTACCAGACCTTGGATATCTTTGGCTTGCATCAATCTGTGATGCTACCTACCTATTCTGCAGGGCATACATTAGATGGTGTTTGTTCCAATTTTCCCGCATTGGCTACATTTACCACGATCCCACAAATTTGGACGGATCATAGCCTGATTCCTTTCAATGTCTGCCTTCAAGAACAGGTAAAAACATCTAGGAAGGGACAGCAGCCTACCAACGACATAAATTGGAAGAAGGTGGCTGATAACATTAAGTCAAACCCTCCCCGGCTGTTGCATGCCCCAGTCTGTAGGGAGATGTGATCCAGGACTCCAGAGGCTTCCATTCTTGGATGCACCAAGTCATTGCAGAATGCGTCCCGCCCAAAGGACGCCAATATAAGGGCACAAAGGGAAAACCAAATGCCCCCTGGTTTTCTCAGGCTCTGGCAGAAAGTCATTTACTTTGTAGGAAAATGGAACGGAAATGGAGAAAAACCTACGATCAATCAGCCAAAATTCTCTATGCCCAACAAAGAAAATCCTATTTGGCCAGCATTAAATTGGCAAAATAAGAATTTTACATCAAGGCCATTAATGAGGCACAGCAGAAGCAAAGAACGGTCTTTTCAATAGTAAAGTCCTTCACTTATCCTAAAGCCCTTCAGCCGATAATTCCTCCATCCGCAGCCTTTTGCAATCAAATTGCAGACTTCTTCGAAGAGAAGATTGTACTTATTCAGAGGCATTTTCCAATCACCATACCCCCCCCTTCCCTAGCCAGCAAGAACAGAGAGAGAACATGCCATATACCCTGAGCACCTTTCAACCGGCCTCTCTTTCACAGACCAGGGAAGTTATCTTGGCTTGTAAATCAGGAGCTCCCTCTGACTCATGTCCCCCATTAATACTCCATCAGTTAATTGATGTAGTCAATCCTGTCATCAACGCGATTGTCAACGCTTCACTATGCTCAGGAGTGGTCCCCCAGAGTGAAAAAAGGCGATTGTTTAGCCTCTTTTGAAAAAACCCAATAAATCCACTACCGACCTGTCCAATCTCCGCCCAATATCACTTCTCCCAGTTTTGGGTAAAATAACCGAGCAGATGGTACTCCAAGAGTTAAAAAACTTCGTTGACACTCACAATATCCTACATCCCCAACAGTCAGGTTTTCGTCCTAGGCATTCCACCGAAACTGCCTTTATTGAGCTCACTGACTCCATTAAATAGAGGGCAGAAATGCTGTCCTGATCCTGTTGGACCTCACGGCAGCATTTGACACCATCTCTCATGAAATCCTGATTGGCAGGTTGAGAGATATAGGTGTAACTGATGTTGCCCTGACCTGGATAGTGTCCTTCCTTACCAATAGAATTCAAACGGTCTCCCTGGGTCCTTTTTTATCCAACGAAAAAAAGGTCTTATCTAGGGTCCCCCAGGGCTCCATCTTAAGCCCTCTGCTATTCAATGTTTATATGGTCCCCCTTATTACATTGATAGAGTCACATGGGATACTGGTAACATCTTACGTCGGCGACACGCAACTTGTTGTCTCCATGGATAAAAATTCCACGAATGCGGAGCAAAAGTTTAAGAGCTGCTTGACGGAAGTTTTCCGTTGGATGGACAAAAACCACCTAAAATGTAACACCAACAAAACTGAAATCTTACCTCTGGGTAAAGATGTCCATTTCTGCCCCAAGGATTGGTGGCCCGAGGATTCACCTGCTCCTCCCCACTCAGTGGAAATGGCAAGAAATCTAGTTGTACTATTTGATTCTGCTCTTTCCTTCGGCCAGCATGTAAGGAATACGGCAGGAAGCTGCTTCAGTATTATTAATCACTAAAAAAGTTTTTTGATTTCCTGCCTACTGACTCTAGAAAGTCGGTAGCGGTTGCGGTGACATTATCGCGTTTAGACTACTGTAATGGTCTAATGGCTGGAGTCAAAAAAAGCCACGCTAAAAAAAACTGCAGAGTGTACAACACGCAGCGGCAAGATTGGTACTTAAATTACCAAGAAGATCTTCCGCCACGGCTCCACTCCAGACCTTACACTGGCTACCCTTACATAAGAGGATCTTGTATAAGATCTTGCTGACCTCTTTCAGAGCCCTTAATAACATAGGCCCGAAGTACCTGGCGAGACATTTTGTACGATATGATCCTTCGCGTTGCCTGAGGTCATCTGGCGGTAATCTAATTAACACCCCTAGATTCAAGTATAAAACCAAGGGAGGTAGGACCCTCACGGTATTGGCTTCCAAAGCATGGAATGCCATGCCTAAGGGCCTGAGACTCCTAGCCCAGGAGAGTGTCTTTAGGAAGAACCTAAAAACCTGGATTTAAAGTTTGTCAGACAGTTTGGTAATTGCTGCTATTTAAGTGTCCATCCTTGTAGTACACACTAGTTCAGCGCCAGGATGCCCCTTCCGGAGTGACAGTCAGCACTTTAGAAATGCCTTATACAATCCAATCCAATATAATACAATACAAGAATCAATTGGTGGGGGGCTCAAAGGACCCCCAAGCCCCGGGTACCGCCACCCCCCAGGGCTTTTCAAAAACATTTGCAGGGGGGCTCATGGCCCCCCGCAGCCCAGGGACAACCACCCCTTGGGCTTCTATTAAAAAAAAACTGTGTGGGGGGGGGGCTTGAACCCCCCCACATGCTCCGGGGATGGCCACCCCCCGGGGTTTAGAAAATGGTGGGAGGGAAGCTGCGCTGCCCCCCTCCTGGAGCCCTTGAGGGCCCTGGGGACCACCACGCCCCAGGGCTTGCTCCTGCAGTGTCCCAGGGTACCTACCCTGGGACACTGCTGTTTGCTATAACAGGGAGGGAGCCTCACAGCTCCCGCTCTGTCATAGCAAACTGCTTTGGTTTTTGGAAGAGAGAGCAGGGAATCCTGTTCTCTCTTCCAAAAATCAGACAATTGCTTTTCCACACAGAGAGCTTCATCTTATCAGCTCCCCATGAAGAAAAGCAATGGAGGCGGGGAGCTGGTGGGACCCTGGGGGGATTGGGGACCCCCACGGTGCCCAACGCAGAGGGCTAGCCAGGGAGGATGCGGTCCTTGGGGCTATTAGTGGCCCAGGAAGCGCCCCCCTCCACAAATTGTTTTAAAACATTTTTTTTTTTAAATAAAGTAATGAAGGGCCCGAGGAGGGGGGCAAGGCAGCCCCCCTCCAAATAAATATTAAAGTAAAAAAATGGCCATGCCCCGGGGGATGGGGCCCCCTGGGCTGATTATGGCCTTAGGAGGGGGCCCACGCAGCCCCCTTTCAATTTAAAAAAATATATATATTAATAAAATAGTGGGCAGGCCCTGGGGGATGGGGTCCCCAGAGCCAATAAATTAGAAAAAGAAGGGGGGGGCCCACAGCCCCCCTTCTTAAAATAAATAAATAAAAGACTGGTATCCCGCCGGAGGCCATGCCCCCTACTTGTATCACTTTGCAAAAACGCCCCCTGGCACCTTTGCAGATGGGAAACAAATTCAACTTGAATACTGGGGGTCCCTCGGGGCCAACTAGTCCACCAGGAACCTCCAGTATGTGCCAGGGGGCTGTGTTGCAGAGAGGTGTTCTGAGGCCACGCCCCTTTTCACACCTATCTGCAAAGCAGCTCTGTGGCGCTGAATGGAGGTAGCTGGTAGCCTAGTTGCATCCCAGGGACCCTCAGGATTCAAGGGGAGTTAATCCCCCAACTAAAAACGCACCACAGGGCTCATTTGCACAGTGGTGATGGGAGGGGACGGGCCTGAGGTGATGTGTGCAAAAACGCCCTGTGGCACGTTTTAAGTTGAGGAATTAATTCCACTTCACCCCTGAGGGTCCCTGGGTGCCAACTAGCTCACGAGGTACCTCCAGTAAGCGCCACAGAGCTGTGTTGCAAAGTGTTTTAAAAAGGGGCGTGGTCTCTGAACATCTCTCTGCAACGTAGCTCTCTAGTGCATACTGGAGGTACCTGGTGGGCTAGTTGCACCCTAGGGACCCTCAGGATTCAAGGGGACTTGATCTCCCAACTTTAAACAGCCACAGGGCTTGTTTACACCGTGGTGAAGGGAGGGGACAGGGTCTGAGGTGACAAGTGCAAACGAGCCCTGTGGAGTGTTTTAAGTTGGGGAAATAATTCCCTTCAATCCTAAGGGAACCTGGGGGCCAACTAACCCACCAGGTGCTTCCAGCCTGTCACCGGATGCAGCGGTTGCTCCCCCTTGCCTCCTGCAGCTTCTGGTATCGTAGCGCTGCTCTCCTCCACAAGTGCCTTGCACTGCTGTTCTTTCATTTATTGATTGTGCCGTGTGTCTAACTTTGCTGACTCTTGACCCGTAATTGGTGCCTGTGTGCTCAACAGTGCCCACGGGAGTATTTAATTTAAATTAGGCATTTCCATAACGTTATTTGCTTTTCTTGTGCCCAATATCGGCGTGTTAGCCTTTGTGTTGTGTTTTTACGTATTGCCATTTGGTTGTGCCTTCAGCCCGTCCCTCCCCCCACGCTCCCGCCTCCCAGCCGCCCCGCCCACCCACTGGCTATCTGCACCGTCCGGTCCGACATTTCCCTGTGACCAGCCTGTCTCCGGACGCAGCGGTTGCTCCCCCTTGCCTCCTGCAGCTTCTGGTATCGTAGCGCTGCTCTCCTCCACAAGCGCCTCGCACTGCTGTTCTTTCATTTATTGATTGTGCCGTGTGTCTAACTTTGCTGACTCTTGACCCATAATTGGTGCCTGTGTGCTCAACAGTGCCCACGGGAGTATTTAATTTAAATTAAGCATTTCCATAACGTTATTTGCTTTTCCTGTGCCCAATATCGGCGTGTTAGCCTTTGTGTTGTGTTTTTACGTATTGCCATTTGGTTGTGCCTTCAGCCCGTCCCTCCCCCACCCTCCCGCCTCCCAGCCGCCCCACCCTTGCTCCGCCCCCTCCATCCTCCATTAATGACAGCGGGACAATCGCGCAGCGTTCACGCACAGCGGTCACGCCCCAGTTGCGCCGAAGATACGCCACAGGTAAGCCCGTCCACGCCCGTCCGCGCCAAGCCCGCACCCAGCGCCAGACCCTTTGGCCCCCGTTCCAGCCACCCCACCCGCTTTAGATACGCCGCCTCCACCCTCTTAGCCCTTAACCCCGGTCGACTTCCCACCTGCGCCCAAGCCGCCCCTGGACACACCCATGGACCCTTCACATGCAACTCCTGCAAGTTCGACGGCACCAAGACCAACTCCTCATCCACTAACACCAAACAGAGACCGGACACCAACCACCTAAAATGCATCCTACTCAACACCTGCTCGGTCCACAGACACGCCATCGACCTCTGGAATCTACTAGACACCATCTCTCCGGACGTCGCCTTCCTAACTGAAACATGGTTGAATGCCTCCTCAGCCCCAGACATCACCATTGCCATCCCGGAAGGCTACAAGATCATCCGAAAAGACCGCACCAAGCAAACAGGAGGAGGCATCGCTATCGTCCATAAGAACTCCATCATAATCTCAACCAGCTCAGACGTCAACCTCGCTAGCGACGAACACCTTCACTTCCAGATCCACACTGACCCCAAGACCACACTCAGATGCACCCTCCTCTACAGGCCACCAGGACCCCGTGCACAATTCAGTGAAGACATCACTGACTTTATCACCCCACAAGCCCTCCCCTCCGAGGACTACATTCTATTGGGAGACCTCAATTTTCACCTGGAAAAAAACAACGACTGCAACACCACCACCCTTCTGGACAATCTCGCCAACCTCGGACTCAAACAACTTGTCAATACCCCCACTCACTACGCAGGTCACACACTCGACCCTATCTTCACCTCCAGCAAACATATCTCCTTCAGTCACACCACAGCTCTCCATTGGACGGACCACAGCTGCGTTCACTTTATCTACAAAAAGACCACAACCCACAACTATCCTCAACCTACTCTGCGAAGAAACTGGAACAAAATCACCATCGACCAGATCTCCTCATTGCTTCTTCAAAACCCCCCTGCCCACTCTTCGAACCCCAACCAAGCAGCCATTAACCTCACTCAATGGCTAACCAACAGCGCCGACAACCTAGCACCCCTGAAAAAACGTCATATAAAACTAGGCAACAAAAACGCCCCCTGGTTCAACGATGATCTTAAAAATCCAAGAAACTCTGTCGCTCCCTTGAGAAAGCATGGAAAAAAGACCCAAACACCAGCACCAGGGACGCCTTCAAAAACGCCACCCGCATACACCACCAACTGATCCGGACTGCCAAGAAAGCCGCTTTCAAAGACCGACTTGACAACGACGCCCACAACAGCAAGGAATTATTCAACATCATCAAAGAGTTTACCAACCCCACTGCCAACTCCAACGACATCACTCCCTCTCAAGCCCTTTGCGACTCCCTAGCTTCGTTCTTCCACGACAAAATCGCAGACATCCACAACAGCTTCGACAACCAACCCGGAGACCAACCCACCCAACCTTCTGCCGTACCTTCACCCCCCTTGAACATCCTCAACGACTGGAACCCAATCTCCACTGAGGACACCATCCGCCTGATGAACTCCATCCACTCAGGATCCCCCACAGACCCATGCCCTCACCACATCTTCAACAAAGCAGATTCCATCATAGCACCACACCTCCGAGACGTCCTCAACTGCTCCCTCAACTCCGCCACCTTCCCGGAAAGCTGGAAACACGCCAAACTCAGCGCCCTTCTGAAAAAACCCACAGCTGACCCCACCGAACTCAAAAACTACTGCCCCATCTCGCTCCTCCCATTCCCGGCCAAAGTCATCGAGAAAGCTGTCAACAACCAGCTCGCCGCCTTCCTCGAAACCAACAAATCCCTCAACTCCTCACAGTACGGCTTCCGAGCCAAACACAGCACTGAGACCGCACTCATCGCAGCAACAGACGACATTCGAACTCTACTGGACAATGGAGACACAGTCGCCCTCATCCTCCTTGACCTCTCCGCAGCCTTTGACACTGTCTGTCATAGCACCCTGTTACAACGCCTCGGAAACATCGGAATCCAAGGAAAAGCACTGGAAAGGATCACCTCGTTCCTCGCCGGAAGAACCCAGAGAGTCCGCCTCCCACCATTTGAGTCAGAGGCCACTGAAGTCATTTGCGGCGTGCCACAAGGTTCTTCACTCAGCCCCACCCTCTTCAACGTATACATGAGCCCCCTCGCAACCATCGCACGCCAACACAACCTCAACATCATCTCCTACGCTGACGACACTCAACTGATCCTCTCACTCACCAAAGACCCTAACACCGCCAAAACCAACCTACATGAAGGAATGAAAGAAGTAACCGAGTGGATGAAGCACAGCTGTCTGAAACTGAATTCCGACAAAACAGAAGTCCTTATCTTAGTTACCTCCCCCCCCCCGCCTGGGACGACTCTTGGTGGCCAGAGTCCCTTGGAAAAGCACCCACCCCGACAGACCAAGCACGGAACCTGGGCGTCATCCTGGACTCCTCACTCTCGATGACCAGACAAGTAAACGCCGTTTCATCATCGTGCTTCAACATTCTTCGCATGCTCAAAAAAACTTTTCGCTGGATCCCCACCGAAACTAGAAAAACGGTCACCCACGCACTGGTTACAAGCCGCCTGGACTACGGAAACACCCTATACGCCGGTACCACCGCAAAACTTCAGAAAAAACTCCAACGCATCCAGAACGCATCAGCCAGACACATACTAGACATCTCGCCTAACGACCACATCTCTGGTCACCTGAAAAACCTCCACTGGCTCCCCGTCAATAAGAGGATAACATTCCGCCTCCTAACCCTCGCACACAAAGCACTTTACGAACTTGGACCTGAATGCCTCAACACACGACTTTCATTCTACACCCCCCCCCGCCAGCTACGCTCCTCAAACCTAGCCCTTGCTGCGGTACCTCGCATCAACAAAACCACCATGGGAGGAAGATCCTTCTCCTACCTGGCGGCTAAGACCTGGAACTCACTTCCCATCCACCTTCGCCTCACTCAGAACCACCTAGCATTCAGAAAGCAACTTAAAACGTGGATGTTCGACAAGTAATTCCCCACACTTCTCCAAGCGCCTTGAGACCCTCTGGGTATGTAGCGCGCTATATAAATTAATTGAATTGAATTGAATTGAACAGTAAGCGCCACTGCACTGCGTTACAGAGAGATGGGCCAGGCCGTGCCCCTTTTTACACCTTTGTGCAACACAGCTCAGTGGCGCTTACTGGAGGTATCTAGTGGGCTGATTGTACCCTAGGGAGCCTTAGGATCTCAAATTAAAACGGCCACATGGCGCGTTGACACAGTGGTGAAGGAAGGGGATGGAGCCTGAGGTGACGTGTGCAAATGCGCCCTGTGGCGCGTTTTAAGTTGGGGAAATAATTCCCCTTTAATCCGGAGGGCCCCTAGGGGCACACTAGCCCACCAGGTGCTTCCAGTAAGCGCTACTGCACTACATTGCAGAGAAATGGTCCAGGCCGTGCACGTTTTTACACCCAACGCAGCTCTGTGGCGCTCCCTGAAGATACCTGGTGAGCTAGTTGGACCCAAGGGACACTCAAGATTCAAGGGGACTTTGGGGCCAGATGTAGGTAAATCATATTTACCGACTCTGAAATACCGAATTTTACTGATTCGGTATTTCAGAGTCGGTAAATATGAAGGGAGGAGATGTAGGTATTTCCGGATGTGGCCCCCCTCCCTTAACTAGTGTGCAAACACGCCCTGTGGCGAATTTTAAGAGGTAGTTTTAATCCCCCTACACTATTATGTACTAGGGAATTCAGAGGAGGCCATGGTAATCACAGGGGTACCCCGACGCATAGTGTTCCCTAGTGTATGTAGGTGTTTTAACTGTATTCTAAGTGTCTTTTAACTTAGCACTGGCTCTAAGACTGGTTAGTCAGAGTCAGTTACCACCAGTACCCATCTGAAAAAGTTGAGGGTACAGGATCATTTTGCAACAAGGCCTCTTTCTGCTCCTCTGTTTGTTCTTTCTGCACGTCTTCCTTCTTCCTGCACTTTTCTTTGTCTTTGAGGAATTCTGTTGTTTCTTTCTGCATTTCTTTTGCTTCTTTCTGTGTGTTTTTTCTTCTTTCTTCACATGTCGTTTCTCTGTAGGCATTGGTAGAAACTAGCATTTAATAAAACCTCAGAAATTCACTGAAAAAAAACAAAGGTTTCAGGCACGTTATAGTTACAAATTAGCATTTAGAAAACCTATAAAATTCACTGAAAAAAACATAGGTTTTAGTGGCGTTATAGTTAGTTGGATATTTCCCTTGTACAAAACCATTGAAATTCCCTGTTATAGTTAGTTCCGCTAACTTTAACTTGCGCGCCTGCAATGCACTGCTGATGACGTCAAATATTACATCACTCATGACATGGTCAGTGACATCACTCATGACATCACTGATGACATCTAAAATGACATCACTGATGACATCATACTTGTGATAGAGTGGCAGACCTCCTCTCACCCTAATATAACCTTTGATACACAGACTTGGTCTTACCATAAATGTATTCCTTTTAGCCTCAAAGTAGACGAAAATAATGCTAGGATAATGACAGCACCAAATGACGGAAAGTCCGCGCCATGCTGGGGTAAAATCATTGATCACCCTGACCTTAGAAACTGGATGAAGGAGAGTAAACCTTCCCTGCTAGGAAACACGACTATAGATAACCAGTGGATGAGTGCTATAGGAGAAAGGTTAAAATCACATGTCACTGTATCCAGATCGAGGAAAGGGAAAAAGTCTGCACCCTGGTTCACGAATGTATTAAAAGAAATGTTAGGAGAGTTAAGAATACTAGAGCGTAGATGGCGACGCCATTACGACATTGAGGCGCATGAGGAATATAAAACTGCCAGGAGACATTATCACTCATCAATTAAGCGCACTAATGCCACCTATTACACAACTCTGATCGAAGCCACTAAAGATAAGCAAAAGGAAATCTTCCATATCGTCAATAGTTTTAGGAATCCAAAAATTCTATCACTAGAAATTCCTCCGTCCCAGACTCTATGTGACGAAATAGCAGATTATTTCGAACGGAAAATACATAATCTTACGAAAGATTTTCCGCAAGTAAAGCTGGATGACCTAAAATCAAGAGATACCATAGATACCATAGACTCTCGCTCAGCTTGTTGGAAGACTTTTGCCCCGATTAGTTTAGAGGATTCTTCTCAAGCCATATCCTCAGTAAAATCAGGATCACCGTTTGACCCATGTCTACCGGCGTTCTTAAAAGTGATAGCTGAGGAGGTTAATACGGCGATAAATTCCATCATCAACTCGTCACTACAAACGGGCGAGACTCTAACAAACTGGAAGGTTGCGGCTGTAAGACCTATACAAAAAAAGGCGATTAGTGGACCTACAATCCTTTCCAATTTGCGTCCGATCTCACTCCTTCCAGTCCTCTGTAAACTCACAGAAGCCTTTTTTAACAAGCAACTCACAGCTTTTTTGGAAGAGGAAAATATTCTCCATCCGAATCAAGCTGGCTTTAGAGCACACCACTCTACAGAGTCTGCATTGCTATTTTCTACAGAGACCATACGCACTGCATTGGATCAGGGCAAGAGGGCTGTCCTGATCCTATTAGACCTATCTGCAGCGTTTGACACGGTGTCCCATGCTATCCTGGTCAATCGTTTGGCCAGTACCGGCATAGCGGGCACCGTGCTAGAGTGGTTTAAAAATGTCCGAACACATAGGCGCCAGATTACCACGCTGGGACATTTTCGTTCTCAAGAGAAGGAGCTGACATCAGGGGTGCCACAGGGCTCGAGTCTGAGCCCTACTCTCTTCAACCTGTATATGGCCCCCTTGATCAAACTAATATCCTCATTTGACATCTGCATAATAGCCTACGCAGATGACATGCAACTAGTCCTAGTCTTAGACAAGGACAAGGACATGGCTAGTGCGGAACAGACCCTGAAAGAGTGTTTGACTGCAACGTTTGGCAAATAACCATCTTAAGTGCAACTCAGCCAAAACTGAAATTCTGCCGTTTGGGCGAAATAACTTTTTTTCTCCCCAGACATGTTGGCCAGAGAATGCAGAAGCTCCGCCCAATACAATTGTGGCAGCACGTAACCTCAGGATTACATTTGATGAGACCCTCTCGTTCAAACAGCAAGCAAGAGAAGTAGCTGGCTCATGTTTCAACACAATAAAGGGCCTTAGGAAATGTTTTGATCTCCTTCCCCTACCAGCCAGACGCACGGTTGCAGTAGCACTAGTTACATCCAAATTAGACTACTGTAATAGTCTGTATGCAGGGGCTAATAAGTCAGCCCTACACAGACTTCAGATGGTTCAACATGCTGCCGCCAGACTGGTGCTCAGATGGCCGCGGAAATCCTCAGTCTCGGCAGCATTGGATACCCTTCACTGGTTACCTATTCAGAAACATATTCTGTTTAAGGTCCTGACGATTGTTCACAGGGCCTTTTATAAGCGAGGCCCGCTGTACCTCAGAAAATCTTTCAATCAATACTATCCCACTCGAGAACATAGATCTGCCTCAGCTAACCTATTGAGCGTCCCAAAATTTAGACTGTCCACAAAGGGAGGAAAATCCCTGGCAGTGATAGGTGCAAAGGCATGGAACAAACTACCCTACCAACTTCGTTCGATCAGCCCCGAAAAGAACTTTAGAAAAACCCTGAAGACTTGGATGTACACTCTTGCTGACTCAACATGCATAGCAATGATCTGATTTTTCTCTTTTAGGACGGAACAGTATAGCGGTGTACAGCTAGTAGCTATTGGAGTAAATGCGCCAAATTGCTCCTCGGAGTGGTAGTGCGCTATATAAATGTCTTTTCACTCACTCACTCAAAGATAGAAACTAACATTTTCACAACAATGGACATACCAATAGCACTTGCAACATACCTATTCAGTAATTCCAAGATCTACACGCACACATCTGCTCATTCACCAACAGTCCTATACAGTCACTCATACATGTAGTCACTCATCATATGTATTTATACACCTATACATCCTGTTACACAGTGACACTCATCCGTAGATTTACTCACACACATAGTCACACATGCAAACAAAGTATCAAACATCCATTAAATTGCATATACAGTTATACACACACCACCACACTTACTCCTACAGAAACTTACACATACTTACTCTCTTAAGCAATCCCTTATAGAAACACAGAATTATGTATACATGAACTCTTTCAATCTCTCACTTTCACATATACTCACTTATATACACAAATGCTCACATATACTAGTTTAAAAAAAATTTGTTACTCATAAATACACTATTGAGACAGTCATTTATTCACTAGCACACCCATAAACACACTCATCCACCTATGCAGTCCTGCATACATGCTGTCTTTAACACATACAAATAGTGAGTCACTCATTCATGCATCTATGTACTATGTAATACCCCCCACCAAACCATACAGACACTCAGACACTCATTCTGATACTGAAAAAACCAACTCGACTCCAGAATCGACTACGGGATCGCAGCCCTGACTGGCACTGCAAAATCGCACCTCGCCCCCTTGAAAACAACTTTCAATGCCGCAGCCAGACTGGTTACTCTAACTAAACAATTCAAACACATCTCCCCTGCACTCAGAGAACTCAAATGGCTCCCAACTGAGTTACGAGCTAGCTTCAGAACCGCCTGCCTCACACCCAAAGCCCTCCACACAGGCAAACCAGAATACCTAGCCACCAAACTCAAAAGAGCCTGCCAGGCCAGGAACCTCAGAAGCACTTATACTCTTCTACTCATCCCGCTAAAAACTTGCAAACAAAAAACGGGGACCAGAACGTTTGCTAGAAACGCTCCCAAAATCTGGAACTACATCCCCCCTCACATCAGAACAATGCCCTCATTTCCAAAATTCAAAAGCCTACCCAAAATCCTCTTTCCGGATCGTTCTCAGGCGAGCAGATAGGAGACAAGGAAGTACTTTAACCGGCACCCCCACCAACTTTAACTAGGTGACCAGCGTCACTGAGTTGGATCTAGAAAACCTCCCAGAGACTCGTATTGTTGTGTTAAGAAACCCTCTAGACTCTCAACCCAAAGACTGTGGTTTACCAGGTTACTTTACTAAGTCACCCTTGCTGAAACTATGCTTTTATCTTACTGTGCATTACGACAACGGTATGGTGACACTTGATCTATGTCTCTGTAAAGGAACATGTAATGTATTCGGTGTCTCCATGCGCAGGTACCTGCTACTACTTATATGTCTGTTACGCTATGTTCCCCTGTATTCTCTGTACTGCCCATTTGTACTTAAGTTACTTGTTGTGAAGCGGTCTGATACCCTCGGGTCCAGCAAGCGTTAGACAAAACTCCTAAAATAAAACTAATAACCTATATAGACAGCCACTTATACACAAAGTGAGAGACTGATACCGATATGTATATATTTAAACATTAGTAACTAACCCATGTATTCACTAAGATACACTTAATCATTCAGTTATACAATCAATTTTTCAACAAAAAGAGCATCCATTTGGACACTTATTATTTTTTTTTTGCTTAAATTTGTTTATTAAGATTTTCACATTTCCTGGTACAAGTTGTTGTTGCATCATTGCAATGTCATGACATATAATTACAGGTATGTAGTTAACAATTTGCTTTTGCAATGCATCTAGTGATCTTATCGTACAGCAACACAACTTGGGTAGGGTGACTGACATCTGCCCGGGAGTCTTCCGCCAGCCTGGCCTGACATGTTGTAGTATGTCATGCGATGTCTTGTTGGGCTTGTATCCTGGGGGTGTGGGTTTAGCCCTCACCTTTACCCATATATTTCATCCCTAAATCAGGATTCGGGAATGTATTCCCTGATGGATAAGTTTAACTTTGAAACAAACTAAGGGGGGAAAACAAACCTATGAACCGTGGGGGGAGATCAGGTGTATGGGGGGATAGGAGCAATCGGGGGGAAGTGTTGTGGTGTGCAGCAGAGTGACTGGCTGTGATTGCTTACTGTAATGTCGATATGTGTGCCAGACGGGGGGAGGGATGGTCTGTGGGGCTGCATAGGGGTATGTCTAGTCTATCTTAGGTATTACTTTGGCGATGAGTGCTGCTCAGTTATTCCAGGGGGTCTGGTACCTGTGTTGTGGGGGCTGAGATGAGTGTTGGGATTGGTATTGCGTGGCTTCAGGAGTTACTTCCGCTGTTGTTTCCTGCCGGAATTGGAAGAGCGTCTGTGCCCATTCAATTGAGACTGGATGTTTACATGTCCCTTTGACTTCATCATGTCTAAGTGCCTCTTCCTCCGCTGCACCCCATTTTTTCATAGCACCTACCCACACCTCCACTGGGGGTCCCACTGGGGCCCGCCAATACATGGCTATTCCCCTCTTCACTAGGAGCAGGCCCAGGGATGCAAAATGCCACTGTAACTTATCGTTTTTTTTTGACGACTTACTCCCAGGGCGCATGTCTCCCATGCAGATATGTTTGGAGACTGGTCATCACCTGAAGCGACTGTAAGATCTTTTCCCACTTTTGCCTAAGTACCGGGAAGTCCCAGAACATGTGTTTAAAGTCCACCTCCAGAGCTTGATAGCGGGGCAGGCAAAATGTGTGTCAGAGTAAAATCGGTGCAGTCTGTGAGATATGAGCAGTGTAGGATGTTATATTGTATGTTTTTGAAGCGCGTGTTCCTAGATACATTTTTGGGGTATTCCACTGCTCTCTCCCACTCTTTATCATGGAACCCCCAGCCCACCTCATCCTGGCATGTGTGTTGCAACGCGTCTAAGGGGCATTGACCAGCTCTAGGATCGCTTTGTAGTGCCATGTAACCAGGTTTCTACCCATGCCCATATGAAGGATCGTGTACAATACCGAGTGTGCTTGGGGCTCCCCCTCGCAGAGATCCTAGTAGCGTCAACCACTATCTAAGAGTTGTTCTACGTGTAAGGAATTGTCCCGCTTAGAGGTCGTACTGTTCTGTCAGTTGTGGGTATGTCCTTAGCGGCAAATAGGGATTCCACCTCAGTTATATCATGGTCCGTCCAAATCCAAAGGGCCTCTGCAGTATAATATTTATCCTTTCGTGGGAAAACCGCCTGTGGGAGTAGTGGGGAATTAGGGCGGTTTCCTTAGACATGCAATGTATTGGCATCATACATCTGTGGGCTACTGAAACCTGCAGGGAATATGTGCGTGAGGGTTTGGGTTGGTCCTGGCATCAATAGTCTCCGGACTGCTGGGAATCCATTTAGACACTTAAATACCCATTTATTCTTCCATCGACCTTGAGATATACATATATAAAACATATTTAATTTTCAGAAAAATACACATTCACTGGATGATGTCACTGACCATGTCATGAGTGATGTAATATGTGTCGTCATCAGCAGTGCATTGCAGGCGCGCAAGTTATAGTTAGCTGAACTAACTATAACGGGGGAATTTCAATGATTTTATACGAGAGTAATGTACAACTAACTATAATGCCCCTGAAACCTATGTTTTTTCAGGGAATTTCTAAGGTTTTTTAAATGCTAATTCTTAACTATAACGTGCCTGAAACCTATGTTTTTTTCAGTGAAAAAAAAAAAAAAAAATATATATATATATATATATATATATATATATATATATATTCACAGAAAAAACCATAGGTTATAGTGGATATATAGTTAGGAATTTGCATTTACAAAACCTTGAAAATTCAATGAAAAAACCATTGGTTTTAGGCCATATATAGTTAGGAATTTGCATTTACAAAACCTTGAAAATTCAATGAAAAAACCATTGGTTTTAGGCCATATATAGTTAGGGATTTGCATTTACAAAACCTTATTTTACTCGCATAAAACCATTGAAATTCCATATATAGTTATAAGCGCTAACTATATATCGCGCACCCGCAATCCACTGCTGATGATGTCACATATTACATCATTCATGACATGGTTAGTGACATCACTGATGACATCACTGATGACATCTCAAATGACATCACTGATGACATCACTGATTACAACATCCAGTGACTGTATGTTTCTGTAAAGTTAAAATATGTTTTACATATTGAAGAATGAGTGGATATATAAGTGTCTGGATGAAGGATTTACTAGGTGCATGACTGACTGACTGATTGAGTGAGTGATTAAATGTGTCTCACTGAGTGCATGGGTTAGTGACTAAACTGTTTTAATTTGTGCATCATTATATCTGTTGTTCTACAAACTGCTGCATATGTTGATCAGTAGCTATATGAGTAACTGTATAGGTTATTGATTGGTTGTCCAAGTATTTGTATGGGAAACTGAGTGTGTGTGTATGGGTGGCTGGAAGGTGTGTGACTCTGTACATAGATGTGTGAGTAGTTGATTCACTATATGTATAGATTCAAAAGTGCATGTGCAAACAGCTGTATGGGCGGTTGCCTGTGCATGAGTGTATTAGTGAGTGAATGGATATCTCAGTGCTACATGTCAAATTAAGTACATATGTAAAACACAGTACATGTGAGAGTTGACATCTATAAATAACTGTGCATAAGAGCCAGTGAATGTGTGAGTGGCTGTATGGATCATTGTGAACATGTATCAGAGATTGTATAAGAGAGTAAAGTAAATATGTGTTAGTATATGTTTGAATAAGTAAGGTGTGTATAACTGTATAGTTGAGAAAATGGAGGTGTGATTGATTTTTGGCATAACTGACTAGGTGTGTGAGTAACTCCATGGATGAGTGACAGTCTGTGACTGTCTGTTTACACTGATTGTATCTAAGATTATATTAGAGTCTGAAGAGGTTCATGGTATTATCACATGAGTGATATCATCAGTGATGTTATCAGTCATGTCAAATGAGATGTTTTCAGTGATGTCATCAGTGATGTCATTTGAGATGTCATCAGTGATGTCATCAGTGATGTCACTAACCATGTCATGAATGATGTAATATGTGACATCATCAGCAGTGGATTGCGGGTGCGCGATATATAGTTAGCGCTTATAACTATATATGGAATTTCAATGGTTTTATGCGAGTAAAATAAGGTTTTGTAAATGCAAATCCCTAACTATATATGGCCTAAAACCAATGGTTTTTTCATTGAATTTTCAAGGTTTTGTAAATGCAAATTCCTAACTATATATGGCCTAAAACCAATGGTTTTTTCATTGAATTTTCAAGGTTTTGTAAATGCAAATTCCTAACTATATATCCACTATAACCTATGGTTTTTTCTGTGAATTTCATTGGTTTTTTAATAGCAAATATGAAAAGCTTTAAAATGTCAAGTACGTGATAGATAAAAACATTTTCGTATTTATCCACGCTGATGTGCTTTGAACGCTGCCCCCCTCCCCTCTTTTCTCTTAGTAGTACTCTCTCTTTGCAGATAGTGAAGAGTAGTTAACGCAGGCCTTTACCCCCGTTGTAATCCGTCCTGCCTGCTTGTCTCTCCATTTGATTGATTTCATGAGGGCTGCAAGACAGCTCGGCTCCGTCACCCATCCCGCCCAAAATAACGACAAACCCTATGCAAATATTAAAAATATAGACAACACACCAGCAAAGAAACAGGGTAAAACATTTTATTAAATAACTATTTACATAACGTTGGTTTATAAGATGATGTCAGTAGTGGACCGATGTGTGAATAGGTCGGAAGCAGCACAAGGCGCCAAGATCCGGATGGAAAGTCCTGGATATTGGGTGCCATAGTTCAGAGTTCTGAGTTTGAGCCTTTTTCAATGCCTGTGCTTTGTTGTTTCCCCTCCATCAAAAACAAAAAAAAAGATATAAAACTGTGCAAAAATACAAAAAAACAAAAAATGTTTACAAAAGCAGTGCTTGTAAGACTGTCTGAAGCTTATTTCCACCTACTGCAGCTTCACTATTCTCAAAGTAAGTGAGGGTCGTTTGTGGACCTGACTGCATTTGAAAACAATGTTATATGGTACCTCCCTAAACCGCTTGACGGAGGCCCCCGAGGGGCGGTGTGATGACACGGACTCGGAGAAGACGCTTGGCTCCGACCCCCTCCCCAAGTCTTATAGCACTGGTGTAGCCTGAGATCACCCCCGACATAGGCGGCCGGCTCCCGGGGTCCGGCGGAACTTTTTGCCTTTTGATGACTCTTCTATTCTGGACTTTGTCCCACAATCCGTTTGACCTGAAGACACGCTGTAGTGGGGCGCCCCTTTACCGTTTTAGTTGCCATTCCGCCCGCTTTTGCTACACTGTGCCTCTTCCGCCATTCAGCTGTTTACCGCCCGCTCTTGCGACTACAGCGTCTCGCTCACCATGTAGTTAAGTTGCTCCCGCTCTTGCGGTGCAGCGATAGGCGGCTGCCACAGGACTCTCAAAATGGCGGCCGGCTCTTCGGTTTTGGGCCTGGTCCACTAAAATGGCCATGGGACACCTTGGAACTCGGACGCTTCCCTGATAGGGCTTGGGTCCCATTCTCGAAAGCGTCCCCTCAGCCGTGAAGATTCTACAAAAGTCTTGGGGGCCCCCGACTCCCGCAGGCTTCTGGTGGGGAGCGGCTGCCATGATTGCTCGTGGAATGGCCACGACGGAGCTACGAGATGGTAGTGCTCTCATGCTGACGCCAGCTTTAGTCTGAAACATCCAGAAACACTGTAGACTACCAATTCGATCAGTTCCGGTAGCGCCCCAACATGACCCGGAAGAGAAGAACTTGCCCTCCCCTCTTTGACTGATGGTTCTTGTTGCCTGTCCCCTCTGTTGTCATTTAACAGAACGTCCCCTCTGTTGTCATTTAACAGAACTTTTTGGACTGCTGAAAGGGGTTGTGTTCCGAACGCTGGTTGGTGGAGACATTTTGACTATATTCTTGACCTACGTTGTCGCGTAATGCGTTATATGACACGCCGCGTTAGCGCACCCGGAAGTGATCCGGGGCGCGGCACGCAGCGCGTAACGTAAGCATAACAGGTCATGTGACTTGTTAATAAAACTTTTCATTGGTTCATTTTACTTTTGTTATTTTAATGATGAAAAGCTTGGTCATATGACCTAAAAATTACGCTTTTTATTTTTTTCGAACATTATTTTTTTTAAAACATATATGTTATAATATTCCAGGCTAATGTACTTTCCCGGAAAATTTACAACTGTCCTGCAAGTAAAATATATTCCTTTTTCGAGAAAAAGGGCGTTTCTTCGTTCCATGACGGAGCCGTTGAGTAAAAGAGACTGGGCCTGCTGTCTTAGTCACCGATACGCCTGATTATCAGATTCTTATCGATCACTTTATGTTGCAGGAGTGGAAAACACAACTGCCCTTGACCATTTATCTTTACTACGTTCCTACATATTATACCTTTTATCCGTCATGTAATTGGACTGCTTTATTTCACTTGCCTTTTACTGATTCGAAAACAGTGACTAAAAGTAAAAACTTTACCAATGTAAATACTACTACCGTGTTTGATTTAAAAACCTTTATTGTGAAAATGTCAGTATACAAATACGGGCCTATAACCACCTGGGCCGGCCACGGAGCAAACTGAAATCGTATATGATGAGGAGACATTTACACTGTAGAGGAACGTAACGAGCGGGCCATTAGGTTGCAAGAACTAAGGTGTCTAACAGTTGCGGAATCGGTGGACGTACATTTTGTAATTAAAATAAGACAGGGCCACTTACAGTAACATTTTCTAGATATACATTTGCGGGCAAGGAGTTACGAGTCCCATTTATACCGGCGCCATTTTGGGCGAGGCCGAGCAGGTCCAAGATATAGTCAAAATGTCTCCACCAACAATCGGCCAGACCAGAACCCCTTTCGGCCCTTTATGCTACAAGATGGTGTCTTCCATTCAGAAAATATTGTTGGCAGCATTTTGAAAGGAAAGATAAACAGCCGTTCTCCTAGTGAGTCTCACATTGTTACATTTAGGAAGAATGTTGAAGAGTAATATGTGGAAAATCTGAAGCCATTTTTCTACAAACTCTCAATCAGCCTAAGTCATGGGCGATCTTTGTCCACACCAGGGCAATAGTGAAGCTGCAGCAGGTGCAAAAGAGCTTCAGACAGTCTTACAAGCACTGCTTTTCTAAACATTTTTTTGTATTTTTGCACAGTTTTATATTTTTTTTTGTTGTTTTTGATGGAGGGGAAACAACAAAAAACAGGCATTGAAAAAAGCTCAACAGTGCAGGGCGCCTTGTGCTGCTTCCGACCTATTCACACATCGGTCCACTACTGACATCACCTCATAAGCCAACGGGGCACCCCACACTGACTTTCGGCGCAGCATTGTAGGATGGCCTCACCAGTGCGGCAACTTGCTGGACACCACCTCGGTGCCATCCGGATCTCGTAGCGTTCGAGTCACTGTACCGCAAGAGTGACCGGAACTCAGCTGGTCACGCCGTCTTTCGGCGCAGCATTGTAGGATGGCCACACCAGTGCGGCAACTTGCTGGACACAACCTCGGTGCCATCCGGATCTCGGCGCGTTCGACTCACTGTACCGCAAGAGTGACCGGAACTCAGCTGGACACGCCGTCTTTCGGCGCAGCATTGTAGGATGGCCACACCAATGCAGCAATTTGCTGGACACCACCTTGGGCAACAGTGAAGCTGCAGCAGGTGCAAATAAGCTTCAGATAGTCTTACAAGCACTGCTCAGAACTCTCAACTATGGCACTCAATATCCAGGACTTGCCATTCGGATCTTGGCGCCTTGTGCTGGTTCCGACCTATTCACACATCGGTCCACTACTGACATCACCTCATAAGCCAACGGGGCACCCCACGCCGACTTTCGGCACAGCATTGTAGGATGGCCACACCAGTGCGGCAACTTGCTGGACACAACCTCGGTGCCATCCGGATCTCGGCACGTTCGACTCACTGTACCGCAAGAGTGACCAGAACTCAGCTGGACACGCCGTCTTTCGGCGCAGCATTGTAGGATGGCCACACCAGTGCGGCAATTTGCTTGACACCACCTCGGTGCCATCCGGATCTCAGCGCGTTGTGCTGCCTTCGGCCTATTCGCACATCGGTCCGCTACTGACGCCGCCTCACGTGCCAACGGATTTTCTACGCTTTTTGTAGCCCTATGCCGCATAACAGGTCATGTGACTTGTTTATAAAACTTTTCATTGGATCATTTTACTTTTGGTTTCCTAAAGATGGAAGGCTTGGTCATATGACCTAAAAATAACACTTTTCATTGGTTTAGAACATTTTTTTTTCCCAAACGATGAAAGCCCCACCTTGTTTCTGGATCATTCAGACTGAAGCTGGCGTCAGCATGAGAGCACCACCATCTCGTGGCTCCGTCGTGGTCATTCCGCGAGCAATCATGGCAGCCGCTCCCCACCGGAAGCCTGCGGGAGTCGGGGGCCCCCAAGACTTTTGTAGAATCTTCACGGCTGAGGGGACGCTTTTCGAGAATGGAGCCCAAGCCCTAGCAGGCAAGCGTCCGAGTTCCAAGGTGTCCCAGGGCCATTTCAGTTAACCAGGCCCAAAACCGAAGAGCCGTCCGCCATTTTAAGAGTCATGTGGCAGGCGCCTATCGCTGCACTGCAAGAGTGGGAGCAACTCAACAACATGGTGAGCGAGACGCTGTAGCCGCAAGAGCGGGCGCAACTCAGCTGGATGGCCGCCACCTGGGGAGGCCCGTTCACGCCGCCTCCCCCACACGCCCCCCCCCCCCCCCGGGCCGCCGCACGCAAATTTTCGGAGCAGCATTGTAGGATACCAAAACCAGTGCGGCAGTTTACTGGACATCACCTGGGTGCCATCAACATCTCAGCGCGTTCTGCTGCCTTGGGACTATTCGCACAACAGACCGCTACTGACGAGGCCTCCCCCCGCACCACCCGGGACGCCCCACGCCAATTTTCGGAGCAGCATTGTAGGATACCAAAACCAGTGCGGCACCCAGGCGACATCACCTGGGTGCCGTCCAGAACTCTGCACGTTGTGCTGCCTTGGGACTATTCGCACAAAAGACAGCTTCTGACCATTGTTGCTTTTTTGGGTGAAAAATGTTTAAATGTTTTTACAGTTTTTGTTCCGTTCATTATAGTTAAATGTTAATAAAGTTTTAAAATCTAACTTTGTTGGAGTGCTATATATGTTTAAAAAATCGGGTAAATGGGGCCTTGAATCGGATTATTGTCATGTGTGGGCTTTGCAAGTGTACTGCTACAAGATCGGACATTTCAAACTCAAATGCACGTTCTTTTTCTTACCTTTCCGAAGCATGGAGCGCAATAGCAGGCAGAGAAAGGGTGATGCACGTGTTGAACACTGCCTGGCCTGGCAAGTTGCTGGCAGTGCCCCCCCGCCCGCTCCTGAAAGAGGGCACACACACACCGCCGCCCCGAGTACTTCATAAATCTTTAAAAGACCATGCGCTTGTTCATGAGGCTTAAATGGTTTATCACCCCTTCTAGAACCCCTGCATCGACCCTCTGACGTTTCCTGGAAGAATTAGCACGTAACACAATACCAAGCCCTGTCAGCTGAAACCCCCGAGAAATCATGGGGCATATTATCAAGGGGGGTTATTTCCGCTTTTTTGGCTTTAAAAGCCAAAAAAAAAGAGATAAAATTATCTCCCTATTACCAAGCTGTCGCTAACACCAGTTAGTGACAGCTAAAAGGAGATAGCGACCATCTTGGGCCCCGCTTTGCATATCAGTGATATTTATCACTAATGACATGCAAAGTGGGCGTGCCAAGATTTTAGCGACTGGAAACAGTCCGTAACCATCGCTATCTCCTATTACCAACTTTTAGAGATATTCGCGCTAAGCGCGAATATCTCCAAAACCTAACACCTGCCCTGAGCAGTTTTAGCCATGTTATCCAATGGGAAGTGGATAACATGGCTAAGAGCATTTGCTGGATAATGCATGAATATTGCTGACTTTTCAACGATATTCATGCATTGCGGCCGTTTTTTATCGCATTTGCGATAAACCTTGCTAATAGCGAGGTTTATGTGCGATAAAATTCGCCGATGTGCGGCGATAATTTTTGTCTCTAAACAAGTTAGAGACAAAAATTATCGCTAGTTGTTGGTAATATGCCCCCGGGTTTTTGCTTGCAGGAATCGGGAGGCGGGAGACTAGCACTGAAATCAGTAGTCTCACGCCTGAATCGGGAAGGTTGGCATGTCTGGATACTCTACAGCTGGGGCCATAAACTACATCCGCAGGGCTAGGTGATAGCCTAGGTCCGGCCTGGACAATCGGACACAGAGGAAGAGGAGTGTCAGAGGGTGCGGTAGTGAATAGGGTGAAAGGGAGGTGTCGGGCGGGCACAGGGTGTGATTCTCAGAGAAGAGCAGCGCAGATGGGGGGAAGTATATGGCCCATGCATGAGAGAAAGAGCGGGGGTGACCAGTGCGTGGGGGAGATGCTTGCGAGGGTGGGGAGCCATGCTGAGGATCGGCGGCGTGCAGAGAGTGGCCCTGGTCAAGGCATCTAAAATGGCTGCCGTGCACGACAAAATTGTGGCATTGGACAAAAACGCAAGATGGCGCAGACAATGTTTATCAATAAGGATTCATTTATAACAAAATATTTACTCGCAGTGACAAAATGGTGGTCAACACTTCCTGATTTCCATCGAATCGAACGTTAACAAACGTCACGCAGCAAAAAAAAAAAAAAAAAAGCTCACGCACAGAGCAGTTTTTAGCCATGTTATCCAATGGAAGGTGGATAACATGGCTAAGAGCATTTGCTGGATAATGCATGAATATCGCTGACTTTTCAGCGATATTCATGCATTGTGGCCGATGTGCGGCGATAATTTTTGTCTCTAAACAATTAAAACGAAGCACAAAATGGCGAATTCCCGTTTCGCCACCAGTTTGCGGCCCAGTTCGCGGCCCGTGAAGCGCTTCTACCGTGAAAAATCATTTTTTTTTTATTTTCCCCACGGGACCCTTTAATAACCCCAACAACATTCCTAGGGGGTCAAGAGGGGTATACCTTGCCCCCTTGCAATAAATTCCACCTTCGTTTTTCACCTCTTCTTCTCTCTCGATCCTACCGAGAGATAAGATGGCGGCCGCTCCGGACTGTTTAGAATGTTGACAGACACCGGAGAGCCAATCAGCTTTCTGTTATCCAATGGAAGGTGGATAACATGGCTAAGAGCATTTGCTGGATAATGCATGAATATCGCTGACTTTTCAGCGATATTCATGCATTGTGGCCAATGTGCGGCGATAATTTTTGTCTCTAAACAATTAAAACGAAGCACAAAATGGCGAATTCCCGTTTCGCTACCAGTTTGCGGCCCAGTTCGCGGCCCGTGAAGCGCTTCTACCGTGAAAAATCATTTTTTTTTTATTTTGCCCACGGGACCCTTTAATAACCCCAACAACAATCCTAGGGGGTCAAGAGGGGTATACCTTGCCCCCTTTCATTAAATTCCCCCTTCGTTTTTCACCTCTTCTTCTCTCTCGATCCTACCGAGAGATAAGATGGCGGCCGCTCCAGACTGTTTAGAATGTTGACAGACACCGGAGAGCCAATCAGCTTTCTGCGCGCAAAGTTCCGTTTCGCGAAAAGTAAGCGGACCGGATCGCTGCCCGGAGCGCTGTTACAGATATATATCTTGTTTTGAACGTTAATTTCTCAAAAACTACTGGAGCACATATGTTGAGACCTAGCAAAGGCACATCGGGCTAACAGTCCCTACAATTTTGCCAAGTTTCGTGAAAATCCATTCAGCCGTTCGGGCTAAAAGTGAGTCCAACCGCCCTATGGAAATTAACATGGGAAAAACGCGTTTTGGGACCCCCCTTTTTTCTCGGCCCCCCCTTGACGACCCCCCCCCAAATTTCCAGGAGCTGCTCAGAGACAAAATGTGCCATTTTCCTGAAAATTTCAGCCGATTCCGTCCACAAACGCCAAAGTTATTAGACATAGAATTTTCAAAAATGCCATAGGGAAAAAATCCTAACTATATATACCTACTGGCGACCGCCAGTAGGTAATATATACATATATATATATATATATATATATATATATATATATATATATATATATATATATATATATATATATCGAGTTTACCTGCCTTCTTCCAAAGCCCCTTCTGGTCGAGGAAAAGCAGGCACAGAGGACCACAGAGTAAGTGCTAAGTGCTCATTACTTTATTCTTCTTATATATACTTTTTAAAAGTTTTATTTTTACTTCATTTTCCATGATATTATGTTTACAAAAGGTATACATTACAGTTATATAACTTTTTCGAAGCTCGACCCTTTTTACTTCTCCGGAGATCTCTGATTATCAAGAAAGAAAGGCATTTGATATAAAACATTGTATTGACATGAATTCATATATCACTGAAAGAACTGTAATAACCCTGTGGTGTGACCCAGCATCCTACTGGCGAGTTGAGAAATACATGTTGCATATTTGTTTGATAATCAGATTGTGAAAAAAGAGCACTCAAGCCAATTTGGGAAATTGCTTATTAATAAAAAGAAAAATATTCTGTGAATCCCAGAAGGGTGACAGTGGGATACCTTGTGAACATAAGGGTAAAGCACGTAAGTACAGAACACAAATTTATACGGTTTCATACACAGTGCTCTAATGGATTAATGAGACAAAACTGAAGCAAAATTACTGTGCAGGTGGAGAAACTGAAATTATTGGATAGTACACAGT
The DNA here is from genome assembly GCF_964263255.1 of Lissotriton vulgaris. Lineage (NCBI taxonomy): Eukaryota > Metazoa > Chordata > Amphibia > Caudata > Salamandridae > Lissotriton > Lissotriton vulgaris. The sequence goes on along the minus strand of NC_141697.1, from coordinate 294,934,704 downwards.
AACATTTCAAACTCATAAAACATTGACACTTTCAGGGGTGAGCAAGCTAGACAAGAATGTCATGGCCACTAAGCCAGGCATGACAGAGTAAGGCTGTACACATCAGAGATGGGTGCAACTTGGTAGCATTCACTAGGAATGAGCAGAAGGTGACTGGGGTATAACAGTTTCCCTAGATCAACATGTTTTATTCCGCAAAATGTAGCTGTAAAGAAAAGTTGAGAAATCTGGTTCTTCCTAGAATAGACAATTTTTTAAAACCATTGGCATCAACTCACTGAAATGGCAGAAGTGGGGTAAACAATATTATCCACCCTTACCCTCATTTCCTGATCACTTAACAGGGTTGAACCCTTTTCACACCAGTACCTCTTAAATATGAAATATTATTTAATTTTCGTCTTTGTGACCAATGGAAGGACAATGTCTAAACACTCTGGAAAGTGAGCAGAGTTCCAAGAGCCCTGTTTAGTAATGGGAGTACCAAGTGTACCTAAAGGAAAATGAGTGGTAGACCCTGCTGTCCCTGGCTTTACCTAACTGACATCTATGCCCAGATCAATGAATATTGTATACAAATTCTGATCCTAGGGTAACTGAACGCCACACCAAAAATATTTATTGGAAAGAAATGATGCTTGCTGCATAAACTCAGATCAAAGGCCAAGGATTATACCCTTTTGGGAAACAAATGCATGGCATTTGGAATTGCATTTACCTTCTCCTTAGAATAATTTCTTACCTATTGCCAACAGTAAGTCTTGCTGACATGATTCTTTAGAGAGTTAAAAGCTCAACACTGAGATTTTCAATGATCTACAGATTACAAGTTTAAATCCCAGAACTACTCAGCCTTCCAATGTTGGTAAATTGCTTACAAACAGCAGGGTGGCATGAAGTGCTATATTAAGAATAAAAACAATAATTAAATGGGAGACGATGGCACTAGATATGACAGTATTGGTAGCATGTGTCTGGTTCTGAAAAGATGCAAAGCAGAGGAAAATATCACAGAAGAAATTTGTAGTCCATTTTCATTTTTGAATCCGTCCAAATTTTGATGTGCAGTTGGAAAATAAGGTGTGCTTTTTTATACAAATGTGGATAGATTTGTATAAAAAAGCACCGGCTTTCATCAATTCTTTGATTTCCCGTCACACCCCTGCCCGCACTCTCCGTTCATCATCTTCTGCCCTCCTCACTGTTCCCCGCTTTCACAAATCTCGCACTGGTGGAACCCGTTTCTCTGTTCTTGCTCCCCGGTTCTGGAACTCCCTTCCTCTTTCTATGCGTTCGATCCCTATTTTTTCTCATTTCCGTAAAGCGCTGAAAACTTTTCTGTTTGCCCTGGCCTACCCCTGCTAAACCTCCTGGCCCTGTCTGTTCGGTTCTTCAGAGCTCCCAGCGCCAGGAAGCCGTTTGGCCATCGTGCGCTCTACAAATATTTTTCATTCATTCATTCATTCATCTGTGCTTCCTAATCACATGTGAAAATGGGAAAACATACATGCAAACAAGAGTGGGGAAAATAAAAAACCTTCCATACTTTCTAAAATAGAAGGGGGAGTAATGTTGATAATCTTGACTCTTTGTGATCTATCAAAAAGAAACAAATTAAAGCACTTAAGGGCTGTGCCCTTGACACCAGAGTGACACAATTTTGTTATTAAGATGTTAAGGTCAACGGTGTCGAATGCAGCATCACTAGCTAATATTATTAAGGTGTTGGTGGAATTGTTGTCGAATTACACATTTTCCAATAATCTGCTACCTGCTAATAGGGCAGAATCCGTTCTTCTATTAGTAATGAAAACCCTTTTGAGAGTCATCAAGATGGTGTTGATCTTCAATAAAAGCTGAAAGCTGAAGAGGCACTATGGTTTCAAACATGTGGACAATAGCAAGAAAGAGTGACGGAACTGCAGATGACTGCTTCAGAAGGTCAAAAATGGCTTTCTCACCAATGGTTTACAAATACCTTACTTAAGTTCTAATGAAGCAGTTACAAACTTAAGAGATAAGGCGATCATCTGATAAATGAAGGGGTCTAGGTCTGCAATGCTGTTTCAAAAAACTTTGATGGGAGTGGGATCCACATGAGAACCAGACTTACATTTTGTGACAAAGGCATTTAGGGGCATATTATCAAGAAAGGGCATTACATTATCGCCGCTTTTATCGGCAGGAAACTGCCGATAAAGCGGCGATAATGGGCTTGCTAATATGCTCTATGGAATTCCAATCAAAGCCCATGTTACATGTCTTTACATCTAACATGGGCTTCGATTGGAATTCATAGAGCATATTATCAAGCCCATTATCGCCGCTTTATGTGCAGTTTCCTGCCGATAAAAGCGGCGGTAATGTAAGGCCCTTTCTTGATAATATGCCCCTTAATTCTGCAACTGAGGGAATCGAGAAATTCTTGAAACTTCCTGAAGTGCTGATGTAAGTTGAGAAACTTAAACACACATTAAATGCATTAGAGGAAGACAGAGTTTCGATATCAATCACTAAAGGGTCCTTACTTTACATGTTGTTATGAATGTGTCAATATTGTTTACAGAAAAACAAGTATTATATCACAAAAGGGATGACAAAACAAATAAGGAAGGATATTAGCGACCCCAATGGAAATTTCTTTGGATTGTATTTGATACTAAACAAATAAAAAACGAACATAAATAGTGACATATAAGTATGCAATCAGTCCTCTGTCTTTTTACTCAGGCTGGCGACAATGTCTCAGTTCTTATAAGCATTCTTTCCACTGATACAAACAACAATGTATCAATTCGTCCGATTGGCAACACTGTAACTGAAATCCCTCTCATTCCCACGAAAGGCAATTAAATGCTGGCAAACATGTTTCACTGTCCCAGCAGTTTAGGCCGCTAACCTTTGTAAAAATCTGTAACTGTCCACCTACAACACTGTCTTTGGCAGCAGTCAGGGGTGGTCCTAAACGGCCAGTAGCACGGCCCGTGGATTCAATCTATCTCTGTCAAAGTGAAGAGCACCAGTGGAAATAGTAACACATCACTGACCCAGGCCTCTTCCCAGTAGACCCCATCGTTCTCAAAGGAAACTAATATATCGGCCAACTCTCTGGTCCCAAACAGCAGCTCCTGGCCCAGGGCAAAGTATACAATATTTCCATCCACATTAGCTTCGAAGTCTCTTCTCCTCCTTTAGGTTAGCAGAATAAAAAAACTGTGCGAATAATGAACAATAACTCTGCTCTGTGTACCACAGCCAATAATAATTGACCACGCAAAATTTGAAGTACAATGTTTTTGAAAACTGGAGGACAACAGTAAGTGTCCTCCCTGTCATCTACTACTTGAATGAAAAAATTATCTTGATTATTTTCTCAGAAGATCCTTATGCAATAATCAATAAAATGAGTCTAAGCCTAAGCAAAATCTAAATGATATCCATGAAATTTCAGGAATTTTATGATATGCTACACAAAATTCCCAAAAGTAGCATTTGCACCACTTCTCATAATTATGTTGCCATTCACAGGAAAGTTAAAATGCAGAAAAAATCCAAACAACCAGAACGTGTGTGGCTGTTCCTTGTGGCAATTGTGTTTTTCAAACTATTTTTTAGTATAAAATGTGTCCTTGAGTCAAAATGTATGCAATGATGCATTTCGCACTAAAATATAGCAATAAAGGACAGATTTCTGTTTTGCATAATTATGAGTAATATTACTGTATTTTCCTGAAATTTCATGTAAATACTGTGAGGATCAGTGTGTATTATATGATATGACTTTGGGCCTTATCATGGAATGCACTTACAAAACCTTTATAAACTCCAGTCAAGGTGTTTCAACAAGTGCAATATGAGCAAAATCGACCATAGGGTTCTGGAGATATGATTTTTCAAAGATATTATCACTTTTAATTTCAACTGAACGCAAGCAATAATCAACAAAATGTTTGTAAACTTTTAAAAAGCTTGTGAAAGTTAGTTTGACTGCTCCTGCCAGGTTTGTGTGACCAAATCTGACAAGAATGGAGGCTTAGGGTAGCAAATGGGGTAGATTTGGGCCATTACCTGGACACTAGAGCATTTTACAGTCCAGTTTTGGCCTTTACAGCACACATGTCATTAACTATAATGCAGTGGTCATGAAGGTAGTGATACAGAATGAACAGATGCTCAAGAATGCTTTGTTTCTAGTCCAGTCAATGGGGTGCCTTTGTAATGGTTCCTTGGTCTACAGGCGATGTGGGACATTTTTGGCCACAGACTTCAGTGTTCCATGAAGACTCTTTCCGAAGTTAGAAGGCCAGTGGCAGCTGAGCTTCTGGTCTCCGGTAACAGGAGTTGAAGCAAATTCCTTTAGTCTGGACTTTTGTCCATTTTGAATGCCCAATTCAGACTTCGAAAACACACCCGGGTCCAGCAGACTCTGATGCATTTTTTAGGCATCAAAGATTGGTCTCTTAAGGTGGTCAGCGGCAGCTAGCAGCAAATCTTCTCTGGTGGCTAGCAACTTGCTAGTTTGAGCAACTTCAGCTCTTTTGTCTTTAGCACTAATTACAGGAGATCCACAGTTTGATCCTTTGAGTCACTGCTTTGGTCTGGGGCTGGGAATCTACTTTTTCCCAAGCTACGAGCCACTGGCAGAGTCCAAACTTTGTTAGCCAAAAGAGCAGCAGGTGCATTCTAGCAGCCTCTATTTGCACAGTTCCAAGGTCAGCAGAGCAGTCCTTCTTTGGTCCTCAGTCCAGGGTGCCAGAGGTACCCAATTTATCCTGTTAAAGTGCCCTAAGGGGATCACACCATTACTAGCCAATGGGCTTTAATTTAATTTAATTTAATTGTGGGTTTCTAACGGGCTAGAATCGACTCCCGAAGGAGTATCTCTGCGCAATAGACCGCTGGGGAACCCGTCCTGGCTTTCCCTGTGAGATGGTCCCTACTGGGTATCTCCAAGGTGAAACCAGGCATCCCCGGCGTATGTGGGGGGCCGTTGTGGAGATGAGGCAAGCTAATGCCCAGAGTTGCCGAGTGCGATCCCTGGTTAGAGTGAAGGACTGGGTTTTTCTAAGACCCAGCGGTGCCAGGGGACAACACCTGAAACCTTCGTGGGTTACCTGTTCCGGCGTACAAATGACAGAGACACGGGACACTTCCTTCGGCGTCAAAGATTCTAGGTTTATTTACTGCAGGAAACACAGAAGTCACAAGAAGTACATAGCATGTAGGTTCTAGGAGACTGCTTCAAATTGTATCTGTGGATCGCTCCTTCTATACAGTTTTTCATCACAGAACACCATGGCAAACAAAAGGTTACAACCCGGTTCCCACAGTAAATTTCATAGGGGGTCGCTTTCATGTATTCAGGGTCCGAAACATAATTACAGTAGCATCGCCGGTTCCCAACTGTAAAAGTACATCTTCCCACCATTAGCGCATTCCATTCTGGCAGTACACGAGTTAAGGAAGAGTCAGAAACAGGTGCAGAGGAAGACAAAGATAGTCAACAGATTGAAAAGAGCGTAAGGGGGTGATATCGGAAACACGATTGCAGGGATCAAAGGAGACGCGCCTAATGAATGCACAACTGAGACAATAGACCGGCACGGCAAGATGAGCCTCGAGCGGGGCCATCTGCCTTGCAGTGTCATCCCCCTCATCATAAACGACACCCTCAAGGGAACACGTGTCTTCCGCAAGAGTTTGGGAATCCCAGGGTCACGAAGCGGACAGTGTCCGTTCGCTGGCTACTTGAGAGCAAGAAACAAAATGGATGCCGTATCTAAAATGGAACCCGTGGGTTCAGATGAAGAAACCCACGAAACAGACGAACGGTTTAGGTTAGCACATCGAAAACGCGTACACCCACTAAACTCGTCATTTGCGGTTCATAGATACCAGACTCGACCATATTCGAGCGAGTCGAAAACACCACTTACAATTGTCATAGAACCTCAGACGCTCCTTTTGCCCTCATGTAGGCAAGCACTAGTCGATATCAGAATCGATCTCGATATTCATCAGATCATCCAGATGTTGCTGCAACATTATTCTATCCATCAGTGCTTCCTTGGTAACAGGTGGCCGTCTTATACACGTCGTAGCACAGAGGCCACATAAGGCAGGACCACACTGCACACAAAGACAACACGTGAACAGAAATGCTACAACAACCCCAATGATCATCAGAATTTTCCAACCCCACGTCGACATCAGACCCCAAAACCACCCTAGTAGCGTCCAATCACCTACGTCCACGTGTATGGACTCGGAGATCTTATGCAACTTCGAGATGGCTTGATAGACAGTTGGAGCATTATCAGGAATGAAAATGCAGCAGCTCGAATAGATCACCTTACATACTCCACCTCTATCTGCAAGGACAACGTCTAAAACCATACGATTTTGTAACGTCATAAGCCTGTCAGCCTGAAGCTCTGCTGTAATGTCACCAAGGGCACTTGCAGTGATATTAGCAGTCGATTCCACCACTCGAGTTCAACTGTCTCAGGTTCCTACTATTGATCATAGGTCCCCAAAACGGCAAGAAACCTTTAAAGAAGTCTCCTGCTTCTTGACCGGCAGTGTCCTCTTCGCTAATCACGCCTCTCACAACTCTGGTCTTGTGATAATCCGACCCAACAGTAAAGGTCGGCGGTAACAGATTCGCAATATAACATGAGAAATCACGAGGCAACCATGTATATGCGCGGTCGTAACAAACAAAGTATGTACCCTTGGCAGTCAGAAGAACAGGGGAAGAGGCCGTCGGTAAAACATATGTTTCAGTGCAGGCACTCCTCCCAAGCTGAGCTCGCGGGCTTCGGCCAAGACCTTTCAGACAGAAATTACCAAGATGGGGTACGATCCAGATCGGAGATGAGCTTTTAAGCTGCCGATCACCCACTGACATGCTGTACTCAGCCTCACTCAGATCTCTGTATGCTCGCACCTCTTCCTCTGGGATAAGCGATGCGTCGAAGATATCCCTATCTAAATCGGCAATCGCTCTTGCCAAAGGCTTGTGGTACGGGCCAGGACCATGATCTGCAGTGCGTGGCTCACGATGGGGGTAGGAATCTAGTGCGCTACGAAACATTGTTTGGAATGCTCGAGCTGAACCCTGGGAACTGTACGGAAGGACCAAGTACGGAATTCCCCTATCCGTGGTATGTGGCATTAACCCACACACCCAGCAGTTGGTAGTATTCATCACCAACTGATGTTGATGAAGGAGCTGAACGAAGGAGTTGTTCATGAATTCCGCACGTCTAACCTGCTTGTGTTGGGGTAAGAGGTGAAAAGAATGAGGAGAAACAGTGGAAGTAGGTTTTGGTTCAGAGGAAAGGGTAGGTGAAGCAGAAGGCAATAATGATTGTATTCCGTAATATACCCCACCCACCAATAACATGGAAACAGTTAAGAACAGTAGGAACACCTGAAACAGAAAGCATTTGGTACGTACAACCCTATGCAATATGGATCTTTGCCCAAGAGTCTTCTCCACTTCCGACAACTTTGAGAATGCCATCCTCTAAAACCGTCCGCAACGTTCTTGACGCACTTCGTTCTGTGTAGCAATTGTCAATCCCCAGGAGTTCCTAGGAATCGACGGCCTCCGACCTAGTGTCAGGAACCTACTAACCAGAAGGAAGTACCCGCACGGCCCTACGGTCAACCCGGATGCAAGGTTCTTTTAATCAAACAGTATATACAAAATCTCCTAGCTGTGGGAAAAAAAACATGTGGAAAAGAACTCAGAAATTAATAGAAACCACAATTGTCCAAAAATGTTCAAAATGATAATGGGGGTAACGTGAATTTCAAAAAGGGAAAAGCAAAAATAATTTATTAGTCTTTGGTATTGGAACGAAGAAAATATCTGCTTCTTCCAGGACGAGTCTGCTCTTCAAACAATTGATCAGATTGTGGAACAGAGTCCTGTCGGTCAGACGATAGTTCAGGTCTTGAATTCTCCAATGACAAAGGTTCAACAAAGTTATCTGGCTGCACTGAAGTATCTCCCACAGGCTGAGCGTCACTGAACGGCACAAAGTTCGGCAGAGTTTCTGTCTCTGATGGAGCGATGCCAGTCCTCACCCACGAGTCCGCTGGTAAAGGTATTGGTACCTTTTTGGTGTGGGTGGCGTGCACCCAATGCTTGCGACCCTCCAAACGAACTGCAGTTCTCGTGGCGAGTAGCACCTGGAAGGGTCCCACAAACCTCGGCTCGAGGTTTCGCTTCCGGCCAAAATTTCTGGTCACCACCCAGTCTCCCGGTTGGAGCCGATGGCCTGGACCCTCCGTCTGTGCCGGTAGTGCTTCAAAGACCTGTTGATGAATTAACCTCAGTTTAGCAGTCAGATCATGAAGATAATCAATTAGCATTGGGTATTCAAGATTTGCGAATGTTCTGGGTCTAGGAACCCCCCAAATATTTGCAGGACGGCCGAACACAATCTCATATGGGCTGAGCCCTACTCGAGAGTGTACAGTCGCCCTAGTCGACAGAAGAGCCAGAGGCAAAGCATCGGGCCACGACAGACCAGTCGTAGCCTGAATCTTTGCGAGTTTTAATTTTAGAGTACCATTGTACCCCTCAACCAAACCTGCTGACTGGGGATGATTGGCGCTGTGGAATTTTTGTGTAATTCCAAGGCCCTTACACACACTCTTCATTACACTCCCCACAAACTCACTTCCGTTATCAGACCATACAATCCGTGGCATTCCATACCGAGGAAAGTATTCCTTCAGTAGGACTTTCGCTGTGGACAGGGCAGTATTGTCTTTGAGAGGATAGGCTTCGATCCATCGGGAGAATGCGCAAACCACAACTAAAACGTACTTCAGGTTATTACATCGCTCCATATGGATAAAGTCCAGCTGGATTACCTCAAAGGGACATGTAGGAGGAGCAAAATGGCCAGGGGGTGTAGGAGTGCCCTTGCCAGGATTGTACATCATACATACCATGCAATTCTTGACCAATCTCTCAGCACACTTAGCGATACCATCATTCTTCCATACAGGGGACAACAACTTACAGATACCTTTCGCGCTAAAATGTGACAAGCCGTGTTCCATAGTCACAACAGCTAGCACATATGCATCCGGCAACATCCATCTTTGATTCTCCGACAAATCAATCCAACATCCATTCGCATCCAACTTTCCTGTGCTCTCCTTCCACTTGGTCTTTTCAGTTTCGGTGGCCTCATTCTGAATCGCTTTCACACTTTCAACAGTATCCTCACACATACCAGTTTCTGCAGGCCACCTTACCGAACTCGTCACATACATTCTAGTTGCAAGATTTCTAGCAGTCTCCTTAGCAATCTCATCAGCAAACGCATTGCCACGACCAACATCATCCGTCACCTTACGGTGCGCACTGCATTTAATAATCGCCACCTGCTTGGGCAATGTAAGTGCATCTAAAAGATCGTTCACGAGCTGTCTGTGTTGGATCTTTGTGCCATGCGATGTCATAAAGCCTCTCTCTCGCCACAATCGACCAAAACTATGTGCGACGCCAAAAGCATATTGGCTGTCCGTAAACACATTCACCCGCTTTCCTTTCGACAGAACACACGCTCTCGTCAATGCAATTAACTCTGCCGCCTGCGCAGAATTCTGATTCAATCTCGCAGTTTCCACAACCGTACTCAACGTTACCACAGCATACGCAGTCGTCACATCACCATTCGGCAACTTAAAACATGAACCGTCCACATACAGAGTACCATCGGGATCCTCTAATGGAGTGTTTTTTAGGTCAACACGACACTTCGTTTCCTCCTCAGTTCGCAAATAACAATCATGTGGTGGTACCTCGTCTGATTCCATATTGATTGGCAACAACGTCGCCGGGTTTAGGACATTGCATTTCTTTATTTGGATGTGACTTGCCAAAAGCGTCAACTCGTAACCGGACAACCTTGCGCTCGGCAAGTGTTGGGTTTTCGTACGATTCAAGAGAGTGTCAACTGCATGCGGAACCATTACCGTAAGCATATTATCCATGACCAATCCTGCAGATTGTCGGATGGACACCGCAGCTGCCGCTGTCGCTCTTAGACAACTCGGCAATGCTCTAGCTACTGGGTCCAAGGTCGAGGAAAAATATGCACATGGACGCTGCTTACCGCCAATTTGCTGCGTCAAAACACTCAATGCACAACCTTCCCTCTCGTGAACGTATAGTGTAAACGGCTTACTGTAGTCAGGAGTACCTAACACAGGGGCCGAACACAACGCATCACGCGATTCAGAAAAACTCTTCTGACATTCTTCCGTCCATGGCAAAGGAGTTGGAACATCCTTGCACGTAAGGACTACCAATGGTTTCGCTAGCAATGAAAAATTTGGAATCCATTGCCTGCAGTATGACGTGATACCTAGAAAGGCACGCACATCTCTCTGAGTTGTTGGCACAGTCATTCGTGCGATCGCTGCAATTCTCTCTGGGGTCAACCTTCTTCCCTCCTTTGACAATAAGTGACCTAGATAGGTGACTTCTTGGCAACAATATTGCAGTTTAGAAGGTGACACCTTGTGATGTAAGTCACAGAGATGCTGTAACAGAGACACCGTAGCAGCTTTGCAAATCTCTCGTGTGTCTGCAGCCACCAATAAGTCATCAACATATTGGATCAAGGCCGCACTAGCCGGTAACACAAACGCATCAAGTTGACTCTTCAGGGCTTGGCTGTATATCGATGGACTCTCACAGTAGCCCTGAGGAGCGCGTTTAAACCTAAAGCTGCAACCACCTAACGAGAAAACGAATAGGTCCCTGCTTTCCTCAGCAATCGGAATGCTAAAGAAAGCATTCTTCAGATCGATCACTGAGAACCAAGAAGCAGATGCTGGAATCAGAGTCAGTAAAGCCGTAATATCAGGCACCACAGGGAACTGAGGAATCACAATTTTGTTCACCTCCCGTAAATCAATGACAAAACGATAAACAGGAGGCTTAGATGGATCAGTGCGTTTCAGAATAGGTAACACAGGACTATTACACACGTTTTCCCGAGTCTCCTCGATAACATCTTTCTCGATCAAGTCATAGATGATCGCTAACAACGCTCGCTCACCATCCAGGGAGATACGATACTGGGGAGTACGTGGTAATCGCACATTTGATTTCAATTGGACAACATAAGGGGAGATGTCAAGCAGGCCCACGTCATTGGGACCTGTTGCCCACAAAGATACAGGAAGAGAACTCAATTCCGGTGGGAGCTTATCAGTTGACAAGTACATAGGTGAGATCACTCTCTGACCCAATGTAAGCTCCACTCCCGCAGGAGAACAATACAAAGTCGCATACAATCGTTTCAGCAAGTCCAGGCCCAAAAGATTTTCACCACAACCAGTAGTCAAAATCAAAGGAGCTTTCAGCTCACGAGGCCCAATTGTGAGGGGCAAAGGGCGAGAAACCGGATTGCTAACAGGGGCGCCAGAGAATCCAACGGAAACATTTGTTAAGCCAGACAAAGGTGCGCCAGGGACTTTCGAATGCATAATAGAACTTTTCGCTGCACCAGTGTCCAACAGAAAAGGCTCAACTACGCCCGATGTGGCAACTTCGACGTAAGGCCCTCTCTGATCAACCGGAACTGATACTACTCCCTCTCTTTGTCTGTGGCTGTCCTAGTAGTTACCGTCATCGGTACCCTGCTCGACATAAAAATCGTCCACATGGTACTGCGCGGATCTACCTGATGATGAACCACGCTGATCAACACGCTGATCAAAACAATTATTGGAATCAGATGAATTGTTAGAACGCTCATTTTGATTCTGAGTAACACCACAACCTCTACCTCGCGAAGCCTGTTGAGGACCACTACGACCTCCTCTAAACGAATTGCCATTATTTCGATCGCGCAGAACCGGACAATCAAATTTCAAATGACCCTCACCTCTACAATAGGCACATTGATTGTACCCAAGCATGGATCTCTGCGAAGAAGAATCATTCCGCAAATGCGACCTAGCGGACTGCGATTGCGATCTATTCCGCTGCTGAGAGTCATTCTGATTTGAGCGTGGAGGATACGCTTGCTGCAACAGAACTTTCGTTTTGAGATCTTTCGTCTTTTTCTCCGCTCGATCATTTTCCTCCTTCTCTCTATTTTCATAATATTGAGCCGTGGCCAATATCTGAGCAGCGGTAGAAACAGCCCACGCACTTTCTGAATTTTTTAATTTGTTGCTAAGTTCAGGCAACAAATTCGATACAAATTTATCCACAAACAATCTCTGACCTCCCTCAGTGCTCATATCTTGACCACTGTGATCGATGAATATCTCCTCAAATCTCGTAAAGAAATCAGAGACATTCTCGTCCTTCTTTTGCTTACAGGCAGACAGTTTATCCCAGTTAACTTTCATTGCTGGCATAAGTGTCTTCATAAGGGTAATTATTCTCTGGGGAAGATCAGTAATGAGCTGTTCAGGCTTAGCCCCACCAACTTGTCGTACGTCAGCCGCTGCAGCCCAATCACCGCCTAACTCGGCCGCGTGATTCTCTTGACGAATTTTCGCCCAAACCGGTTGCGGTACGACATTGCCGAACAACATGTCGATATCGGCAAGATTCATTATCGTTGCGTCTACTAATTGAGACAACTCTTTATAGTACCCTGCAGGATTTTTGCGGTGGTCAGGCAAAGTTTGCTTAACCTGCAAAACTTCCGATCGCTTCCATGGGAGATGTATCCACACTCTCTGGAAGTGTGGCAGAATAATAGGATTAGCCTGCGCATCACCTGGCATCCACACTGGTGGAACTTCACGCATGGGATACTGACCAGGCGTTGCTATCCATTCCTCAGATTCATCTTTAAACAATGCTCGGGGCATCACAGTAGGACGGAAAGATAGAAGATGCTCGACGGCACGTCGAACATTGCTACCCACAATCATACCATTCGAAAACTGAAGCTGAAGTTCAGTTACGTCGACCAGTACCTCGTTTACCACATCATTTGATATCGCTTCACGTAAGAATTTGCACATTTCTTCAAACACGAATCTCTGTGTTGGCTCATTAAATTGAGAGAAAGTCTCAACAACTATGCGCGGGGATTTTTAAGGGGATACCTAATCCAATTTCGGGCCATTTTAATTAGCGTATCACGTTCCCTACCACCAGGAAGCTGACTTCGTCGTTGGGGAACATCAGAATCATCAGACCCAAGAAGCGGTCCAAAAGGAGAATAAAGATTAGCAACAGCATTGGGAATGCGTCTTCGAACAGACGGAGAAGAGGAGTAAAGTACAGGAGCAACAACATGAGAGCTGAATACAGGAGCAGCAGGAGCAGTAGGAGTAGCCATAAGAGTAGAAGTAGCGGGAACAACAGCTTGAGAAGGTATAGACGGTGGAGCAGTAGGGACAGTAGCAGGTAGAGGAATAGGGACAGAAGGATTCGCAAGGACAGGACCAGCGACAGGGTGATTAACAGCTGCCGGAACAACAGGTTGAGGAACAGGGAGAACCACAGGGGCTGTGGTATCCTGTGCATATGGAGGTGGCGACTTCAGCAGATAGGACAACAAAGGGTCCTCTACTGCTTCCTCTCCCTTCTTCTCAGTACCCGTCGGTAAAGCGGGATAGCATTTATCCACTGTCATACGTTGTAATCTATCAAAAATGTCCTTTTCCTTCTCTTCTTTGTCTCGCTGAAACTGCTCTGCATTTCTCATCGTTGTAACGATACCTTCTCTCTTATTACGTTTAAGCTGTTTGATTTCTTTTTGCTTGGCTTCTTTACGCCATAACCGAAAGGAATCAAACATGGCCGGCCTTGCTTTCTTTTGAAACAATTTAGCTTCAAGATTATCTAAAATTGGGGTCTCAAAACTACCATGAGGTGGCCAACTAAGGACACTGTCATCTTTAGTAAAGCGAACCCAGCAATCATTAAAGGTGATAGGACCCACACCATGGCGACTATATAATTCATAGATTGGAGTTCCAACTGGAGGTATCGGACATGAGTCCTCCAATCGGGAATCCCCACCACAACCTCTAAAGCAGCTAAACAAAGTACTACGGCCAGGCATCGTGCACACTAACCGAGTTTCACAAACTTCAAGGGTTATTGGATTACAATGTCCCCGCAAAAATGCAAAAACCCTTGGTTTTTGGCAACTGCAGTCGTCAAATAGAACAACTAAGAACAAAATACGAAGAACCACAAATGCAATGGAACCATGCAACAACTAAGCACCCACAACAACTAAGGATTCTGGGAGCGACCCACAAATACTTAACTCAAAGAACAATGGCGTCACCAGGAAGGCCCGTCAATCGTCTCGCTGTACCAAGGTCTACGCCAGGCGCCAAAACAGGTCGACAGTCAGGGCATCAGTCCGTCGCAGCCGTCAGGAGGCGGGGATCTTCGCGGGAAAAGTCTTCGGGCCACTTGTTTCGACAACAGGATCGATGAAGCGGGGTGCACCTTCCCTCGGAGATTTCACACGAAGTTCCTCACGATCGTCGGGCTTTGGACCGGTACCGCTGATGCCGCCCTACGTTGGGCGCCAACTGAAGGACTGGGTTTTTCTAAGACCCAGCGGTGCCAGGGGACAACACCTGAAACCTTCGTGGGTTACCTGTTCCGGCGTACAAATGACAGAGACACGGGACACTTCCTTCGGCGTCAAAGATTCGAGGTTTATTTACTGCAGGGAACACAGAAGTCACAAGAAGTACATAGCATGTAGGTTCTAGGAGACTGCTTCAAATTGTATCTGTGGATCGCTCCTTTTATACAGTTTTTCATCACAGAACAACATGGCAAACAAAAGGTTACAACCCGGTTCCCACAGTAAATTTCATAGGGGGTCGCTTTCATGTATTTAGGGTCCGAAACATAATTACAGTAGCATCGCCGGTTCCCAACTGTAAAAGTACATCTTCCCACCATTAGCGCATTCCATTCCGGCAGTAAACGAGTTAAGGAAGAGTCAGAATCAGGTGCAGAGGAAGACAAAGATAGTCAACAGATTGAAAAGAGCGTAAGGGGGTGATATCGGAAACACGATTGCAGGGATCAAAGGAGACGCGCCTAATGAATGCACAACTGAGACAATAGACCGGCACGGCAAGATGAGCCTTGAGCGGGGCCATCTGCCTTGCAGTGTCATCCCCCTCATCATAAAAGACACCCTCAAAGGAACACGTGTCTTCCGCAAGAGTTTGGGAATCCCAGGGTCACAAAGCGGACAGTGTCCATTCGCTGGCTACTTGAGGGCAAGAAACAAAATGGATGCCATATCTAAAATGGAACCCGTGGGTTAAGATGAAGAAACCCACGAAACAGATGAACGGTTTAGGTTAGCACAGCGAAAACGCGTACACCCACTAAACTCATCATTTGCGGTTCATAGATACCAGACTCGACCATATTCGAGCGAGTCGAAAACACCACTTACAATTGTCATGGAACCTCAAGAGTAGGCACTGAGGTGAGAATTATCGAGTCCGCTGACCCTGGTCCACGACCCTGCCGGATCAGGAATTGAACCCTGGTCCCGGGCCGTTCTCTGCTCCCGGGTCTGCCGCCTCTAACCAGTGAGCCACACCACTCAACAGATCCCCATCCTCTGAGTGACGACTTTCAGCAGCGTGGGGCATCTGGCAAACAAAAAGTCCACCATTCTGGCAAATCTTAAGATGTCTGGACCCCTCCATCGATGTAAGGAGTTCAGCAGCCCACCCTAGAGGTGTGGCTACCTGGGGATACATGTCCACAGAAAAAACAGTTTGGGTACTGCTCTTCCCCGCCTGTCCCTGTCTCCAGCTTTATTCCCTAAACAAAGGGCAGCCCCTTGGGAGTGTCATCACCATTTGCTCATCAGAAGCAAGTGCCACTTGGTCGATCGTCTTTTGGTTTAAGGGGCATATTCAAAAGGAGCTATCGCAGAATTAACAGCACTTTATCACAGCAAAAGCCATTATACATTTACCACCCCATTCACAAGCTGGTGCTAACAGCCCACAGCACCAGTTTACCCATGATAGCAGCCGGCAAAAACATTGCCACAGAGGACCTCTGCATATATTGCTAATGAGATGCAGAGTAGGCGTTACTGTGCAAAAAGCCGCAAAAACACGACACCTCAATATTCACAACAACCAGCCAGATCTGCGATAAGAATACAAAACACGCAATAGGGCACATTAGCAACAGGAAATTAACACCTGCTCTGACCTGGAGTAAAGTCGGATGGCAGTCTGCACCACAAAAGGGAGCCCAGGGCGTCATCGGAAGGGCAACAGATGCCATGGAGCCACTCATCATGCAGCCCGGACACTCAAGAGGGTCACAACACCCACTCTGCACACACCCCACCCCCCGACCACCACAGAGGCAGCGCAGACAAAGACAGCGGCCCCCCAGGACCAACATCTGACAATGTCACTGTCCACTACAGGCTGAAAGGGACCACCATCCTACGCATCCTGGCCATCATCGCCTAAAAGGCCTAGGGCATCAACACAGCGGGCATCCAACATACCACCCTACACCAAGCTGCTGGCTGTGCTGGCCACCTCAACCAACACCCGCCAGAGTCGGAAAAGTCTCACAGCCAGCCACATCCAAGTCCCCACATCTGTCCTGGACATCACTGTCACCCTGGCACACCATTCCGCATGCATCCAACACAATGCGCAGGAACCGCAGGAGACCAAGCAAGGACCATATACCATAGCCGGATGCACTCACGTGTTGGGGCAATCCACTGCACACATGTCCCACCTGTGCCTCTTGGTGACACAGCACACACTTAGCACAACAGGAAGCACACATCACAAATCAATGTGCAGGCCACATCAGAATACCGTGGGACCATCACCAATGTCGCCTCCAAATGCACAGCAAGTGTGCATGATCCCTTCACCCTCTGATAGTCCATCAGTAACCATCGTTCCCAGGATGGCACCAAGGGAAATGCACAGCAACTAGACAAGTGCCAAATTAACATCCCACTCAACTCCACAACCATGCAATCCACAACTCTGGCAATGCACATGTCACAAAATCACAACCAACATGCACAACAACAAGCCACCCACCAGACACGAGAAAACAACTTACAATCGTAACCTGGGCAAGCCGTGAACATGACCAATCAACGGCATGGCACCTCAGCCACACAATAGCCGAATAGGGGTAGAGGTGGCAACCAGGCATGTGTGAAGGATGCAGTAGGGCCATAATTGGGAAAGTACACAATGCCAAGAATGGCAGCGATGTGCTGGAAAGACCGCAGTATGCAGAACACACCCATATGCACTGCAACGTACACTCCTGGTGTATGGGTTGTAGTGGACAGTGGACGCAACCGTGTCACCCCAGCCAGTGGGGGTTCTCATGAAAATGTTGCCTGTTACACCCCCACTGTAAGCGTGTGCAGAGTCGGATGGCCCGGCATATGCCAGGCCAGCATTAGTGATGTAAATAAAAAGCACATAACCCGGGTGTGGTCCTCTTCTTAACGTCTTTGCCAGGGTGGCACCTCCCCCCCAGCCATGAGGCAGACGCCATCCTCGTTAGCGGAGTTGCCTGCCATCCTGTGCACCTGCCGTACCCTGGCCCGCAGGACCACAAACACGTCAGGCATGACCCTGCACAGCCAGGCCATGCTGATCAGCATCCGACACGGCATGTGTCAAGGAGGGCCCACCACATGCCTGCGTAAGCTCCAAGCCCGAGGCCTGCGATCCCTGCCAGCCTCTCAGACCATCTCTGGCCCCGACGCTGGCCCACATTACTCCTTTCTCATTTACATATTCTACTGGCATCCTCTGCGGCCCAGTAAGTCCCATATGTAAAACTGTGTCCTGGCTCCTGAATGACAGTGACCCCAAATCCGGGCCAGCGGCCACAGCACTAGACCCTCCCGATCAGTGAGGCACAGTTCCATATGGGCATCTTGTGACATGTGGTGCACTAACCCTGTTCAACGCCAGCCCGGGACCCGTGATGCCACAAACCCTGTTTAATGTCAGCAAGCGACATATGGTGCCACAAACCCTGTTCAATGCCAGCGGGCAGCATGTGGTGCCACAAACCCTGTTCAACACCAGCGGCAACTCGTGGTGCCACAAACCCTGTTCAATGCCAGCCAGTAACACGTGCTGCCACAAACCCTGTTCAATGCCAGCCGGCGACAAGTGCTGCCACAAACCATATTTAACGCTAGCCGGCGAAACGTGGAGGAGGAACCAGGACTACCCTGCGGACCAGTAGGTCTCATACCCAGCACCTATTCGTGAATCACGAATGGCTGAGTCCACATTATTGGTCACATGGAAAGGAGTAAGAGGAAGATGTGGCTCATTCCGGATGAAAGCCGGGTCACAGTTACAGAGGTGACCAAACACGTGGTGTCACTGAACCTGAACTATGCAGGCAGGTGGGGCCACCAACTATGCCGACGACACTCAGTGAATGGCCCGAGTTGACCGCTGCCTCCAGACTACACTACTCTTGGCTTAGGCTGCGCTTGAGTAGGTCACATATTTGGAACTGAACATCGAATATGCAAAGGCAGATTACTTATCATTGCACGCAAGGAGAGGCGAAAGAGGATGATGCCTTGCATCTTGGTGGAGAGAAAAGGATCATAATTATGGAGGTGTTCGCACACTACCCACAACTGCCCTGGTGTCACTAGCACTGTGCATCACGAGTCAACAACACTTGGCTGTGGGCCACTGCTGACCGCTGCCTCTGGCCTACACTGTGGCCCAGTAGGTCACAGAGTCATGAGTTAGCAATGGCGGAGTTCATATCAGTGTACCGGCATCATCGCAGACATCATCGCAGACTGCATCCCGTCTCAGCCCCAGTGCCACTGAGTCTGTTCCCCAATATTCATGCACACTCTCTGGTCGAACTTTGGTGGCGTCTGAGTCTATGGACTAGGGGGTATTTTTCATCCTCATGTAGCTGATACCGAATTGGTGGTGGCAACCAGGCTGTCGCATTCCACTCCTCCATTTGCTGCTTCCGGATAAAATCCAACCTTTTGGCATCATGGCCTGGAGGACACCTTTCACCTTCCCCCGCAACCCTCCGCAACATACACCTCGGACATTGATGGCGACCCGCCCAGGTCGCATGGCCCATCTGACTGCACCTGCAAGTCACCGTCCTGTGGCTTGGTGCCTGTGCCAGCCGCAGTGCATCCGGGGCCACTAACTCTGTGCTGGTCAGGTCCAGGACCCCTTCTCTGGAGACATTGGATGGCCCCTGAAGCATAGGCCTTGGGGTCATCAACGCCATTTCTCTGTGTCCTTTTGCTGTACGCAGCCTCTGGGCCCAGATGCATCCCAACAGGGCTCACACACCAAAGTGAGCCCAGACTGGCCTGGACGCCGCATCACCACAAGAGGCACATGCCACCACCGCAATGACCACCTCCAACCGCCATCTGCCAGAGTTGTAGTGGGGGTCCTGACAGATTTACGGAGTTGCTCAGACCTGTCATGGATGCCATCGTCGGCCTGATACCTTGATCTGCACTCCAGGTGCCAGTGACAAAGTGCACCCCAGCCCATTGTCCACGGCTGATTGTGGTCTGTTCTGTGGAGCGGTTGCGCAGCTATGTCACCTCAAACAGTGTGGGGGTCCTGAGAGGTTGATGGGGAAGATGATGCAGGTCTAACACACCCCAGTGCATCTGCCTCAGGGTTATATCGAAGGAACACAATCTGAGACTTTTTCTTCACTTGAGCACGCTCATCTCTAGTGTCCCAACCCCAGTGCACTGCATCTCGCACTTCTGTTTGCATATTGGCTGTCCTCTGAACTTTCTCCAGCTCACTCCATGTTCCCAGCAGTTGAATCTGTTATCCATGTGTTTTCTGTTTCAGTTGCACTGGTGTCCAATGTTCAAGTGGTTGCCAGCACCAGAAAGGATCAAACATAGATGAACAGCGATGGGATATGGATCATTGATAAAAACGAAGCCCATGCAAATACTTAGCAGGCCTTACAAGATGGACAAGGCAAGGCAGAGATATGCCAGCAAACCAAGAGACAGAGAGAAACAGCAAGGAAATCTAGAAAGAACAATCCTAACACAATACAAGACACGAATACCAGTAGGAAATGGTTCCATATTTTCGAAACAAAACAAAATAATACAGGTCTTGAAATCCGAGGTATACAAATAGACCAAAGGTCTACAGCAGAGGAAGAGCGTCAACAAGGAGATCATACCCTGCTGACCTCATTGAGTCAAAATAATCAAACAGAGGAATCACTTAATATGATGCAGACAAACCAAATTCAAAACTCATGTGCAAAGAAACAAACCCTCGTAAAGCGAGCAACCACTATCAAGAATTATCCAGTGCAAACAATGGGCAGTCCAGAGAAAATTACACAATTAAAACTAATAAATCGGCAGGGGATTCCTCAGGGAAGAAACAAAGAGTGATAGCAGAACTGACTCAAGAGAAGCGAGCATTGGATTGTAGGAATAACGCAGTAGAAAGAAAGGGGATTATTGAGTTGGAGCGAAGTTACGACCCAAAAGAAGAGGCGTTGAAGGAAAAATTGATAATTAAAATCAATACACAAATAGGTGACAGACATACTACAGTGAAGCAATCACTTGATGATAGGAACAGCCTAGTGCAAATAAAAGGCATCAGTGAGAGGGAGCACACAAAATCTCCATTAGAATATGTACCCAAGGAAAAATGTATAGTTAAAATCAACAAGAACCCAGGCGACAAACATGGAACCAGTCAGAGAGAGGTACTTCAATGTCCAACACCAATAGCTACACCATCGGGAAACAATCAAGAAAATACTTGGAATAAACAGATCATATTGACCCCCCATTATATCTCTCAGGGGCAACAAGATCTCCTCAATAGAGGGAATTTATTGAGACTAACAGCAGAAAGTTCTACCTTAAAGTATTTGACCACTTCAGACCTGCTGTCCATTGAATTCATTGATAAAGAAGAAAACAGTAGCATGGAAAAAACACTATCGACCTGGATAAACAAAGAAATAGTGTCTCTAATAATGAATGCCAGACTAGAGTACGAAAGTTGGGGTATTACAATGACAAGACAAGACCAAAAAAGAGACTATATCCCTCAACTCTACTAATGGAACCAAAGAATTCAAAAATAGAACAACGGAATGTCCCAGTTTACTCAGTACTACTAAACGCAAAAGGAAAAATAAACCCCGGTAAAGAAGTTACGGGGAGTTCCACTACACAACAAGATGGTAACTAATGGAATTGGATGGCCACAGCCTTAAATGCTCGGAAAACGGAATGACTTGCCACAAAGGCAAAAGCACCAATAATAGTATTGTATAATTTCTATCTTGGAATATAGCTGCTGCAAAAAAGGAACTAGAGGAAGACAACTCCTCAGCATATTGGGAGTATTATGAAATCATCGCCCTCGAAGAAACATGGATGATGGAGTGTAAGGAGGTGGCTAACTATATACTCCACCAAGTAAAAGCTACCAAAACACATAAATATGGTAGGCCAAAGGGTGGCTTAGCAACTTATATATCAACTGCTCTAAATATAAATACAGAACAACTACCGAGTACGACAACAGACCTACAAGTAATTAAAATGGTCCAGGGGCCCAAAACTCAAACAACAGTTATATTAATAAATCTATACATCCATCCAAATGCGGAAAAAAAAGAGCCACAATCCGAAAAACTGATATTATTAGTCACTTCTATCAGATTCGAAAACCCAGCTTGGGAGATAATAATAACCGGCGACTTCAATTCACATTTAATCCATACACCAGATGATGATGACCAGCTGATAGCGGACAACGAGCAATGGTCAGTTCCTCCGCAATCATCCTCATTAATAAAGAGACAGGACTTAAATGGGCAAAAGCTGGTCCTGACATTGGAACATCTAGGCTTGCGAGTCTTAAATGGCCGAACAAAAGATGACACTCCTCCGCTGTAGACCTATCAGGGTGTGAACACGCAGTGAACCTTAGATTATACAATGTTAACGCTTCCTCTACTCGTGCGTGTGACAAAATATAAAATCAAATATTCTACTCAAAGTGACCATGCATATCAGGTATTCGATCTGGAAACAGGCCATAAAAACATCTTCCGGCTCCAACAGTGATGGGTCAATTGACCACAACAAACCTGAAAAGAATAAGATGGTCAGCAGAAACTCTACCTGAACTATCAGCATTAGCGAAAGAAATATTTGAAGTAAAAAATATTGCTGGTAAAAACCCAGTAGAGAGCTGGTCCAAATTCACAAATATACTATTGATTCAGGCACCAAAAATTAATTATGCACAGACTAGCAGGTTCAAGCACGACACAAACATGTCTAGGAAGGCCTACTTGCTAAGAAAAGAGCTGAGAAAGATGGTGAGGAAAAATAATACACAGAAAGTCCCAAATCACACATGGCGGGAAATAAAGATCATCAAGAAGCAGTATAAAATTCAAATTTGGAAGGATCAGAAAGCGTAACAGGAGACCCTCTGGACGAAACTACTTTTTATTACCAAACAAGCAAACAACAGGATTTTTTGGGAACTAGTAAACGGCGCAATAAGATCAAAAAAATTGATCAACAACGCCTCGGTATCAGAGAATGCATGGGCAGTCCATCTAAATAAAACATTTGAAGATCACATACCATCCACGAAAATATGAACAGCGGTATTCCAATCCCAGAGCTCACAGGGAAGAATCACCCTGGATCACAAGACCCCGGCACATTATTAGCCCTGGAAAGTCAACGCCACACAGTAGAAGATATTGGCAGAATAATAAAAAAGGGTCACAATGATGGGGCCCCAGGCCCAAATGGCATTCCCCAGGCCATTTTCAGGGCTGATCCCGACTATTGGGCAAAATAGCTCTCAGGTCTGTACAATGAAATCAGTTTAACAAATACTCTCCCCACAAACTGGAAGGGGTCCATTATTACTTTGATCTTTAAGGGGGGTGACAGGGCAGATCCGGCAAATTATCGGTTAATTGCACTTATGGATGTGGAAGCAAAATATTTCGCCTCATTAATCCTGGAGGATCTGGTAGAGTGGTCAAATGTAAACGGGCTGATTCCGTTAAACCAAACAGGATTCCGTAAAGGATGCGGCACCACAACAAATATTTTAGCCCTTGCCACAATAGCTAATAAGTGCAAACGTCAGCGAATACCACTACAATTGTGTTTTATAGACTTTAAATCTGCATTTGATTGACTGAATTGCGGGCTACCATGGACCAAACTACAGAATCTGGGTCTCCCGGAAATAATATTACGTCCCATTATACAACTGTACACTCACACGTGGGTTTGTGTGAAAATGGCAAATGGTACTAAATTATCCAAAAAGATACAAACTAAGACTGGATTAAAACAAGGCTCTGTATTAGCCCCCCATTTATTCAACCTTTGTATGGCAGACCTCTCACCCTGACTGGATCAAGCAAACACACATCCTCCGCGTCTGGGAATTTTACCCATAACGCATCTCTTGTATGCAGATGATATCGTTTTGTTCAGCCTGATCCGAGTAGGTCTCCAAAGAGCACTGAATAAACTCCTAATGTTTGCTAACACCAACGCACTGGATATTAACAATACCAAAACAAAAACTATGTCACTCCCGAACTGCATACGCCATCAGTATCTATTCAAACTGGGAGAGACGCGCCTCGGAAGAGTAAGTACCTACAAGTACTTGGGAGAATACATAGATAAAAGACTGAGGCGCATATTACTAAGGGGGGGCGATAGGCAATTATCGCCGGTTTAGCGGTCGTTTTTGGCCGCTAAGCGGCAATCATTCTATCGCTATATTAGCAAGCTGTCGCTAACGGATGTTAGCAACAACATTTAGGCGATAGCGAGAGGTTTGGGGCCCGCTTTGTATGTCAGCGATATTTATCACTAATGATATGCAAAGTGGGCATACCCAACTTGTTAGCGACTGAAAGCAGTCGCTAACGTCGCTATCGCCTATTAGCAAGGCGGGCGTAGCGATGGAAATATTCCTGCTATCGCCAAAAACTAACGCCTGCTTAGACCAGTTCTTAGCCATGCTATCCAATGTGAGGTGGATAACATGGCTAAGAGCATTTCGTCGCTAATGCGTGAATATCGCTGTATTCGCAGTGATATTCATGCTATCGCCGGAAAAATAATCGCTTTGGAGATAAACGTTGCTAAACGCACATTATCTCAGCGATAATTTCCGGCTATGCTTAGCGATAAATAAATCATTGCTAAGCCTAGTTAGTGATAAATATCGCTACTCGTTGGTAATATGCCCCTGAATTTTCAATTTCAGAAACAATACCTTGAAAAAAAAGGAAATGGAATTATTTGTGCTTGTTGTGGTATCGCAAAAAAGCTACATGGTCCTTCATTCACACCACTACTTTCTGTGATGGCCGCGAAGCTACTGCCTGCATTAACCTATGCAAGCATAGTGTTAAATGGTAAAGATGGAAAAATCCTGGACTCTTTACAAACAAAGGCCTACAAAAAAGTCTTCAGTCTACCACGGTCAGCAACTCCGGCAGAGGTTCGACTGGAATTCGGTCTTGTAAAGCAGGAAATTGGGAGAAAATACACTGTGATCAAAATTTGGTACAAATTGAGGCAGAATCGATCTAATATACTGGCGTCAAATCTTGTGGCTTATGTAGTGAAGCCAGACAAGATATTATCCAACTAATATGTGTCTGCCTCAGCCTAAAAACAAAACGTGTTGCACTGCTAAAAAAAGGCTTTTAATGACAGAGGAATTCAAACTCGTAGATCTGCAATCATTAGAGGATTTGGCACACAGACCCTCAGCAGACCTGTAAAATGATGACATTCCTATTGTTTACGAGAAAAACCATGTGGCACTCCCAAAACAATAATGTTTAGAACCTTATTGCAACTGTATAACAAAACGTTAAAATGTTTTATATGTCGCTACGTGCAATATGATTACAACATAATGTGGCAGATTTATGAACAAACTTTAAATTGCCATCATGAGAAGGATACCGTTTCTGGTTTTTAGGACTGAATAATTAACATGTCTATTCTTTTTTTTCTAAAAATACCATTTAGTCATTTTATAGGGATATCATATTTGTACTATGACATTGTTATGGTTTCAAATAACTTAAACAATAAAGATTATTTTCTATAAAGGCATTTGCTACGTCCGATTCCGAAAAGTTTCCGACTAACCAATTACGATGCGAGTCAGGCGTTAGGAATATCCTAATCCGAACCCCATGGCATTTGGAATGACCGAGCTGTACGGAGCAGACTTGTTTGTCTCTACAGGTCACATTTTCGAACGACCAATTACGATGCTGGATTCGGACAGCCTTTCGGATTTGTGCTATCTGACTCACCTCAGCAGCCTTTGAGGAGCCGTAGCAGGCCCACCTGCACCCGGAGTCTTCCTAATCAGGCCCAAGGGGATACTCATGGGTCCCCCCTTTCCAGGCATGCACAGTGTGGCAGGCACCAGTGCCTGACACAGGGTGCCCAATTATCCCCAGCCACCCCTTTCTTCAATGGGAGCCTATGCATTTGGTCGGAACATAGGCTTCCATTGCAGTCAATGGGAGTCCGACCGAATCGTATCTGGAAGCATCCGGATGCATCAAATTTGGTTGGTCGGACTCTCCTGATCCAAGTCGGTCGGAAACCATTCCCAATCTGATTTGGTCAGAATGATTTCCGAACAGCATCTGAATCAGACCCTCTGTCTTACACGTCCTTGATTCCCTGGGTACCATCTACTAAGGACTTAAAAGTAAGTTAGTGATTGCCAATTCAACATAAACTTTGTAATGGGCACTAAGGTCTGGTTTGCAGGACTAAGTGCACTCTCAGAGTCGAAAAACCAGCAGCTAGTAGTCCAAATGAGGCCAAAAATGTGAGGGGAAACTTGCAAAGAGATTGTTTCCATACAAATATGCAAAAACAAATGACACACATTTCACACTTAGTTCTATGGGAATGGAGGGATCTTGCCAGTCAGTTTCATACACTTAAACTGAATTCACCTGTAGGTATTTTTTGTTACATTTGTGTACCATTTTCCACTCATCTATATGGTTCTCTACCACTTGTAGAGTGCATGTGACAAAACTACTAGATGACACAAAATGCACATAATGAGGTTAAGGGCTGTAGTTTCCTCCTAATTTTATAGGACCAGAACACATGAACATTTCAACTGTGCAAAAACAAAACAAGCGCACTTTTCCTTTTGTGCTAATAGGTTTTGCTGCATGTGGCAAAACCAGGACTTTCTAGACCTTTGAATGTATTTATAACGTTGTGGAGATAATGCATTTTCTCCTTTTTTTAAATGGAGACAGACCTAACTTTAAATCAGGTTTCTACCTTCCATATTTCAAAAGCAGCATAAACATTAGGTAACAAACAGCTGACTTAATCTGTTTAAAAATTGATTCATGATTTTACTTCACTGCATTAGCAAGATATAAAACAAAACGTGTTTAATTTATGACTCACAATTAGTTCTCAAACCTTGTCCTTTCAGCTGTAGTACACAAAATGTGCTCTAATTTCAACAGTTGTCAAATCTATCTACTAAGTGGAACATTATGCAAGCGCATAAATGATGCAAAGGAGCATTTGCTCAATTTTCTCAGTAGTGCAAATCTGTGCATCCATGGTGGGGTTCAGTACATCTGCTTTGTTCCTCTGCATTATTATGATGTATTCGTTGGTGCCCATTTCAGTAGAACAGGATCTCCGGGAATGTTTAGGTATGAAACAATATAACATCAGTGGTTAATTTATAATTAGGGATTAGCAAAAAAAAACAATAAACAAAAAAAATATTTTTGATTTCTGTGTACTAAAGCTAGAAGACAATACACTGGTGAAAAGGAGAAAAGGACTGTGAAGTATGTTGGGAGTATGTTTTCTAATATATAAATACTAGCAGCCCGTCCCAACGTTGTCCAGGTATGAATTGCTTCCGGCCAGTAGTAAATTGTTTTGTAGGATTTCGTTTTGATAGCATTTCTTATCTGTGACAGGCCTGTGAAACGCTCCGATTCACAGTGCACTGCTGATGCACTTAAGGGTGCGCGTTCAGTAGTGTGTGAACTCGAGTTTCCCTGCTTTATTTTTTCTTGCAATATTATATAGCGCGAACTCGACAACATGGTGTGAGCACAATTTACATTACAGAAGAACACATTCACTTGTGGTAGGCACGGGAGAGAAAGCGATTTGCCTGGAATCACAGGATGTTGAGCTGATGCTGAAATTCGAGCATAGCTCCCCAGCTCTAAAGTTCGAAATTCTAGAACTTGTGGCGGGAGGTGTGTCTAAAAGTGTATGTCAGTGCAGGCCATCAGTGAGAGAGACATGTGCATTTTTCAAATGGGTGGTGAAAAAATATGAGTATGTTGCTGAGATGTGGGCCGCCGTGCCACCAATGTACTTACCGGGGGAGGGTAAATACCCATTATTCCGCAGCTTTCTTTCTGCATACCATCACTTCTCATACTTTCATTACGAAAGTACCATGACTCGGCAATGCCATTATAACGCATGACATTACATTTTATATGCTTTTAACACGCATACATTTACAACGAAATTCGTTGTAAATGCATGAATGGTAAAAGCATGTTTTTTTAATGTTTGGATAAGGTAAGTATGGGTATAGGGGTATATGTTTTGGGATACTGAGGTATATGTTTTGGGGTGTTTGGGTATTTTAAGGGTTCAGATATAGTTTTGGGTTATGAGGTACAGGGGTAGTTTTAAGGTTTAGGGATAGGTATGGGTTTTGGGGTACAGGGGTATTTTTAGGGTTCAGGGCTAGGTTTGGGTTTTGGGGTTTAGGGGTATTTTTAGGGTTCAGGGGTAGGTTTGGGTTTTGGGGTACAGGGGTATTTTAAGGGTTCAGGGCTAGGTTTGGATTCTGGGTTGCAGGGGTATTTTTAGGGTTCAGGGCTAGGTTTGGGTTTTGGGGTACAGGGGTATTTTAGAGTTCAGGGGTAGGTTTGGGTTTTGGGGTACAGGGTTATTTTTAGGGCTCAGGGCTAGGTTTGGTTTTTGGGGTACAGGGGTATTTTTAGGGTTCAGGGGTATGTTTGGGTTTTGGTGGAACAGGGGTATTTTAAGGGTTCAGGGCTAGGTTTGGTTTTGGGGTACAGTGGTATTTTTAGGGTTCAGGGCTAGGTTTGGCTTTTGGGGTACAGGGGTATTTTTAGGGTTCAGGGGTAGGTTTGGGTTTTGGGGCACAGGATATATTTATAGGGTTAAGATGGGTTAGTGTTTAAGGGTGTTGGGGTATTTTAAGGAGTAAGTGTGCTCCTTGGTGATTTAATGGGCTCCAAACAGGCCATCACCTGTGGAGTGCCACAGGGCTCCTCCCTGTCTCCTCACCTATTTAATTTATATATACTCCCTCTGATTCAGACCTTAAGAGACAACCAGGTGAGAGTCTTCAACTATGCAGACGACTTACAGCTGCTGTTCACCATCGATAACACCGAAGACTCCATACGGCACTTCCAGTCCACCATGAGCTACATTAAAGCTTGGATGGACCAGAACCAGCTCAAATTAAATCCGGGTAAAACGGAACTAGTCCTGACAGGTGAAAGCAGTAAGTATTGGGGCCCGCATTATTGGCCTTCTGAACTAGGTCAAGCTCCAATACCTTCCCTGTCAGCCAAAACACTTGGAGTCACCGTGGACCGAGACTTGTCTCTTAAAACTCAAGTTGGTCAAGTGGTCTCCAAGTGTTTTTTCCAACTGAAGAAAATCCGGAAGGTACGCCACCTGCTTACACCCGATGCACTCACCCAGGTGGTTATTTCTACTGTACTGCCCCATCTGGACTACGCGAATGCCATCTACATAGGTCTTCCCAACTACCTAACTAAGCGACTCCAGATGGCACAGAACCATGCCGCAAGGCTAATTCTGAACCAACCTAGGCGTCAGGCAGCCACCCCCCTCCTTAGGAATCTACACTGGCTCCCTGTGGTCCAGCGATGTGCCTTCAAAACTGGTTGCATAATCTTCAAGTCCCTTTACTGTAAAAGCCCACTATTCATCAACAACATGATTTCCAAGTACACTCCGTCCCGCAACCTACGCTCACTCCACCAGAACCTCCTGCAGTCGCCTTCCTTCAACCTAAAGCGTGCAGGAGGTCGTAGGTTTGCTACCCTTGCTTCCCGCTTGTGGAACTCTCTCCCTATGGAGACCCGGAATTGTCAAGATCTCCTCTCCTTCCGGAAAGCCTTGAAGACCTGGCTGTTCAGACAAGCATTTTCATAACCCTCCTCCCTCTATGTTCATGTTATTGCTGATCACAGCGCCAAGCAACCAATCGGTGTTAGTGCGCTCTAGAAATATTTTTATAACATAACATAACATGATTATGGGGTGCAGGGGTATTTAAAGTTAGCAGGGTGGGATTAGCACACGATATAAGACATGGCATGAAGGGCGGAACGTACCACACGCCCCCAGCGTTTGTCACGCCCCCAGCACACGCCCACAGCACAAAGCAGACATGCCCACAAGGGACTACTTTGCTGGCACGGTTCTTTTTACCTTTTAAATGTACATGGTGGGCGTCTGCATAGCCTATGTCCTTCTGCTGCAACTGCCCTTTCCAATGCTGTATTGGGTGTTGTGATTAGTGCTGTGGTTCCTGAGATTACCCGCCTCAAAGGTTTGGGCTCTCTCTTTATTATATTAGTATGGATGAAGAAACAAATAAGAATCTAAAAAAAATATCCAAAGTCGTCTTGAAGGAAGACAAAGTCAGAAGATTGCTGTCAGTGTTAGGACTATTCAGCTAAAACTGAGCTAAAGAAGAGCTAGCTAGTTCCTGCAGAAGTAGAAGCATTCCGTCAGAAGAAGAAAAAAAGCGTCAACTCCTATAGTCACAAGTTTTGTGAAATAAAATGTTATTAATTTCGCGAAATTGAGATGGCGAATTTTACATTACATAATATTCCAAAATCCATCAACATTTTTCATTATGAAAGTTTGCTTAGCTTTTTTTATGTGATTGTACATCCCATACAAAACAAATGATCTTGTTAGATACCAGCAGAAGAATGGCTTGTTAGAAAACGTCTCACCAATAGGCATTACATGCTCAGCCGGTCTCCTCTCAGTACCTAGCAAGAAAAACTGGTGAACTGCATTGTATTATGAAGAGATAACTTTTCTTACATTTTAAAACGTTCAAATAATATCTTAAAGTCCACCCCACCAAAAAAAAGGAAATTGGACACCCTAATAATTTCACAAATCCATCAGTAACATGTTTCCATTCAGTGAGAAAAGTATTTGATTTTCGGAAGAACAAAGTTTATGAAAAGCCGAACACATTCAAATACGATCAGTGAGTGAATTTTTCATATGGGATTAATTTTCCAATGATAAGTTTAACATATATTTTGCTACCATCAGTAATATAATACAAGAACATGTAAAATAATAAATTTCCTGGAAGCAGGGATTAGCTGACATGTGGACCGAATTCCCTTACAGACTTTGAATAAACCTGTGTTTATTTTAATTCATTGTGATTTATGAATTAAGGATTATGATTGCAATATTTCTCATGCAAGTGTAGGACGCCAGGGTAATCTGCCACATCCAAAGTCAATGGTCAGCATCTACAAACCGTCAAACACAATAGTTTCATTTTGTCTCAGTGAGACACATTATTCACCACAGCTATCTAGTAGGGTGGGTACTCCTGTGTATAATCTATTTGTCACCAGTCATTACGTCTTCCAAACTCAGACTGCTTCGTTCTGTCTGGGTCCAGGGCTGTGGCTGTGGGTGCTAGTGCTGAAGCAGGTGACAGCTGTAAAAATGGAGAGTTAAGGGGCAGAGGGACCCTAGAGGAAAAGGTTCCATCTCTGTGCCAAGCAACCAGGAAAGTGCAGAGTTGAATTACGCAACAGCACTAAGCATGGGGAGAAAAAGGGTTTTATACTGCCAAGTTCTAGCCACATGGCCAGTGATGAACTTGGGAATTCAAGGTGGGGATGTAATGGTCAGTACACCTCTTGGCATTACCTCCGTATACAAAAACCTTAGCAGTGTAGGATCGCCCATCAAAGATTAGGGTTACATCAACTGGTGCTGTCTATATGCCAGACGAACGAGTGAATGCTAAAATTCATGGGCATATTATCAAGGACCGGTGTTATAATTATCGCCGTTTTATCGGCAGGAAACTGCCGATAAAACGGCGATAATGGGCTTGATAATATGCCCTTGTTACTTCCCATCGAAGCCCATGTTAACATCAGAACATGGGCTTCTAAGGGAATTAACAAAAGAGCTCTGATGGGCGCTACATCACCTGGTGCTAATTTTGAATCCAATGATCTTTTGAGTTTGCACTGCGCTATTGCAACAATTCCCACCTCGTGGCATCCTCTGCAATCTGTGTCTAAAAACAATAGGGTGTCACAAAATGGGGAGGGGAAGATAGAAGCAAAAGAAACAGCTCATATACAAGTAATTTTGGCGGAACAGGCAATAGAACAGTAAGGCCCACATGCATCATTCATTTTTGGAGTCGCAAACGGTGCGATTCCTTAAAATCGGCCGTTTGCGATTCCAAAAATGCTTTTTGGAATGCATCAAGCATTTTTTGAAATCGCAACATTTTTGCGATTTCCAAAAATGCGATTGCTTTTAAGAAATCGCAAATTTGCGATT
Organism: Lissotriton vulgaris; assembly: GCF_964263255.1. NCBI lineage: Eukaryota > Metazoa > Chordata > Amphibia > Caudata > Salamandridae > Lissotriton > Lissotriton vulgaris. Next base: position 294,902,920 of record NC_141697.1, on the reverse strand, counting down.
TCTCAAAAGCAACGCATGAATACTTTTTAAATTGCGAATTCGCAATTAGAGGGACAAATTTACCGAGTAGTTGAACTACTCGGTAAATTTGGGAAAAGTGTTAATAACACAGAAAACCCATTTTAAAAGCATTCATGTTACGGACACACATGTCCTTAGGACATGTGTGTGTGCAACATGATGCGAAAAATACATTTCAGGGGTGCAGGGGGGGTTCATTTGAACCCCCCTCACCACCCTTGAAATGCAATCAGGATTTGCGATTTTGAAATTGCGAATTCGCAATTCCTATTCATTCCTATGGGCCTTTTGGCCCATAGGAATGAATGGGAATTGCGAATTCGCAATTTCAAAATCGCATTTTTTTATGCGATTCGGTAGAAATAGCGATTTCTACCGAATTGCATAAATATTTAAAAAATAATCATGCATAGGCTTTTGCGATTTCTAAATTGCGAATCGCTTTTTATCGCAATTTAGAAATCGCAAAAGCCGAGATTGATGCATGTGGGGGTAAGTCACGCAGATGCAATGCAATTTTTTTGCAAGTTCGTCTTCTCTTGTGGGTTATTAGACAACTGCGTACAGCATATTTAATGTAGCAGTGACCATGGTGAGAAATTATGACATAAAAATAAGAGAGAGACTGTGCCTTAGACCGATTGGGTGAATAGAATTAGATGTAGACCGGGTGCAGAGCTAAGGGACAAAAAAAATAAAGAAAGAAGCCGTAGAATAGAGACGAAGAAAGAAAAAAATTGACAGGGAATAGGGCGGCATTGGGAAATAAGGCCAGAAGCAAAATTACATTTCCTCTATTGTCACTGTTTTCAGAAGAAGTATATTGTGCTGTTTGCTAAAGCGTACTCTACAAAAATGTTCCGGGAGAGGAATGTGTAGAAACCTGTCAAATAAGAAAAATAAAACTATTTTAGGATATGCCTTATGAAAAATGAATTGGTGAATTGTGCGTGTTGATAATGATCATTTTTTCTTTTGTGATTCCTCCCCTTTAATAAATATATGTAGTCATTAACAGACACACGAGTTAATGTAGGCTTGCCTTTGCCTGCAATTATTCAAAGCTCTCTGCAGTCACCCTCTTGAAAGGGAACATTTGCATAAAAATGGAAAGGTCAGACTAACCCCTCTGTGGGCTCGCCTTCGGATGTGCTTCAGGACAGAGTAGACAGTTACTCCAATGCCAGGGTCGAGATGATAACTTCCATCTCTGAACATAATAAAGCACCATCTTTTAAAATGATATAATGAGTTTTACAGTATCTGCCACTGCTCTTCGCTGCAACAGGCCTGACCTTTTATTTATGGCTCTCCTTTAGATCCTCGTCCATGAAAAGGTCATCTTGGTGATGAGTAATAAGGAGACCAATTACAGAGGACTGTGATCTTGGAATTGGAATGCGATGAAGCCAAGATCGCTCATGCTACACCTGCCTTGACGGAAGTGACTCTCACCTGAGGGACTGTGGAGTCACGTGTTGGAAAAGAGGATACTAAATTCAATTTCTGTGTGTCCTAACTATCATAAGCGTCTGCTTTAAAAGGGTGGTTATCAAGCGAAGGGGAAAATGCTTAAAAATTAATGGAAGAGGCCCATGGTTTAAATAAAATATATCGTTGTCACTAATAAAGTACTCTAAAATATCGTTTTTTAAATATATTTAAATTGAAATAGTAAACTTTAATTACATTAAATAATAATAATACAATTCAAACAAAGCTATTTAATATTTTTGAGGGAAAATATAACAATTGTTATCATTTTCAAAAATGTAAAAGAAACATATATATATATATATATTTCCTACTGGCGGTCGCCAGTAGGTAGTTATAGTTATAGTTAGGATTTTTTTCAATGCAAAATCTCAAAATTCTATTTTAAAAAACTTTTGCGCCGGTTGATGAATCTGCCTGAAAATTTCCTCAAATTTGCCTCGTCGAGCTCCAGTCCTTCCCTGGAAGTTTGGGGGGGATTCGTCAAGTGGGGGCCGAGATAAAATGGGGGTCCCAAAACATGTTTTCCCCATGTTAATTTCCATAGGGCGGTCAAACTCACTTTTAGCCCGAACGGCTGAATGGATTTGCACCAAACTTGGCAAAATTGTAGGGACTAGTAGCCCGATGTGCCTTTGCTATGTCTCAAGATATGTGCTGCAGTGGAGTAATTTAGGTTCAAAAAAATATATATATCTATGGCAGCGCACCGGTAGGCGCACCGGGGAGCGCTCCGGGCGCGCCACGCAAGGTGCGCACGGAAAGCTGATTGGCTCTCGGGTGTCTGTAAACATTCGAAACAGTCCGGACCGGCAGCCATCTTGTGTCTCGGTAGGATAGAGACACAAGAGGTGGAAAAAGAAAGGGGGGAAATGACCATAAGGGGGCAGGGATAGACCCCCCCCTGACCCCCTAAGTTTGATGTGGGGGCCATAAAAGGGCCCAGCGGGGCAAAAAAAAATAATATTTTTTTGACTTTCACGTGGGGAGCGGCCGGTACGCGCACCGGGGAGCGGACCGGGGAGCGGACCAGGGGAAAAAAGAATGACAGAGTTTTAAAAAAATTTAGTCTTTTTTTATAAATTGGAGGTAGTTCTAAAAAGAACTGTTTTTTTCTTCTTTTTGTTGTTTTATATTTTTTTTAACATTTTAAACTTTTTTGGGGTTTTCTGAACAGTTATATATTTTTTTTGTATTTTTCATGGGGAGAAACGAAAAAACAGGGAATTGAAAATGGCTCAACTGGAGCAAAAAAAAAAAAAAAAAAAGAAATAATTAGGGTTTATTTGGGCATTTGTGGTTGTCCCCAGCAAGCACGATGAGCTTTACGCTCTGTTCTCCGTAGGAGATGTTCTTCCCACAATATTTACAGATAATTCAGGAATCTGCAAACCGTGGCTGAATGCAAGGCATCTTCTCTCTTGCCTCTTGTCCCGACGGAGTGCGTTCCTTTCTTTTGGAGGAGGTGCTTGTAGTTTGTTGAGGGTTTCTGGCCAGTTCCCTCACCTCTGCAGCAGAATAGTTTATTGGATGCTTGCGCTGCATGTGCCTAATCATTGTGTTGTTTCCAAATGAATATTTTTTATTAGGGTTCCCCCTAGAAAGTTCCATGCCACAGATTAGGCAAGTCACCTTGGCTGCATTGACTTTTTTCTTCCCCTCTGGGATCGAAAAAAACTCCCATATAATGTGTGGTCTTGGCTGGTATGGGGTATTGTTTTCTTCAAGCCATCTTCTCCTCCCCTCCTCCTCCTCCTCCTCCTCCTCCTCTTCCTCCTCTTGTTGACCACCAATGTAATCTTGTGGTGGTCCTCTTGGTGGTTGTGGTGGTGGTGGCGGTGCAGATGCACCAGCTGCTGCTGCTACTGAAGCCATTATATAGATCAAAAAGGTACAGAGAGGTACAAACAGGTTTTCCTAAGTCAAAGGACAAAGTCAGAATAAGGAAAAAAGGTGGGGTCTTTCATCATTTGAGGAAAAAAACTATCCTGAACCAATGAGAAGTGTTATTTTCAGGTCACAAGACCAGGGTCTTTATCATTATGAAACCAAAACTGTTATAAACCAATGAAAAGTGTTATTTTCAGGTCACATGACCCGACGCGCTAACACTAAGCGCCCCCGGGCGCGCCCGGGGACGCGCCCCGGGTCGCGCCCCGGGTCGCGTTGCGTAAGCACGTTGGATGTTTACGTTGTGCGATCGTATTCGCACGAGTGCTTCCGGGTGCGCTTATGCCGTGCGTATCACGCGGACGCGGCTACGCGATACGTCACGATCATGTTTTCGTTCGCGATATTGGTGCTTATGAGACGCTCCCCGGTACGCGCCCCGGGGCGCTTCATAATACTACGCTTTCCGGGGCACTCACCGGGGCGCGCACCGGGAGAGCTCAAATGCAAAAAAAAAAAAAAAAAATTGTAGGGGTCGGTAGCCCGATGTGCCTTTGCTATGTCTCAAGATATATGCTCAAGTGGTTTTTACGAAAATTAACTTTGAAAAAATATATATTGGGCTACATTGGGCTATATATATGTTAGAGCCCAAATGTAGCCCAATGTAGCCCAATGTAGCCCAAAGATGGCCACCAGAGACAAAAAAAACAAATGTAGCCCAAATATCAGCCAGATGTAGCTCAACTATTGCTCAATGACACAATGTCCCAGAGTGTTCTAAAGAACAACTAGAGCGCTAACAGTCTTACTTATAAACTGAGACTTATAGTTAGGAATTAGCATTTAAAAAACCTATGAATTTCACTGAAAAAAACCCTAGGTTTCACACCAGTTATAGTTAGGAATTAGCATTTAAAAAACCTATTAAATTCACTGAAAAAAACATACGTTTCACACCAGTTATAGTTAGCTTGAAATTTTACTGACATAAAACCATTGAAATTCCCACGTTATAGTTAGTTGGACTCACTATAACTTGCGCGCCTGCAATGCACTGCTGATGACGTCACATATTACATCACTCGTGACATGGTCAGTGACATCACTCATGACATCACTGATGACACCATCCTTGTGAGAAAGTGACAGATATCCTTTCAGTGTAATGTAACCCTTGAAACACATATTCAAAAATAGAAAATAACATTTTGAAAAAAATGGAGATACCCATACCAATTTAGTAATTCCACCATCTATGTACACATCCACTCATTCACCAACAGTTCTATATAGTCACTCATACATATACTCACGCATCACTCATCATATGTAGTGATGCACCTATACATCCTGTTACACACCAACAGTCATCCAAAAGTTACTCACACATGCAAATAAACTATTGAACATCCATTTATTTGCATATACAGCTATACACACACTACCACCTTACTTCTAAGGAAACTTACACATACTTACTCACTTAAACAATCACTTATAGAAACACAACTCTTACAATCTCTCACTCTTTCATATACTCACTTATATACTGGTGTGAAACCTATGTTTTTTTCAGTGAATTTAACAGGGTTTTTAAATGCTAATTCCAAACTATAACTGGTGTGAAACCTATGTTTTTTTCAGTGATATATATATATATATATATATATATATATATATATATATATATATATATATATATCACGCTCCTCGTCTCCTCACCCTTTCCAAAGAGACACAGCACTCGCGGGGGAAAAGTCGTAGATTTTATTCCGACTTTTCAAACGCATGGTGCGTGATATTTTACGGTAGCACTTGCCGTAAGTACAGCACCCGTGTACGAGTGCGTGAATCAAGTGCAAAAGGAGCCAAGATATATATATATATATATATATATATATATATATATATATGTATATCCAAACCCGAAGCAAGGAAAACAAAGGTTTATTCACCAACGTTACGCGTTACGTGAACTCGTCTCTAGATTACACATTGAAAAGTTTATAACAAGGTGCTATACATAGATAATGTTCGTGCTCATAGAAAGAGGACTGTACATGTAAGTATACTTAAGCATTTGCCAAATCCAAGTGTTGGCCATTTTGTTGGAACATGTTAGTATGCTGTAGCTAGAACAAAATAACTGTTTATATACACAATGGTATCTCATAACAAACTTAATTGTTGTTACTGGCCGTATATGTTAATCTAACATTGGTATCTTGCATATTACAGAACTACCGGTTCAGCCAGGATATGGAGACCATAAGCCTCCATCCTTATCGGCGGGTTCATGGTGGCTGTGAGGGACAGTTATCACATACAGGTAACTCAAATGAGATAGTTATAGTCTCGATTTGTAAATGGAGACTCGCCGATAATTGAATTGTCACTTTATCGCGTGGATTACAATACTAGCGCCGAGTGGCTTTACTGGATACTTAGGACTATAGGGTTATGCTCACAATACTTGCGCCTAATGGCTGGAAAAGCTTCCCTAAGTGCACCTGTGCTGAAACTATTGCTACATCTAATATGCTTGAGCCCCCTTCCCCAAAATGTACACAATATCTTTAACAATACATTTATAGTGAAAAAAGGGCTAATAAAAGTGCAAAATCTATAGCCTTATCTAGGTGATGTCCTTAGTGATGGTGAGGAGAATTTTGGGTGGCGCGTGTCTTTCAGTTAGAACTCTACAGGGCTCTCCCATATCTCCTACAAGAAAAAATAAAACAAACAAATATTCAGAACCTGATACATGATTAAAATCAAATTATACAGTTCAAAACTAGAGACACAGCACAATCATGTCATATTAAAATTCTTTAAATAATATTCTTTTAATAGAAACATGCTGATATAATACATCCTACTCTTGGGCTAAATGTGTTGCCATTTCTTCGTCCTGGTTGTGCCCCCTAGGCTGTTTAGCCTCAAGCTTGAGGATCCATTTGGATTACTTTTTCCTGAAGCTAAGTTCCCTGTTGCCTCCTTGGTTTCCCGTGTGTACCTATGCTATAGCAAAATATTTCAAGAGGCTGCTGTTGGACAGATGGAACTTTGCAAAATGTCGTGCCACAGGGTATTGGGGTTCCTTGTTGGTTATCTCCCTTTGAGGCTTAGAGGTTCTAGTACCCTCTTTTTAGCTTGTAATGTGGTGCTACCCACATACCTCTGTTGGCAGGGACACTGCAACACGTAAATGACATGTGAGAAATTGAGATATTTTATGTTTCTCTTTCTTGTGCGGAATACTAAATTCGCTTACCATTGTGCTGTATTTACCGGCTTTACAGTGGCCACATGGGTAGAACCATTTCAAATTATGGCGGTTCTGATCTATGCGGTCGGATATGTCCCCATGCACCAATATATTTCTCAGACTCCTGCTTTTATGGTATGTGACTTTGGGTCTCTCGCTGACTTGGTTACCCATAATTTGATCACTTTTGAGTATTTTCCAATTATCGCGGAGAATTTTCCACACTTTTTGTGAGTCCCTGTTGAAAGTCAGAATGGCGCTGGTGGTGTTCTCTTCTGCTGTTTCATTTTTAGCTTCAAGAGTTTTCTCATGTGTCATTTCTTTCATTTTGGACACTGCTCTATTGAGGACCCAGTCTGGGTAACCCCTCTCTCTAAACCTTTGTAGCATAGTTTGTTCTTCTTCTAGGTACCAGTTGTCATTGCTATAGTTTCTTCTCGCTCTTAGCAGCTCGCCGTACAGAATACTCCATTTTAACATCTCAGGGTGGCTGCTGAGAGTGTGAAGAAGTCTGTTGCCCGCTGTGTCTTTCCTGTAAAGCTTGGTCTTTATGGTGGTTGGGGAGGCTACCACCTTGATATCTAGGGATTTTCCCGTGTACTGATGTTATGGGTTAGTACTATATTGTATTGGTTTTGATTTAGGAGTTCAATGAATTCCAGTGCTTCAGCTTCACACCCACTCCAAATCAGCAATAGGTCGTCAATATATCGCAACCAACTAACAACCTTTTGCATATAGCAGCTGTATCGGCTGTCTTCTTGAAGTTCTTCCTCCCATTTGCCCAGAAACAAATTTGCGGAGCTCGGCGTGAAGCTCGTGCTCATGGAAGTACCAGTGTATAAAGAGCTCCCCATTATACATAAAAATGTTGTTCTGGGGACACATTCCCATCATCTCAGTAAGCATGTTTGTGTGTTCCAAATACATAATGTTTCTCCCTTCTAAGTACTTTGCGCATGCCTCAGTACCATGTTTATGTTTAGGCTTTCCTGTTTTCAGTTTCTATTTTTGGTAGATTCTGGTGCGGTTTTTTCAGTGTTTTCAAGTGATTTCAATACGTCAAAAAACAGTGGTTATCAGTGGTTACACATTTTCACGCCAGTAAAGACTAGAGAAACAATGGTTTTCCGGTGTTTATGGAACATTTTGCTTTTAATATTGCTTGCTTTCTGCACGGTATATAGACAGGTAAATAGACAGTGCATGGTATATAGACAGTGTAAGTCTAGTGTAAATGAGGTCCAGATAGATTTTTGCAAATTAAACTTATTTTAGTACACCACACATTACTTCTTCAGTGAGTCTTTGGTCATGTGCCCTAGCTCCTTCCTTCCCATGTAAACTTCTGTGAAAAGGCCATCTCAACATTGGCACTTGAGATGGGCAACGCCAAAACAGCTAGTACACAATTTGTTAACTCTGGCCATTGACATAACTTTCCATGCCAAAACTGATTCACTTGGACATTGCGAATCTCAGGGCAGGTTCTGCAACATTTGCGCTGATCTCGGTGCTTTTACCCTCAGAGTTATTAATGTGGTCAAAAATGAAGCAGCACTTTTGAATCTACGTAGGAAATTCCCCTTTACGGAGGAGATCTAGAACAGAGTACCACAGTCAATAAAGGTGTCGCCCAGCCTACTCTCAAGCAGATGTTTCACGTCTACACCAATTATACTGAACACTTGGCAGACTCAGACTCTAGATGTTTTTATTATGTCCCCTACAGCAGTTATGTGTCCTGTAAAAATCTAGGAAAAAGGTAGTAGAGTGTACTTTTTTCACATCACTATCAATATGTGACCAACAATCCTCACATTTCTTGCCTTTGGCCTCATCACTCAGCCAAAATTCTGTAAACGTATGCCACATGGATAATATAGCATTTATAACCCCTTGGACTGCGAATCATCAGCTAAGGTACACAGTTGGGATGACTCTTTCTTTGATGCAACACAAAGCACAAAATGATCAATATTTGCGTTTTAGTTTCTGTGCATAAGAAAACAGTGCGCCAGAATGGACTAGAAGTCAATAGTATTCCTCATTAACGCTGAAGATTGTAAAGATGCTTTCAGCATACCATCTATCAAGTGGCAAGGATCTCTTAGAGGGAAGCACTTCAGCTCAGGTATCAATTTTTACAAGTCATCACACAACTTTTTCATATACGTAGCTGAATCACAGCAAATACAAACAATATCACTCCAATCTTTGTTGAACTTGGAAAGAACATTTTTTGCAGAGCATTCCAACTGACATTGCGTTCCATGTTTTCCAAAAGTCTGATGTCATGTTTTAACCACTATCCCAGATGCTTGGTGAAAGCACTCTTTTCATTTATACTTGTCACTATACCTTGCATTGAATGTTTAAAGCCTGAGGTGCTGGCAATTCGATTACTATCAATACTGACTCACTAGAAACTGGGAGATGATGTATTAAGGGGTTTTACCCATTCTCTGTGGGTAAATGTGATGACATATATTAGTTGCCAACCAGGCGCTACCACAATCCTGGACGCGTGAATATAATTGGTTTAAAATCCCTGATCACGTGTAAGCGTAATGTAAACACCGTGAGCACAATGTCTTGAACTCAACCGAATTTCATATTATTATCATTTTCCTTTTTGATTTTGATTTCTAGATAAAGTTAGGGATGTTCATAGTTGAGGAAATAAGTCAAGGAGATTGACAACTCAAAGGATATTCCGATCACGTGGTTACTCGAACCAATCACAGAGCTTAACACATAAATGTATGGTACTTTCACCATCTCGTTTTGAAGCTCCAATGCGAGAATCACTAGATTAACGGAGTGAGACTGTTCTTAACGGACCTGAAGTAAGTGTGCTCAATGTGGACGTGTGTTAATCATGGTTGCGAGGAAAGTGTATTTTATTGCGCTAGATGGGCAAATAGGCAGAGTTTGCATTGACAGGCTAGACAGCGAGTAGTGTTTGGATTAACAGAACAGTTGTCGATAAAGTTTTGTACTTTATATTGATTGATGAGATTAGCTCATGGTTTCCTTTTTCTTTTGTTTTCTTAGACCCCTGAGGAAGGGTCACGCATATGACCCGAAATACATTTGGTTGAGGTCAATGTGATGTTTCAGTAAATACATTTCTATGAAAAAATATGAAATATAAAGAATGAAAACTATCAAATTGAATGAGGAATAAAATCATCTTTGAAAAATCAACTGTATTTAAGTAATACACATTAGACTGAGGATTGAAACTGCAGAGTTCTTTGTAAAGTGCACCCTTCTTACCGGAACAGAAATTTTTCTGCACCACATACTAATGACATATATTAGGAAAGATTCTTATGCAACCAGCCATTTTACCGATCAGTGAAAGAATCAAACGCAGCCAAAATATCAAATTTGATTTTGATATTTCCTGATTCTCTACAGTTCATAAAATAATCAAACAAGACCTAAAACATGCTTCTAAACCCTGCATCTTTATACCAAAGACCACAAAACTGAAAACTACAAAAGGAAGAAGACACAATATTTTAGTGGCATTCCTAAACAACAAAACTCAAACAGAATAATGTTAGTCCAGACTGCTAACTTGTGTAAAAAAGTTACATTGTATTGGCCCCTTACGGAAGAAGGGAAATGACTCTTTCACTCTCTTTTTCCTTTCTTTGAATGGCATTTAGGGGCAGATTTATGTTAAGTGGCGCATCCCCAGGGATGCGCCAGTTAACGTGCGCCACAGTGCGCCACAGCTCAGCCACCCATGGTGTGCCGCATTTAAAACGGCACAGATGCATGACGCATCTGTGCCGGAAATGTGGCGCATTGCTGGAGTTGCGTCGCAAGCGCGACGCAGCTCCAGCAAGGCTCAGGGTAATAGGAGATAGCGATGTTAGCGACTGTTTTCAGTCTCTAACATCTTGGCACGCCCACTTTGCATCTCATTAGTGATAAATATCACTGACATGCAAAGTGGGGCCCAAGATGGTCGCTATCTCCTACTAGCTGTCGCTAACTGGTGTTAGCGACAGCTTGGTAATAGGGAGATAATTTTATCTCCGCTTTCTTGGCTTTTAAAGCCAAAAAAGCGGAGATAAACCCCCTTGATAATATGCCCCAAAATTCATTAAAATGTGACATGCTTAAGTAAGTGTATCCTAAACATGGATGGATGGATAAGTGAAAGGGTGGAGGAGTGATGGGAGAAAGGGTGGATGGGTGAGTAAAAGAAAGCATGGATAGATAAGAGAAAGGGTAAATCAATGGATGAGTGGATGAGTGGACGGATGAGTGAAAGTGTGGATGGATGAGTGAAATGTAGTATAGCTGAGTGAAATAGGAATGGATGAGTAAAAGGAAGGATGGATGGATGGTTAAAATAATGGATGAGTGAAAGGGTATATGGGTGGATGGATGAGTGATGGGTGGATGGCTTGGTGGAAAGTGAGTGAAAGGATGAATGTGTGAGTGGAAGGGTAGATGGATGAGTGAAGTAAAGGGTGGATAGATAGATGGTTTAATAAATGCATGAAAGGATGGGTGAAAGGACTGAGGAGTGAAAGAATGAATGGATCAGTGAGAGAGAGGGAGGATGGGTGGGTGAAAGGTGGAGTGGATGAATAAGTGAAAGGGTGACTAATAATGGGAGAAAGGATGGGTGACTGAATAAAACAATGGATGGATCACTGAAAGGGTAAATTGATATATCAATGGATGGATGGGAGAAATAGGGGATGGATGTGTTAAAGGGTGGATGGATGAGTAACAGGGAGGATGGGTGGATGGAGTAAAACAGTGGATGGATGGATAAGTGAAAAGGTTGAGTGGATGATAGGATGATGATAGGAGAAAAGAGGGATGGATGTTTGTGTGTGTGTATGTATGTATGTATGTATGTATGGGTAGATGGATGAATGAATGAGTGGGTTGAAATATGGATGGATGAGTGAAAGGGTAAGTGGATGGATGTATGAGTGGTACATTTGGACTACACATACATGGCACATTTAATTAATTGTAAGCCCCTAGTTAATTGCAGTACCTGTACCTAGAGCCTGTAAATTACTTTCTACTAGTGTGCAACAATACTCATTGTGCCACACTCTAAAGTAATACTGTAATACATGTCTCAGGCCTGCCATTACAGCCTGGGTGTGCAGTTTGAAACTTCAATTTTGACCTGGTAAATAAATATTTTTCCAGGCCCAAGCCTTCCTCTCCAATGCTTATGAAGCACCCAAAGGTAGGCCCTAAAAGCACATAGGACAGCATATGTAGTATTTAAAATGTAGGACATTTGTACTGCTGCTTTACATGTCTTGAAAAACAAAACACCTGCCTATGCTGAGCAGTTTTTTGGAAACAATTCTTTGATAATTGTACATGAACAATAAACATGAACAATGGCTTTTGAAATTGCAACGTTTCTTTTAATTTTTTGCAGACTATTTTGCTTTTTAGTCTTTTGCTTGTTTTTTGGCATGAGAATACAAAAAAATGTGTAAGAAAATACTATACATTTACATATACACAAGAAAAAACACACTTTGGTATGTACATAATTCATTAAAACTGGCATTCAACACATTCTTGGCCATCCAGACATACAAAAAACATTCATACAGGTCCCATCATCATAATACAGTTTGTAATAATGCAAGAATAGTAACAGTTGTAAATTTCAAACGAAAGTGAAACTTTTTCAGTTTTTTAGAAGGAACAATAATCCATCATTTGAATGACACAACCATAACAACAATGATGATATGGGACTGGGTCAGGTCGACGCGTTTCGAACCCTATCCTTAACAGGTTCTCATCAGGACCACAGTGTTACTAAAAGGGGAAGAGGAAAGCAACAGTCACTATACTGAACCTGGGAGGTCACCATCTCAACCGATGTCCCCCTGCACTCAGCCTACCTTAATACGTGGGTCAAGGCTCCTCAAATAATGTAGTAGAAAGCCGATGTATTCCCATCAAAGGGGAGCGAAGAGGTGCTGTGAGAAGAGGATAAATGCATTCAGTCATGCCGGCTCACAACATACTGCCTGTGTCTACACTAGAGCGGGGCTTGGAGGGACAGAGGGAGGTAGCGTGTGCTCACCTTGCAGCGCGTGTGCGCTCACCAATGCTTGTTGGATGGCGCTCGGTCCGCAATTTCTGGATCCGGCGCCTCTGGGGATAAAAATGTGACGATGAACGTTTGGAATCGGGCAGGCGGGAGAAAGCGACATGAGCCGTTTAACGATCGCGCTGAAGCGTGCCAGTGTCCGCTTACCTGAAAACCAATTTAAACTCTCAAAACAGTGTTTCGAACGTCCTCGCTCCTCATACAGTCACTGCTAGCAGGTTACTGAAGCCGTGTTGTCAATTGACTAAAGGTGGAGGATGCCTCCCAAAGCATGAAGGGAGTTGTAGTTTGGATGAAGGGAGTTGTAGTTCGGTTTCAATAAGGAGAATTCTGGGAGATGAAGTCCTGTGGGCTAAATCATGGAACAGTTTTGTAGATTTCCGAAATTTCGTTTAATCCACTGACTGCTGTATCATACTTCATGATCAAAAGTGCCTCTCTTTGGTTTAATCTTAATTCTAAGTTCCCCCCTCTAGGATCTTTTTCGATTTTGGACAGGACGGTCCATTTGAGGTCCTCTTTATCATACTTGTTCATCAGCCAGTGGTGTACCAATGGCGCATTCTCCACTTCTCTACGAATTCTCGATTTATGCTGCGTGATACGTTGTCTGACCTCCTGGGATGTTTTCCCGATGTATAGTTTGGGGCAGGGGCAGACATTTTGTTAAATTTAATCTCGCCAAAGCAGAGAAAGAAGCTTTGGCCACCTTGAAAAATGACAGAAACATAGTAGTCAAACAGGCAGACAAGGGGGGAGCTGTAGTTATTTGGGACATCAATAAATATAAAGCAGAAGCACTTCGACAATTGGAGGACAATTCATGCTATAGACGCATCACAAGGAATCCTACACTCGAAATTCAGAGTGAACTATTTTCAGTCATCCAGAAAGGATTTGATCTAGGATTCATTGGACCGAAGGAATTCAATTTTTTACAGAACAAAAATCCACGAACTCCGGTCTTTTATTTATTACCTAAGATCCACAAAGATGAATTAAATCCACCAGGACGACCCATAGTTTCTGGGTGTGAGTCCTTACTAGAACCAGTGGCCAAGTATATCGAATTCTTTCTGAAACCATTCATTGAAGAAATTCCAGCACATCTTCAAGACACCACGGCTTTCCTCCAAAGAATTAGTACAGTTCCCTTTGAACAAGATTCCCAGCTCTTAGTGACGCTAGACGTCGTATCCTTGTACACGCAGATTCCCCAAGATCAGGCCCTTGAGACACTAGCATGGTTCTTGGAGACACGTGTCAGACCCTGCCAAGTACCTTCTGATTTCATAGTACAGCTGGCATCCTTCGCATTGAGAAAGAATTTTTTCACTTTTGATTCCGACTACTTCCTTCAGGTGAAGGGAGTAGCCATGGGATGTCCCTTTGCCCCGGAACTAGCAATTATGTTTATGGGCCTGTATGAGAAGAAATTTATTTACAACGACAATCCCTACAGTCATCAGATCTCGCATTATATGCGGTATATAGATGACATCTTTTTTATCTGGACTGGGACTACAGAAACCCTTGGTGAGTTTGTTGAATGGCTCAATGGGCGCTCAAGCGACATTAAATTTAATTGCACATCGTCCAGCCAATCTATCACATTTTTGGACGTGAAAGTTGTCCCTGCCAACGGAAACCTGGCAACAACTTTATTTAGAAAAACAACCGATAGGAACAAGGCCTTGCTGTTTACCAGCAATCACCCTCGGAGTTTAAGAGAGAATTTACCCCTTGGACAATTCCTGAGGATCCGCAGGAATTGTTCAGACAAAGAAGAATATTTCCACCATGCAAATTCACTCATGGAGAGGCTTCTCCAGAGAGGATACCCGAGAAAACTCCTTAAGCAATCTCTTAAGCGAGCTTGGTGGACGCCCCGCGAAACACTAATGGTTAAGAAAGCCAGGATTGAGCAAAATCGTATGGTTTGTGTATCAACCTTTTGCCCTGCTGCCAATCAACTTAAAAGGCTGATAAACCTCAACTGGCATCTAGTACAAGACCTACATGAGGACATGAGAAATTCACCATTATTTGCATTCAAGAAGGAGAAAAGCGTGGCGAACCACATTGTAAGGGCAGCCTTACCTAGTAAACAATCACCAACTCTAACAAGCCTTTTTGGCATCCCCCAGACAAAAGGACACCACAAATGTGGCACTTGCATTTGTTGTCATGACACCATGGAAGAAACAGTATTCTCCTTTAACAACATCCACTGGAAGCATGAATCATTTACCAACTGCAAAACCAGGAATGTAGTTTACGCGATTGTCTGCCCCTGCCCCAAACTATACATCGGGAAAACATCCCAGGAGGTCAGACAACGTATCACGCAGCATAAATCGAGAATTCGTAGAGAAGTGGAGAATGCGCCATTGGTACACCACTGGCTGATGAACAAGCATGATAAAGAGGACCTCAAATGGACCGTCCTGTCCAAAATCGAAAAAGATCCTAGAGGGGGGAACTTAGAATTAAGATTAAACCAAAGAGAGGCACTTTTGATCATGAAGTATGATACAGCAGTCAGTGGATTAAACGAAATTTCGGAAATCTACAAAACTGTTCCATGATTTAGCCCACAGGACTTCATCTCCCAGAATTCTCCTTATTGAAACCGAACTACAACTCCCTTCATCCAAACTACAACTCCCTTCATGCTTTGGGAGGCATCCTCCACCTTTAGTCAATTGACAACACGGCTTCAGTAACCTGCTAGCAGTGACTGTATGAGGAGCGAGGACGTTCGAAACACTGTTTTGAGAGTTTAAATTGGTTTTCAGGTAAGCGGACACTGGCACGCTTCAGCGCGATCGTTAAACGGCTCATGTCGCTTTCTCCCGCCTGCCCGATTCCAAACGTTCATCGTCACATTTTTATCCCCAGAGGCGCCGGATCCAGAAATTGCGGACCGAGCGCCATCCAACAAGCATTGGTGAGCGCACACGCGCTGCAAGGTGAGCACACGCTACCTCCCTCTGTCCCTCCAAGCCCCGCTCTAGTGTAGACACAGGCAGTATGTTGTGAGCCGGCATGACTGAATGCATTTATCCTCTTCTCACAGCACCTCTTCGCTCCCCTTTGATGGGAATACATCGGCTTTCTACTACATTATTTGAGGAGCCTTGACCCACGTATTAAGGTAGGCTGAGTGCAGGGGGACATCGGTTGAGATGGTGACCTCCCAGGTTCAGTATAGTGACTGTTGCTTTCCTCTTCCCCTTTTAGTAACACTGTGGTCCTGATGAGAACCTGTTAAGGATAGGGCTCGAAACGCGTCGACCTGACCCAGTCCCATATCATCATTGTTGTTATGGTTGTGTCATTCAAATGATGGATTATTGTTCCTTCTAAAAAACTGAAAAAGTTTCACTTTCGTTTGAAATTTACAACTGTTACTATTCTTGCATTATTACAAACTGTATTATGATGATGGGACCTGTATGAATGTTTTTTGTATGTCTGGATGGCCAAGAATGTGTTGAATGCCAGTTTTAATGAATTATGTACATACCAAAGTGTGTTTTTTCTTGTGTATATGTAAATGTATAGTATTTTCTTACACATTTTTTTGTATTCTCATGCCAAAAAACAAGCAAAAGACTAAAAAGCAAAATAGTCTGCAAAAAATTAAAAGAAACGTTGCAATTTCAAAAGCCATTGTTCATGTTTATTGTTCATGTACAATTATCAAAGAATTGTTTCCAAAAAACTGCTCAGCATAGGCAGGTGTTTTGTTTTTCAAGTTATTATTGGCTCAGCCTTGCTGAGTTTTGAGTCAAACCCTTACTGTTTTTCATGCTTTACATGTCTTGGCAGTGAAAAAACTCCTACAGTAATTTTTCAATGTTATAAGAACAATCTTGCCTGTAGACTAGCACTGGCTTACCTATTACATTTGATAAGTGCTTACTACATATGGGGAGCAGATAGATATATCAAAACACACAAGATGATGGATGGAATGTTGCACAATGGCAAAACATTCACCCCCTGTCACAGATCTGCATTAATTTAAAATTCTCTTTTTTTGAGTTACAATACTACAATGCCACTTTTAGAATGTTGGAATTTTCTTGTCCCAGGTAACTATCCCTTTCTACCAGGTTCCTCGGTCACATGCTTGTACATGCCTCTTTCATCAGGGCTTGTGTATTGTTTTGAGTGAGTGAGACAAAGGAGGCTTAGGAGTGGACAGGATGGGCCATCCTGACAGGATGGCTGGGAAGTAGCAGTACCCAGCCTCACTTACACTTCAAAATGCTTTACCTACATAAAGCACAAAGGAACTTAACATCAGGCCTGGCTTGCTTTTTTGTCACCCTGGACAGTTTGGAGTCTGGACAAGAGAAATAACTAACCAGAACCAGATTAGGAGGTGGGTCAGGGAACTCCTCCAGGCAAAGGTTGGCAACATGTATAGAAATAGGACAGCCAGACCACTCATCAGAAGACTCCTGGATCTGTGGAAGATACAGAAGAAGGAAAGATCTGCAGCCAGAAGGACTACCCTGCTGCTTGAAGGACTGCCTTGTTCCCTGCAGACAAAATGTTGGAACTACTTCCTTGATCCTAGACTACCCAGAGTGACCAAAAAGGTAGGGTGGCCGAGCACCTATGAGAGCTACAAGGATACAACAAGCTTCCTGATGCCTCCCTGCAACTGACCAGTGGCAACTACTTTCCTGGAAGTACCTGAACACTGTTGTGGCCTCTGCTGAAGTGAGTCCTGATCCCCATGAGGTGCCCCCCCTAGGTCTTGGACCCTTGGTTGGAATAGGAAAAAAGCATCTGGCATCTGCTGAAACACTTCGAATGAAAGACAGTAATCCCTGACGGGGGAAGATGTGCCCCCCCCTCAACTAGACGGTTTTAAAGCTTGATAGGATTTCCGAGAAAGGCAGGGAGAAGATATTTTTTTTCCATGAAGATTTAAGTTTTACTCTTGTCAACATCCCTAGTTATAACTGAGCTGATAGTTTAACAGTAACCTGTGAATCAGAAAATCATTCCCTGTGGGTCAAGGCCTCATTTACCATGGTGCAAGCACTGAAAGCAGAGAGAACCAAATTAGACTAGAGAGAATTTAACAAGGTTGATTAATCAGACATTACATTCTGCAAAACAATAACCAGGGGACTGACCCTGTCCTGTCATCTGCAGTCCCGTCATGGCTTCTTTTCCTCTTTTGAGACACTTACCTTTACTAAAACGAACATGGCTGATCCTTGAGTTTCAGGCTAATACATATGTTACTGTACAACTCAACATTGAAATGAAAGCACAGTGACGAGTTCATCTCGAACTTTTTATAAACAAAAGTCTATTAGCTGTGTTGCTCTTTAGTTTAGACCTACACCCTAATACAGACTGTACAGCTGCATCTATTCTTGATGAAAGACAGTTCTTACTGGACAGTGGCAATGTTGAACCCTGATTCTCTTAGATATTTCAGTGGCCCTTGACAAAGCCTAACATAAAATGTTGTTCTTATGCTTCTTAGGTGTAAGGATAAGGAAGCTTGCTCTGGACTGGGTTAGTGTCTTTCTTTCTGACAATATCATGATGGTACAGATTGGCATTCTATCTTCTGAAAAGAGACAGAGCTCCTTGCATTTTCCTCATCGTTTGTGTGTAGCTGCCCTTTTGTTTAATGTTTATGTATGTCCATGGCTTCTTCCCAGATGTAGATTTTAGTAGCCCATAACCCCCAAACCTGTCTATGGCTTTCTACATTAGGTTCTGGTTCCCCTGCAGTTCCAGGTGTTAAAAGCTGTGGCATATTCCTTGACTAAGAGCTAGCAAGTTGTCATCCATCTTGAAATCTTGTTTCTTCCAATTAAAGATGCGTTCCTTCTCTCACATGGTCACTGTAATAATGAATGGTAATGGTAATAAATGCTTTCATCCATTCTAGGATTGACTACTGTAATGTTATGCATTTAGGCCAATTCAAGATTTTCTAAGCCAGACTACGACATATTCAAAATTCTGCAGGCAGCTAATTTTTGGCCTGAGAAAATTTGATTCAGAGACAGACTCTCTACAAGTATTTCATAGATGGCTATCTATTTACAAGTGAATCGTTTTAAAGCTTTGCATAAAATAGACAAATTTTAGCATATCATTCAGCCTCCCACACTGCATCTATGTTTTCCAAACTCAGGCCTTCTCGTCAGATGAGTTCAGAAACTCAATTCCTCCTGACCATGATTAGAATTACAAAATGTAATTTTCACGTGATTGTCCCAAGATGGTGGGGTAAACTACCCAAACCCCTTAAACTGAAACCCAACCATTTGAAGTTAATGAAAAATTGGAAAATCCGGGTGTTAAAATTTGTGCTATAATAATCATTTTCCTTCTTCTCCATGGAAGGTGTTTTGCCCCCTGTTCTACTTCTATGACTCTTTCTGAGGTGTGCGTTCTAGGTCTATCCATTTAAAATACATTAGATTAGACCCGAGTAAGAAACTGGGGGTATTTTTTGGGGTTGGGGGTGGAAGCCTCACTCAAACAACAACCGCAAACCTTGCCAGGATGAACAGCAAAAGGCACTAAATTAATCTGCGATTAACAATCCAGTAGCTTGCCACCAGAGCAATCAGGGTTATCTTGGAGGAAATGTGAAAAGTATCAATGCAGCATACAAACAGTAATACAATGAAAACACAATACAAGAAAAGCCTCAAACCATTTTAGCACAATTAGAGTGCATTTTCTATATCTATACTAATATAATAAAGAGAGAGCCCAAACCTTTGAGGCCAGTAATCTCAGGAACCACAGCACCAATCAGAACACCCAATACAGAGTTGGAAAGGGCAGTTGCAGCAGAAGGACATAGGCTATGCAGACGCCCACCATATACATTTAAAAGGTAAAATAGCCGTGCCAGCAAAGTAGTCCATTGTGGGCGTGTCTGGGTTGTGCTGTGGGCGTGTGCTGGGGGCGTGACAAATGCTGGGGGCGTGTGGTACGTTCGGCCCTTCATGCCATGTCTTATATAATGTGCTAATCCAACCCTGCTCTCTTTAAATACCCCTGCACCCCATACTCATTACCCACCCTTACTCCTTAAAATACCCCAACACCCTTAAACACTAACCCATCTTAACCCAATAAATAAACCCTGTACCCCCAAACCTATCCCTAACCCCTAAAAATACCCCTGTACCCCAAAACCCAAACCTAGCCCTGAACCCTCTAAATACCCCTGTACCTCAAAACCCAAACCTACCCCTGAACCCTAAAATACCCCTGTACCCCAAAACCCAAACCTAGCCCCGAAACCTTAAAATACCCCTGTACCCCAAAACCCAAACCTATCCCTGAACACTAAAAAATCCCCTGTACCCCAAAACCCAAACCTAGCCCTGAACCCTAAAAATAACACTGTACCCCAAAGCCCAAACACACCCCTGAACCCTAAAATACCCCTGTACCCCAAAACCCAAACCTAGCCCTGAACCCTAAAAATACCCCTGCACCCCAAACCCAAACCTAGCCCTGAACCCTTAAAATACCCCTGTACCCCAAAACCCAAACCTACCCCTGAAACCTAAAAATACCCCTATACCCCAAAACCCAAACCTAGCCCTGAACCCTAAAAATACCCCTGTACCCCAAAACCCATACCTATCCCTAAACCCTAAAACTACCCCTGTACCCCATAACCCAAAACTATATCTGAACCCTTAAAATACCCAAACACCCGAAAACATATACCGCAGTACCCCAAAACATATACCCCTATACCCATACTTATCTTATCCAAACATTAAAAAAGGCTTTTACCATTCATGCATTTACAACGAATTTCATTGTAAATGTATGCGTGGTAAAAGCATATAAAATGTAATGCTATGCGATATAATGGCTTTGCGGAGTCATTGTACTTTCGTATTGAAAGTATGCGGAGTGATGGTATGCGGAAAGAAAGTTGCGGAATAATGGGTGTTTACCCTCCCCCGGTAAGTACATTGGTGGCACGGCGGCCCACATCTCCAGCAACATACTCATATTTTTTCACCATCCATTTGAAAAATGCACAGGTCTCTCTCATTGATGGCCAGCACTGACATACACTTTTAGACACACCTCCTGCCACAAGTTCTAGAATTGCGAACTTTAGAGCTGGGGAGCTACGTTCGAATCTCGGCATCAGCTCAACATCCTGTGATTCCAGGCAAATCGCTTTGTCTCCCCGTGCCTACCACAAATGAATGTGTTCTTCTGTAATGTAAATTGTGCTCATGCCATGTTGTCGAGTGTGCACTATATAATATTGTAAGGAAAAATAAAGTAGGGAAACTCGAGTTCACACACTACTGAACTCGCACTCCTAAGTGCATCAGCAGTGCACTGTGAATCAGAGCGTTTCACAGGCCTGTCACAGATAAGAAATGCTATCAAAACGAAATCCTACAAAAAAATATACTACTGGCCGGCAGCAATTCATACCCGGACAACGTCGGGACGGGCTGCTAGTATTAAATAAAATTAGACCAAAACAAAAAAAAATCATCTCAGTAGAGAAAGATATATGGAATTTTAAAGGTTTGAGGTAAAATAGCATCAAGAAGCAGAACGTGCCTATCGTGGTTATCTTGAACCAGGAAAAAGTCACAAGTTTCGGCCAACTGCAATGGAGTGCAGGTCGGATACTGAGACCAGGTTAGTCCTGCTGAACTCTTACCTTCTCAGTTTTGGAGCAAAGAGTTCCGTTTGTGTTGGAAAAGATCGAAAGGAGAAGGCTTTTGGAGTGAAGGCCACATCTAACATTGTGAAAGGGTTGTTGCTGGAGCAAACTCTAGCTGGAGCCTTATATTGGTAAATTTTCAAGTATTGTCGCTGTTGGCATGAAGTGCAGGTATCACATTGCATATCATTGTGGATGGTCAGCATAAAGAGCAGGGCTCAAAGGAGCTTTGCATTGACGGTCATTAAGGGTGGCAGGGTTTTGACTTAGACAGGCCCATTAGCGAATAGCTCAATGTCAGGATTTTCCCTTATTGTTCAGGAGGAATACACTCTGGAAGCTTGTTGAATCCCTGTTGCTCACAGAGGTCAGTTGTCTTCTATCCTTTAGTGGTTTTCCGATTGAAAGCACTGGTAGGACAAATTTACAGAGCTCAATGCAGATTTGAGTTTGTCACATCCTAGGCTAGATGAACTAACTAATAGCAAATAAAGTGCATTCCAATTCCTAATGAGCATTAAGAACACCAATACAAACATTGCAAATCATTGTGAATCACAGAAGAGAACACAACTAAATGGCGTTCTTCCCACCAAGCAATTTGCAGGTGAATGTAAGAAAGCTTTGCATCTGATTTTGCGGTAACAAAGTATCAAATAGTTTCTTACAGCCTGACTAAGGCAAGTGATAACTGTCTGTAAAGTCTAAGTTGTCCAAATTGGACAGCTCACCTTCTGGTTGTGCAGGATTCACACTTTGACAGGTGTAGACTGTGGCTGACCGTAACACTGCGTGCACTCCTCAATATCCTATTCATAAGGTGCCACTGTTTGTATGATTGTAAACCCTGTTCCCTTTAAAGGGTCCAAAAGAAGGTGCATTGTGAATCAAAATGCTCAAGATGTGATTCTGCTGTCCTGTCCAGATCTCCATCCCAGCATTCAATACTTTTTTAGAAGGCTTCACAATCTGATGCTTACCTCATTAATATTTATGAGCCAGGCACAGAGATAATTTTTGATAAGTGACTCTTTGTGGTGTAAGGGTTTTAAAAATCCCTCGAAGAACAAAGGAAGAGGTTGTTTGCTGCTCAATGTAAAACTTGATTAGCAAGCAGCCATTTTGATCATAGAACCCCATATGTGCACACTTGATTGAAATGCATTTTCCAGAGCTGTATGCTAATATAGAATAGGCTAGGGCTACGTGAATCTCAAAAAGTTTTAAAATGAAAGGGTGTGCTTCAATAAAAACATACCAAAAGGAGAATGAATGGTTGTGAATTTTGAAAAGCACTTTCTGCTTTATATTCTGAAGCAAGTAGCGAGCAGGGAATAACATTAAATTGGGACTGATTCTTTTCACTTTGCATGCTCTCGTCTAGCATGGGTTATTGAGTTCAGTTTTCCAGCCCAATTATCTTCCTTCTCATTCTAGGCAATGATTTTGTATTCATATACAATGAAAGTTTGGAGAAGATTATAAAAAAATTTAGTTTTAAGGCAGTGAAGGTTCAATACTTGGTTTCCACCTATTGCATTTCATCTGACGCGACACTGTCGCCCTCCCCGCGCAATGTGAGAAATATTACCTTATTTGATTTGCTTTCGTTAGCAGATTTCCTTCGCAGATTTTATTTTGAAACAGAAAAGAGAAATCTTTGTCATTCTACTTCTGCTTGCAAAATAAGCATTACAAATACAGCACTAAATAATCAAATATAAACATCTTCACAGGGAGGCAGAGTTCTCTTTCAAACAAATACAATTAAAATGTATTTAAGCTGTGTATTGTAGAAAAGTTATAAAATGTGTTTTATGTGCAATGGCTTGCTGAACAATGTCATAATTGTTTAATCTGAAACAAATGTGTCTAAATGTATCGAAAGTCCTATATTCAGTGAAAAATGTACATGTATCTACGGAGCTTTCTCTCATTATCGCCCTCCTTTGCTTTTTTTTACTTGTTTGTGACGTGTTGGGTATTTCAGAGCACTGTTAGTGAAAAGAGTCCCGGTTATTGATTTAAAGGTGATAAGAGTCCATTCAGTGGGGAGTTAAGGTCTACTTACTACACGCAACTGTTACCCACAGGATATACAAAATTGGAGATATTAATACAGCATAAATACATGTAAGTTCATCATTTTAGAAGGTGATGAACCACACTACGACCTTTAACATAGGCACACAAACATTTACCCAATTTTGATCATATTTGTTTTGCATATAACAGCCAAGACTGGTACTAAGAAACCCTTGTGACGACTTCCTTCCTGCGCCATACTAACTTCTTGCTAAGCTGAGACAGTTTCTTTGAAGGTAGTCCATATTCTAGATATATTTAATCTTACACAGCTGGTGTAACATTTCATCTACTTTTTATAGCTTACTATTCTCACTGCGTATATGCAGTTCTGCAAGGCCAGCCTATTATAACATTTCATACATACTACTAATATCTACTATCATTCTGTCAACACCCAAACCATTGCTGATCTACTACTCACTGAACTATTTCCCTTCTGGGTCTTCATCTGGTAAAACATTTCTCTATCCATACGCACTTTAGGTTGGGCACAAAATCAACTTTTCTCTTAAATTACGTATTGCTGAAATTTACTTTATGTCACTGTTGTACAGCCTTGAAAAAGTCACATCAGTGACAAAACACGTGTTGGCAGTTCTTTATCATTACTAAACATTGCATTTCCAATCTGGACTGAAACATCTGATTTCTTTGGAACAACAAATGAAAGAAATGCATTTTGTCCATAATCGAACTGCAAAAAGCTGTTAAGGACATGTTTAACAAGGAATAGTATTTTCTTTTCTGTGAAACAGTTCTTTCTTTATGTTGTTCAGTACCAGTGAAAATAATTAAATAATTCAGTATGAGAACGAATTGATATCATGAATAGATATTATATGTAAATGTACCGGGGTATATCTCTCATATCTTTGATATAGTGCTTAGGTTATTGGGCGATATTCTCAATGGCGATGACAGATACAATGCATACTATTAGGATGGCCAGACTGGCCATTGTACTAATCTGACATTTTCCCATTGAGGTGGACACCCCAAAGTTCCTTATAGAGTAGAATATGCTTGGATGATCCAACAATGCCCTGATGGCCTCATCCTAGTCATGGCTTCAAGGAGTTTGGGGCTGGTTTGACCATTTTTTGAAAGACCTGTTGCTGTTTTCCAGTTCAACCCTCACTACTAGGTGGTAGTAGTGAATTCTGCTATTGCCAAGCCTGTGAACGTGAGATAAACACACTATAAGGAAAAACAAGCTTTACCATAGCCTATTAAATTCACATGTGAATATGAAATATTGTCTCTCTCTGGCAAGATTGCTGAGCACACAGGCAATGTGTGGTAAGTATGCACAATGAGGGCTCTAAACTAACTAGTCATATTGTTTGCCTGTCACCAGCAAACACACACATGTAGCATTCAACATTTCAATCTATACTACTATTATACTACTATTATAAAGAGAGAACTTGCACCTTTTGGCCAGGTAAACTCGGGAACCACAGCGCCAATCTACACACCCAATACATCTATGAAAATAGCAGGGTGTGGACATAGGCTATATAAATTAAAATAAAAAAGTAAATTAAAAAAATTACGTTTGTAAACAAAGTAGTCCCCTGAAAGTAGCGCCGGCCGGGACCTAGCGCTGGCCACGACGTGACGTGCGTCATGACGACAAGGAGGAGGGCGGTGCAGTAATGCCTCGAATTCAGTCTCTCAGGGCCGTGCCTCTCTTCTATGTCTACGGCTCTGCAGCGAGCTGTGTGCGAGATGGCGACAACGGTTGTGCCGAGTGCCAGGCTGGAGAGTCCGAGCGACGAGTGCGGTGGAGCGGAGGGCCTGCACTTGAGCGCACTGAACGGAGAGTTCCTCTGCCGCTGATATCTGCCGCTCGGCTCGGAGCTGCCGAAGGTTGCGGCATCTTTGCGGGGCACGAGGAAAGGTGTGGAGGCAGCAGTTTCGGAGGAGGTAGGACCACGAGTGAGTCTGGGCGGGAGGGGGGCGCGAGTGAGTCTGGGCGGGAGGGGGGCGCGAGTGAGTCGAGGCGGGAGGGAGTCGGTGCAGGAGGGGGTCGGGGCGGGAGCAGGTGTACTGCCCCCAGCCCCTTGCCTGGGGCGGGCTGCTAGTGTTTTGATACATTCAAAGTAATTGATTCATTTGGTTTTGTATTTAAACGGGCATTTATCTTATACATTTAAAGAGCTGTCTTTAGTCGATCCATGGACCAGGGGTGGGCATGCATGTTTTCTATAAGTCTCCTCTTAAATATGTACACCTTTGATTGTTTAATAAAGTGTTGGCTTGTAATGGAAACCACTTCGTAGTGCTACTGTTGAGCAAAAAGGTCAATCAATGAACCTGAAAGTATCAGTATTCATAAAAGCGATATGTTATGAAATCCTGTGAAGTTAATGCAATTATATTACTGAATATCATACCCCAGAATATCGTGGTACAAGAATATCAAGGACAAAATATCAAGAGTCAAAATATCAAATGATAAGTGCATATAGAGGAGGTTGGATTTACTATTCATAACTTCACATCTACAAACCTTGAACATACTTGTACTGTGTTGGTAAATAAATGTGCAGTTAGGTGCAAAAATTCTAGCCTTCATTAACTGTCAATATTTGATATATTTTCTCCATATTATGTCATCAATACTCTGGGTTCAGTATTCAGGGTGCACACTGTTGCAGCTGGCACTGTGTTGGGCTATTTTAGCAGACCTTCCGAATTTCACAAAGGACTATCCCTATTTCTAAATTGGGCAGGCTTCCTGTTTCAAAGCCTTTCATTGCCATTGGAGTCTCTAGTTGTATGCACACAGTAGGCCAGTGAAGCAACAAGGATCAAGGTCCCGGCCGTAAGAGTCTTCATAGACGTCGGTCACTCAAAGATGTAACTCTTACCCTTTCATCATACATGAGAGTGGATGGAAGCACATCTGATCCGGTACCTTATTCCCAGTAATAGTAAGTGTGTGCAAGCTAACGCTGTGTTCTGTATATTGTGCAGAGGACCCTCATCACTCTATCCTCCCCACTGTGACACAACAGGCCCTTACTGCACATTGCTTGCTCCTTTAGAAATGGAGCTGCTTCATTTGCTCCCTTGAGAAATGGAAACAAATAAGGAGCAGGGGTCGCTCTTGTTCCCTTGCGAAATGGATCCAAATATCTGAGTCAGGCCCAAAGTGAGAGACATGTACTTACTGTGTGACAAGTGCTTGCAGTGTCCTGTTCTCTGATGTATGGCATTAACACTGTCTCTGTGAACATGCCCCTAAGCTAACACTGAATCTAAAAATATGGATTTACTTGCAAACAATGAATGTTAAAAACATCGAGGCAATGCATTTTAACAATTTAGAACATCTTTACTTGCTTTACTTAATCTTGCATTCCCCACAAGTTAGCTATTTTATAATGGTGTTTTTTTATCTGCATTTATTTCTGTACATACTTTGAAGCTTGAGCCATGCCAGGTATTTATGAAGGGCTTTGATTGAGTGCTCAGGCACTAAGGCTAAAGCCAAACAAAGTGCCTGTTAGTGGGTTGGACTCTCTGCAGAGCACACAGAGCAATGTTTGTGCATTCCATTTGCAAGTGAAATTCTGGGGATATGTGTGTGAAGGGGGAAACACTGATGTCAAAATATTTAGAATGCAAAAGTAAGAGAAATTAAAGTGCTTAAATTTGAGGGAGTGCAGTGCATGTTGGGGGTGGTAATGTGACAGAGATGTGAGGAAGGACATTCTGGAAAGAGTGAAAAGAGGATGCTGAAGAGAAAAGAGAGGGGGGTTAAAGATGTGCAGATGGACAAGATATGCAGAGAAAAAGAGGATACATATATATCATAAAGCACACATAATTGAAGGCCAATATAGACCGGTTTCGGGAGTATTTCCCTTCATCAATGGCATGCTGTGGATGACAAACTGTTCAACACGTGCACTAATTACTTTTAAAGAGCCTGCCTCAGTCGGCGTGGCTGTATTCACAGCCTTCTGGTTCAAGTAGTGCTGCGCCGTCTTTCGCAAGTGAGTTCATCTGAAATCCCAGCAATAAGTAAAATTAAACACCCCAGTGGGTATGAAGTTCCCTTCATTTTAAACACCAATGTCTATTTCAGCTGCCTTCTGGAAAATACCTCTCGTGAATGAGGACCCCGTCTTGGCGTCATCCGGGTCTGCAACAGCAGCGGGCCTCTTCCGCGGCCGGGTAAGGATGCTTCAAATTACTCAAACAAGGTTACCCACATGGAAGAAGCCGTCAGGTAAGTGCAAGTATTCCATTATTTATTGAAGGGCAGCAGCATGCAGTGAAAGAACGGAGGAAACAGTCAACAGGTTCAAGCAGCCAGACCGGTTTCGGGAGTATTTGCCTTCATCAATGGCACGCTGTGGATGACAAACTGTTCAACACGTGCACTAATTACTTTTAAAGAGCCTGCCTCAGTGGGCGTATATATATAAATATATATAAATAAAACTTTTCTATAAATTTCAGTTACTGGATGATGTCATCAGTGTTGTCATCAGTGGTCATTTTAGATGTCATGAGTGATGTCACTGACCATGTCATGAGTGATGTAATATGTGACGACATCAGCATTGTATTGCATGGCGTGAGTTATAGTTAGCTCAACTATTTATAACGGCCGAATTTCTCTGATTTTGTACAAATAAAATGTCCAACTAACTATAACGTCCCTGAAACCTGTTTTTTTCAGTGAATTTCTTAAGTTTTTTTAAATGCTAATTTCTAATTATAATGTCCCTGAAACCTATGGTTTTTCAGTTAATTTCTAAGATTTTTTAAATGCTATCTGTATGAATCAGAACCCATGATATGGGCCCCATACATACATCTCTTGTCTAATTGTATAGCAGCTGGTGGGGATATTCTAGCAACCTGGAGGGGAGCTGAGATAATCACTGTCTATAAAAAGAGTGATGCCGCTAGCCCCGCCAACTACAGAGCCATCAGTCTGATTGACAATTTGCAAACGATTTACTAGACAAGTTCTAGACAAATTTCAAGACTGGATGAAAGGTAATGTGATATTGTCCCCTTATCAGCCAGGTTTCAGTCCAAAAATAAGTGCATGCGGACAGGCTTTCAGATTTCCCCTACTAATATGGAAATATGTGCTACTAAGAAAACAAAAAACTTTATGTAGCATTCGTAGATCTGAGAGCAGCTTTTGATCAAGTATTGCGTGATATGTTATGGAAAGCAATGCTTGATTTAGGTGCTCCAGTAGATCTAGTAACATTGATAGCCAAAATTCACAAGGATAATTACGCCCAGGTCAGGTGGAGGAAAAAAATTATGAATTAACTGAGAAGATACCGATACAGCGAGGGGTGCACCAGGGGTGTGTCCTTGCCCCCACATTATTCTCTCTGTTCATTAATGATGTTACGAGCAGATTGATGGAATGCAGGAATGATTGCCCCTCAATAAATGGTGTGAAAGTCCCAATCCTGCTCTTTGTAGATGATTCTTTACTAATATCCACAACACCCATAGGTCTGCAAATGTTATTGGACACATTTTTAGACTGTTGCAGGGACAGGAGTTTGGAACTCAACACTGCTAAAACTAAATATATAGTGTTTGGGAAAGTGCAGGGAGGATAATGTGAGATTAGGATTGTATGTGAACCTCTTGAGCGGGTAAAGAATTTTGATTACCTTGGCATAGGACTGTGTGAGTCACTTAGATGGGAACAACAGTTAGATAAGAGCTACCTTGTCTTATTCCATAGGTCCAAATCAATACTAAGATTTGGATGTTTATCGTGCCAAAGCCAAAGCCCAAAGTGGAGCGCTGTATATGGGCAATACATACTAGTGTGAACAGACTAATGATCTGTGAAAACATCTTTGCCAGGTCACTCTTTTCGGTACCCATTACCACCTCATTGACTCCCCTATTTTGTGATCTAGGGATGAAGAGAATGTTGATATGGCTGCCTTGAAACACTTAACCTATTGGTTGCGATTGTGGATAACAGCTCAGCTCACTGACTACCGTAACTCTATGCAGGAGGTACTGATGATCAATGGTGTAAAAAAACTACTCTGGTTTAAACATAACACAGATTGGTGCAAATTGATGAACATGTTGGATCTATGGGAATGATGTAAACATTCTAGGGCTACTTCAATATGTCACAACCCTTATATTATAATAGAGGGAAGCACAATAGTGACACTAAAAGGTTAGAAAAGTACAAAATATTTATTTATTCATTGATATTATCTAATTTATGAATGCATAATAAAAACATGTGTTCACAATAGAACGAGTGACAAACATTTCCTACAGAGACTTTCACAAGTGCACAACATTCTCACCGCTTTCATGCAAAACAATACATACTATACACACACAAACTAAATTGATATATATAACTTTTGCAGCATATATGATGCAGATGATACACAGTATATAATGACCAAACAATAACAATATTTGGATAGATCGTTAGGTTTTTTTTTGGGATGGGTGCAAAGCTGACTCAACGCGCATTTCGACAGAAACACTGTCCTTATCATGAGTATCACCTCTGAAAGTTGTGCTCTGAAAAAGATAGCACATACATACAGACAATAGACAATGAAAGTGTCACTATTGCAACATAATTACATTTGATACAAAAAATGGCATGAGCCTATGGATACAAGAGATGTGTCAATATCTCACATTCTCTTTAAAGGAGGAGAAGAACAGTACTTACTAAAAACATATAACATTACAGAAACTCCTAAGGACACTAATACCAATGATGTGCATTGCTAAAACAGGTGAAAATAACAGCAATGTCTAGAAACAAAACACCCTTACCACAAAAAGAATAGTAGACATCTCTGAAGATGAAAGAAAAATACTAAATGAGCTTCGGCATGGAGATTCCTAATTAAGAATAATCACAACACAATAAAGTTGATCAGAACTGGTTAATATGACAAGACATATAATCCCTAGTAAGAATGCAGGGAATAAGTAAGGAGTATTACCAAAGATCTCCAGAAAGATGTGTGGAAAGGAACTTAGTCTTTGAGGGTATGGGTCCAGAAAAACGCGATATAAAAACAATGAGGTAAGTTTGTCACACATAAACCTCTGTATTATGGCTCTGAAAAATAGTGAAGAAAACCAGCAAAAAGAAGACCATTTGTTACCATACCAAAGTGCAGTATAGGTGTTCCACAATAACACAAATAAGTGTAAAGACTAGAAAATAGGGAGAATTAATGTAAGATGCGGAGCATATACCTCATGCAGGAATGGCCTATCTCAAGCCCGAGATATGTCCAAGAACTCCAATGATTACAGGAGAGACGATTCTAGAAAGACCAGAAGGAAATAAGTACATGATCCTAAAATGTGGATGCAGTAGATTGCGACTTCCACACAACATATAGAAGGGGCCTGACTATGAAGAAAATTTCCGCTAAGAAATACATACCTTGTTAGGAAAATGATGAATGTAACGTGGACGAGCTGCTAGTCCTAAGAGCGGCAAGACTTGATGCTATATGTAAACCACACATGTATATATTAGTGGCAAAATATTTTGAAAATGACATACAGCTGATATGCTACAAACTAAGTAGCTGCAAGATGTCTAAAAAAGTATCCAATCCAAACGTGATATTGGGAAAAGGAAAAAACATGCCCGCGAGTGTCAAACGGGTTAATGTGTAAAATTAACGTAGCAAGTGACATAATAATATTGGAAATAGAGCTAGGATCTAGGTCTATCATAAGGTATTATCAAAATGCCAGCAATGTATATACATAACCGATGTAGTAAAAGATCCCACCAAAGTGTAGTAAACCAAAATGCGAGACAAGATATTGCCAAACTGCCAACAATGTTTATACGTAACCGATGTATCTAAGCTCCCACCAAAGTTTAATAATACAAAATGCAGGACGAGAATATATGGAGGCGTTAGCGACTCTAGATGCATACATAGGCAAAACACCGCTTACCGGAATGAAAGATCCAGGCAGCTCTGTGCTAATTGCCGGCAACCAAACGGTTGTGAACCTTGAATATTCCAAACGGCGCGGAAAAATGCCAGAGGTTTAAATTCTAATGAGAGAAGGTCACAAGACCAATCACGTGGTGCAACGGGGCGGAGCTGAGCACGGCCAGAAAATAAAACCTAACTATTGCAAGATAAGGATCACTATGATAGATGACAGGAAAAGCTAAAATTGCTGAAAGCCGCAAAAAAGGAGGTTCAATGATATGAGGCCAAACGGCACAGAACCGAGATCAGAAGCGAAAAAGTGGGTCCATAAATCCGCTTGTAACAACATATATAATGAGATGAATAAGATCTATGGGAATGCCCAGACAAGGCCACAAGAGGTGATCTACAGAGACTAAAAGCCAGGTATTGGGCGGTGGTGGAGGAGCAATATTCTATTAAATCAGCAAATGGTCAGCTAACATCAACATTTTTAACTGTTAAATCATGTCTGCAATTTGAACACTTTTTGGATCAAATCTCGCCCCCCCCCCCCTTGCCAACAGATTATGTCAGCTTCTAAAGTTTCCTGTAAAAGAGGTTGTTGGTTTACTAATAGATTCTTGTCCCGCCTGCACTAGATCCAAAGAGACCGAAGAACATGTACTTTTCTTTCGCCCTACATACCCACAGATACGCAGGAGGTGGATAAGACCAATTTGCCTAAACCTTGGAATCAGGCAATATCAGATTGGATACTGAATCCTAAAAACAAATGTATCTGGGCCAATAGTTTTTGCTGTTAGCCGCTTTCTATTTGCCTTATGGATAACTCAACAGAAGCTTTTACCTTAGTCTGCATTGCAATATTAAACGCTCCAGATTGTGATATATTGGATAATTAGATTAATGTATTGTGAATTGCATTAGAGCTCCTCCTCTTTTTATCGTCCTTGTAAGCAACATGGTTATTAGCTGGAAGGTTGTAATGAAGTTAGTCTTTTCTGCAATTTTAATGTGTTTTTTTATCAACCAATTTTTTATTGTATATTTTAGCCAAGCATCGGAAATGCATTCTAATTTTATACTTTTAGAATGTAAACTGATGATTGTTCTATTTTTGTATACTTTGATGGCTTAAAACAAATAACCGAATAAAGTTATTTGAATTTGACATGCCAATTTCTAACTATAAGGTAGTAGTCATGTTTGCAGAGTGGTGCAGAAAGGGGCCTGGGCCTCAGACCATCGCTCAGGAATTCCACAGTGTAGGACCTACAGGAGGTACCAGGAGGGCTACTTGGCTGACAAAGTCCCTCAGGAGTAAAGTGGACTTCTCCCCTAACCAGTTCTGTGCCAGGAGGCGCATTTGCAGAGTAGTGGAGAAAGGTGAGCATGGCCTCCGAAGACCTCTTCGCAATCTCACTGTGTGAGACTTACTGGAGGTAACAGGAAGGGTAGTTGGCCCCCAGCAAGTACCCCTCCTATTATCACAAGTAAGTCCCACCCAGGGGATTGCTAAGTTGTCACAGCAGGCCATGCCCCCTTTCCCACCACTCTACAAACACACTCCTTGGCTCGCTCTTGGATGGGGATTAAAGTCCCCTTCACTGCTGGGGGTCCTTAGAGGCAAACTAGCATACCTGATACCTACAGTATGCCCCAGATAGTGAGATTGCTGTCAGGTGAACACAAGCCACGCTCCCTTTACCACCACTCTGCAAACGCACCTCCTGGCATATTCTTTGGTGGGGGATTAAGTCTGCTTAAATCCTGAGGGTCCCTGGGGGCCAGCCGCCCCACCAGATACCTCCTGTAAGCCCCACAGCTAGATTGCTGAGAGTGCTCTGAGGTCACGCCCCTTTTTACACAACTCTTGTGACTCGGTTCAACCGAGTCACAAGATGGCTGCCGACACTTTCTTGTTTGAAGTGTTGATAGCCAATCAGCGTCAAGCTCATGCTCAGGAGGGTGTGCGGATCCACTGCAGTCACCAGATCAATCATTTTTTTAAATCTGAATATTTCAGGAACTACTGAACGGATTTCCATGGTTTAACAAAAAGAACGCATTCTGAACCAAGAGCTAACCTTTTGCCAAATTTGGTGTAATTCCGTTTAGCAGTTCGGGCTGTAGCTGTGTTTAAAGTTTCCTATGGGAATTAACATGGAGAAAATGCGTTTAGGACCCCCCTTTTTTTCTCTGGCCCCGCACTCTGAAGACAGGAGCTGACCTGAGCTGGGCATTAGTTTTGAACATTTTGCAAAGATTCGTCAAACGGCGCCAAAGATATTGGCAAAAGAAAAAAAGCTTTTCCTATGGAAACTAGGTCCTAACTATAACTACCTACTTGTAATTATATATACTAACCCTAGGTGGAAAACTCCACTCGCAGAGTTTGAAGATTTTTGGCGACTCTGCATTTCACGTAGAACACAGACTTACCGAAAACTCTGCGAACTGCAACGGAGCAGAATTTTGTTTTGTTTGCACATTCAAAATGCGTTTTTGCATGCACAGGAGCAACTTACAGCGATGTCTGTGATCCCCAATGAGATTTCCTATCAGTTTGCGAGCACTACGAGATATGGTAGCCGGCCGCTCGGTCCAGTGAAAGTGTGTGATCACAAACACGTCATTTGGACGTGCCATTGGACTTCCGGCGGAAGTTCCGTGAAGATCGCGATGCCGAACCCGAAGAATTTGCAAGCTGGAGAAAAATATCTCTAGAGCAGCATAATACCTTCTCGAAATGATGATTTGGAAGAAAAAAACTCCTCAGATTGACATTTGGCTGTACTTTTTGTGTAAGGAGATTTTTTTCAACTTTTTATTTCAGAGGAAGGAAGCGCCCCAGAGTCTCTAACTTCCTGTTCCTGTCCAGCAGGCTTCTCCCAGTGCTTTTTCCATGTCCTGTTCACTTTACATTTGGATTTGGAGCTGGAAGGATCACTCTTTGTGTCTGCTGCATCTTATCATATTTGATTTGAGGACTTTTCGATTTGAGATTTTACAAGAAAGTTGTAAAATTGGTGTTGTTTGTTTGATTGAGGCATTGCACCTACATTTTTTTGTACTTTATATCGTTTAAAAATATATATATTTGTAAAGTTCACTACATTTTCTCCAAGTTTTGTAATCAATTTGCAACATTTATTTAATTCACTAGCCCAGTAGTCTGCCAATAGGCCTTTCAGCCTGTAGGCCCAGAGCTACTCACATGTGCGTGAAACAACTCTTTCTGGTGTGTCTGTTCAATTTAAACATCATTCAGGGTATGGATGGCATTGGATTGAATTGCAAAATTTGTTTTTTTAGGATATATTCCACTTTTTTCGTGTGTGTTAAATAAATGCCTTGATTGGATGTGTGTGATGTGGTTGTTGTGTAACTTGCAATCCTTTTTTAGCCCTTTGATTTTTTGTTTTTGCATTGTTGCATTAAAGCTGTGTTGTTTAGCATGTCTCTTTTGCCTTGGCGTATAGGCCTGCCTGAGTTCATTGTTTTACAGGCCTCCTGCTTGTTGTTGTGTGAGTGACCATGTGGCTGGTGGCCATTTTGTGGTGGTAGTTAGTGTGCTGATTTTGCCATAGGCCTGCATGCCTTTCCTATATTCCTCTTTGCTTACTGCTTCTTGTTGTTGTGGCCTGGCCATGTGGCTAGAGGCCATTTTGCGAAGCCAGCCAGGGTGCTTTTTGCCATAGGCCTGCATTGTCTGTCTTTCTTTTCTTGTTGTTGTGGTGGCCTCGGGCCGTATGGCTGGCAAACATTTTGTAACGCCAGCCAGTGTGCATTTGCCATAGGCCTGCATTGTCTGGCTTCCCTTTTTTGGAGGCCATGCCTTGCCCTTGTTGTTGTTTTGCATGCAATTTTTTCTTTTTATCCAGCAAAAAAATGCAGGACTGTTCACTACATTTTCTAATACATTTGCAATATTATTGATTTGAATTGATTCACTTCACTATGTGGTCTAGTCTGCCAATAGGCCCCTTTTCAGCCAGTTGGCCCAGAGCTACTCATGAGTGCATGAAACAACTGTTTTTGTGGTGCTGTTTGAATTTAAACATCATTTATGGCATGGATGGAGTTGGATTGAATTGCAAAATGTGGTTTTTGGGGTATATTTAACTTTTTCGTGTGTGTAAAATAAATGCCTTTGTTGGATGTGTGCTTCGTATGGTTGTTGTGTAACTTGCAAAACTTTTTTATCCCTGTGGCGTTTAGTTTTTGCATTGTTGCATTAAAGCTGTGTTGTTTAGCATGCCTCCTTTGCCTGGCCATATGGGGAGTGCTTAAGTTAATTGTTTTACATGCCTCCTGCTTGTTGTTGTGTGAGTGACCATGTGGCTAGTGGCCATTTTGTGGTGGTAGTTAGCGTGCTGCTTTTGCCGTAGGCCTGCATGTCTTTCCTTTGTTCCACTTGGCTTACTGCTTCCATCCCCATTGCCAGCTGCAGCTTCCTGAATGATGTTTGCATCCCATGTGATCCACAATCGCATTCACAATGGCAAACAGGTTCTATTACATTTGTATTTTTGTTTTTGTCATCTTTTTTCCTATCCTTTCTCAGTGTACATAGTACATCATGAAATCCCTTGTTGTCAAAGTCTCTCAAATGGTTACGCTGTTATTTTTTTAATAACTGAGTTAATACAATTTAATAATGTTAATAATAACACTAACTGACTGACATTTTGTTTGTACTAATAGTTAATTAATCCACAACAATAAATGGTACGTTTCACTGATGCTCTTATTGCTTCTTTGCATTTCGGTGCACAAAAGAGGAGGAAGCGTCATCACCTATTGTACTGCTAGACAGAAGTCCTGTGGCACACGTCACATGATGTGTGACCACAGACATCTCTTCAACTTGTGCCACTGCGAGCTGCTGACATATGAAGAAGATGGCCTCAAAGAAAGGTACCAGGTCTTCCAGTACCCTGACGTTGCCAGTGAGAAGAAGAAGGAAGTAGCACTTACAACTGCTGGTAGGCAGACTTAGATCTATTTTTGGAAACCGAAAATTGCACCTGTAGAAGCGGTGTCTAGGGATCAAGCTAGGAGCATCACCCCCGCATCAGTAGACTCACCCCACCAACCTAGGCTCATGCCCATGTCTGTCGCAGAGGCAGCCAGTCTCATCACAACAACGCCAACAAGCAGCGATGTTAAACTTGACTTATCATTATCCAAAGTAGTACCCAATCAATACAGATAATTGGACAGCAACAGCCACAATAGTAGTTGTTCCTCCTAAAGTAGAGGCAGTTCAAGAAATTGAGCTTCCTGCAGAGAAAGAAGAGCAAGCCACTCTTTCAGAAGATCCATTGTCTTCCATATCCCCAGCAAGAGAAATGAAGGTTAGTCCATCGAGTTCTTCTGCAAGCCCCCCTTCTGATGATCTAGATGCCACTTGGAAGCTGCCAACTCAGTCTGAGGGTGAGAGACGCCATGGGACAAGGCTGAGGAAAAGGAAGGTTCCAGAAAGCCTTAGAGTTATGGATGTAGATGTAGAAGAGGAGAATGATGACGAGCCAGTCATCATGGACTTCAGTCCTGCCCCAGTGGAGACCGACATTACCCCATCCCAAATTGCTGTGAGGGATGTGGCACGGATACCACCAACACATATAACACCTACACTACCTCCAGCTTTCATATTTACATTTGCAAAGGCCCGACAGCGACCTATATCCAGCACAACCACATCAGTAGGAGTAGGTAGTGATAGTGCACAGAGTCAAATTCCACACCCGCTCTCCAGTTCATCCGGCATTGCAAGTGGCACCTCCAGCAGCTTCAGAAAGTTAGCTCACCAATTTAGGACTTCTTTTCGGTTAGCAGTAAGGAGGAGAACATTGCTATATGCTCCATTTGTAAACAAGATGTTAGTTGGGGTAAGCTTGGTACAAACTATGGTACAGGAGGCCAAACAACCCATCTGAAAACACACCACTTGGTCCAGTGGGAGGAACACATTAAAGGCCAAAAGAGTAAAACTGCACCCATTGCTGTTGGTGGTGATGAAGAAGTAGAAGATATGATCGTGGTGGAAGGTGAACAAGATGGAGACACTTTCTCTGGAACACAAAGTAGCCCTGTCCTCAGCACTGCAGTGGTACCACCCACATCTTCATCAGCCTCAGCAACACCTCAGTGGCACAAAGGTAAGAGTCAGGCTGAGAGTGAGACACCAAGGCAACAGAGTACCGCAACGAAAAAAGGTGTGGGATTGTGCCTAACAACATCTGGCATCAAGAAGACACCTCCTTCAGTGGCACCAGAGAGGAAAAAAAATCCAGCCCACCATTCTCAGCATGTTTAGGTCGGAGGGGCAGTATGGACGCAACCACCCAACGGCACGTTTGAACAATGCAAAGCTGGCTAAAATGTTAGCGCGGGACCTTCTTCCTTTTTCTTTTTTGGAAGGGGTGGGTTTTCTTGGATTTGTAACAGCCATGTGCCCAAAATGGAAGGTTCCCAGCCGGTCCTATTTTGCCAAAGTTGCTGTTCCAGCACAACATCACGATGTGCTGGAATAGCTTAGACAAGCTTTGTGGTAGAGGGCTGTTCACAGTATCCACATGACAACAGACATGTGGAGCAGTTGCCAAGCCACTGATTACATGTGCATCACTGCACACTGGACCTCTTTTGTGGGGGCTAGGGAAAAGATATCTGCAGGTG
The DNA here is from genome assembly GCF_964263255.1 of Lissotriton vulgaris. NCBI lineage: Eukaryota > Metazoa > Chordata > Amphibia > Caudata > Salamandridae > Lissotriton > Lissotriton vulgaris. The sequence goes on along the minus strand of NC_141697.1, from coordinate 294,864,659 downwards.
TTGACACTGCAAAGATTTTAAATGCCACTCAGAAACATGCAACTGTAGCCATGTTCGCCATGGAGAAATCTCATACTGCTGCAAACATTTTGGAAGATTTTAACAGAAAGTTCTTTGAATGGCTGCACCCAGGAGGATTTAACATTGGCTTTGTTGTCACAGACAATGGCAGTAATATAGTTAAGGTCATGGGGAATGGTGGCTATTTCAGGGTCATGTGTTTGGCGCACTGCATTAATATCATTGTTAAAGACTTTCTGAAAAAAGAATACTGAGTCAGCAACTTACTGACCACCTGCAGAAGAATATGCGCACATTTTAGCAATTCTTTTAAAGCCCGGATTCAGCTGAGGATCATTCAATGTGAGTATAGAGTGCCAGTCAAAGCACTCATCCAGGAGGTGCCAACACTTTGGAACTCAACTTATTACATACTTGACCGTCTGTTTGAGCAGTACAGACCAATCAATGAACATGTCATGCGAAGACTAGGGAATGCTAGTGTGAAAGGCATGACTGTTTATATGGACCAATGGAGCCTAGTTAAATGCCTGACAGAGTTCTATTTCCTTTCGAGCTCTTCACACAAGAAGTCAGCAAGGAGGACTGTACTATGGGACAAGCTATCCCATTGTTGTGCATGCTACAGGAACAACTGAAGGGGGTGTCTGCAATATGCACAGGTGTGGAGGAAACAAAAGAAGCATATGAGTTTGTGGAGAACTTATCCTTTCCTTAGCTGAAAAGGGTGCAAACTGAGGTTGTGCCATTCAACCATAACGTTTCTGCCACAATTCTGGAACAACGATACAAAACAGTACTGAACACGAACACATTAATTCCTTTTTTACAAGTAGATGCTGCCAAGTATAAAACTTGGATAGCTGCAGTAGCCAGTCATTTTGAAAAAGACCGTCTGGAAATTAGAGGCCAGCTTCTCCTGCCCACAACAAGTAGTGCAGGGCAGCCAGCATTAGGCTCAACATCAGAGCCTAAGGGCAGTGTGGTTGGCTCACAGCTGTCAAAACCACCAACACTAACAACAGCAAGAACAGGATCTTCAGCCCCAGTACAATTGGCACAAGATTGGTATCTACTGCAAGGGCTTGTTAGGTCCAATGCTGATGCAAATGCAAAGGCAAAAGAGGCCGGGCAAAGCGAAGCACCCCTGAGCATTGAGTGGATGGTCCAGGCCTATCTGGATGACACAACAGAGGTCTACGTTGATCAAAACCCATTGCTGTATTGGTATGGTAAAAGTTGCCATTGGCCAGTGCAAGTGCGTCTTCTGAGCATGTTTTCAGTCCTGGGGGTGCCATTGTAACTGTGAAAAGGGCCAGTCTCTTGCCCCAAAACGTGGAGAGGTTAACAAAGATCAAAATGATTCAGCACTTTATACCACTGGATTTTACTATAGCTGAAGCACAGCAGGAAGAGGAGGAAAGTGACTTAGGTGACAAAAGTAGTGTGGTAGATGACCTACTTCTGGGTGAACCACTAGAGTTTGAGGACAAGCTCTACTTTGCTGACAACTAGGCTTTCAACTTGTTACTTTCTTTCTTCCTTATTTACTTTTATTATTTGTGTGTGTCTCTGTCTTTCTGGGTCAAATCACAACAAATCCATCACCACCTTCTTGTCTTCTCATTGCCGTATTGTAGTTGCAACTATGTTTATTTATTCAAGTCCACTCCTCCGAGTCCTGCTCCATCCATCCTGACTCACCCTAAATCCATTTCCCTCAAGTCAGACATGGATGGAGAATATTACAAGAAGTGGGTGACTGCCTTGCCGAGTCCCTCCAAAAGAACATGACTATAGCTATACTCCTTTCCAAGCCGAGAGGGGCTGACCATTAAGATGAGAACAGGTAACGTTGGCATGCATTGGACGCTGATTCTGAGTGATTGGTCTTTATGTTGTTGTTGTTGTTGTTGTGCATAAAGTGTACTAGTATTTAATCTACACACACTAAAACAAAGTGACTCAAGTCAATGTGTCCTTTCTTGTTGTTTAATAACAAATTATACTTCTTTTGCAGGGCAATCAATTGCATTTTTGAATATGGAATCTGGACTCACTCAGAAGAACACTACAAACGGAGTTGGACACCATGATGATGATGATCACATACTCTATGCTCTTCGCAGTCAGTCAGTAGGATCGGAGATGATTGATTGATTGAATTACTCAGGCATGTAATGAAGTGGCATAAAGGTAAACAAGTCAAACAACAACAACCAAAGCAGACCTACATGTCTGTGTAGTGGTGGAGTCAAGTCAGTGTAGTGGAGTGGCATGACTGACAGCGGTGCATTGATTTAGTTATTTAATTTGGAAAATACTATGTTGCTGCAAGACTACATCAGAGACCACTTTGGCTACGGCTGAAATGCGGCGCCAAGTCCACCCGACTTGTCAAGGATGGGATTCAAAATACAATTCAAGTCACCACCCCATAACTGAGGAATGGACGGGCCGGTGGAAACCTGGGATAGTAGTGACTGGTGAAAGGAGGGATCATTATAATTTGTGTCATGTAGGTTAACAACTTGAATATCTAACCCAGAGCCATAACATCGCGAAATAGCATATCTTCCATTAGGATCGGGTTTCATAATTATCATAGAGTCCTGATTTATGATGAATCCAGGTCAGAACACCTCTGGCATGCGATGTAAACCTCGCAGCCTGAAATGAGCCATGCAACCTCTTGTTTTTAAGAAAATAATTAGTAGGGGCTAAACGGGTTTCTTGCAATAATGCAATATCTATATCATGACGCTTGAGATAAGCTAGTACTTTACGCAGTTTTCTATAATCATTTAGCCCCCGTATGTTCCAGATGATAAGCCTAATTTTCACTGGCAGGCGTCGTCGAGTGAAATCAAAAGACTGTCGCTGTCTACTCATACTGGCTCGACAACTAATTAGATGGGACTGCAGAGTGATTACTTAGCACAGCATAATCATGTGCGAATGCTATTGTTATACATTCAAGCTTACCTGCATAGTACATTATATTGCGCATTGTTTATTGCTTTATTGTTACACACAATTGTTTCCATATCATGGAATGTGTCATATCCTCACTAACCTTACGTTTCCTCCAAACCATTGATAATACACCTCTAATGAAGGGCCACAGCCCAAAATGCATCAGGCTTTTGCAAAAAACCATATGAATGGAATGTGAAAAATTATCATAATGATCGAATTATGAATATTGACTATGAAAACAAACCATTGAGAAATATCAGTTTATTCAAATAAATAAAACTTTATTGACAACATTTTTTACTTGATTACCATTCTTTGAGTGCGAGTGAGGGATGCCCGCTCAATTCAGAGGGTCGCACTTTCAAAATCGTTGAAGATAGAATATGCCATTAGTTACCCAACCCCTGCTGCAAATTCTTAATGTCTAAGTAAAGGCCAGGGTGTCTTTTTTAGCTGTTCAGTGTTCACAAGCAACAACTTAGCCTCAGCAGAAGGACAGTGCACTACTAGTACTGATTGTACACCCTTCAAGTGCAGTGTAGTTCCTATATTCCCAATAGGCTCTGCACATTGGAATAATATATCCTATAGATTTGACGTAGGACTTAGTTCAACTAGGTCTCTATCGAATACATTAGACTTAATTGTCAGTGCCAGCTAGCTCAGAGGTCACTAGAAACTTTCTCGAATAAACAAGAAGGGATTACTTTCTGACAACCGCATAAACATGACAACTTTGTTTCCCCAAGAATAAACGTATCTTCAGAGTCGTGGAAATAATAGATAGATATTTACTAAGTCAATTGTGCATGCTTCGTTTCCTCAGAGGTGCAGAGAAAATAGAGAGACGGGTGTTTTCAGTAAAAAGGATTTATTGAACAGTCTTCTTTCTCAGGCAAGTAATGTGAACTGCTACAATTGTAATACTGGCTGTAAAATATAATGCATACAGCAAGAAGAGTATTATAAAATAATACTGTAAAAGCATTGTATGGTTTCTAAACCATCGATAAATACATACATACATACATGCATACATGAATAATGAAAGAACTCAACTGGTGCTTCTAAAATATGCCTACTCCGATGTACCTAATCTAAGTCTAGTACGAGGGAAGAAGTAAGTGTGGTGTAGCATAGGTTTAGTTTCTTTGCCGTGAATCTATCCAAGATTTCTCTTTAGGTCTAATCAGCTCCGTACCTTGGTTGTAGAATGAAGGAGGTCTGGTATCTCTGCCTCTGGACTCGATTTCCGAACACCCCGCAAGGGGAGCTTGGAAACACTGGAGCTGGATTCTCAGCGAGAGAAAGGACAGTTTCTCGATCAGTGAGTCAGCTGGAGGGTCGACTTCCTTCGGCACTTGCTGTAGCGAGCTGCGTCGGGCAAGTAGATAGTCGAGCTGCTCCGAACCACTGTGTGTTTGCTAGGGCAAGTGTAAGCACATTTATACCTGGAAGGTGCCTAGTTTGACGTAAAGACGGGAATAATAAAGTCATCAAAGAACCCCAAGGGAATGGTAGTACTTTGAAAACTCCATGAATTCCTAGACAAATCAATATGCAAGCAAGGGGAACGAGTGGAAATAGCCATGCCTGTATTTGGACTGCATGGGCTTTGTCTAAATATGGTCATGATTTCTATGCCTATACAAGGGCAACGTGAATTGTACCTATTTAAGGCCATGAATCGGTAAATTTTGTTCTGATCCTAAAATGCAAAGCAGGATGTGTAAAAATCCCTCCCAAAATACATAGAATGCATTCAAAATGGTTGTACATGAAAGATGAGCATTTGGGCAGTACGCATTTTAAAAGCAATGTTTTCATTCAAAGTATATAGTATGACATTGGAAATGCTATCCGAATGAATCACTAAAATACATTTATGAAATGGCTTTTAAATACAGAAGAAAAAAGGTCGAGACCCTTCCATTACATAGTTTATAAATTGTTTTAGTTGTGGACAAGTTCAAATATTGTCTCTTGGAAGTATTCAAAGAATTCTTGTTCTCTAAGAATAGTTCTACTTTAAGCAGATTATTTTGTGCCCAAAAAAGAAAATCAATTTTGGAAAAAGTCAAATCGCAGAAAAATAGAGTTCTAATGTTGGAAGTTTTTTGTTTTGAAAGGTGAAGGCCGAATACAGAGTCCCATAGAACGCTGTGTGCTAACTTCAAAAGTAATTCTCGCTGTTTGGAGAAAACTAAATCTTTTAAGCTGGTGAAGAATTTGTCTACCACAGTAGGTGAAAGTTGGACCACTTCGTTAAGTAAACGGATTGCACAAAAATGTGAAGTATTGCCGTCAGCGTTAGCCGCATTAGCAATGTTCGAAGGAGATGGAGATGGTACCTGTGTGCCTGTCGATCCACATATCTCAAAGACAGCAGATTGCGTCTGTGAGACCTCAACAAATGCAGTCAACAGGATTGGTATCCGCTAGGGACAACACAATGCATGGGCCGTTACTGAACCAAGCAAAGTATCAACATCCATTGGCATTGCTGATGGAAGTGTTAGACAGAAGTCCAACACTCATTCTTCTCCACATAGCAGGCATCGTAGAACAGGTAAGATGCAATCCTGCCAGATTGGTCGGAATGATAGAAACCATGTAGTATTTAGATCTCTTAAACGAGCCAAGCCCAGAATCTGTATCATGCGCTCACAACACTTCATCGCCAGAAGAGTTTTCTCTATGGTAATCTGGGTGTCGCTGGTGACCCTACTTGCCATATCGGAGCAGAAGGAACAAGAATAGTATTCCTGCTACGAGTCCCAAAATGAGAGGCAGGCCGCCAAACACAGTTTGGAAATATGCCAAGGACTGCTTCAAAAGGTGCTAACAGTGCCGAAAAAACTGTCTTAAATACATGTACAATACCACTGGTATCAGACATGGATCACTGACAAAATATCGACCTCCAAAATATCGACCTACAGTAATATCGAGTCTAAAATATCGAGGGCAAGAATATCGGCATCATATCTACAACATGGTAAGTACAAAAATATCGAAAAAATCATATAGATGTTAAATATATCGATGTTAAAAATATAGTTTTTTTCTTTTAAAATAGAAATGTAAAATAAAGTAAATAACACTAATAAATATAATATACATAGTTAAAAGTATCTAATAATGTTTAAAATTAATAAATAATACATATATAATAATATTACATTAATTAAATATATACTGTAAATATATAATATATATGTTCTGAACAATATGTTGTAATAATTATTTTACTAACTTATAAATTATTAAAATATATTCTAATTTACAAATACATTTACAAACATAAAACAATAACATAAATAAAATGTACAAAACATAAAAAATTAAATATACTTTTAATATTTTTACAATTAATTATATAAAATGTTGGATAGCGTAGGGGTAAAAATTACTATTCCCACTCCAGAGAGTGCAACAGTAGGGAAAGCTTTGGATAGCGTAGAGGTAAAAATTACTATTCCCACTACAGAGAGTGCAACAGTAGGGAAAGCGTTGGATAGCGTAGGAGTATAAATTACTATTCCCAATCCACAGAGTGCAACAGTAGGGAAAGCGTTGGTTAGCGTAGGAGTAAAAATTACTATACCCACTCCAGAGAGTGCAACAGTAGGGAAAGTGTTGGATAGCGTAGGGGTAAAAATTAGTATTCCCACTCCAGAGTGTGCAAAAGTAGGGTAAGCGTTGGATAGCGTAGGAGTAAAACTTACTATTCCCACTCCAGAGAGTGCATCAGTAGGGAAAGCGTTGGATAGCGTAGGAGTAAAAATTACTATTCCCACTCCAAAGAGTGCAACAGTAGGGTAACCGTTGGATAGCGTAGGAGTAAAACTTACTATTCCCACTCCAGAGAGTGCATCAGTAGGGAAAGCGTTGGATAGCGTAGGAGTAAAAATTACTATTCCCACTCCAAAGAGTGCAACAGTAGGGAAAGCGTTGGATAGCGTAGGGGTAAAAATTACTATTCCCACTCCAGAGAGTGCAACAGTAGGGAAAGCATTGGATAGCGTAGGGGTAAAAATTACTATTCCCACTCCAGAGAGTGCAACAGTAGGGAAAGCGTTGGATAGCATAGGAGTAAAAATCACGATTCCCACTCCATAGAGTGCATCAGTAGGGAAAGCTTTGGATAGCGTAGGGATAAAAATTACTATTCCCACTCCAGAGAGTGCAACAGTAGGGAAAGCGTTGGATAGCGTAGGGGTAAAAATTACTATTCCCACTCCAGAGAGTGCAACAGTAGGGAAAGCATTGGATAGCGTAGGAGTAAAAATTACTATTCCCACTCCAGAGAGTGCAACAGTAGGGAAAGCGTTGGATAGCATAGGAGTAAAAATCACGATTCCCACTCCATAGAGTGCATCAGTAGGGAAAGCTTTGGATAGCGTAGGGATAAAAATTACTATTCCCACTCCAGAGAGTGCAACAGTAGGGAAAGCGTTGGATAGCGTAGGAGTAGAAATTACTATTCCGACTCCAGAGAGTGAATCAGTAGGGAAAGCGTTGGATAGCGTAAGAGTCAAAATCACTATTCCCACTCCAGAGAGTGCAACTATAGGGAAAGCGTTGGATAGCGTAAGGGTAAAAATTACTATTCCCACTCCAGAGAGTGCAACAGTAGGGAAAGCGTTAGATAGCGTAGGAGTATAAATTACTATTCCCACTCTAGAGAATGCATCAGTAGGGAAAGCGTTGGATAGCGTAGGAGTAATAATTACTATTTCCAATTCAGAGAGTGCAACAGTAGGGAAAGCGTTAGATAGCGTAGGAGTATAAATTACTATTCCCACTCTAGAGAATGCATCAGTAGGGAAAGCGTTGGATAGCGTAGGAGTAATAATTACTATTTCCAATTCAGAGAGTGCAACAGTAGGGAAAGCGTTGGATAGCGTAGGGGTAAAAATTACTATTCCCACTCCACAGAGTGCAACAGTAGGGAAAGCTTTGGATAGCGTAGGGGTAAAAATTACTATACCCACTCCAGAGAGTGCAACAGTAGGGAAAGCTTTGGATAGCGTAGGGATAAAAATTACTATTCCCACTTCAGAGAGTGCAACAGTAGTTAAAGCGTTGGATAGCGTAGGAGTAAAAATTACTATTCCCACTCCAGAGAGTGCATCAGTAGGGAAGGCATTGGATAGCGTAGGAGTAAAAATTACTATTCCCACTCCAGAGAGTGCAACACTAGGGAAAGCGTTGGATAGCATAGGGGTAAAAAGTAATATTCCCACTCCAAAGAGTGCAACAGTAGGGAAAGCGTTGGATAGCGTAGGGGTAACAATTACTATTCCCACTCCAGAGAGTACAACAGAAGGGAAAGTTTTGGATAGCGTAGGGGTAAAAATTACTATTCCCACTCCAGAGAGTACAACAGTAGGGAAAGTGTTGGATAGCATAGGGCTAACAATTACTATTCCAACTCCAGAGAATGCAACAGTAGGGAAAATGTCGGATAGCGTAGGGGTTAAAATAACATACTTATAAATAAAAGCTTTTTATTTAAAAAATGATATCAACTATTAAAAAAATTTAAACCATATACAAAACCTATACATAATTTTAAAAAACATGATTAGCTAAATATATTTAACCAAAAATAAATATTAAAAAATACCATTTTATAATATTTAATTACCAATTAATAATTAATTAACAATTATATTATTTACAAAACAATCATTTTAAAAAAATTATTACTTAATTACATTTAAATTACTTTCCACCATATTCCCCTATAAACCCACTACCCACAACAGAACACATTTATCTATTTATGAATGAATTAAAATTATTTACCAATCAATTAAAATTAATTACCAATTAATTAAAATTATTTACCAATCAATTATAATTAATTTATAATTCCTACTAATTAATAAATAATTATACATAATTAAATAACTTCCCACCCTATTCCCCTATGAACCCACAACCCGCTACAGAACATATATATCAATTAATCAATTAATTTTAATGAAATAACCATTAATTAAATTTATTTACCAATTATTTAAAATTATTTAATAATTACTACTAATTATTTTTTAATTTAACATAATTAAATTAGTACCCACCCTATTCCCCTATAAACCCACAACCCGCTATAGAACATATTTATCAATTAATCAATTAATTAAAATGATTTACCAATTAATTAAATTTAATTACCAATTATTTATAATTAATTAATATTAACTACTAATTATTAATTAATTTAACCTATTTATATTACTTCCCACCCTATTTCCCTATAAACCCATAACCCGCTACAGAACATATTTATCAATTAATAAATTAATTAAAATTATTTTCCAATTAATTAAAAATAATTACCAATTAATTACAATTTATTATTAAATCCTACTAATGAATAATCAATTTAACATAATTAAATTACTTCCCACCCTATTCCCCTATAAACCCACAACCCGCTCTGGTACTAAAACATATAATTTGCTTATAAACAAATGTATTGATATATAAATTTAATACACATATAATATTAATTATTTTAATTACTTAAGTAAAACATATACCATACATAATAAAAAACAAAGACATAATACAAATATCGATATTAGTGTAATTGAAACTAGTAACATCGATATATATGCTATGGATATTACTAACTTCGATCTTACTTACTTCGATATTAAGTATTTCGATATTACTTACCTTAGGGTCGATATTCTGTCCAACGATATTCTTGTCATCAATATTCTGCACCTTCGAAATTACTGACACGATATTTTGGTACATTGATATTTCATACTTGATATTTTGACTGTGTACCATCAGACATGGTTAAGATACGACCTAACATTTCTATGAAATGTACAGGGCAGTTTATCGATAATAGGGCATGTATCTCTGCAGAGGACCTTGCAGTTCATACGTCTCTTTGGACGAAGTCTGTGGCACAGTGTTTTGTAAAAGAATGGCTTTCATTCTGCTTAAAGTATCAATTCGTATAGAAGAGATGTTCAGTGAAGGCCATAGCTGCGACTCCCCATCTGTCTTAGTTTTAGGAAACAATACTTGCATACAAAAAGTGACCCTGGCTGACACAGTTACGGGATAGGCTATTCCTGGCAACATTCCACAGCATCTGTGATCATTCAACATAATATAGCTTCCGTTAGAAAGCTACCTAAAAATTGGATCAATCACTGCAGCTGGAGAACCTTGCAGGTGGCAGGATAAGTTGGTGGAAGAACCGTCGCAGGCTCCATGTAAATTATTACCCTGACATAAAAGTGCACCACTTAGTGCGATTTTGCAGTTTGTTCCACTAAGAAATACTTCTTTACCGCCCCTCCAAAATCTGTGTGGGTATGGTAATTCCCAGGATGACTTACTGTATTCTTTACCCAACCTTTCATACATGCCAGCTGGTATATGTTTCAAACAATATTAAAAATGGAAAATCGTGACAGGCAGAGTGATTGTTCCATGTATTAGCAATTCTGTTTGAGGCTTTTCTGAAACAGTTAATGGTAATTTTTCCAGTTTCTCAATACTCAGCAACGTATAGTCTGCTCCTCTTTGTGCCAAAGTGATTTGTTTATCAGTAAGGTTAAATACAGAAACCAATGACGTGGTGTTGATAAGATGCCATCTCACATATCTAGAACGAAGATTCTGTAACGTCCATCCTAAAATCATTATAGAACGTAATTGTGACTGTCCATGCTGTAGCATGAGCAAGTCCTGTTCCATTATGTTAATGGCAGAGGATAATATGCTGTCCAAAGAATAAGTTCTGGATGACAGAGTCGTTAACCCATTGTCAACTACAGAGAGAGCTTTCTCTAAATTAATACGATCAATTTCTCGTATTCATTCTACAGTCTCTGCATGTGTCGCTTTCCAAGCTTCATTATAAATGGCATATATACCAGTGTATATAAAACGTTTATGATGTTGTTTTGCAGGACCTAGTAAGAAGTCCCTTAAATCAACGCCATCTTTAAGTAAAGATAAGTGTTGTTTTACCTCTGTAAGTGTGGATTTTTGTAGCCACTCAAGGCACAGTGTCCCTACACTGTATGTTGTTACTATCCCTGGATGTTGTCTCTGGACATATCTTGGATATGGCCTAGTTAATGTAAACCCTTCTGTCTTGTTCAGGAATCTATCTTGACAATTATTCGTGTCTGTGGGCCAGATTAGCCATTTTTTCGAAGCAAGATCAGTTCTGTTTTAAGTAAAATTGTTTTTACGTCGACCCCTCCTTCTATAGTGTTTTTACTATCAGGTGTAGGTATAGGTATGGACGGTTTGTTCAAATCTTTTATCTTGGCTAGGCCAAGGCAAGATGTCTGTTGCACAGTGTCGTTCAAAAACATTATTTGTTCAGGGATAATGCAGGCTCGAAATAATGCTTCTATTCCCTGCACTTGCCAGTCTTTTGTGCTCCAGACAGTTTTTGTTTCTATGTTGTCACTCCAAAAGTTAAAACCTAATGAGGACAGCTGGGCATAATAGGCAGCAGAATAAATGTGCTTAGTATTAGTCAACATACTTTTCATTCCTGTCTTATTAACATTTTTAAAGTAAAATGTTTCTGGATTTGAGACATTAAAACCTGAGAAGTATGGAAATTGTTCATAGAACGTTTTGGAGCTACCTTTTGGTGGAGTTGGACAGTATTCCCATTGATTGAAAGTATAAACATTTCTAGGGTTTGCAGATTTGTGCAAAAAATGATGCCCACAGTGATTATAACAGTACATTTGTTCATAATCTGATGAACCTTCTAAATATTCATGTTTTGTAAATTTTGCAGACATCACTAAGTCTGATATCATATTATTAACATTCTCAAAGTCCCAATCATCAGAAAATTTGCTGGGTGAAACAAAGTCACTCAAGGAAACCTTGAATTGATGTGGAATCTTCAACAGCTCTGCAGGGCCAAAGATGTCATAATCAGTTCTGTCCCATGCTATACCACCAGGTATAGGAATGGCTATGATTTTCACTGATGTCAAATCTCTTTGTTCACGATGAGATGATTTGTGTGGCTTGAGGAGTACGTTGATTTTCTTACTTGCTGTGTCCATTTTACTATATCTTCCATTTATCAGCATTCCCAAAGTTAATACAAGGATTAGCCAAAGTAGGAGAAAAGGTACTCCAAGCACAATCCAAAGTCCAACTCATGGTGAAACCAGATACGTTTTTTCAAGTTGCTGAAAAATTTCTGTTTAAAAGTTTTATTTGCTGGCGTCGTTTCGGGCTCACTGGGATCCTTGGAAAACGTCTTAAAGTTAATGAAATAGCCAGAGGCAGTTCTTTCAATTGTAGGCATTGCATAAGGATTACTTGAAATCACTGGAGCTTCTGGATCCCTTGTCATACTAGTATAGTCAGATGCTACATCATTGTAGACAGGAGTTTCTTGACGAACTGTTATTTGGGTCTCAAGAGGCACAAGTTCATTAGCTTTATTGCTTAGTTCTTCTTTTCGCACTGCAGATACCTCAAAGGTGATGAGCCTCTCGGTTTGAACCTCTTGGAAAGTAGCAAGATTTGGTCCTCTGCTACCTTTCTGGAGTCTACTGGGCCTACTGCTTATGATTGGCCACATGATGTGGTTTTACAAGGTCGATAGACACAAACCTGTTCTCCTTTCTTCCAGCAAGGGCGGCAGTAACACTGGGCCCGATTTACAGAATGAACTTAAGACTCAATTCTAAACTTACTACTGTTTTGGTATTCACAGATTGCACTTACTACTTTTGGTATTCACAGAATGAACTTGCTACTTTTGGCATTCACAGAATGCACTTACTACTTTTGGTATTCACAGAATGAACTTACTCATTTCGGTATTCACAGACGTTAGGACTCCTAACTTTAGGACTCCTAAATGCCTTCTGTGAATACCGAAAGTCCTAAAATTACGATTTTTCTCAATTTAGTGGTAGTAAAGTTAGGACTCCTAACTTTAGGACTCCTAAATGCCTTCTGTGAATACCGAAAGTCTTAAAATTAGGATTTTTCTCAATTTAGTAGTAGTAAAGTTAGGACTCCTAACTTTAGGACTCCTAAAGTGGGAAAAATCCTAATATTAAGGCTTTCGGTATTCACAGAAGGCATTTAGGAGTCCTAAAGTTAGGAGTACTAACGTTACTACTACTAAATTGAGAAAAATCCCAATTTTAGGACTCTCGGTATTCACTGAAGGCATTTAGGAGTCCTAAAGTTAGGAGTCCTAACTTTACTACTACTAAATTGAGAAAAATCCTAATTTTAAGACTTTCGGTATTCACAGAAGGCATTTAAGAGTCCTAAAGTTAGGAGTCCTAACTTTTCTACTAATAAATTATGAAAAATCCCATTTTTAGGACTTTTGGTATTCACAGAAGGCATTTAGGAGTCCTAAAGTTAGGAGTCCTAACTTCTGTGAATACCGAAATGAGTAAGTTCATTGTGTGAATACCAAAAGTAGTAAGCTCATTCTGTGAATACCAAAAGTAGTAAGTGCAATCTGGGAATGACAAAACAGTAGTAAGGTTAGGATTGAGTCTTAAGTTCATTCTGTGAATCGGGCCCCCTGTTCTTGATCTGTGAATTGCTAGCACAGGTACTGGTTTTCTGTAAGAAGGCCCAAATTCCTTCTTATCCACGATCTTTTCTCTGACTAGATCCCCAATCTTTGGAATCCAGACAGACCTTGCTGGGACGGGTGGTTCCCCTTCAGTGGTCGTTGGCTTCTGCAATGTGTTGCTTTGACTTCTCCTTGTTTCATTGAAGTCCTGCAAAACAGCCAAACGGTCTTTGATATCAAAGGGTTTTTGTACTACCACTGAAGTGTGACAATCACGGTTCTGGACAAGCATTCTAGTACCAAAAACAATTTCGTATGGAGTGATTCCACCCAGAGAATTTCTTGTCAGAGTATTTAGACTACGTTGGACACTTATTAGATGTTTGACCCACCTGTCACCCGGGCCTAATACCCTAGCTGTTATAGATTGCTTTATATCCCGTTTTTTTCTCTCCACTACCGAATTTCCCTAAGGATGTAATGGACTAGAATACCACAATGCAACGCCCAGTAATGCCCATGGCCTCCTTGTAAGCTTTAGAGCTAAACGCAGGACCCTGGCCAGAATGTAGCGTGCCGACTGCGTATGTGCCCATAGACTCGCAAATCTTTCATTACAGTTTGGGCGTCAGCCGAGCGCTGAGGTCACATCCAAATGAATCTTGTCCTAATAGTTATGGAATCGCATTTGTCCATAGGGATGTCCGCATGTAGATAGTCTAATGCTGTCTAACAAAGGTGTCTGTACTGGGCTGGCTACACTGTAGTCAGGTATCTGGCGGCGTTCTCTGCTGCGATCTCTGTTGCAGTCATTGCAATTAATTGCAAATTCATAAATGTGGGTATTCATCCCTGGCCACCAGTATGTCTCTTTTAATTCTAGTATGGATGTATCAGACCCTCTCCCAAGTGTGCTTCGTGTATCAAAGCTACTCTATGTCTCCTGTTTGGAATTGCTCTATTCCCCACTCCAGGAATTCGAGCAAAAGGAACGGAGTTGGCATCAATTATGTATGAATATTCGAGTGGATAGTTTAAAGGTTATGCTGCACGGCTGCCTTTGCTTGTGGCATTGACAGCTAGCATCATTTTCCTGTCTATTTTTGTTTAAGAACGAGTGATTGTAGCTACGGAAGCTGTATGCGCAGCTGCATTTGCTGCTTCATCAGCCAATGAATTCCCTGCAACGTGAACGCCATCATGCTGATGACTTAGTGTATGGATCACGTGAGTCTTTTATAGTTCTTTCTGTAATTGAACTACTTGTTCCTAAAGCAATTTGTGCTTGATTGTGCCACCTTTTGCGTATTTGAAACCATTTTGAATCCAATTCTGCAAGTAGTCATAGTAAGATTGAATGCAGTAATACGAATCACACACTATGAGTGTGGGGAATTCGCGATCAGCATTTTCAAGCGCCATCTCCAATGCCTGTAGTTCAGCTCGTTGAGCTGTACAATCTCCGAGAGATTGTGTTTTAGTGACCATAGGTCGGAATTTACAATCGTGCCAGCGACCTTTAACAATCGCTCACGCAGCACTATAAACTTGTTTACCCCCAATTGCGGGCTGTGCTGATCCGTCTGTATAAATTATACATTTGTATTGTTCTAGAGGCAGAATCGCAGTGGGCAAAAGACATTCTTGTTCATATTGTAGAAATTCTTGTGTTTTCAAATAAGGGTCAAAAACGTATTCAACGTCTGTTGCAGCAAGAGAGTTAACCCATTGTATCCATCTTGGATGTAAAGCTTTTGCATTCGGAATGCTTGCTTTTGTCACTGCTTCTAAAGCAGGTACAGGAGTAACTACCATTATGTGTTTCCCCTGTGCTCAAGATCTCTCTTTTGCTACTGCAGTTTGAACCACTGTCAGAATGTTTTCTGTAGAAGTGAATTTCATTTCAGCTTGTGTGTACAAGTGTGATTTATAAGCAATTGGTACTTTTTCACCTTCATTAAAGGTTAAGTATGTGTATCCACATCTTCCTGGGATGATTCTGATTACAAGGTTGCATATGTTTACGTGTGTCTGTAAATGTGTTGTTACTAACATGTCTGTTTGCACTGAACACAAAATTTCTGTGTATTTTTGAGTCCAATTAGTAGTTTTGAAATCAGGTTTGATTAATTAGTAGAGAGGTTTAACCCTTTCTGTGTAGTTTAGAATGTAAGTTCTTCGGAAATTTAGGAAACCTTGTATTGACTGTACGTTTTTCAGCGTTTTTGGAGGATGGAGCAGTGCACACTTTTCTAAAAAATTGGCTGCCAGGCTTTTGCCTTCACTTGATAACTCGTATCCTAGAAAAAGGACGTTGAGGTAGGCAATTCATGATTTCTTAAAGTTGAATTTGTACCCTTCAGAGGCAAATCCAAGTACAATGGTATTCACTCTGTTCAAGTGCCTGTCCAAGTCATCGTCTGTTAGATAGATGTCATCGACATAAGATAATGCCTAATCATCATACGTTTATAGTAACTCTAGCTGAAAATAACCCCAGAATATTCTTGAATCCCTGAGGGAGATGACAGAAGTGACGCTGTGTCCCCATGATTGAGAAAGGGGTCAAGTACCTGCTTTCAGATGCAATGCTTTTTTTTATTTATCGTTTTTTATACACATACAAACAAAACAAAGGGAAAAAAGACTTTGTATGGGTGGCCATCTTACAGGTTGCAGGGTAGATGGTACATAGTAAGTACTTGGGGTGGCCCCCTTTTTAGCTTGGCTATACAGTTATTGTAGGCTGTATGTGGGGTGGGAGAAAAAGAATAGAGAATAAAGGAAAAGAGTGAATAAGTAAAGAGAGAGAGAGATTACGTGGAACGTCATAGAGCATCTCCGAGCGCATTGGCGGTGGTGTACATTTTCATTGCATTTTTTATTGTTCCGTAGTTCGTTCAGCGGTTCGGTTCTAAGGAGTGTCAGAAGGGGCCAAGCACTTGTCCAGTGGTTCTCAAAGGTGTCTGGAGGAAGTTTTCCATGATGAATATCTTATCACTAGGGAGTCAGCTCCTCTTAGGTAAGTGACCCAGCTAAGCCAGCCGCTGTAAGATGCTTTAGAGGTGTCCTTCCAGTTCGTTAGTACTAACTTGGCTGCGGCGATTAGCAGAAGGTCCAGTAGCTCTCTTTCTCCCGCTGTGGGGAGTTCAGTTCTGATAAAAGCCGTAGTGATCGGTTTTGCAACAAGAGTTTAAATGTCTGTAGTCCAAAACTAGACGATATGTATTGTCTGGTTTGGAGTGGAAACAACCTTTACAAGGCAACTTTTACAACGCACTACCATTACAACGAAACTTTTACAACGCAACATCCATTACATCGCATGCCATTACAACGCAACCATTGCAACGCATGACACTACAACGCATACCACTACAACGCATGTCATTACAACGCAGTCATTACAATGCATACCATCACAAATCATAGTACCCTTACACTATCCAACACTTAGCCTACTGCTGCACCCCCTGGAGTTAGAATAGTAATTTTTACCCCTACACTATCCAACACTTACCCTACTGTTGCACCCCCTGGAGTTAGAATAGTAATTTTTACCCCTACAGTATCCAACACTTACCCTACTGTTGCACCCCCCTGGAGTTAGAGTAGTAATTTTTACCCCTACACTATCCAATACTTACCATACATGCAATGTAATGGTATGTGTTGTAATGATACCCGTTGTAAAGGTAGCATGCATTGTAATGGAATGCATTGAATAGGTAGTTTTTAAAAATTCGTTGTAATGGCATGCGTTGTAATGGAATGCATTGTAATGGATGTTGCGTTGTAAAAAATGAGTTGTAAAGGTATGCGTTGTAAAAGTATGCATTGTAATGTCATACTTTCAGTTTGGATACAGGAAACAAAGGATTGTTTATTGACGAGGTGCATGTTTCAATCACCCCTTGGTATTCAAGTTGATCCAATATCTCCCTGACTTGTTTTTTAGCTTCTTGCTTAACTGGATACTGCCTATGTGCAGTTGGTTGTGTTTTTAACTGGATTTTATGGTGAGGAGAATCCTCATCCCATCCTACATGATTTTTACATAATGCTTGAGCCTGGGCTACAGCCCATTTTCTGGCATAGGTGTATTTGAAGTGAATTGGAATATGATTGGAGAAGGCTGGCATAATGATAGCTCTGGCTTGACTCGGACTGTGCCCCGGTTTCGTTTTCATTCAGCCCGCCACCATCTTGTTGTTGTTGTCTGCTCGCCTGGCCCGCCTCTACCTCCCCGAGACGGCCTCCCAGCGGCCCCTCCCACCCACGAACAGCAATCTAGCCTCCTCCCTGGTGCAGCTGTGACCTCCTGGACTCGCTCCTGCACGGTCGCTCCCCTCGCTCCCTCGAACCTGGAAGGAGCGCTGGTATCGTAAATTGCTCATTTCTATCCTACATAGCGCTGCAAGCATTAACTGAATACTGCGCTACTGCACTGAAGTATCTGCTGCCTGCTGCACATTTAATATAACATAGCGCTTCTGCACGCAATTACATTTAGCATTTACATGCGAGCTGCCTGACATTTGTTTTATTAGTGCTTCTGGCCGGTCCCACCTGTGGTGTTTAATTTAGTGGCAATAGCTCTGGCTTGACTCGGACTGTGCCCCGGTTTCGTTTTCATTCAGCCCGCCACCATCTTGTTGTTGTTGTCTGCTCGCCTGGCCCGCCTCTACCTCCCCGAGACCGCCTCCCAGCGGCCCCTCCCACCCTCCGCCCCCCTCCACTCTCCATTTATGTCAGATGTCCCAACGCGCAGCGTCCACGCGCTTCGGCCGCGCCGAAGGTGCGCCAAAGGTAAGCCCGTCTACGCCCGTCCGCGCCTGGACCGCGCCCAGCGCCATACCCCCTGCCCCTCGCATTGCCCAGCCCCCCCGCGTTACCTACGATGCCGCCACCCTCCTAGCCCTTAACCCCGGGCGCGCCCCCAACTGCGTCCAAGCCGCTCCTGGACGCACCCATGGACCGTTCTCCTGCTTCTCCTGCAAATTCAGCGGCACCGACAACATCTCCGCTACGACCACACCACAGATTCCCGACCCCAACCACCTAGAATGCATCCTTCTCAACACCCGCTCGGTCCACAGGCACGCCATTGACCTTTGGAACCTACAAGACACCATCTCTCCTGACGTCGCCTTCCTAACTGAAACTTGGATGAACGCTTCCTCCACCCCTGACATCGCCATCGCTATCCCTGATGACTATAAGATCACACGCAAGGACCGCACCGACCATACAGGAGGAGGAATCGCTATCGTCCATAAGAAATCCATCCGCATCTCTACCAGCTCCGACGCCAACCTCGCTAACTCCGAACACCTTCACTTCCAGATCCACATCGACCCCAAGACAACCCTTAGAGGCACCCTCCTCTACAGACCACCAGGACCCCGCGCAAAATTCAGTGAAGACATCACGGACTTCATCACCCCACACGCGCTCCCCTCCAAAGACTACATCCTTCTGGGAGACCTCAACTTCCACCTTGAAAAGATCAACGACCGCAACACCGCCACCCTCTTAGACAACCTCGCCAACCTCGGACTTAAACAACTGGTCACTTCCCCCACCCACATCGCAGGTCACACACTCGACCCCATCTTCACCTCCAGCAACCATGTCTCCTTCAGCCACACTACGGATCTCCTCTGGACTGACCACAGCTGCGTTCACTTCACCTACAACAAGCCGAAACCCATCATCCACCTCCAACCAACTCTACAAAGAAACTGGAACAAAATCACCACGGAGCAGATCTCCACATCGCTCCTTCAAACCTCCCCAGCCCTCTCTTCTAACGCCAACGAAGCCGCCTCCAACCTCACCCTTTGGTTATCCAACACCGCCGACACTTTAGCACCACTGAAAAAACGTCAACACAAACTTGGCAATAAGAAGGCCTCATGGTTCAACGATGACCTCAAGAAGTCCAAGAAACTGTGCCGCTCCCTTGAAAAGGCCTGGAAAAAAGACCCATCTACCAGCAACAAGGACGCCTTCAAAAGCGTCATCCGCACTCACCATCAACTGATCCGAAAAGCCAAGAAAACAGCATTCAAGGATCGACTTGACAACAACGCCCACAACAGCAAGGAACTTTTCAACATCGTCAAGGAATTTTCCAACCCCTCGGCCAACTCCAACGACATCACCCCCTCTCAAACCCTCTGCGACTCCCTAGCCTCTTTTTTCCACAACAAGATTGCTGACATCCACAACAGCTTTGACAACCAACCCGGAAGCCAACCCACCCTACCATCTGCTGACCATCTTCCCCCCGTTAACACCCTTAACGCCTGGAACCCAATCTCCACTGAGGACACCATCCGCCTGATGAATTCCATCCACTCAGGATCCCCCACAGACCCATGCCCCCACCACATCTTCAACAAAGCAGACTCCGTCATAGCTCCGCACCTCTGAGACGTCATCAACTGCTCCTTCAACTCCGCTACCTTCCCAGAAGACTGGAAACACGCTGAACTCACCGCCCTTCTGAAAAAACCAACAGCAGACCCCACCGAACTCAAAAACTACCGCCCCATCTCGCTTCTTCCATTCCCGGCCAAAGTCATCGAGAAAGCTGTCAACAACCAGCTCGCCGCCTTCCTCGAAGCCAACAAATCACACGACCCTTCACAATCTGGCTTCCGAGCCAAACACAGCACTGAGACCGCCCTCATCGCAGCAACTGACGACATTCGAACTCTACTGGACAATGGAGACACAGTCGCCCTCATCCTCCTCGACCTCTCTGCAGCCTTCGACACAGTCTGCCACAGCACCCTTTTACAACGCCTCAGAAACATCGGAATCCAAGGAAAAGCACTTGATTGGATCACCTCGTTCCTCACCGGAAGAACCCAGAGAGTCCGCCTCCCACCATTCAAGTCCGAGGCCTCTGAAATCATCTGCGGCGTACCACAAGGATCCTCACTCAGCCCCACCCTCTTCAACGTATACATGAGCCCCCTCGCGGCCATCGCCCGCCAACACAACCTCAACATCATCTCTTACGCGGATGACACTCAACTGATCCTATCTCTCACCAAGGACCCCAGCACCGCCAAAACTAACCTACACGAAGGAATGAAAGAAGTCGCCGAATGGATGAAACAAAGCCGTCTGAAACTGAACTCAGACAAAACAGAAGTCCTCATCTTAGGTAAATCCCCCTCTGCATGGGACGACTCCTGGTGGCCGGAAGCCCTCGGAAATGCACCCACCCCGACAGACCACGCACGGAACCTTGGCGTCATCCTGGATTCTTCACTTTCAATGAACAGACAAGTCAGCGCCGTATCCTCTTCCTGCTTTAACATTCTTCGCATGCTCAGAAAAACATTTCGCTGGATCCCCTCCGAAACAAGGAAAACAGTCACCCACGCTCTAGTCACGAGCCGACTGGACTACGGAAACACCCTCTACGCAGGTACCACCGCTAAACTCCAGAAGAAACTACAACGAATCCAAAACGCCTCAGCCAGGCTCATATTAGACATCCCACGCAACGAACACATCTCTGGTCACCTTAAAGACCTCCACTGGCTACCCGTCAATAAGAGGATCACTTTCCGACTGCTTACCCACGCACACAAATCACTCTACGACATCGGACCAGATTGCCTCAACTCTCGACTGTCCTTCTACACCCCCTCCCGCCAACTTCGCTCTTCCAGACAAGCCTTCGCCACTGTACCTCGCATCAACAAGACCACCATGGGAGGCAGATCCTTTTCATACCTGGCTGCCAAAACATGGAACTCACTCCCCGCTTACCTTTGCCTCACACAGAATCACCTAGCGTTCAGAAAGCAGCTTAAAACGTGGTTATTTGACAAATAATCCTCCTCCCCTTCCTAAGCGCCTTGAAACCCTTTGGGTATGTAGTGCGCTATACAAATTTTCTGACTTGACTTGACTTGACTTGGGCACTCCCTGACAAATTTTGGTGGCCAGTCTTTTTCAGCTAGAAGAATGTTAGAACCCCTAGAGAGCTTCTCCCAAAAGAGTGCTCTTATTTTCCTAGTTATGTTCCCCTCCATCCAAAGCGTTACTTCATATAACTTATGGGGTACACTAACCCTGTTATCAGCTGTTTCAACTTGAATGTACTCATTCAAGTCCACTGTCTCCAGATGATCCTTCAAGGTCTTGCGAGCTATGGTGACTTCTGCTGGGCTGTTCAGCATTGTCTGTGCCCACTCCCCGTTCTTCAGTTGTGTCCTCAAGATCCTCGGCATGTCTGATTTTTAGACCTGCTACCTTCTTTTTGGTGAACTGAGCTTTCTTATTTTTTGGAACGTGTTGATCGTCTTTGGATTTCATGCTTTCTTCCTTGTGTTCTGACCATCCTCTTCTTTCCGATTTCTGTGAGGAAGTCTGAAAGGAACGAGAGGAACATGTATCAGTATCTTTATATATATCAGGTTTTCTCAAATGATCTCTATTCCTGAGGTTATACCTCTTTTCAGAGGGCTCTTTTAAGGAGATCGCTTCTCTTTAGAAGTTTGTTTAGTGTTCTCCCACTTCTTTTGAGGAGTAGTGAGAGTATTTTTAATAAAGACCTTTTCAGGACTTTAGGTTAGTTGGTGTTTTACTGGTTTCCCACCCAAACTATCTCTATCTAGTTCTTCATAGGATTTTTCAATTATTCTGGCTAGTTCATATGGTTGCTCAGTTACATCAAATTCTCTTCATTTTTGGCGGATTGCCACAGATGCTGCCTCACCTTTAATATTAGCTAATATTATAGCTGAGACCTGTTTGAAATCTTGCAGTAAATTTATACCTAGATTCAAAGCAGGCTCTGCCCCGTATTCAATTTGCATCTGTTTCAGGACATATGGTATTACCGCATAGATGGAACACCATGTGTTTTTGTGTAGATTGCAGCAAAGACTGTACCCCAAGTGTCGAAAGTCCTCCAGGTGTGGTGCGATCCCCATTGGTAAACTGATTGTTAAAATCCTGTGTTTCTCATGCGGGGTAGTATTGGGAAATACTGCCTCGATTCGAGTAATTGTTTTAGCTATCCAGAATGGAATTTGTTCCCTTTTTGCAGGCAATTTACCAATGACTGATGGTATAGTCTGTGGTGTTATTTTATTTGTTTTCCCCTGGTGAGGGGTTTGCTGTGGAATCCTTATAGGAGGTTGGACTGTTAGAGTCCGCATGACATATTGAACCAATTGTCTATGTATTTTTATTAGTTGTTTTAGTTGAACTAATGGCAGGGTGTGGTGTATAGCTGGCTAGTACCGGCCATGTTGCGTCTGGTCTACCTAGTGGACCGAGCCTGGTTATGTGATTTTGATGTTGTAGGGTGCCTTTAAACCAGAGCGCATGCTCTTGGTAAGTGAGTGGAATTTCAACATCCTTGAAAAGAGTGTATTCCATTGGAGTTTCCTCTTCTTTGTAGAAGTGAAAAACATGTGATACTGTATTTGCTTCAGGGAAGAAAATCCATGAATATATAACCTCAGTCTCCCGATATTCATGTGCCTCTATGACAAAAATTACCCTACCACCTCTTGGTGATAGGCCATTTGCTATAAGTTTTATACTGATGGCTTCCTTAAATTTTCTGGGATGATTATAGCATCTGGGTCATTTTGTTTGAAACCTGTCATGTCTAAACCCGGTTGGGCTGTAGACGCTGCGGTTCCACTGGCCCCGGGATTATCTTCGTCAGCCATTTTGATGACTGAAAGTTTGCAGAGCAAGTTTCAAGGAAACAAAGATACGGTGCACAATATTTTGGAACACTGTATCCTTCAAAGTTGAACTAACCAAAAATTAATACATAGGATTTTCGTCCTACTCAGTTATGGCGGATATTTTATCCTTTTACCCACTCTAGACGTCTATTGGAGTATTTTAAGGGTAAAAGGGGTCTCTTTGAAAAGCACGACTGAATTACTCTAGTATCTAGCATTAAATTAGTGCCTTACCAAATGTTGGGCGCCTTGTAGTAAAAGTTCCTATATTCCCAATAGGCTCTGCGCATTGGAATAATATATCCTATAGATTTGACGTAGGACTTAGGTCAACTAGGTCTCTATCGAATATAGTAGAATTAATTGTAAGTGCCAGTTAGCTCAGAGGTCACTAGAAACTTTCTCGAATAAACAAGAAGGGATTAGTTTCTGACAACCACATAAACATGTAATGTAATGTAATGTAATGTAATGTTATGTTGTCTTGTAAAGTGCATGAATCACCCCACATGGGGTATCTCTGTGCTGTAGACCGCTGGGGAACCCGTCCTGGCTTTCCCTGTGAGATGGTCCCTCCTGGGTATCTCCAAGGTGAAACCAGGCATCCCCGGTGTATGTGGGGGGCCATTGTGGAGATGAGGCAAGCTAATGCCCAGAGTTGCCGAGTGTGATCCTGGTCCACGACCCTGCCACGTCAGGAATTGAACCCTGGTCCCGTGCTGTCCTCTGCTTCTGGGTCTGCCGCATCTAACCAGTGAGCCACACCACTCCACTTAACATGACAACTTTGTTTCCCCAAGAATAAACGTATCTTCAGAGGTGTGGAAACAATAGATAGATATTTTACTCAGTCAATCGTGCATGCTTTATTTAATCAGCGGTGCAGAGAAAATAGAGAGACGGGCGTTTTCAATAAAAAGGATTTATTGAACAGACTTCTGTCTCATGCAAGTAAAGTGAAGTGCTACAATTGTAATACTGGCTGTAAAGTATAATGCATACAGCAAGAAGAGTATTATAAAATAATTCCGTAAAAGCATTGTATGGTTTCTAAACCATAGATAAATACATACATGAATAAAAAAGGCTAAAAGTGCTCAACTGGTGCTTCTAAAATACGCCTTCCCCCATGTATCTAACGCAAGTCTAGTATGAGGGAAGAAATAAGTGTGGTGTAGCATAGGTTTAGTTTCTTTGCCAAGAATCTATCCAAGATTTCTCTCTAGGTGTAATCAGCTCCGTACCTTGGTTTTAGATTGAAAGAGGTCTGGTATCTTTGTCTCGGGACTCGATTTCCCAACAACCTGTGAGGGGAGCTTGGAAACACTGGAGCTGGATTCTCAGCAAGAGAAGGGACAGTTTCTCGATCAGTGCATCAGCTGGAGGGTCGGCCTCCTTCTGCACTTGTGGTAGCAAACTGCGTCGGGCAAGTAGATAGTCGAGCTGCTCCGAACCACCGTGTGTTTGCTAGGGCAAGTGTAGGCATATTTATACCTGGAAGGTGCCTAGTTTGACGTAAAGATGGGCATAATAACGTCATCAAAGAACCCAAGAGAATGGTAGTACTTTGAAAACTCCATGAATTCCTGGACAAATCAATATGCAAGCAAGGTGATGTCCCTGAATGCTGAAGCCGATTTTTCCAAGAAATCGTTATGGCTTTTTGGAATGAGTGGAAGTAGCCATACCTGTATTTGGACTGCATGGGCTATGTCTAAATATGGTTATGATTTCTATGCCTATATAAGGGCAAAGTGATTTGTACCTATATAAGGGCATGAATTGGAAAATTTTGTTCGGATCCTAAAACTCCAAACAACACAAGCAAGTGTATTCATCATTCTCAATAAGTCAGGAATATGGCTTACCACCACCCACCATTGCTGCTGGCTCACCCCGGTGGCTGCCGCAACCGCTCCCTCTGGAGTGGCATGGTGGCTCTCACCGCTAGCACCAGCACTGGTGGTTGGTACGCCTGGGAAAAGAAATCCAATTTTTTTAGATGCCATATACGCCTCCCCTATTTCTTTTTTTTATTAGCAAGATGGAAAATTCACAATTATTAATACATATACACCACTCACATCACTATATTCAATTCAGATACTAGAGTACAGTAGACAGTATACAGTATGTCCTATCAAAAATATCAAAATAATATCCAAATAGGCATTTTGTGGGTGGCAATTATTTAAAAGCCTATCAAGAAGAGGCCAACCCATAGGACTGTACTCAGTGACCAGAGCTATGGTGCATCTCATTTTTTGAAAAGACGAAAGAGTTGCCAACTGGGCGGACATGAGGTCTCTCTTAGTTGGAAAATGGTGCCGTCCTTGTACTCCTCTCATATACTTCCTTCCAGCCATGGTGCACAGTAACAGTTGTTCATTGTTCACCATCAATTGCTGCTATTAAAAAAAGTACCAGGCCTGGATTAAAAAAAGTGAAATACACCACTTTGAGGGTCCTGCTCCTGTCCAACATGAGTGACCACCATTAATGATTGAGCATGATGAGACAGTAAAACAAACTAAAGCCTTCTCATCTCACAATTCACAGGCCTGTGGATATACCTTACTTGTCTTGGGCATGCAATCTGCAGTCTGTACAGCACATTAGTGCTACAAGTAGTAGTTAGGAGTCCTTACTAGAACTAGTAGTAGCCTAGGACCAATGGGTTCTCTGTGTCTTACAGTACCACTACTAGGCAAATCACATAAGGGGAATTTGAAAGCTCAGTGAAACCCAGAAGAAAGCAAGCTACAGACAGTCTGCCTAATACAGAGTCAGTTTAGAGGTTAGTCAGATGCAGTTTGATTTGATGTTAAAATAAAAAAGACACTTGAAGAAACAATGTTAGTAGTACTTAGAAGTAGATAATAGGGGGAGCAAATACAAGAATTTAGAAACAGATAGATTGAAGAGAATTTTGGAAAAATTAAAGTTAGGAAATGGAAAAAATAGAGCGGTAAAATTTAGGGACATTTTAATATATTACAACACCAGGAGGACTTACTGGGGCCAGCAGCAGAGCCATCTGCACCTGAGACGCTACCTGCTGCCCCTGTAGGGCCCTCCAGCTCCCACACCCGCCACACTGCCAACTGCCCCAGTCTTCTTCTTGCCCCTGAATGCTGATCATGTAAAGAGACAAAAAAATTATTTGTGTTAAATATATAAATATAATCGCTCAACAGAAATTTTTAGACAGGAAACGGCAATTGTAATAACATTGACCTACGCTAAATCAATCACATCAACGTATTCAACTAGAAGTAGTCGACTAGTATATATCCCAGTCGAGTACCATCCAATCATTATTATTCCACAGTTCAATTACGATTCCTGAATCCTAAACATACATAGCCAGCCTATTCCTGATATTGGAATGAATTGCAAAAACAGTATAGTAGCTTCTAAGTTCAGATCTCATTTCCAATCATCTCTCAGACACTCTCTCAACTCAAACAACCCCCTTTGATGGGCCAATTACTAAGTCTGCATTTCTTCTTCTTAATGCATAGATGGACGCATGCATAATTGCAGCATACACCAAATTGGTTGGTTGCTATTATTCACTCACCATAAGAACTACAAAAAGTTCTACTAGATCTGAAGTCATGTGAGAGCCTGAGGACACGTCACTTACGAGTCACGATGCAGGCCGCTAAATTACTAAATAATACTAACTAACTAACTACTACCACTATCTTAGTGACAGGAGTCAGGACAGCATGACAGGACAAAGGAAAGGACTGGAGTCTTTCCTATGTAGATTAAATACCTACCTAACTTAAATTCTCTAACCTCTTTTACATAACCAGTCCAAGTGAGCGCAAAGTTGCAAACAAGTACAACAATTAGTTAGTAGCACCGAGCACCTGTCTGGAAGTAACAATCACATAATATAAAAATGTTAAACATAGGTTACCTTATCTGCACATAAGCAGCAGCAGCATGTTAGCTTTTGCAAAATAAATAATATTCACAATCGCAATAAATAATAGTCAAAACAGAAGAATTAAAAATAGTAATATAAATAGCTTCTCACCAAACCCCGAGACCTCAACACCTAACAGGTCCAGCAGGTCATGCTCCAGGTCCAGGATATCAGTCCACGGGTGCGTCAATTGGTTATGAATGCCCCGGATCCCAGGGCAGCGAAACACTGCTCGGCGTACCCTAGCCCACCTTCAGTGACGCTGCCGGAGCCCAAACCCTGACCCAGGCCTGTCTGCTGCTGCCAGGTTTAAAGGAGGTGGTGCTGGATATAAAAAACCAGTGCGGCCACCTCCGCCTTACTGAATAAGGCCCGTGCCTGCGCCTCCAAAAGGAAGACAGTTGGAGCTCTCACTCCGAGCCCTCCTAGTCTTCCCCTGGCGCTTTGCCATGGTTCTGGGTAGGCAGGCGGAAAAGAAAATATAGGAACTAAAGAAATAAGTAAAAGAAATGAAAAAAGCAAGTAATAGAGAAAGAGTGAAAAACGCAGTAAAAAACAGACAAAAAGTAGGACAAAATGCAAAATATACAATCAGGAATAGAGAGGGATGGATAATAAATAAAAAAGATCAAAAAAAGTTTCTAGAAAAGAAATAGGGAGAATAGAACAACAGGCCCAGAACCATAGCAAAAAATGAAAAAGAAGACGGGTGCACCCATTGGCAAACACATGGTGAAGTGTGAGCAATATTTCCCTCAGAGAGCGCGAACAGCATCCCGAACACGTAATACGCGTTTCCGAACAGGAATAATGCATCGTGAATGGGCGGAAGAAGCAACTCTGTGCGCCTGCGGTAATTCACTTAGCTCTGTGAGTTTTTCAGCAGCATCGCAGAATTCTGCGTAGCGCGACTACGCGAACTCCACCCTCAGTCAATATATACAAACACAGTACCAATTCAAAAAATGAAGGAAGGAGCATGCACACAAAATTCAAAATGCTGGTCAGTTTAATTTGTCAGATCTCTTCCGACCCAGCAACAAAACAATGAGACGCGTTTTGGCTGCAAACAGCCTTTGTCAATCACTGCATCTCCATATTGTTAAAAAGCCTTTAAAATTCCTCACTTCCATTAAACTAGACATATTACTGTCTCAGATAAACAGACCTACCGCCAAACAGAATTCCAAAGTTAACTTTCAGTTCATAAGTGCTTACCATGCATATATTTGACATATTAAGCATTAAAATCATTATGCACAATTAATGACCCTTTGACCCACATTCATTGCTGGCAATAATCATGCTTCTGAAAACTTAGTACAGAAAACATTCCCATCAATATTTTCTTTTGGAACTGTTGATTTGTGAGCAGAAAACTATATTAAATGTTTATTTTGAGCTTTTAGATCAAAATGCTAACAAATATTTCATGGCATTGCCCATCCCTCTATGGTTATCACTACCACGTGTCTAATATCGAGTTCACTCTGTTTCTGGGATAAAATTGTCAGCCTGTTCAATCACTTTCATACTTGGCTTTTGAGCAGGTGACAATCTGACAAAATGCATGGTTCAGAGACTTTCTCAACACTGGACTTAAAGCCTGAAATCCCCACCGATCCACAAAAATTTGCGCAGTGCCCAGCACCAGGTTTTCCATGGCCTTCTGAGTGAGGCTGGTGGCGTAATGCGAAAAGACAGCATCCCAGCATGTCTAGACTTCCTCACGCAGAACCCCAACTTCGACTCCAGCCATCGCCTCATATTCCTCTTCCAACTTTATACCTGGGGACTCACTAGATACGTACCCCATATTCCTCCACCAGTTAACGGGTTATCTTGTGTGCCCATATTTTGCTGGTGGTGCATGCCAAGGTGTTGCCGCAAACACCTGAAAATCTTGGGACTTAGCTTAAGCCGATTCCCACATAAAATGTGAGAAAAAGAAAAGGGGGCAGAGTAGGAATACCCTGAACCCCAAGTGACTCCTTAGCAAGTTTTTCTTCATCGTCATTCAATTTTTCACTAAGAATATGCCTAGATCTGACATTAGGCAGGCCCGAGCCAATTGTGGAAACACAGGTCTCTGGCACTTTGAGGCACCTACTGTAGAACAGCTTGTTGTTAACCCCATTCCCAAAACTAAATCAGGTTCCTTCCAGGATCCGTGTCCATTGAAGATAGTGCATATGATAACTGAAACAGTAGATGCTTATTTGACTGATATTTTTTCTGTTATGTTTCAGACTGGGGTCTTTCCGTCTCACTGAAAATAAGCTTCAGTTCTACCTCTACTTAAAAACAAAATCTTAAGAGGTTGGATTTTAACAACTATTGCCCTATCTCAAGGCTTCCTTATCCTGCAAAGTTAGTGACAAATGTGATGTACGAGCAACTTGCCTCTTGCATTGAGACTAACCACTTCCTTAATGACACCTGGTTCGGATTTAGACATGGCAACAGTATGGAATCCATGCTTGTAGTGGCAACAGAGAAAATAAGGGCAACTCTGGACAGAGGAGGGAGCTCAGCCCTTGTCCTGTTGGATCTTTTAGCAGCATTCGAACCTGTCAACAGTGTACTCCTGGTTGACCATATGCAGAGACTGGGGATTAAGGGTCCAGTGCTTGCCCTTCTTCAGTCTTTCCTTTCTAATCGACAATAAGTGATTGCAGTTGAAGAGTTTACCTCTAGATCTATTTCTTCTCTCTGAGGCATTCTGAAGGGTTCCTCAATGAGCCCATGATGTTCTACTTCTGTCATCCTAAGCTGATGACATGCAAACTGTTGTGTCACTTTAAAAAACACGAGGCCAACTCCGACGATATATACAGTAACTATTTGAGTGCCATAGGCAAATGGATGGATTGAAATAGTTTTAAAATAAACTTATCCAAGACCGAGCCTATTCTAGCCGGGAATAATCTATCTTTCTGGTTCACAGCTTGGTGGCCAACCCAATATAAAAGGTAAAATACCTCTGTGTGAAGCTGGATAATGACCTGAATTAAAAGGAGCAAGTTAATAAGGTAATTGAGCCTCCTTCCACACAATCAGACGGATACCAAAAAAATTGAGAATTATTTACCTTTCGTTCTCTTAAAAAAAGTGGTCATCACCCTAGCATTGACAAGACTGGGCTATTGCAATAGCCTCTATTTAAACCTTCCAATGAGTCCAGTGGAGAAGCTCCAAACTCATCAAAATGATGTGGCACACTTCCACCTTAAGATTCCTACATTTCAGTCAGCAAAAGCGACCCTCAGTGAACTCCACTACCCACCTGTTAAGCACCAAATTGCCTTTAAAGCTCTCTGCATTGTGGTACTGAAAGACCCGTGTTATAAACATCATCGTATCGTGACGATTTTGGTATCATAAGACCGAGAATGATCAGGACACTATGCACAAGCATTTCCGTCGCATTCGGGTGACGAAATCACCCTGAAATTGGAGTTTCCGTCCTGAACCCTCGGGTTCCATTTTGTGAACGGCAGCCATTTTGTGATTGCCCTCACATAGGTCCAATAACTAAGGCCTAAGATGAGCTTGAAGGACACGTACACCTTTACTGACTCCTCTGTGACCTGTGCAAGCTGACTCCGATGCCTGAAGCCAAACCTGTTCGGCCAGTTCCTCGCCCAGTGGCCGACTGAGATTAGTATCAAGGTACGAGATATCGTAAACCTTTCATCGCACACAAACCATGCCTAATCTTACACACACCTGTCCCTGTTTCTTCTTTATGACTTGCTTTACGAGGAGGAGGTGCCCGTTTTTATTGGGGGTCCGGCGATATCTGATGGAAATACATAGCCTTGCCGGGTAATTAATTGTGGGCTGGACAAACTGAAATATGGGCTTGTCATCATGACTCTGCTTTTTCTTTGTAGTAAAAATATGTGAATGGTCAACTGTAAAATAAGGAATGTTTGCCTAAAGCATAATATTCTGTATAAAAAGGGAAGGCTGGCTTTGTAAGATTGAGCAGTCTCCTGAGAACATACACCGTGTTGTACTTCTAGGATACCTGTTACTGGCTGCAGCCAATAAATACGATCTTTGACTTCACCTAGAAGACTCTGTGTTTCTGTAGTCTGAAACAGGAAGGACTCGAAGTCTTAGGGTGTGTCCCCTGGCACCGCTGGGTTCCGAAAAACCCAGTACTTCTTTTGGTGCCCAACGTGGGGCGATTTCAGCGGTACTGGTCCAAGCAGAGGTTTGTGAGGAGCTTTGTGTGAAAATTCTGGAGGAAGGCCGCCACTTCATCGACCCCTGTATGTCGATGTGGTCCGAAAGTCTTTGCTGCGAGGTTCCCTGCTTCCCGACGGCTATGAAGGACTGCTGCCCTGACTATCGCCCTGTTTTGGACCCTCGATGATTGGTAGAGCGAAACGTTAGATGAGTCTTCTGGTGACGTCAGCGATACCTCAGTTAAGTATAAGTGGAGCGTCTCCCAGTCCTTAGTTTGTTTCTTAGTTTTTGGGTATCCCCTTGGGATCGCTTTGATTTGGAACTTGCAAGCTCCAAAGCCGAGGGACTTGTGTATTCACGAGACTATCATATTCGATAATCCTTTGAAGTTTGAAGCTAGACTAGAGAGCGAAGATGCCTGGTCTTAGCAAACTTGGAAATCGGTTTTGTTTTGGTCGTAATAGGGATTCCCGACTGGAGGACTCGTGTCCGGTTCCTACGATTGGAACGCCAACCTATTAATTATATGTGAAGCATGGCGTAGGCCCTATCGCATATAATGAAGTATGGATCCGATACACCAGGAAAGATGGTGTTTTAAAATGGCCCCAATATGGTAGTTTTGACACAGAGATTTTGGATAATCTAGAAGTTAAATTTTTTAAGAAGAAGGCCCGGCCGGCAATGTTTGACTCTTTTCGCATATGGCGCAAAGAAGCCAAACAGAGAGAGATTAAATTAGTGAAGAAGAATAAACGAGAACGAGGTATGTCAATGATACAAGCTGCTGTTGCGTTTAGCGATAATGAGGAAGAGCAAGAAAGCGAACAGATGCTTAGAGTGAAGAAGTTAGCGGTAGACAGATGCTACCCAGTTTTGCCACGTAAAGAACAGGAAGAAAGGAAAGATCTTGAGAAAGATCCTTTAATGCCGCATCTCTTGAGGTCGCCACCCCCTTATGCACAAAATGCTACGGCACCACCGCCACCAGTTGTGGCTGTGCAACCTCCAATTGTTGTGCCTCCTGTAATTCCACCACAACCAGCTCCTTTTCCGTTGGCTACTGCACCTTTGGCGCAGCCTCCTTAGGGGCCGCCAACTTTGCCTTTATCTGCTACTTCTACATCTGTTCTTAATGCTCCACCTGCTCCGACTCTGGATTCTTCTACTATTGTTCCGTCTTCCCTTATTCTTCCATCTTCTCCTTCTACTAGACAGCGGATGACCGCTGCTTTTTCTGGTTTCTTTTCTCCTTTGTTGGGACAATTGGGTATGTCCCCAGCTACTGAGTGTAGACAGTCACGTAGTCAGTTGCCAAATATGGATGAGCGTACGATTTTGGACCACATGGCGCATAAATGGATTATGTGCGATACACAGTATGATCTTGAGGGTGTTATGCATGTTTTCCTTCAATGGGAAGCACCGAAGCAAAGGTACATTTTCGACACGATGTGTGCTTTTCTTGTTGAGAAATGGGACGAGGAAGTAGGGAAAGCTCCTGATAAATTGTACAACATACGTTCCGAATTTGCGAAAGGAACTATTGTAAGTCCATCTGATGTAGGGAAAGCGGTTGCGATATTGTTGTCATTTAGGAGTGAGTCCCCTTCTCGACAATTGTTTGGACCGGATTCTTCAGTTGGGAGAAAGGCACGACAATATCCAATGAGAGAGGTTCCTCCGGTGTGGAAAGAAGAAGTGCCTGCTGGTGCAGGTAATGTCCCGCCACTTGTACCGGCTCATTTTCAGCGTGTCTGGGTGCATGTTCCTTGGAAACGCGCGGAAGTTTTAGCTATTAAGCAGTCTTTGCCTGACCCACGCAAAAATCCAACAGGGTACTATAAAGAGTTGACTCAGACCGTGGGTTTGTGTATTATGAATCTGGCGGACATCGACATGTTGTTTGGCAATGTTGTTCCACAACCTATTTGGAGTAAGATTCGTCATACGGATCATGCGGTTGAATTGGGTGATACATGGGTTAATCTTAGAGATGCCGACAATAGGCAAGTAGGCGGTGCTAAGCCTGAGGATTTGATTACTGAACTTCCTGATAAGATTATTACATATATGAAGACTTTAATGCCCAAATTGCGTGTCAATTGGGACAAGTTGTCTGCATGTCAACAGAAGAAAGACGAGACTGTGTCTGATTTCTTAACGCAGTTTGAAGAGACATTTGTGGATCATAGCGGTCAGGATATGGCTACAGAGGGTGGTCAGAGATTGTTTGTCGACAAGTTTGTACATAATTCGCTTCCTGAACTATGTAATAAGTTAAAGGATTCTGAGAGTGCCTGGGCTGTTTCCACGTCAGCACAGATTTTAGCTACGGCCCAGTACTATGAAAATAGGCGCAAGGATGAGTTAGAGAAAGCGGATAAGAAGACTAAGGAACTAATGACTAAAGTTCTTCTACAGCAAGCTTATCCACCCCGTAGTAATAACCAGCGCGACTATTGTCATATGGATACTTCGTTACATATATTGCGTTAAGTTAGCATGAGTGCATTACATGTTTAAACAGCCTTTTTTCCTTCGGCTTCAGTTTTGCACACGACACATACTTGTTGTTGTCGCTTTCACCCTAGAAGCGGTGAGGTGGTTTATTTGAGAATAATATGTTATTTCTATGCTATCAGCTTTGCCTGGTACACTTGGTACAACTGTCTGCACACTGAGAGCTGCACACTCTAAAATTAACCTAACACAAGGTTGATGGGAGGCCTGATCCTCGCACCACATTAGACATAACACAAATAATGTTGATGCCAACATTTTGGGCTCTACGCGGGTTTAAGATAGAGTTACACGGAATGAACGTAGACACTTGGTGCTGCGCATGAAGAGAGCTGGTAGCTGTTGATGTGATCTGCTCCTACTGACATTGAGAGGTATGGGGCCGCCCTGCTAAAGCCCGAATGAGACCTTCTTAGATATAAAATAATATGCTAGATAGGGTGCGCGAAATATAGGTGATATAGATTTCTATAGATTTTGCATTATAACATGCTAGCACCTTTTGCTTACTATGGATTAGTGACTATGCTGCTGACTCTGATTTTTATAATCTGCATTTTGGTATTATACAAGATACTGCGTTTGAGAACTTTGCATTGAATAATAAATATTTCAAACTTGCACTTGTGTTCTTTGACTCTCAGTTTTGGTTTGAAATGATTATATAACGAAAGAGTGTTCATGTGTTCCACGATTCCTGAGGTATTCTAAAGATCATGTTCTGGTTTGTCTAAGACATGGATCATTCCATAATGATCCATGAGACACTGTAGCTAGCTAGGTAAGGGGATTTCTGACACTGAGATGAGTTTTGGATCATCCTAACTCACTGAGGTTCTAGATCTCTATGCACAGTTCTGTGGGAGAACGGAAACCCTGCTACATGGCGCCCAACGTGGACAATGTCAAGACACACAGGGTGGCCGATTCTTCATAGCATGACACCGGCTGTATCCTGTCCTTCCATGGTGAGGCACTCTGTGCTGGCTATTACATCTGGTGCAGATCAGGAGGTGTCCCTCGAGATGCCTGCCATATCCAGTCCTTTATTAAATACTATTCCTGTTACTAACATTGATGAGGTGACCTATGCAGATCCTGCTGATTTATCTATGTCCGATTTACAAGCTCGTTTGGCTAACCAATCCAGATTCTCTTTTGACTCTGATTCGGAACTTTCAAAGAAACCATCGACTATTGCAAAATATGCCACGTTGTTTAAAAAACATTTTTTAATTCCACCTTGGACATACATTTGGCTGATACTATTTTCATTTTATCTTTTTATGTCAATTGGTTTTGTGTTTTATTTTTTCCGCCTGGTCGATGGCCATTATGTGAAAGAAAGAACAGGAATTCGGTACCTTAATGGAACATTGGCCCCTCTTTCCTCCTCACATTCAGCACACAGACTAAAGAGAGACTTACATTCAGTAGAGATTACTGCTTGGCCTGTCCTTGATGGGATTGTGTGGGATGCGGTTAGGTTTCAGATACATGGCCCCACAGAAGTTATTAATGTTCCTAATGTGCTTAGAGTAAACATGGGAGATGTAATTCAGCAAAATATTCGTTCTGATGATTGGGATCTTCAGGCAGTAGAAGCTTTATTCTCTGATTTGAAATATTATGCGGCCTTTGATGCTGAGGATTTGTACTTGGATTCTGTTAATTATGGTGATTTGTTTTGTTATCAACATTATGGAAATCATTTCTTACACAAAACAAGTTCCGGGAGGGTTCCGGTGAACTACACACAGTGGGAACATTGTCCTGCGCCTTTGCAAGGGAGCTCGAGTACATTTCTGGGAAAATACTCATATTTTACAGATTTTAATCAATCAAATCCTGAGTCGTTTTATTTTAAAGTAAAACAGAAGTTCATGTCCAAAGTCAGACTTACCGATACAAAATTGCTGTATTCAAAGTCCTTTCTAGACAGGTTAGCTGTAGATGGCTATGAGTTATGGAAGGAAGCTATTGACCTTAAATCGGTTTGGGGTACCAAAGATTGGCAGGTACAAGGCACTGAGGCTTTGCATCGTGCATGTCTCATCCCGAATCACATGTTGTTTTTAAATTCTACTATTTCCCAGACAACATGTTTTGGATTGGCTACATCTAAAAAATTAAACAAACCAACCATCCCTGATTTGGAAGAATATTCAGGTTGGAATAATTTCACTACATTGTCCATAAGTGAGATGCGAGACCTATTGCATAATTCCTCCTTTAATATTTCCAGTTTTGATACAGAGGGGTGCCTTTTGTGGCAAAGAAGCTCTGATTCTTGCCAACGTCGTTTTTTGGGTTTGGCTGAAGGTTTTAAACACATCAGGCCAGATCCCCGTTTTTATACAGATCACACGGTTACTACTTATTCAGTAGGCAAATTGTGTCAGAACTGGTTACAACATTCCACTTTGGCTGCAGTAAAACTGCATCTGTCACGTTTGAATGAAAATATAGAGCTGAATGATTTTATAAAAGGCCCGGTTCGGGGTAGATCTAAACGCTTTCTTTATGCTGTATACAATGAAATTTGGAAATTTTCACAAGTTGAGGCAGCTAAACGCCTGAGGGCTATTGATCAAGCGAATTTGGAAAAAGTGCTTGCAGTGGTCGATAACAGTATTAACATGCTTTCTTCCAGGATTTACACATTGGATAATATTGTTTCTTCTGTTGTTGATATTGTACATGATGAAGTGTCCACGTTATACCATGGTCAAAATCAATTGCGCTCTGTAATGCAGTTTGCCTGGACCCTACAGACACTTAAGGCTGGTCGAGTTCCCTGGACCTCATTGAACGTTTCATCCCTTTTCGCCCCTTTTAATCTGACTGAAAAACAGCGCATGCTTTCAATGCGTGATGCTTCATTTTCTATGTTACATATTGAGAAGCTAGAATCCTTACCTTTCTCTGTTGCTGAAACCACTACTGCCACGTGGCTTAGTCATGGATTGATTACATTACCATTTCCCTTATATAAATTTACTAACTGTATGCGGTATATTGCTATAGGGCGGTATGAACCACTAGGCAATGCATTCCTACATGAGGCATGGTCCTTACCATACACATACAGATGTCTGAAGGATGGAAAAGAAGTGAATCTTAATGGTGAGGAATGCACACAGTCACCTGACCATTCATTAATATGCAGACACATTCAGTTACACGGTTCTTGTAATCAGGACCGCCCAAATTTAGCATGTGTTTTAAAAGGCACGCCAGTTCCAGCAGTGGTTCCCACATTTACATTATTGGCTAATGGTAGCTATTTGCTTTTAAACAACGAGTTATGTTGTGGGTTATTAATTGGTGTGGCTTATGTGGTAACTGTATCAGAGCGTGTGGTGTGTTGCAAGAATGTTCTATACCCACCCACGCATGGGTCTTCAGATGTCTCCATCTGGCCACGGATTCCAACCTTGGAAGCGAAGTTCAATGGTTTAAGCAGAATAAGGGCCCTTTTGTCTCAAAAACAAGTGACCCTGAGTTCGGCCCGGGAAACTTATGTCCTTCACATAGCTAACACCCGCACAGAGGTGCAGGCGCTTTTAAATACTGATTTGCCGTTTCATTTCTGTGAGCTAGTGCACCAGATTTTTAATGCTTCTTCCACGACTGGGCTCGCACATTTTTTTAAATTGGTAAGCAGTGGCCTCGTGACTACGTTTGAAAAAGTTTTTGGTATCATTCCCACGTTTTTCCACTCTATTTTTTCGAGTTTGTTTGGCGGACTACCTGTGTTGCTGGCTGTAGCCGCTGGCATTTTATTGGTGTTTTTCTTCATAAAACATGGATGCCCATCCTGCGCAAGAAGCCATTCAACGCCTCCTGACACTGTGCCGTAATCGGATGCTCAATTACTATGGAACATTGCCGCTTGCAGCATTAAGCACGGCCTATAGATTGTCATTTCGGTTCACCGACTTCACGTGTGTCCAACCTGTGTTTCACTGCCTGAGCTGCGAGTTCGATTGGGCCATTGATTTGTGCCTATGCTTGAGGAATGCTCCTGACGTCGATTTTGATCAGCTAATGCGTTCCGTGGTGGCTCACGAGCTGATCTGTTCTGGCGAAAGAGTTATGGCCTTGGCAGCGATAAATGGAGTTCTGGGCCAATGGGAGATCTCTGCAGCGGCGAATGCCTTTCTGACACACAGCGATCTGGTGAACCCACCGAGTTGTCCTCTGACGTTACAGGAGGATCCGATGCTGGAGGAGCACGTATGTTCTTTCCCATTGCTGAATTGGATTGCAGAACTATTTTCGGATGATGGCAGTGATTTCATACTGGAGGCTGTTGCAACTTTCTTTGCATATACTTTCCAATCATGACATGCCTGGGAGGAGTGCTTTGTTGTGACATATGACTTTCCCCTCGCTGAATTGGAGGGATGGACTGTGTTCAGCTGATGGAGAGTTCAATCACGTGATGTCGCTGAGGATAACGTCAATGTGGCACATGACTTTGGATATCGGATAAGTGCCTTGTTTTTTTCTCTTACAGACATTTGGATACATGCGGCCTGGTCCTACATTTCATATTTTTGAGACCTGGCGAATAACTTTTGGTTCGAAAGTTTTGTTTTTATTTTTAGACTTGAGGCCACTGTAGGCATTCATACATATTCATTCATACATATTTTTAGCTTATTTTAGCTCAAGATTATTGAACTTTGCTTTCAATTTTTGTATCTGATTTAGTATTGCCTTTTCCCTTATGTTTGACGGTGCTCGGACCAATGGGGGGGTGTCATATGGATACTTCGTTACATATATTGCGTTAAGTTAGCATGAGTGCATTACATGTTTAAACAGCCTTTTTTCCTTCGGCTTCAGTTTTGCACACAACACATACTTGTTGTTGTCGCTTTCACCCTAGAAGCGGTGAGGTGGTTTATTTGAGAATAATATGTTATTTCTATGCTATCAGCTTTGCCTGGTACACTTGGTACAACTGTCTGCACACTGAGAGCTGCACACTCTAAAATTAACCTAACACAAGGTTGATGGGAGGCCTGATCCTCGCACCACATTAGACATAACACAAATAATGTTGATGCCAACATTTTGGGCTCTACGCGGGTTTAAGATAGAGTTACACGGAATGAACGTAGACACTTGGTGCTGCGCATGAAGAGAGCTGGTAGCTGTTGATGTGATCTGCTCCTACTGACATTGAGAGGTATGGGGCCGCCCTGCTAAAGCCCGAATGAGACCTTCTTAGATATAAAATAATATGCTAGATAGGGTGCGCGAAATATAGGTGATATAGATTTCTATAGATTTTGCATTATAACATGCTAGCACCTTTTGCTTACTATGGATTAGTGACTATGCTGCTGACTCTGATTTTTATAATCTGCATTTTGGTATTATACAAGATACTGCGTTTGAGAACTTTGCATTGAATAATAAATATTTCAAACTTGCACTTGTGTTCTTTGACTCTCAGTTTTGGTTTGAAATGATTATATAACGAAAGAGTGTTCATGTGTTCCACGATTCCTGAGGTATTCTAAAGATCATGTTCTGGTTTGTCTAAGACATGGATCATTCCATAATGATCCATGAGACACTGTAGCTAGCTAGGTAAGGGGATTTCTGACACTGAGATGAGTTTTGGATCATCCTAACTCACTGAGGTTCTAGATCTCTATGCACAGTTCTGTGGGAGAACGGAAACCCTGCTACACTATCAGCAACCTCAGCAATATTCGAGAAACTCGCAAAGAAACGAGTCTTCTCAACAGCGTTTTCCTTATGGTCCTAATCAGTGTGCGTATTGCAAAGAAGAGGGTCACTACAATAATAGTTGTCCAGTTTTGTTGCAGCGTACGAATGGTGCTTCTGGTGTAAGAGGTAGAGGTGCTCAACA
Source organism: Lissotriton vulgaris (assembly GCF_964263255.1). Lineage (NCBI taxonomy): Eukaryota > Metazoa > Chordata > Amphibia > Caudata > Salamandridae > Lissotriton > Lissotriton vulgaris. Next base: position 294,824,799 of record NC_141697.1, on the reverse strand, counting down.
AGCGCCCAGAGGTAGAGGTCGTGGACAGAATGTACTTTCTTTGCCTCCACAGAACTCGATGAATAGTTTTGACCAACAGCGAGGTTCATCTGGTAGGACCGCTCAGTACTATACGGACGATTACTATAATGAAGGTGAGGAAATGAATGGTAATGATTGTTAGGACAGCCATGGACAAAGAGAGGGAGTTGTTTCAGTTCCAGTAGATCAGAGTGGACCTTATGTTGAGGTGATTACATCAGGTGTGTCGGAGCCTTTTCTGTTGGATACTGATGCTACAAAGAGTTCTATTATGCACTCAAAACTCCCTGGCGCACCTTTGTCTGGCGAAATGAATGTTTCAGTAGGTTTTTCTGGTGCCCCGGTTAGGAACCCGATTTCTAGTCCTATGTCTCTTTCTGTTGGACCTTATGAATTTGAAGCACCCCTTATTCTGATGACAGGTTGTGAGGAGAACCTTCTAGGATTGGATCTGTTGAAAAGGCTATATGCGACATTGTATTGTTCTCCTTCGAGAGTACAACTTACACTGGGCAGGAGAGTGGTTTCCCCGATCTATTTGTCGAAGGATGCAATTCCAACAGAATTTTCTTCTCTCCCGGATACTCTTTGGGCTACTGGTCCTAACGACGTGGGTCTTTTAGAAATACCGCCATATATTGTGACATTGAAAGCCAATGTTCATATGCCGTGCATTCCCCAATACAAGATCTCTAGCGAAGGTGAAAAGGCGTTGTTAGCGATCATTTATGATCTGATCGAAAAAGATGTAATTGAAGAGACAAGATGCAAAGTTTGTAATAGTCCTGTTCTGCCTGTTTTGAAGCGTACCAACCCATCTCAGCCACCTGTTTACAGGTTTGCGATTGATCTTAGAGAGGTAAATAAAATAGTTGTGCCACAGTTTCCCGTCGTCCCTGACATCACTGCTCTATTGACTATGATTCCAGCTTCTGCCACTTGGTTCTCGGTGATTGACTTGAAGAATGCTTTCTTCAGCATCCCGATTGCCGAGGAGAGCAGGGATATTTTTGGTTTCAGTTTAGGAGGCCGAAGTTTCCGCTTCAAACGCGCTCCTCAAGGCTACTGTGAAAGTCCATCAATAAATATTCAGGCTTTAAAAACGCAGCTTGATACAATTGTTTTTCCTGATGGCGCTACCCTTATTCAGTACGTCGATGATTTACTAGTCGCTGCAGATACTGAGGAGATTTGTAAACAAGCCACGTTGTCGTTGTTGCGTCATTTGTCTGATCTGCACCACAAAGTGTCTCTTCAAAACTACAATATTGTCGACAAGAAGTAACCTACTTAGGTCACCTCTTATCGAAGGAGGGAAGGAAACTGACCCCAGAAAGAATTCAGGCAATTGCAAAATTGGGTGTGCCAAGGACACAGAGAGAAGTACGTGCTTTCTTGGGCATTACATCATATTGCAGACAGTGGATACCGAATTTTTCTTTATTGGCAAAACCTTTGGTGGCATTAACTTGTAAAGATACACCAAATCCCATTCCATGGTCTGAAGATTGTCAGAAAAGTTTTTCCGAATTGCGTGATGCATTGTGTTTGGCTCCTGTGTTGGGTACCCCGACTACAGTAAGCCCTTTACACTGTATGTCCATGAGAAAGAAGGTTGCGCATTGTCAGTGCTGCCACAGTCTTTTGGAGACAAGCAGCGTCCATGCGCGTATTTTTCGTCGACTTTGGATCCGGTAGCTAAGGCGTTGCCAAGTTGTTTGAAAGCCACAGCGGCAGAAGCTGTTTCTATTCGACAGTCTGCTGGATTAGTGATGAATAATATGCTAATTGTGATGGTTCCACATGCGGTGGCACTTTGTTAAACAGAACCAAGACACAACATTTGACTAGCGCTCGTTTGTCAGGTTGCGAGCTGACACTATTAGCGAGTCATGTGCACATAAAGAGGTGCAATACGTTGAATCCAGCTACGTTATTGCCGATTTCAGTTGAGACAGATAATGATAGTGAAGAAAAGCATGACTGTTTTCTGAGAACTGAAGAAGAGACGAAAGGGAGAATAGATCTTAGAGACACCCCTCTTCCTGAATGTGATGGTACTTTGTGGGTTGATGGTTCGTGCTTCAAGATTCCGAATGGTGATACGGCTGTGGCATATGCCATCACGACTTTGCATACGATTGTTGAAACTACACATATTCCACATAATTCAGCTCAAGCAGCAGAATTGATTGCACTTTCGAGAGCTTGTGTGTTGTCGAAAGGAATGAGAGTGACCATATATACTGACAGCCAGTATGCCTTTGGCGTGGCACACAGTTTTGGACGCTTGTGGCGTGAACGTGGATTTTTTACTTTGCATGGGACGAAGATCCAGCATGGACATTGGTGAATGAACTGCTTGAGTCACTGACCTTGCCGTTACAAGTTGCGATTGTAAAATGCAGTGCACACAAAAAGGTTACGGATGATGTTGGTCGTGGGAATGCATTTGCTGACGAAACTGCAAAAGAAACAGCAAAAGATGTGATGAATCGAATGTACGCTGCAAGCCCAGCAAGATGGATTGGTGACATTGGAATGTGTAAAGATACAATAGAGAGTGTAAAGTCTATTCAAGCTGAAGAGTTGAGTGTGTGGAGAGAGAGTACGGGTAAATTGGATGAAAATGGTTGTTGGGTCGATTTGTCAGAACATCAGCGATGGTTGCTACCCGATGCGTATGTGCTTGCAGTGGTAACAATGGCCCATGGAATGGCTCACATCAGCGTGAAAGGGATTTGTAAGTTGCTAGCTCCAGTATGGCAAAATGCTAGAATTCCTAAGTGTGCAGAGAATGTGGTCAAGAATTGCATGGTTTGTCTGAAATACAATCTTGGTAGGGGAACCCCAACTCCAGCTGGTCATTTTGTGCCTCCAACGTACCCGTTTGAGGTTTTGCAGCTAGATTTCATCCACATGGAAAGGTGCAACAATTTGAAATACGTACTCGTTGTTGTTTGTGCCTTTTCGAGATGGATAGAAGCATATCCATTAAAAGACAACACTGCCTTATCCACAGCTTAAGCCCTAGTCAAGGAATTCTTCCCTAGATTCGGAATGCCAAGAATGGTCTGGAGTGATAACGGGAGTGAATTTGTGGCTCGAGTGATGAAGAGAGTGTGTGAGGGGCTAGGCATCCGACAAAAATTCCATACTGCAAATCACCCCCAATCAGCTGGACTAGTAGAGTGCTATAATGGCACACTAAAATTGAAATTGGCCAAGATCCAAGCGAGCTCTGGTCTTAAATGGCCTGAAGCTCTGCCTTTAGCACTCCTATCAACAAGAATGACCTTTCACTCACGAGTGGGACTTAGTCCCTATGAAATTGTGTTTGGCCGTCCGGCCAATATATGGGGAGTGCCAAGGCCGAAAAAATACATGGAAATCGAACACCCTGTGCTGCTTGATTATTTGTATGAATTGACTGCTAAATTGCGTGTTTTACACCAACAGGTTCACAATACCCTGCCTAGGGTCTTTGAAACTCCAGGACATCCTATCGATCCTGGATCGTGGGTACTGGTCAAGAAATTCCAGCGGACAAAGAATGACCAGCCCCGTTGGACCGGCCCCCACCTTGTCTTTCTCTCAACGAGATCAGCTGTTCGAGTAGAAGGGAAAAAGCACTGGATCCACGGCGTACACTGTAAGAGGGTCCCTCTTCCTCTTCCGTACGACTGTAGGGTCCAAGAGGGGATCGCTGACTCTGAAACTGAGACTGTGCCTCGTTTTCTGCCTTTTAGTGATGCACGTGTAAAAGGAACATTTTCTGAACAAGAAAGCGACAATATCTTGCAAGAAGCTCTGCCACCGTCAATTCGATTGAACACTACAGAGCCTGAACTCTTGTTTCAAAACCAGACAGTACCCGGAAAAAGCCGGTATAATTTGAGGCCGAGAAATATGGACAAATAAACATTTTTTTTCCCTATTTTTGAAAGCGCAGCTCTCTAATCTGAGAAACATTCTTATTTTTGTTTTTCGAACCGCCATCCGGTTCAGCTGATAGAGTCGTGGTTGCCCAAGTCTTTCGGGTGCAGCTGAAGACGTTAGGTCGACAGTTCTGGTTGGTCTATGGGAGTTGCCCTGGACTGACAGAAGAATTCCTTAGCATAGAACACCCTACCGCCACGGGCAGCAATTAGAGTGGATGGAGTTTTTCAAGATGGAGAGACCTGCCAAACAGATGAACTTTAAAGCCAGAATGTGCACATTAATGACAAAGAAGCGGTTTTTGATAATATGTATTTTCATGTTGCTTAGTGTAATGACGTTTTTAATAGGATATGTTTTATTCTCCTTTCAAGTGACCTTTGCACTCACCACCCAACCCATACCTCCTTCCACTGTTTCCTCACATTCTTTCCACCCTCTGCCAGAACATGAGTCCACTAGAAGACTAGAGTTTATCAATAACTCCTTCATTCAGCTTTTACACCAACACCAATTAGTAGTGAACACAACTAATTGTTGGGTGTGTGGTCTTATGTCACATACAACAGATAAGGGCATCCCATACTTGGTCTTACCATTTAGCTACAATGGTTCTTTTTGGGCGTTTCAGACGATGTTCATATATGCCATCGAACCCTATCCCCCACGTTCCACGAGAAGTAACTCGAGCAACAAAGCATTAGTAGTAGGAATCACAAATATGAGCAGAAACATTGACTCGTACAGGATGATTCCCAGAGATGAGCTACAAGCTTACGATAGATGAAATATAACAGGATATACAGTTACTCTGAGTGAGAACCAGCGAGCAAAGAGACCTTCCCCGATTTGGATTGTACCCCATCAAGGTCACCTATGTCTGCAAGGTAATGGCAAGAATCCCAGAGCTCAGTTAGGGAAAGTATCTGCACTAAAACGTATGTTTTTACGTCTCAGACTTCCCCATCGTTTCTAGCAGCTAAGGGTACCTATTTCATCTGCCATGATAGAGCCTATACATGGTTGCCCCCTGACTTCTCGGGCACATGTTTTGTTTCGTTCCTGTTGCCTCCCACCTACACGGCTACGGCAGATTACCATAAGACAAGGATAGTTAGAGGTGTCATCAGTGAAGAAGACACTGCAGAACAAGAATTTGGAGATTTCGTAAAGGGTTTTCTGCCGTTTTAGGGGCCTATGGTGAACAGCAGGAACATAAGGTAATTGACAAGGGTGATTGAATCCACTGTACTTGAAACCGCCGGTGCCCTTAGTAATTTGACGGCTGAGCTCCAGTCGGATCGTCTTATGACTCTTCAGAAAAGGGTCGCTTTAGACGTCATACTTGCAGACCGAGGTGGGGTATGTAAAGTGATCCAATCAAGTTGTTGTATTTTCATCCCAGATAACGCTCCGATAGTTTACCAGCCCATTTCCAAACTGCATAAGATCTCTGAATCTATTTACGTTGATAAAGGAAATTGGTCATTGTGGGGTGGTTCTGGGAATTGATATCTGCCTGGGGATGGAAGATTCTGATAGTCATTGGGATAATCTTAGCCATTCTTTTCCTGTTCTGTCTGTGTGTACAGTGTGCTCCTGCAATATGTGGCTTTGTGCTACATCGTGTGTAAGGAAACCTGTACCAAGAAATGAGCTAAGTAATAGGATGATGCTACAGCAACATCTCAATGACTTTATGAATATAGATTTAGAATCAGATTAGCGTGAGTGTAAGTTATTACCTATGTAAGGGCAAAAGGAGGGTCTGTGGTACTGAAAATTCAGGACCCGTGTTATAAACATCATCGTATCATGACGATTTTGGTATCATAAGACCGAGAATGATCAGGACACTATGCACAAGCATTTCCGCCGCATTCGGGTGACAAAATCACCCTGAAATTGGAGTTTCCGTCCTGAACCCTCGGGTTCCATTTTGTGAACGGCAGCCATTTTGTGATTGCCCTCACATAGGTCCAATAACTAAGGCCTAAGACGAGCTTGAAGGACACGTACACCTTTACTGACTCCTCTGTGACCTGGGCAAGCTGACTCCGATGCCTGAAGCCAAACCTGTTTGGCCAGTTCCCCGCCCAGTGGCCGACTGAGATTAGTATCAAGGTACGAGATATCGTAAACCTTTCATCGCACACAAACCATGCCTAATCTTACACACACCTGTCCCTGTTTCTTCTTTATGACTTGCTTTACGAGGAGAGGTGCCCGTTTTTTTGGGGGGTCCGGCGATATCTGATGGAAATACATAGCCTTGCCAGGTAATTAATTGTGGGCTAGACAAACTGAAATATGGGCTTGTCATCATGACTCTGCTTTTTCTTTGTAGTAAAAATATGTGAATGGTCAACTGTAAAATAAGGAATGTTTGCCTAAAGCATAATATTCTGTATAAAAAGAGAAGGCTGGCTTTGTAAGATTGAGCAGTCTCCTGAGAACATACATCGTGTTGTACTTCTAGGATACCTGTTACTGGCTGCAGGCAATAAATACGATCTTTGACTTCACCTAGAAGACTCTGTGTTTCTGTAGTCTGAAACAGGAAGGACTCGAAGTCTTAGGGTGTGTCCCTTGGCACCGCTGGGTTCCGAAAAACCCAGTACTTCAGCATGGCCTATAAGACACATTAAGGGCATGGTCCTTCCTATTTCAAGAATAATCTGAAGTGGTATTCGCCCAGCAGGATCCCTAGGTCCAGCTTCCCAAAACATCTGGTGGTTCCATCATTCAGAGGTACCTCCTGGGAAAGCAGAAGCTTCTTCAGGTCCACGTCCGGTAATGTCTACACCAGGACAAGTACCCCCCAACAGCAGGTAAGGGTGCAGCTGCCCCCTACCATGCGGTGCTGCTGCGACAATGCCCAAAATGCTTCGGAGAACTCTCCTGGTCTCCTACTGTGGCTATTAGTGGGTCCAGGACACCCACACACTGACTAGCTTTCCCAGGGAGGCCTCACTCTGTCGCTCCCCCAGCATAGGCAATACCCTTCCACGGTATACACCTGTTACAACGCATTTTTTACAACGCAGTACTGTTACAACGCATCTTTTACAACGCAGGTACTGTTACAACGCATACATTTACAACTTATACTGTTACAACGCAGGTACAGTTACAACGCAGGTACTTTTACAACGCATATATATATATATGTATATGTATGTATTTAAAAATAATTTTTATATATATTTCATTTAAAAATAGGTTAGATTGTAGTAATATTAAAATAATTAAATAATTAAATTTGTTCATTGAAATTTAATATTGTATATTATAAATATAGGACTGTATATATATTAATTGTAAAATAATGTATTAATCAAAAGAAAAGTATTTTTGTAAATAATTATATATAGATAATAATAATTATATATAGATAATTATATATTTTATATTATTATAAATTTAATAAATATAAGATATATATTTTAATATAGTATTTATTTTATTGATTATTTTAGGAATTTGTTTATTACATTTATTTGGTATTAATAATTTATATGTTCATTGAAATTTACTATTGTATAGTATAAATATAGGAATGTATATTTAATAATTGTAAAATAATGTATTAAAAAAATGAAAAGTATTTTTGTAAATAATTATATATATATTTTAATATAAATTTGGGTATTAATAATTTAATTATTATAAGATATATATTTTATTTTAGTATTTGTTTTATTGATTACTTTAGTATTTTGTTTATTATTATTTTTGGTATTTAAGTATTAATTAATATTTATATATTAATAATAATAAATGGTTTAAATATATTTGAAAAATATTTAATTAATTTTATTTTGTTTTATTTTGAATTTTAATAATTATTATATATGAATATATGTTTATTTTCATTTATTTATTACATTAAAAATATATTGGAAAAAGTTTACTTTCTAATTTAGTTTAATTAAATTTAAATAAAATGTTTTCTACATTTAGATTTTATTAAGTATAATGTTTTTAAAAGAAATTAATTTATTATTGATTTTGTTTGTGATATACTTATATTAATGTTTCCGTTCCCACGCTTTACCATTGTTTTCTATGGATACATTTGTCCTTCATTTATTTTCATGATACATCTAGATATGTAGAGCGGTTCGGAATTAAAGCAAAGGAAACGAAAGGAAAGAGGAGGAAAAAAGCGGAAAAGAAAGAAGAAAACAGGTATAGTAAGGAAGTATATAATTTACATTATATTATAAAAGATAAGATACATTATATGAATTAAATAAAAACGAAGAGATATGTTTTTGACAGTAAAAATAAGTTTTTATTACATATAAAATATATTAAAAAATTCTTCCGTTTTTTTTACATTTTATGTATATTTTTTTAAATTTTAACATATACATGTAATCATATATAAAAATAATATTTATTTACAAATTGTATTATATTACAATGTACAGTAGTCCTTTGTTTATTGTTGCAGCATATCCTGACGTTATTACGTATACGCGTGCGTCGTCGGCCATTTTGTGGGTAACCGGAGCTGGAAGCAGCAGGAAGCAGCAGGACGCTGAACTACGATCAGGTAAGAAAACAATTTAATACTAACTAATAAAGTTAAATAATAAAAGATTTACATTTATTGTAAGGATAAGTTAAGTAGAGGTTGCTCGAAATAAAAAAAATGTTAAATAAACAACATGTCGCTACTCGTATTATTAGAATATGCCGATGTTGGGTCGGTGGGCGTGGGGAACATCGGTAAATATAATTAAAGTAAGATTTAGTTGATTTAGTTGAATGAAAACTTGAAAAAGGGTTTCGAAAAGTATAACAAATATTTCAAAATGTATTTATGTGTGCAAAGTATTAAAATGCATTTTCGAATGATATTACAGTTTGGAAATATGGAGTTTGAGAAAGTTAGTTGCAATGTTGTTAAAATATTATATGAATGTTAATAAAGATATTTCCAATGTTATCTTGGTGCTTCTTTGAAACAAATTTGTATTTTCAGAAGATCTTGATCTAGGGTTCATTTGCGAATAATTGATTGTCTGATTGATTATATTGGTTACATTTTAGTTGTTTTGTATACATTTGGAAAAAAATTTAGCTTTGTTTTTTCTGAGAAAATATGATAGCCAAAATTTTGGAGCCTTTGTATATTCTTTTTGATTAGTTTTAAAGGCTCAATTGATGTTTGTTGATTTGTATTTAATTAAGTTGAAGTTTGTATTTTTTGTATGAGGAGGATTAGAGAATTTTGAATTTATAAAAATAGGTTATGTAGATTAATAAAGATGACAAGGTTAGATTGTTTGTCACTTTCTGAAGCTAACAAAGAAAAATTAAAAATAATTTTTCTATGTATGGTTACATGTTGTAGGAATTAGCACTTGATGTGGAAATATGGAAATATCAATATTTTGATTTCATAAATATTTTAATCATTCATTTTATGGTGTGGTTTTCATAGTAGAGTTTTGGAAAAAAATGAAAATGCATTTTTTTTATGTGCACTGTAATTTTCTATTATTTAAAAATGCAGTCCCAAAATTTATTTTTTGGGAAAATATTGGTTCTGCTATTTTTTCTAAAGTCTTATGTGATTCAAAAATTAAAAAAATATCTCATGTAAGGGATTTATTTTTGAAAAAATGTTTAAAAAATAAAAACGAGGAAAAATGACCCAACATCAAATATTAAAAAATGTTTTAGGAAAAATGTTTTAACCAATTCTAATTAGAAAAATATTTAATTTTGGTAAAAGCAGGAAAGTAATGTGAATAATAGTTTAAAAAGAAAGGATGTTAGCTAGATTCTCAAGGTAATCTAAAGCCACACACAACGAAAATTGTTGTAATAGTGCCAATAGTCGTTCAGACATATCCTTAGTTCTTTGGGTAATCCGTGAGTTTAGACTACCAGTGAGAGTTTGTGAAAGTCTCATTTCTTGGAAACTTTGCTCCTTCTTCAAAGTTTCCAGAAATGAATAGAAATTAGGGTGGGGTTTACCAATAACATGATTGAAGGAGTTATGCCATCCCTCAATGGCATTATTTGTTTTTGCCTCTCCCTCTAGGCAACTCGAATAACAGTTCCACCACTGCACATGGAAACGTGGCTTCCTCCTGCGACCCGATCTGCCTAGGTGTCCAATCCATGTGTCTTCCATATAATTTAAAATGGGTGCCAATTTATCTTCGTTTGTTAAATAATAATCTGATTCTGTAATTGCAGTGTAGTACTCGTCTACACTTTCGGGAGGGACAAAACAAAGAGCAGTTCATTTTTTTAATTCGACTTGTAGTTTGCTGTCCGTTGAGTATTCAGTAACTAAGGGTGTTTTTTGTAATTTACGCCAGAATGCCTGGGAAAAGTGGAAAAAACACCCTTGAATTTGGGTATCCGTGTACAGTTTGGTGATCACATTGATCATACTCAATTCAAAATCGATAATAATTTTCCTAGGACTTTGGTTTGTTTTGGATTTAATCACAGATAATAATTCTGTGTAAGTTGCTGAAGTCTTATCAGGCAGCAAACTATATACTAGGGGTATTACACTATTATTAATTTTGCCATGAATAGTATAAATTTGGGTGAATGGATGGGGCGTGCTTTTAAACGTCCCATCCATCATCCAAATTTCACTTGATTCAAGTTTAACAAGGTTGCGTGGGGAACTAAAAATTAAAATGCGCTTAAGAGGGTTTTCGTTGTCATGCAGGAGGAAAGGTTCATTAGAAAAAGTAATGGTAAGTTCAGGAGGAATAATGATATCAGAAAAGGTATGAGGTGTGTTTGTTTGAGTGTTACTTGCCTGCTTTTGTCTTTGTATAATTCTTCGCAAATTATGAACGTTGGGAATATTGCTAGCAATATGAGTAGGGACATGTTGTGCAACCTGTCTCAAAATAGATCCAGTGGATTCATTGGAGGTGCTTGCAATAGCTTTCATCTCATTCACAGTTTCTCTAACATCAACTTCCATTGCAGAGGCAGAGTGGTTATGGTCAGTTGTCTTTACAATAATATCATTGACCGTAACCGCTCTGCCGCTGCAACGAGTTGTATGGTATTGCACGCATCTCCAATGAATCCGTGGATTACTTAACCTATCCTTACAATAAATGTAACCTTGATGAGCTAATAATTGTTTTCCTTTTCTGGAAGGGATATATTTAGCAGCTTGTTGTTGTGAAGACATTTTCTGAAAAGAAAAAATAATTGTTTTAATATTTGAAATATAAAAATTGAAAACAAAGAATTTGTATGCAGTTTTCATTTTGCTAAACTTTAATTATTGTTTATTTCTATTGTATCTAGCACATTTTACATGTTTCTTCACTTGCTAGCATTTTACTTATTGCTGTAATTACCAGTAGTTTGAATACTAAGTTAGGCATTTTGACTATCGTGCACTTTCTCTTCGGTTGTAGTTATCAGGAGTTGGGATAGTAATTTAGGCCTCTTGACTATCCAGCACTTTCCCTACTGTAGCACTTACTCGGAGTTGGAATAGTAATTTATACCTATAGACTATCCAGCACTTTCCCTACTGTAGCACTTAGTCGGAGTTGGAATAGTAATTTACACCTGTTGAGTATCCTGCACTTTCCCTACTGTTGCACTTTCCAGGAGATGGAATAGTAATTTACACCTCTACACTATCCAGCACTTTCCCTACTGTTGCACTTTCCAGGAGTTGGAATAGTAATTTATACCTCTAGACTATCCAGTACTTTCCCTACTGTTGCACTTACCAGGAGTTGGAATAGTAATTTATACCTCTAGACTATCCAGCACTTTCCCTACTGTAGCACTTGGTCGGAGTTGGAATAGTAATTTACATCTGTTGAGTATCCTGCACTTTCCCTACTGTTGCAATTTCCAGGAGTTGGAATAGTAATTTATACCTCTAGACTATCCAGCACTTTCCCTACTGTTGCACTTACCAGGAGTTGGAATAGTAATTTACATCTTTACACTATCCAGCACTTTACCTACTGTTGTACTTTTCAGGAGTTGGAATAGTAATTTACACCTGTACACTATCCAGCATTTTCTCTACTGTTGCACTTTCCTGGAGTTGGAATAGTAATTTACACCTCTAGACTATCCAGCACTTTCCCTACTGTTGCACTTACCAGGAGTTGGAATAGTAATTTATACCTCTAGACTATCCAGCACTTTCCCTACTGTAGCACTTGGTCGGAGTTGGAATAGTAATTTACACCTGTTGAGTATCCTGCACTTTCCCTACTGTTGCACTTTCCAGGAGTTGGAATAGTAATTTATACCTCTAGACTATCCAGCACTTTCCCTACTGTTGCACTTACCAGAAGTTGGAATAGTAATTTACATCTCTACACTATCCAGCACTTTACCTTCTGTTGCACTTTTCAGGAGTTGGAATAGTAATTTACACCTCTACACTATCCTGCACTTTCCCTACTGTTGCACTTTCCAGGAGTTGGAATAGTAATTTACACCTCTAGACTATCCAGCACTTTCCCTACTGTTGCACTTACCAGGAGTTGGAATAGTAATTTATACCTCTAGACTATCCAGCACTTTCCCTACTGTAGCACTTGGTCGGAGTTGGAATAGTAATTTACACCTGTTGAGTATCCTGCACTTTCCCTACTGTTGCACTTTCCAGGAGTTGGAATAGTAATTTATACCTCTAGACTATCCAGCACTTTCCCTACTGTTGCACTTACCAGGAGTTGGAATAGTAATTTACATCTCTACACTATCCAGCACTTTACCTACTGTTGCACTTTTCAGGAGTTGGAATAGTAATTTACACCTCTACACTATCCTGCACTTTCCCTACTGTTGCACTTTCCTGGAGTTGGAATAGTAATTTACACCTCTAGACTATCCAGCACTTTCCCTACTGTTGCACTTACCAGGAGTTGGAATAGTAATTTATACCTCTAGACTATCCAGCACTTTCCCTACTGTTGCACTTGGTCAGAGTTGGAATAGTAATTTACACCTGTTGAGTATCCTGCACTTTCCCTACTGTTGCACTTTCCAGGAGTTGGAATAGTAATTTATACCTCTAGACTATCCAGCACTTTACCTACTGTTGCACTTTCCAGGAGTTGGAATAGTAATTTACATCTCTACACTATCCAGCACTTTACCTACTGTTGCACTTTTCAGGAGTTGGAATAGTAATTTACACCTCTACACTATCCTGCACTTTCCCTACTGTTGCACTTTCCAGGAGTTGGAATAGTAATTTACACCTCTAGACTATCCAGCACTTTCCCTACTGTTGCACTTACCAGGAGTTGGAATAGTAATTTATACCTCTATACTATCCAGCACTTTCCCTACTGTAGCACTTGGTCGGAGTTGGAATAGTAATTTACACCTGTTGAGTATCCTGCACTTTCCCTATTGTTGCACTTTCCAGGAGTTGGAATAGTAATTTACACCTCTAGACTATCCAGCACTTTCCCTACTGTAGCACTTGGTCGGAGTTGGAATAGTAATTTATACCTCTAGACTATCCGGCACTTTCCCTACTGTAGCACTTGGTCGGAGTTGGAATAGTAATTTACACCTGATGACTATCCAGCAATTTCCCTACTGTAGCACTTAGTCGGAGTTGGAATAGTAATTTACATCTGTTGTGTATTCTGCACTTTCCCTACTGTTGCACTTTCCAGGAGTTTGAATAGTAATTTACACCTCTAGACTATCCAGCATTTTCCCTACTGTAGCACTTGGTCGGAGTTGGAATAGTAATTTACATTTGTTGAGTATCCTGCACTTTCTCTACTGTTGCACTTTCCAGGAGTTGGAATAGTAATTTACACCTTTAGACTATCCAGCACTTTCTCTGCTGTTGCACTTACCAGGAGTTGGAATAGTAATTTACACCTCTAGACTATCCAGCACTTTCCCTACTGTAGCACTTTCCAGGAGCTGTTCATATATACTATGTGTTATTCATTACTGCTTATGCATGACTTATATTTGTATTTGGAAAACTGTATTTCACTTACTATTAGTGTTTTTGATCTTTACTTTGAAGAAATGTGCCCCGGTGTCCTTGTGTCGGTTTTCCTCGAGGTTGCTCAAGTTTTGGTTAGATGGAGTCCTGAAACAAAGAAAAGTATGTGTGAAAATGTGTGGCACATAATTTTTGAGGAGACTGATTTTTCATGTTTTCATCACAGGCATGAGAAATCATATTGAAGTTTACTTTACCACTTTCTCTGCACTTTATTTATAGCAGTACTCATGTAAAGAGAGAAATGCAATTTTGGTCTCTGGATTCAACCGTTTTTTGTGTATTGTAGCATTTATATGTATCTGGGATAGTAAATGACAATTTTACAGTTTCCTGCACTTTCACTACTGTAGCACATACCAGGAAAAGCAATGATAATTTAAGCTTTTAGAGTATCTTGCACTTTCACTACTGTTGCACTTACCAGGGTTTGGAGTAGTAATTTATACCTCTAGAAAATCTAGCACTTTCCCTACTGTAGCACTTAGTAGGAGATGGAATAGTAATTTACACCTCTAGACTATCCAGCATTTTCCATATTGTTGCACTTACCAGGAGTTGGAATAGTAATTTACACCTCTACACTATCCAGCACTTTCCCTACTGTAGCACTTACTCGGAGTTGGAATAGTAATTTATACCTATAGACTATCCAGCACTTTCCTTACTGTAGCACTTAGTCGGAGTTGGAATAGTAATTTACACCTGTTGAGTATCCTGCACTTTCCCTACTGTTGCACTTTCCAGGAGTTGGAATAGTAATTTACACCTCTAGACTATCCAGCACTTTCCCTACTGTAGCACTTTCCAGGAGCTGTTCATATATACTTTGTGTTATTCATTACTGCTTATGCATGACTTATATTTGTATTTGGAAAACTGTATTTCACTTACTATTAGTGTTTTTGATCTTTACTTTGAAGAAATGTGTCCCGGTGTCCTTGTGTCGGTTTTCCTCGAGGTTGCTCAAGTTTTGGTTAGATGGAGTCCTGAAACAAAGAAAAGTATGTGTGAAAATGTGTGGCACATAATTTTTGAGGAGACTGATTTTTCATGTTTTCATCACAGGCATGAGATATCATATTGAAGTTTACTTTACGACTTTCTCTGCACTTTATTTATAGCAGTACTCATGTAAAGAGAGAAATGCAATTTTGGTCTCTGGATTCAACCGTTTTTTGTGTATTGTAGCATTTGTATGTATCTGGGATAGTAATTGACAACTTTACAGTTTCCTGCACTTTCACTACTGTAGCACTTACCAGGAAAAGCAATGATAATTTAAGCTTTTAGAGTATCTTGCACTTTCACTACTGTTGCACTTACCAGGGTTTGGAGTAGTAATTTATACCTCTAGAAAATTTAGCACTTTCCCTACTGTAGCACTTAGTAGGAGATGGAATAGTAATTTACACCTCTAGACTATCCAGCACTTTCCATATTGTTGCACTTACCAGGAGTTGGAATAGTAATTTACACCTCTACACTATCCAGCACTTTCCCTACTGTAGCACTTACTCGGAGTTGGAATAGTAATTTATACCTATAGACTATCCAGCACTTTCCCTGCTGTAGCACTTAGTCGGAGTTGGAATAGTAATTTACACCTGTTGAGTATCCTGCACTTTCCCTACTGTTGCACTTTCCAGGAGTTGGAATAGTAATTTATACCTCTAGACTATCCAGCACTTTCCCTACTGTAGCACTTTCCAGGAGCTGTTCAAATATACTATGTGTTATTCATTACTGCTTATGCATGACTTATATTTGTATTTGGAAATCTGTATTTCACTTACTATTAGTGTTTTTGATCTTTACTTTGAAGAAATGTGTCCTGGTGTCCTTGTGTCGGTTTTCCTCGAGGTTGCTCAAGTTTTGGTTAGATGGACTCCTTAAACAAAAGAAAAGTATGTGTGAAAATGTGTGACATATAATTTTGGAGGAGAATGATTTTTCATGTTTTTTTCACAGGCATGAGGTATCATATTGAAGTTTACTTTAGCACTTTCTCTGCACTTTATGTATAGCTGCATTTTTCATACTGTAGCACTGTTCTACATTTTTTTTTCCTTGCTGCAATTAGCTAGAGTTTGTAGATGTTTAAGCAGTTTGATATCATTAGCATTATTTATTGTTTATGTAGAATTAATACATTTATTTCGCAATCAGTTTTTCACTTACTTTTCGGTTTGGTTTTTTGAATAGTAGAAATGTGTCCTTCCACTTGCTGTACGATTTATTTCTTACTGGGATTCGTATGTTCTTCTGAAACATTTTTAAAAACAAATAATATTTTTTTTTTAATCCGTGTAAACTGATTTATTTTTTGCCTTTGAATTGCAGTGTTTAGTTCTTTTTGAAATATTTAGATTACCTTTTAAATCGGTGTAGAAATTTTTTTTCAGTCCAATTATGTATCAAGATATAATTTATATGTAGTCTCGCTTTTATCAAAAAAAATTTTTAAAGTTAATCCTAATGCGGCGATTTACATTTAATAAATAATAAACTAATTTTCATAGAAATAATGATGTACCTTATTTTAATTGTCGAAAACGGGTCGTTTTCAAAAATGAATGAAATATACACGGGTTTCGTTTGTAACCGTTCTGAATAGATTTCTAAGAGAAATATAATAAATAAGCAACATATTAATACTATTGTATTATATTAAAATCACGTTTTATTCTTGAAATTATTAATTAAATAATTTTTGTCGTACTTTATATTGGACGTATTTTTAAAACATGGCATTATTGTTTATTTATTTTTATTTATTCACAGGAATATTTTTCTAACATTTCCATTAAAAAAATAGAGTTAATATTAATATAGTAGTTATTTATTTAACATGACTATTATTTATGGTGTTATCGTTTTCCGAACACTTTACTTACTTGAAAATAGTTGCTATTCGTACTATTATGTAGATTAAGAGATATCGATGGGATGACAGGGGGAAAAGTTCACAGAGTGCAATCTCACGTCTGCTCTCTCGGGTAGTTGAGGATCAACTAATCTCAAAATGGTGTCTCAGTACTATTTATAAGTTTGGTGTAGTATAACAAAAATAATCGTAAAAATATGTGTTGGAAATCGTTTTAAATTTTACATTTATTTCTCTGAGAACATATAATTTAAAAATCCATTAAAAGACGTTTATATTCCGTTATGTTTGCCGTTTTGGCATCCATTTTGGGTATTATGTTGTGGTATGAAATCATTGAAATAATAGTAGGACTCATTATTGTGATACTTATGCAAAATGGCGTCCATGAATACTATATATATGTTTGTTTTATCCGAATACTTACACATCGTGTAAAAGAATAAGAATGAGTATATTTTTGATTCATAGAAAGGCAGTAACTTAATTGTTTTTATTTTTACTTATCGAAATACTATTGAAATTACTCGACTATGAATTTTAATACTCGAGTAATTATTTAATAAATAAATAAATGGAATACGTAATAATATGGTAGTTTTTCATGCCGTTTTTTAAAACACTTACCCACCCAAATCCCCTATTTTCCCTGCATCCCGTTGCCAGGTTTTATTTTACAAAAGAAATTAAAAATATATATTTATATGTGATTTTTTAAAAAGGACGAGTAATATTTTATTAAATAATAATGAAAATTAATACTCGAGTAATTATTTAATAAATAAATAAATGGAATACGTAATAATATGGTAGTTTTTCATGCCGTTTTTTAATACACTTACCCACCCAAAACCCCTATTTTCCCTGCATCCCGTTGCCAGGTTTTATTTTACAAAAGAAATTAAAAATATATATTTATATGTAATTTTTTAAAAAGGACGAGTAATATTTTATTAAATAATAATGAAAATTAATACTCGAGTAATTATTTAATAAATAAATAAATGGAATACGTAATAATATGGTAGTTTTTCATGCCGTTTTTTAATACACTTACCCACCCAAAACCCCTATTTTCCCTGCATCCCGTGCCAGGTTTTATTTTACAAAGACATTTTTTAATATATATATGCGTTGTAATGGTACACGTTGTTAAATGTTGCGTTGTAATGGTACTTTTCCTATTAAAGTACTATTTTGCGTTGTAATAGTACTCGTTGTAAAAACATGCGTTGTAGTAGTATTTGCGTTGTAACATCCGCGTTGTAACGGTATGCGTTGTAACAGTATGCGTTGTAACATCATATATCCCCCTTCCACAGCTACTAGTGTCCGCACTGGGATCTGTGAGTTCCCTAAATGCCGTCCAGGTACTGCAGTTGCAGGAGACAGAAGCTGGCACGTTTCTTCAGACCACAAGGGCCTGCCCACCACGAAAGTTATCGTGCTCTGCTCCTGTCCCTTGGGAGCCACCGCAGCAGCCACAACTCCTGAGCTGGCACCCTGTTGCTCCAGAATTAGGGCGGGCTGCTCTCCACGTCAGTTGGTTGCCAAGCAACCACTTGGGCGGAGCTGAAAGCCGGAGCCACAAAATCCGCTCCTTGGTGTAGGCAACCCCCAGTCACACTGCTCAACCGTCATGAACAGGGGAGGGAGAGGGCTTTATCCTTCTCAGCTATACCCCCTCCACTCTCTTAGCGGTGGAATTTCCTCCCTTCATGGGGTCCTGCTCAAAGGCAACACCGGACGAGTCTGGAGAGATCCTCTGACACTGCTTCCTCAGTGGTTGATGAGCAACCAGGACTCCGGGGCGGTCGCATCCTGCATTCTTCATGCCCTTAGGTCAGGCAAAGAGACCCAGCACACTTCCTTCTGGCATCTTCCTCCTTGGGCCGCAGAATCTAAAGTGCTCTCAAAGCACGCTGTGACAATGATGACCAAATGTGCAAGCCTTGACAATGCCAGATGCTGAGCAGAGTCTCACTGTGCACTGCCTGCAGAGGAAGGTGCATTACAATGCGCACTGGAGAGCAATTGGGGCACGACTATGGAGTAGGGTGCAGGCAGGCAGGCCAGCACATCAGGATCTCCTAGGAAGGTTGCAGCCCTTCCAGTAGTCTAGCAGGCCCCACATCAGAACACTAAGTAAGTCCAAGTGGCGGTTCCTTCTACCAGCTCAACAGCTTCTCGTCACCAATCCCATGTAGTGTCTTCATTTTCTTATGGGTCACAGCCCCTGTACATCATGTTTTTGTTCGGGGGGCACTTCAACCACCAGTGATGTGCACAACACCCCCATTCACAGAGTAAGCTTTGTCCCCAGACACACCACAGGGGGGCAGAGCCAGCATTGTTGAAGGCAGGCACAGCCCTATTCAGGTGCTGGTGCTACTCCTCCCACCACTCCAAATGCAGACCAAGTCTATTCAGGTGCAAGTAAAAATTCGGAACCTTAATCAGAACGTTTTTCCCCATGTCAGCTTGACAACTGATGTATAATAATGTTGGTGTATGAAGAGCATTCACATGTTTCTGTTAGTGCAGAAATCCATGATCCATTTTACCTTAAACTTTGTTAAAAATGTATTTCTGTTCATTGTTGAGTTCTTCAACTAACTGTTCGAAATGAACACTTTTCTCTCTTGATTGCTACACTGCACTCCCCGTCCCATTCATAGCTATAGCTGCTTTATTTTGAATAATTGGTTCTCCAAGAGGATCTGGAGTCAGTGGTCCAAAACATTGGCTGGTTTGTGAACTCTCCTTGGCTATTTCAGCAACAATGGTTACTTACTGTTCAATCTCATCTTTTAACATTTCTCCTTGTCCCTATCTCTCATATTACTCTCAGGTACCAAAGGTTCCCTTCCACCTTCTAATGCAATGTCCTTTAAAGCAGCATCAAGTGCTGCTTTAGTTGCTGCCAATCGCTACTCCACTTGAAAAAATTAGTTGTTAATAAGACCCACTGCATTTTTTTAATTTTTCGTGATGGGAGCATTCTTCGTGGGCTTCTTCCCCCCTTCTTGTGATAGTTTCCTTTTGCCCATGTTTAGTCAATGTTAATTAACAACAGAGGAAATACGGCGTGGGTTTCTCTTACCATGGTTTCTCAGTCTCCTCCAGGGAGGTGGCCCTGCTTTGACCGGACGCGGACCGGCGCAGGCGGGCCCGGCCACGCTTAAGTGCGCCGGCTGACTCCCAGAAAGCATGCCGGTGCCTCCTGGTGCAAAGGCTGCTGGGTGTTGTGATCTGATCCCCCTTGCTCATGTAAAGTGCGCTGTGCTCTCCATAAGGTTTAACAACACTGAAGGGCTCCTGCTCCTGCCCTGGAAGAGTGCACTGTGCACTGTGCTTTGTGCCCAAAAAGAAAGTCTTTCACAGACTGCTAGAGGCTCCCAAATTACTCAGCCCTTCAGCCCACTGGGGTAGGTAGACACAATAGTTTTCAGAAGCTAACGTTTTTTCTATAATTAATTAATGGGACGCGAGGGACCAAAGGCAGCTGCAAGAGCGAGGGTGCTGCAAACCGCACCCAGCAAAATTGGGCCATCTCCGTGACACCAGAGGCCAGTACTCAGATCAACTAAATCAAATTCTGCACCCGCTTAAACTGCAAGCCCGCTTCCTTGCTTCCTTCCTCTTTCTTCTTTCTTCCAGTTCCAGTTCTCACCCCTCATTCTCAACCACGTAACCTTACAGTACTTAAAAAAAAACAGGGTACGGGGGTTACTTCTAATGCCACTCACCATTTGCCACAAGACCCAGGCCACAAACACAGACCACAAAGACAAGTCAGCCGCTAACCGCTCACTACAAGCTCCCTCCAAACTCGGCCGATGTGGCTCGACTCAACACCGCTCTTCACTGCCTGTTCACCGACTCACTCTGCCGCACTCAACCCTCGCAGCCACTTTTGAATGGCAGACTTGTGGGGGGAGCATGAGACTTGAGCAGGGCCAAACCCAAACTAAAAATTGTTCATGTCTGGGAGGAACAAGGGCATCAAACAAAGCTAAATTGTTCGATTTAAGTGATGGCAAAACTCCCAGGTCTACTAGAGAGTGAAAAGTTCGCATCACATGTAACCAGTATTTAATATTTAGAGAATTACAAAAACACATGCAATGAGTATGCAATTTATAAGTCCATAGTTAGGGAAGAAAAATTGGATCGTGTTTCACCACTTAGAAAATTACAAATGATGGAACTACATGTGCGGTTTATAGTTCAGTACACAAGGTACTTGTGTTGGGTGTAGCAGGGGTAGATGGATAGGTAGAAGAAGCAAACACGAGCCGTGCTGTTGTGAATTTGATTCTTCTCCTTGATAGAAGTCCCAATTGTCTGCTGGTCTCCTCCAGTACACTCAGACCATGGTTTACGGTGTTCAAATATGTATCCATCCGCATTCCTTAAAGTTGAGGGGTGATATCAGATCACCCCCTCTAGAGTGTTGGAAGATCCTTTCTATGACCCATCCCCGGAGGCTTTCCACCTCATGCCCAATCTCTGAAAAGTGGTCTACTAAGGTGGTCCCTTGTACCTTGGAACACAGTCTACTACAGTGCTGTTAGTTCTGCTTGCCACTTTCTGTGTCATTTGGCCAATGTATATTTAGTCACAAGGACATTTGATAGCATAATTAACATTGGTGCTGTTCCATTTTGCATGACGAGGTAGATATAAAATCTGCTTTTGATGTGTGAAGGTAGATCCTTTTATCGTCAATTTGCAGGCCAGCTGCTGCCTTTGAAGTGGCCAATGAGCGGTGGTAGCTGCAGTTGAGTGTTGATATCGGGTAGCCTAGTTGATGCCAAGTATGAGCTCACAACAAAGTCTCTCACATTCTTTGCACTTTTGAAGGCAAACACCGAATCCTATGTTGCGTTGATTTCCGTGGAAGCAAGGTTCAAATACTTGATGATCTTTTTGATTTCTTGGCTTTTGGTGTTAAAGGTTGTCACCCCGGCCAGCTTCTTTTCCTTGTCCATCTTTGTCCACACCTCTAATAGGGATTCTCTTGGACAGTATCAGCCTCTCTTTAGTGATCGGTTGAGAAGTCCTTTGGGGTAACCTCTTTCCCTCATTCTGGCAATTAGGGTATCAGTTTCTTTGAAAAAGTCTGATCATCCAGAGTAGTTACTCCAGAGCTTTAGGAGCTGACAGTAAGTTATCCTGAAGTCTCTTCGGATGGTGAGAGGAGTATTTCAGCAAGGTGTTCACTCAGTAGATCTCCTATATAAGGTGGTGTGGATCAGTCCTTCTTCAATCTTGAGCGAGAGGTCTAGGAAGCAGACTGATTGCCTGTCGTAGTTCATTGTGAATTGAATATCCGGTGATCTTCAATTGAGCCATAGTCGGAAATTGACTAAATTGAGTTCTGCCTCTGTCCACACCATAATGACATCATCAATATAGCGCTTCCATAAAGTGATGATATCAATCAAATGGTTATCTGTGTTTTATATGTATTTGTCTTCATGCTTGTCCATATACAGATTAGCCAGGCTGAGAGCAAATCCATCTCCGATCGCTACGCCCTTGTATTGGAGGTAAAATATCTTTGGAAATATGAAAAAAACCTTTGTCATGGTAATCTGAAGTAGATTGACCAAGAATTCTGTAGGGATCCAGGGCGGAGTTAGTCTCTTAACCAGCATCTCGCGTATGCATTCAATGGCTTGGTCTTGTGGTATGCTAGTGTATAATGAAGTCACATCCAGGGTGTCTAAGAACTGTGTTGATGTGTTGAATGGCTGGCTCTCCATTATCTGGATCATGTGCAGCGTGTCTCGCACGTAGGACTTTGTTTGTCAATAATTTTTGTTTGCTTGTGACAGCCTAATTATGTTATAACCAGTAAAACTGTAAAAATAAGAAAAGTGATTAAGCTGGTAATATGCTTCCTTTTGATTCATTCAAATTAGGTGTGTTCTCCTTTCTTTATGCAAAAATATTTATGAAACGTTAAAGCAATTTCTGTACCCAATAGAACCAACACTAGCACATACACAACACACCTTTATGGGTTCAAAGCATTTATTAACATAAGATAACACAATGTAACATATCATAACAAAATAACGTGTATCTTTAACCCCTTCGCTGCGGCGGCTATTCCGCCGCAGCGCTAAAGGGGCGGGGCGGCCGCGCGGCGGCCGCATGCTGGTGACAGAGCCGCTCCGTCACCAGCCGAGGTTGAGCTATGCTGGTGACGGAGCGGTACCGTCATGACCCACCCCGCTCATTAGAACGCCCGCGCAGGCGCGAAATCAGCGCCGCGCAGGCGCGGCGGCTGGGCCATGACGGAACAGCTCCGTCATCAGCACAGCGCACCCGCAGCTGATGACGGAGCGGTTCTGTCATCAGCATGCAAAGGGTTAAAGCAAGTACGTTCACCTAGTCTTGGCACTGAATAATGCATTTTTAATAACAAATACAAACATAATAATTTATGATTCACGTTCTTAGAAAACTGAGGAGAAAGCATGTTCAATGCTTAAAGGCAAGAAATACATTTATAGTATTCTGAATACAGTATTGTATCAAAGGAGGGGCAGGGGGCCAAACAAATAAAGGAATCACCAGCACCCCTGGCTCTTAACCCGCAAAAGCAGCAGCTGCCATGGGTGGTAAAAGCTCTAGCTACGCCACTGTCTGCATGTGGTCTTATAACCGCTTCCCCCGCAGTGCTGAGAAATTTGATGCGGGCGCGGTTCGGACAGACCTCGGCCATCCTCCGCACACGCTCACCATGACGTTTGGCAGCCGGGGGCCGTTCGATGCACAGAAGAGGTTAAGGTGATCTCAAGTACAACAAAAAAAGGTGCATAAAGGAGTCTGGAAGGTGAGATCATCAGAAAAGAAGAAGGTGATCTTCAATCAAGTGTAAACATTTTTGCCCAATCAAGATACTCACACCTTTCACAGCTGGGAGCCACGATGTGAACAAGAGGTTCAAAAGTTCATAGATGAGCACTTACTTTAGGTATTTGTTAGCACAAGCAGATAAGCATGGCTGAAACTAGTTGCAGTTAAGGTAATTAAGTCTACTCAGAAAATGTCCTTTTCTGTTTTATATGGGCTTCTGCAGCAGTGTTACAATAACTGCAATTTTATTTCTGCAAAATAACAAAGGCAAACATTTCATAGCACTATTAAGTAATTTAAAGGACGTAAACAATTAAAATCCCTAAAAACCTAATACCCCATGCACATAAAACAAAACATTGGAGTTGCATTTAATAGAGGTTCAGCCTACAGGCTTTGTGCATGATTACTAGTTCGGCAGTCCATCAAACCACCAAACCTGTGGTGGAGGTGCGGTGGTGGTGAGGGACTGTCGCACCAGTGGTCTGACCGTTGTATTAAAAGTATGGTGGGGGAGCTGTTTTGGGACCTCCACAGCCACTAGTGAACTGATTTCCCTGGCGGTGGCACAGTGATCTGGAGCAGCAATTTGCAGCGGCACCGCCAAGCATAGTCTCAGTTTCCCCACTGCCTGCCTTTTCATAGCAGAGAGCTCGCCATGAAAAGGCTAACGGTGGGGAAACAAAGTTTGGAAGAAGAAGTGGATTGACAGATTGGGTTTTATTACATCTATATGAATGGAGTATCTAAGAACCCTATTGCACATAGTAGGGAAAAAGTGCGAACGAATTGTAGGGTTGAGTTTGGTATAGGGGGCACAGTCTCATTGGGCTCACACGAAATCGCAGTACACCAGGATATATCAGAAGGTGAACTGGCATTGACCGCTAGCATCGTTAACATTGTAACCCCAGATGATGTGTCCACTACAATAATGGAAAATAGCCCAATGCCGAGCACAGAAGAAAGTTTGGTAAGTAACATAGCCATTAGAGGAAAGGGTAGATGTAACTTTATGTTTTGAAACGTAGCAGGTCTAAAATCTAAAGTAAAGAATGTATTGTGTGATTTTATCGAGCAATTTGATGTTTTTAGTCTACAGGAAACTTGAGTGATAGAACCAATACATATTGAAGGTTACAAAACTCTTCATACAACTGCTATATCTTCCAAACATGGTAGAGCACAAGGGGGTTGTGCACGTACGTCTCAAATTTAGTTAACTTTGAAAAAATAGATCAGGTGTTCAAGGATCATTTTTACCTAATTGTCAGATTAATGGTAGACTCAAATTGCCCAGTAATACTTGTGAATTATTATAACAATATTCCCCACGGTTTATTAGAAGGGGCTGTGAAGGCTATGCGTGGACAGCTGCATAAGCTGCAGGAGACAGGGATCAAAGATGTGAATGTAGTCTGGGGGGATTTTAATACTGCTCTCTGTCAACACTCAGATACTGGGAACTGCGGAATGGCATTTGACAGGGAGACCTTTTTTTCACACTTCCCACATACAATGTATGGTGAATGTTTAAATGAATTAGTATTTGAGCTTGATCTGGGTTTTGCGAACACTTTAGGTAGTGCCCCCGTGCCTCTCTTGGCCCTACGTTTAATGGGCGTGGTACTTTTTCCACAATAGATTTTATCTTGGTTTCCAATCGTTATGGCTCAATTGTTGATGATTTCTGCCAGGATCAGATTGTATTGATGGACCATTTTGCTCAGAGTGTGGGCATTTTGGTATTCAGACAAAATCTAGGTAAAGTTAATAGCCCACACTCTATTTTAGAAAATATTTCTTAATCTAGTCAAAATGGTTTCACCCTGAGCTGGGAGAAAGTGGTACCCACAGATCTTATGGTTAGTGTGGTAACAAATTGCCACAATGCATGTTTGGATGAAAGCATTGCACCTAAGGTAATTATTGATAGTTTTTCTGATATCGCAGATTATATCAAGAAAGTGCTTACCATTAGTGTAAACCATGGGAAAAGGCATAATATGAAAAAGGGGTGGTTCGATCCAAATTGTACTCAGGCCCACAGAAATCTTAAGCATGCCCTGCATAAAGAAGTTAAAGATACGGATACAATTAGAGAGGCACGGAAAGAATATAAGCCTGCCCTAAAATGTAGAAAAGATAGCCTGACTTTACGACTAGGATTCGATCTCAGTTAAACTTAAGTTTGTCTTAAGTTTAATTTAGGACCAAAATTTAAGATTGACTGAGACAAAATCCTAACTTTACTACTCCTAAATGTCTTATTTGAATACCGAAAGTCGTAAAGTTAGGATTTTATCTCAGATTACTTTTGTGAATTAGGTCCACTATTAGGAAAGGGCATTCCAAGAGCACCCCTTCCAAATAGCGAATCCTGAAGCTATGTATGACTCTTTTGCGACTGCAATTGTGGTCACAAAAAAGTCGCAGTTTACCACCCTTCCCAGAAATGTGGTAAACTACTCGCAAACTATTCCCCTTTGAGAGAGTGGCTCTCAAAATATTTATTAAGGGCAGGCAGTGGTCCCACTGCCTGCCCTTAAACAATGAAAATGAAAAGTTTAATTTTTATTTTTTAAATGGCAGCATTTAAAAAAAAAGGCTTATTTAAAGTCCCAGACATGGTGGCCTGCTGACCCCAGCAGGCCACCATTGGTGTAATGCCAGCCATTCCCAATGGGGCCGCAAATTGCGACAGCCTTATTAATATGCATGAGGCATGCAATTTATGATCCCAATGGAATTTGCAAACAGTGTCTAGGAGACTGTTGTGCATTCCAATTTGAAAGTCGCAAATGCGACGCAATTTGGGCCTCGCAAATTGGGAGGTCGTACATCTGGCCCCAAATGGCTAATTCCATTGTACACTGTCTAGCAGTGGTTGTTTGCTGTGTCATAATCAAATGTATAGATGCTATCTTCTGGAAAATTAAGGGAATGCTATTAGTCCTACTGAGGTAGTATCTGATGGCTATGATAGTCCATAGAGTGAGCAACCATAAGGTCTTTTGAATATATCAGCATTGAGGCTGCGTGGACAGGAACAAAAAGGAATATAACTGTGTAAACCAACTAGCTAACTCTGTGGTAAGGGTGACAGAGCTTAGGCGTAAGCATCTGCACTTCCATTAAGTGGGGTAGACTATAGTAAGGTCATGCAAAACATAATTCAAAATGTCTTGGTCTCTAGGATTCTGAATGCTCTTCCCTCCATTTCGAGAAGAATCCCTCCATGGTGTGTGAAAATATATGATAAAAGAATCCCTCTCCCACATTTTATTGGTCTGAAATACTTCCATGGCAAAAGGAGTAGGACCCAGGGATGTATGTAGGCTTTCCAGTTCATCTGGGCCTTCAATTAATCAATCAATCAATTTGTAAAGTGCGCTACTCACCCGTGAGGGTCTCAAGGCACTGAAGGGAGGGGGGGGTGCCGCTACTGCTCGAATAGCCAGGTCTTGAGGTGTTTCCTGAAGGTGAGATGGTCCTGGGTCAGTCGTAGGTGTGCGGGGAGGGAGTTCCATGTCTTGGCTGCCAGGTAGGAGAACAATCTTCCTCCGGTGGTGGTTCTGTGAATCCGAGGGACGGTGGCGAGGGCGAGGCTGGTGGAGCGGAGCTGGCGGGTGGGAGTGTAGAACGGCAGGCGGTTGTTGAGGTATTCGGGGCCCGAGTTGTGGAGCGCTTTGTGTGTGTGGGTGAGCAGCCTGAACATGATCCTCTTGCTGACGGGGGGACAGTGCAGGTTTCTCAGGTGGGCAGATATGTGGCTGTGGCGAGAGATGTCGAGGATGAGTCATGCGGATGCGTTCTGTATGAGTTGAAGGCGTTTCTGAAGTTTGGCGGTGGTTCCTGCGTACAGGGCGTTTCCTTAGTCCAGCCGGCTGGTGACGAGGGCCTGGGTGACCGTCTTTCTGGTTTCGGTGGGGATCCACCGGAAGATCTTTTGGAGCATGCGCAGGGTGTTGAAACATGAGGACAAGACTGCGCTGACTTGCTTGGTCATCGTGAGGGAGGAGTCCAGGATGAATCCCAGGTTGCGTGCGAGGTCCGCGGGTATCGGTGCGGTGCCCAGCGTCGTGGGCCACCTGGAGTCGTCCCAGGCGGATGGGGTTTGTCCGAGGATGAGGACTTCCGTCTTGTCCGAGTTGAGCTTCAGACGGCTGAGCTTCATCCATTCTGCTGCATCTTTCATTCCGTCCTGGAAGTTGGCTTTGGCGTAGAGGGGGTCTTTGGTGAGGGAGAGTATCAGTTGGGTGTCATCGGCGTAAGAGATGATGTTGATGTTGTGCTTGCGTGCAATGGCGGCGAGGGGGCTCATGTAGATGTTGAAGAGGGTAGGGCTGAGTGAGGAGCCCTTGGGTACGCCGCAGATGATCTTGGAGGCCTGGGAGCGGAAGGGTGGGAGACAGACTCTCTGGGTTCTGTCGGAGAGGAACGATGTGATCCAGTCTAGGGCCATTCCTTGGATCCCAGTGTTGTAAAGGCGGGTTATTAGGGTGCGGTGGCAGACGGTGTCAAAGGCTGCCGAGAGGTCGAGGAGGATGAGGGCGGCTGTCTCTCCGTTGTCCATCAGGGTCCTGATGTCATCGGTGGCTGCGATGAGGGCGGTCTCGGTGCTGTGGTTGGCTCGGAATCCGCACTGGGATGGGTCGAGCGAGTTGTTTTCTTCGAGGAATGCTGTCAGCTGTTTGTTGACGGTCTTCTCGATGACTTTAGCCGGGAAGGGGAGGACAGAGATGGGGCAAAAGTTCTTGAGGTCTTTGGGGTCCGCTGTTGATTTCTTCGTTAGGGCATTGATTTCTGCGTGTTTCAAGCTTTCAGGGAATGTCGCTGACGTGAGGTAGTTGTTAATGACGTTCCGGAGGTGGGGTGCGATGATGGTGTCGGCTTTGTTGAAGATATGATGAGGGCATAGGTCAGAGGGGGAGCCGGAGTGGATGCTGTTTATGACGCGGGTGGTGTCTTCGGTGCTGATGGGGGTCCATACATTGAGGCTGGAGGTGGGGATCATTGGTTTGGTATTTGGGGGCGGGGTCTGGGGTCCGAAGCTGTCGTGTATGTCTGTGATCTTGGGGTGGAAGAATGTGGTGAGGGAGTTGCAGAGGTCTTGTGACAGTGAGATGTCGTTGTTGCTGGCGCTGGGATTGTAGAGCTCTTCGACGATGCTGAAGAGTTCCTTGCTGTTGTGGGCATTGTTGTCCAGCCGCTCTTTGAATGATGTCCTTTTGGTGGTGCGGATCAACTGGTGGTATTCGCGGGTGGCGCACTTGAGGGCTGTCATGTTTTCTTGTGTCCACTTGTGGCGCCAGGCTTTTTCGAGGGTTCTGCAAAATGTCTTTGCGATTTTGAGGGCGTCTGTGAACCATTCGTTTTTTCTGTTGCTAGTCTTGCCTTTGGGGGGTTTCTTCAGAGGGGCGAGGTCGTCGGCGCAGTTGGTGATCCACTGTGCGAGGTTGTGCACTGCGTCGTTGGTGTCGGGGGTGTCGGTAGGTGGGTTCTGGCTCAGCGATGCGGTCAGTTGGTCTGTGGTGACTTTGCTCTAGCATCTCGGGGGATCTGTGGTGTCTGGTGGTGGGAGGTGGTCGTTTTGAAGGGGAAGTGGATGCAGCTGTGGTCAGTCCAGTGTAGTCCGGAGGAGTGGCTGAAGGAGACGTGGTTGCCTTCTACATGATGCACATCATGGCTTTACTTATTAGAGCATATATAATGTTTTTCGCTTTCAGGCTGGCACTAAAGGCTAGAAATTCCATTCTGATCACATTTATTTCCATAGAGATGTCTGCAGCAAATGTTATGTTGGTTCCCTTAAAACTATATGGGCCATGAGTTTCAGCTGTTTGCAAGATAAAACACAATGTGTGTTTCTGCTGAGACAGGCTATGATGGGTTTGGAAGTTCACATATATGTATTTCACCTTAACCAGATACAGTGCACATTCTGAAACTCCAGTCGTGGCATACAGTCTTCTTCAGGAGCATTGAAATAATATGGTCCATCTTTCATCATTAGAAAGGCTGTAAACCCATATATTATGTTTACAGCTTCTGTCTTCAAGATGAGTAAGCCATTCTTGCATGTTCTACACTTTATTATTCAGTACCTGAGAATGTTGAATTTTCTCCTCCCTTGCATCTATCCTCTTGTCAGTATTGACAAGTCTTGTTATGATAGTGATCAGTTTCTCTTTTAGAGATTTCAATTCAGAGTTTGTTTTCATCGTTTCTGCCTCCACTGCTGTCATTAATACCTTTATTTATTTAGGGTCTGTTATAATGACTTACAACCTGGCTCCTGATTGTGTTGTTTCTTCCCCCTTCAAAGGTTTCCTGCTGCAAAGGGCCTAAAAAATAAGTTGTCTTCAGGACTCCAGTGCAGCCATAGGAAGGTACTAAAGGAGCAGTCAATAAAATTCTGTACAAGTTCCAATTTTAAAGAATCTAAACAAAAAAAAGTACAGTTACAGATTTATATTTGTAATTCAGCCCATGGAGCTTATGCATTGAGGTTTGTGAGATCAGATGGATTGTGTAAGACTTGGCCAGCAGATGGTGCATGAACCATGGGCCTCATATACATACACTCATAGATGTGCTTCTCCTAAAGCAAAACGGTGAAATAGCAGTCATTAAGACTCTGATATCATCTCCTTCACATTGGGCCAGGCAGACTCTCCTGAACACAGCCTACAGCCGATGATCACAACATGGTTCTCCTACAGTCCCATAGGCATGGGCAGTTGCTTACCAAGCTGTGAGCAATCAGCAGTTCCAGTACTCCCTGAGCACAGTTTTCCCAATGTGTGAGGGGTCTCCAGACAGTACTGTGTATTGGGTCTCTCACCTCAGTAAGGAAGGAGTGGCAGCCCTATTCTGCTTTCTTCCGCTCACCATAGTTCAGGTCGAATAACTGGGCCTATGTCTCCTCTGCTTTGGTACACTCATATAAAAATTATTGCTCTCTTATTAAAACCTCTTGTTGGCATGCTGATTGAATGTGGCAGTCACAGAGCATAAATTAATCTACTGGGAGATGTTCCATTTCCTCCCAGCATCCTGAAATGAGCTAAGATCATTCTTGGGCTCTTTCAAAGAGATGCCATGGCTCCCCTCTGACACACCATGATATATTTTTGCTAACCCAAATTGCTAGAAATATGTTTTGGACAAATACCAATTTGGCAATCTCATGGAGAGACACTGAGATGGTGTTAATATTCTTGCAAAACTGCCTGTTGCGTATTCTAGGTTGGGTTAGGTAAGCCTCACTCATCCTTCTCCATTGGTTAACACTATGGGATCGATTCCGATGTCGTTCGGAAAGCATTCCTACCAAATCGGTTCCGGAATGCTTTCCAGATAACTAGAATCGGGGGAGTCCAGCCGAGCAATTTGGATGCATCCGGATGCCATTCAGCCGGACTCCCATTGACTTCAATAGGAGCCTGTGTTCTAAAGGAGTACATAGTCTCCCATTAAAGAAAGGGGTGGTTGGTGAAAACCTTGCACTCTGTGGTGGGCACCCCATTCGGACCTATGCAGATAACAACCAAGTGGTGATCCTGATGACATGTGACTTTTTTCAGATCTACCGCCTCTACCATCGATATTGAAATAACAGAGATCTCCACAAGTGCAAGTTGGCTAAACATAAAGGATCCCAACACTGTGTGCGTATTAGAGTATGAGCTGGCTCTCTGTAGGGCTTGTTTCAGTATTTTAACGCTGACTGCTGACAAAGTTAGAAACCTTGAAATACATTTTGAATTGCTATTGTCATCTAAATATTCAGTCATTTAAATGGTAAGATCCTGCTAGCATTACTTGGAGTTGCTGCATAAATGAGTGTATTTCTATCCCAACAACACTTAGCTATGATTTCAGATGCAATCGTAAGTAGGGAGCCAAACTATACAACACACAGAAGAGCAGACCAGGTCTGAAGATGGTGTGTGACTATACCGGACTGCGACACAGTTGGATGAATGCGTGAAAAGTGCTGTTGAAAACAAGATGCAGTTCAAAACACAATGTTGTTAAGAACACAAGTTAGAATGATTCCCATCAGACCACCCTTGTGGTGGAAGTTACGTCATGTGGGAATTACTGAACATACAAAAACGCATCCGACCTTATAGTGCCGCTGCGGGAATGTACGTCAGTGATCTAGCTTAGGTGTTCATCCTAGGTTGATGTAAATAATGTGCAGTGCTCAAATAAAAAGTGAAAGTTAAAATTGACTACATGGATTCTTAAAACATTGAGGCAGAAATCTATGTGTCAAAATTAAAAACACGCTGAGTAGTGAGACTACCCTGTAGCGCTATGCAGAACGGTCGACATGTTTCAGCCATAGGGGCAATTGCCCCGGCTTTCTTCAGGACCTTTAAACTTAGAATAGCTACTGCAAATACACGTAATCTATTAGGTGAAAAGTTAAATAAATAATGTGTGAAAACATGATCAAAAGATGTACTCAAAAAAGTTACATATCTACCAGGGACCTTGAACGCTTAGTTATGTCCACTGAAGGGAGAGAAGCAAATCTTCTTCCTAGTGTAAAGATAAAGAGTCTTGTTACTTGCAACAACACCTAAATACACACATACAGCCGCATGAATACACAAGAACTCGTACAAACAACACACCTGCATGAATAATTTGCATTCTGCATATTAAAAAGCATATTAGCTAAATCACATGGAGGCATTTCCTCTTAGTGATACTCACCCAGCTTTGTGTGGGTGAAGGCCTCACCTCACCCGGCGACCGCTCTGGAGTATGAGGCCCCGCTCTATAGTGTAGAAAAAAGGAACACATTCAGCACACAACTGTAAGGTGCCCAACCTAATTGCTCTACACATAAACCCAACAAACGTGTGTCAGAACCCCACTTGTCAAACCACAAAGCCAATCTACCCAGGGAGTCTCATAGGCTATTTTTGGAATCCTTCTTACTGTGACATTCCCAATGTCACAGGACACAATATAGACACATGAAGGTGCCTCTAGACATATGCTCATTATGTTGTTACTGGGAAAAACTTTTTAGAACCCCAACATAAAAAAGAGGAAGGGCGCCCAAAAGAAGCTCACTGGGCCACCCAGAAACAGTTGTTGCTTGAATACCTAGGAACCCATCACGCCTGAGTCTCAATATAGAGATTAAGTGCTATTGGCTGAAAATGTCATCAAAGCTATTACTCATAGGAGTGGACTTAACTGTTCCCTTCAACAGGGACTAAATAATATAAAGAGTCCCACTCCAGAGATAAAAATGCTCTAGGCTGAGAAAGCCATCCAAGTTCTTAATGATCCTCTCTCCTCCTGTAGAGAGGACGTGTAGAAAAACCTCAGGTAGCTCACCTGTCCGTCGGTGCCCCGATGTAGAACCCAGCGGAAGTGGAGGTGAATGTTAAACTTACTTGGGTCTCTATATAGTCGCCGCTGATTGGGTAATGAAACATTCAGGGTGTGTAGATGGAGAAATCACGGAAGTAAGCGCGAGGGCAAGCACTATTCCCTCGCGCATGCGCAATTGACAAGAAACACGATGTAATGGCGCTTCGCCTCATAACACATCGCTTTTGGAAGTGGAAACCCTCTGAAAGATGGGACCCCTCCATAGGAACCTGTCAGGAGTGGCTCGAGCGGGCTAAAAAAACCCATCTATGTTGGTCCAGAGAAGGCATTGAACCATGCTGTGTTCTCAATAAAACAAATATATGCCCTCAACACCCAGCCATGATCGAGAGGGAGACACTAATCCCTGGAGCATGCGCGTGGTGACTGGTATTCAAACCAAGGTGGAATCGATACTGTATTCTGAGGTAATTCTCACTCTAAGAAAGATCAGATCGTCATTAATGTTTAATGGCACATCCTTTGTGGAATGAAACTACATCGAGTTGTACCCCAGGGAGGATGGCGGTAGCCATGACCCTGGTTCAGAGCTGTTAGTTGAACCTGCAGTGAGTCTCAATGCAATAGAACCTCACTTTACCCCTTGTGGGGACAAATGTGATTATACTGTTCCACTGTAGTAAACCATCAGAACACCACATATTAGTAAAATGTTAGCAAAGTGTTGTTGTCACTATGTGTCAGAAGAGAGATGGGTTTGGACGGGAAAAACAGGTAGGGAACATACAAAATTAAGTTGGGTGAGCTAGTGGTGCAAAACGAGATGCGTTTGCATCCTTACTACATGACCCGCAGCTAGAAAGCTGCTCTTAATACTCAAACAACAAAAATGTGGGGGAGGGTCAAAGGGGAATGTTTTAAGACCTGTCTGCTCAATCCCCTCATCACAAGATACAACACACAGAAGAGCCAAACTATGCCAGAGCTCTTTACCCAGTCTCTCTATAGGTCTCCTGTAGAGACCATTAATAACCAAGAACCAAGCACCTCCAATGGTCACCCTGGCCCCAACCAGATACCATAGGTTCTCGGTCTTAAGTCAGCTACATTGGCTGAGGGCGCATAATAGGATGTCTTTTGAAAGAGAGTCAGTAAAGCATGATGTGAGGTATGGATCTTACATGCTTTTCTTAAAGAAAAACGTAACGGTTAAAGGCAGCCAAGAGCCCTGGGGTCACAAAATAAAGCTGCATTAGGACAACTGCCCTAGGGCGCAAAAGACTTTTTCAGGACTCACAAATACAAAAAAATACTGCCTAAAGAAGGTGGAAAATTTGAGAGTGATATATCCTTCTATAAGCAAGTAAACGCCTTTCTGTTTGGGGTTCTTCTGTTTTTGTTCGGACCTCTATTCAGCAGTTAAATCCTCAGTTTTCTAGTGCTTTGCAAGCGCCCTCGATTTTACTGGATAGCTCAGTGAGCAAAGTGTCTAATGCCCTCATATCCTTTCAACCTTTAGTCCAAGTTTGAAATGTCAGTAGGCTGATACAGCACTTAATCCTAATGAGGATAATTGTTGGTGTTGCCCTACTTTTGAGTAGGGTAACATCACCACTTATCCAACACAAAAAGATAGTTTAGTTTGTGATCTTAGATGGAAAACAAATATTATAAGACAATTCCGGAAATCAGCGTTACAAAATCAAGCTACAACTACATTGCATTCAAACGGAATTTAAGGGCCTTTGAGTTCTATCCATAGGCACCAGTCACGTGACTCAGGAGCTGCTATGGACAATAATGGTGGATCCTTTAACTAATTGAAAACAACTTGTAGAGCTCAAATGGTTTCTTGTTTTAGCCAACATCAACTCTTCTGCGCAGCTGACGAGCAGCGATGCATTGAGAATCTCTTCTGGCATCTCCCTAACAGGTTCCGAGACTGTGATATAACGATGAATAATGCACAAAGTACATTTTACTAATTTACCGAGGCAGCCAGGCTCCGCCACCGTCCCTCTGGAAAGTTTAAGAAGATAAAAGCCAATCTAAATACGAGATCAAAGTGAAAACTTCTCATTTTTCATCTGAAGGAAGCAGCGGAGTGCTTATTATAAACCTCGCTTCATTGATTCGTTTTAACAGAGACCTTTGGCGGTACTGCACAGTGAACGTGCCTATAAAGCGCAGACTGCAGAGGTGGCCACATCTAGGCACTGTGTTGATACAGCGCAGGAAAGAAGACTTTTTCGAAAAAAGTATATTATCAGGTCATTTAAATGCACTTGTGTAACTTGTAATACTCACCAGCATTTACTGCACGCACACAAGGTCTTTTTGATGGGCTGCGCTATTTTATTTGTTTTGTAAAGTGCTACATGTAATATGGCTGAGATACCCGCCACCCCCTCTCAACACAATCCCCAAGGATGGGAAACCGGAAACGGTTCTGAACTTTTGGAAGGCGGGAGGGAGTGACCCTCCCGGCCGTATTTTTTTAAAATATGAAACAAAATCAAAACATTAAATTAACAGTTTCATATTATGTACAATTTCATTTCCACATTGCGATGTTTGGCTAACCTTAACAGATCTCTAATACAAAGGTTCTCCTAGCCGAACTAACATCCTACAAAACATTTGACTTGAAATTGTACATCCTAACGTTAAGGGCCAACGGCAAGGTCGTAACCGGTGTCAGATCCCTAAACCAGAAATACCCCCCCTCACTTGTGAGGAGATCGACCGCACAGAGGCGTACCTCAAGTGCATCTAACAATTTCCCTTGGACTTGACGGGGGCCCCAATGAACTCGACGCCATTTAACGGTCGTCCGAGGACTCGTGTGAGGTGTCTAAAAGGTAGCGTAAACCCCCTCCCGAACCCCACACAACTTACCGCATCTGCCGTCGCAGATGTCCTGGCCCCGGGAAATTCCCCAGGAGGGCCCGTAGCCCCTCCTATCCAGGAAGGGGCCTTGACCACCTTTCCTTTCCTTCCGGCGGCCTATCCTTAGAAGGGACCGCCTCCCCGTTGAGGGGCCAATGGCCA
Source organism: Lissotriton vulgaris (assembly GCF_964263255.1). Lineage (NCBI taxonomy): Eukaryota > Metazoa > Chordata > Amphibia > Caudata > Salamandridae > Lissotriton > Lissotriton vulgaris. The sequence continues at coordinate 294,788,647 of NC_141697.1, read as the reverse complement.
CCTCCCCCGAGCGCTCCCATCCGTAATGGGTGACGCACCCCCATAGGGATCTTCCAATTACTGCTCACCGATCATGACCTTACCGCCCGACCAAAATAAATACGACATTTACCTAGATTACTAAATTGTAAAACAATCATAACTATTACAAGCATGATTACTGATCAACACTAATGCAGAATTACTTTATTTGAAAAACATACTGAAAAATGACCATTCTTTATTGCATACTCAAAATATCACGACAATCATCACAACCTGTAAGAAATAGAGTTACCACATCAAAACTTTATTCAAAACAACTCGCTGTCCTCAGGGGCTGGTGGGTGGGTCAAAATTGGCTCTTCGTTCCGTCTCGAGCTCACGTGCAGCGGGGAGGTGCAGCTTCAGAGCACAGGAACAAGAGGATGCTTTCTTGGCTTGTTGCTCCTTTTATCCGTCTTCAGGGCGGGCGTAAACCCGCCCACGCCTGCCTCCGAGGGCGTGGCCAGCTGCGTCAGTGTCTAGGACAACCCACTCTAGGGCGGGAAAAAGGCGCGCCCCGGCTACGCCGCTTCGGGCATACCAGCCGAGACTCGCCTCCCGCCCAAGATGGCTTCCCGGGGGGATCATGGTACTCCACCATACGTTCGGGGGGACCGAATGGTCGCCCCTTTCCATTATTAGGTTACTCAAACCCAATTAGAGTGGATTAGAAAAAGGACATAGAAGAAAGGATGCAGTGAGGCAATGGAGTTTGAGTGGTGCCAACTTTGTCATATTGTCTTCTGTGGTCAGTGGTCCCGTGCCTGGGCAGTGTTTAGTGGAAACTTAATCTAATTAGTTCAGTTTTCAAAGTTTACTGAACCCTTGTGATTTGTTTCAGGCCTCAGATTGTGGCTGAAGGCATTCCACATTTTTGATCCTTGAACTTTCAAAGAGTTGAATCCAGATGTTCTCCTCTTGCTTCTTTTAATATTTGATCAGGTGAGAAGACGCTTAAATGAGATTTGTGGAGGTGTGTAATTGGATGCAGCTACTACAGGTATCCTAGGGACAGATCTACGCATCATGTCTGTGAAAAGGATTTTTCAAATGTACTAACACCAAATTGTGCTTCAGAAACATGTTAAGGAATAGCGTTACCGTAACGCAATGTGGGGTTGCAAGCACATAAGAATTTAGGGCCCGATTCACAGAACTAACTTAAGACAAAATCCTCAACTTACTACTTTTGGTATTCACAGAAGTTAGGATTTTGTCTTAAGTTTGTCTTAAAACAGACTTAAGACAGAGTTAAGACGAAATCCTAACATAAGTCTGTCTTAAGTATGTCTTAAGACAAACTTAAGACAAAACCCTAACTTCTGTGAATACCAAAAGTAGTAAGTTTAGGATTTTGTCTTAAGTTAATTCTGGGAATCGAGCAATTTGTATTTGGAAAGGGCGGCCCTTCCACATACCTAATGGTATGGATTACTATTTTGCAACCGAATTTCGGTCTGAAAACAGTAATACCATACCACCAATTTAAAAGTCGGAGACAGAGTCCCCTTAGAATACTTCCCGTTTGAAAACGTTAAAACATTTTTTTAACAGCAGGCACTTGTCCAAGGGATGTCTGCCTACTCTTAAAAAGTTAAACAAATGTTTCATTTTCTTTTTTGAAACGCATCACATTTTCGTTTTAGGTAAACAGACTGCGGTTGAAAAAAATAAATGGCAGAATGTTGAAGATAGGTTTGAAAGTAAAGTAAACCGAATGGTGGGCAAGTAATAAATGGTATGAGAAGAATGAACGTGTAAAAGATAAAAGGTAAAGTCAGGACCATATATTGGAGAAATAGCAAAGGGAGTTTAAGGAGCACAGATAACACCAACATTAATACCTGGAACAAAAACAGCGCACGAAAGAAACAGCAGCGGTAATGACAATGACATTACGTGATTGGTCATGGTATGGATTATTTGTGCAAATTTTGAGGAGAGCAATGCTCAGGACAACAGTACACCTCCGCATCTAATAAGACCAGGGCTTTACATGAGCATGTCCTGATGTCCTGCTGCTTTCCAGATCTGAAAGTAAATAAAACAGACATAGAAATGGGCCTCTTTTGCCCCATATATTTTAGTCCTTAAATTTACAGGCAAAAACACGAATAGATTTCTCAACAATTTACGACTACTTTCAGGTAATCTATGAAAGTAATGCCCCTCTTGTAACATTTATGTCCTTCTGGCATTTCCCTTAAAGTATTTGCTCTTTTAAGATACTGCATTTCTTTTGTTTCTTTCTGCAACAAATGACTGTTGCATAATGCATACCATAAACTTTTATTTTATTTTTTTAAATTTTTAAAAAAATATTTGTATTTACCAACATGAGTTTACGTTACACAGAAAGAAAAAACATTAAATACTTATTTTCCTTTGATAGGCAATTAAAGTAAAGAGAAGAAAGAAAATAAAAACAGAGTTTAGCTATTAACAGACATGACAAAGCATTACACATTTTGTACAGAATCATATCGCTATGTCTCTTAATCTTGGAACAATGACCCCCAGATTTTATGAAATTTTCCAACTGAGCGAGTACTTCTACCTTTGGTTAGAGCATATTCCATATCACATGTTTCTTTAACTAGTCCCCACCAATCGAAGACTGAAGGGGAGTCGTGTGAAATCCAAACACGGGCTATAGTGAGTCTAGCACAAACTATTGAAATAGTGATTAAATCCGATTGATTGGATCTAGTATTCTGACCACTCATCATTACATCAATAGCTGATAGCTTTATTGCACTCCCTAGTTTCTGGGACATTATTTGAAACACCTTTTGCCAGAATTCTGATAGCTTTGGGCATGATTAAAACATATGTTTTAAATCTGCAGCTACTAAGGCGCACTTAGGGCATTTTGTTTGATCATTACCATAATTGTTAGATGCCCATTTGAATATTCTTTCAGGAGTATAATATAATAGGCATATAGTTTTATACTGTTGGATCTGCAGATTAGATGAATGTACAGACCTGTTAATACTATCTAGAGCCTGTGAAATAGTGTCCATTGAGACAGAGATCCCCATACTTTGGCTCCACCGGTCTGAGAGTCTAGAACAGTCATTTACTTTATAAGTGTTTAAGTTCCTATATCCTTTACTAATCAGAGATGCACTGAAAAATCCCATAGAAACAATCCCATATATCAGAGTCCGACACACTATACAATTTTAGAGAACGTATAAAATAATCTTGAAGTTGAAGATACTGAAATTGCGTATTTCCTGGTATATTATAGAACACCCTTAAATTTTTAAATGTAATGAATCCATTATGACTGTACAGATCTCCTAAGTTTTTAACCCCTCTATTAGCCCATCGTCTTGCAGCCCCCCTGAAATATCTCTGGAAACCCAGGTTTATTCCATAGAGGGAGTTTAGTATGATAGAAAGATGTTTTACAATTAAACATAATTTCCCGCCAGATAGTCACAAATCACGAGCAGTCTTAAATTTGACTCGCTTGTAGTAGTTTGGGTCATTTGTTCTAAATAAAAACATATTATACTCTTCTCTAACATAAATTTATGAAAGAAGTTAGTGTTGTCCATAGGATTCATTAGGCTATGAAGCCTATACAAAAAAGCTGACCAAAAGTAGAATTTGAAATTAGGAAAATCAAAACCTCCTTGAATAAATGGAAGTTTTATAAGATCAGAGGCTCGACTTACTTTCTTATACCCCCATATAAAGCTACTACAAACTCCATCCAATCGTTTAAAGAAAAGGTTATTCACTCGTAGAGGGAGAGACCTAAATAAATATAACAACTTTGGGAGGATTTTCATTTTTATTATATTTATCCGCCCAATAATACCCATTGGTAATTTATGCCAATTTTTGAGTGATTTGGCAGTCTCTTTCAATAAGGTCTCATAATTTAACGATACGATATTCTGTGTTGTAGCTGATATTCTGACTCCCAGATAAGTAGCAACATTACAAGTTCCCTGTAACAAAGTTGTTGGTTTATAATTTATTACAATCTGGGTTTTATTCGTGTTTAATTTATAGACAGAAATTGTGCCAAATTTTTCAGCCACGTCTTCTATACCTTTCAGAGCTTCAGCCGCATCAACAGAATATACAGCAATATCGTCTGCATATGCTGTGACCTTTAGACTATACGTTCCATTTATAAACAGACTTATCCTTGATTGATTTTGTAGAGCAAGAATAAATGGCTCTATTGATAGAGCAAACAATAGAGGTGATAGAGGACACCCTTTACGGGTGCCTCGTAGAATTGGAAAAAAGGAAGAAAACAAACCAGCATATAGAATTTTTGCAGTGGGACGGTTATATAGTGCTTTAATCCATTTCATAAACCTTCCCTTAATGCCAAAAGAAGATAGTGTAGCCCATAGAAAATCCCACCCCACTCGGTCGACAGCTTTCTCAGCATCAAATAGAATCATACCGAGTGGGGTAGATTTTATCCTTGCAACATCAAATGCTGTTATGGCCATATTTACGTGTGCGGTAGTGTCTCTACCCTGAATGAAGCCGTGTTGTTGGGGAGACACTAGATCAGGCATGATTGAAGCAAGCCTGCTCCCCAATATTTTAGCAAAAATTTTAGCACCGGTATTTATAAGCGATATTGGCATATATGAACCACATTCTATGGCTGGTTTATTTTTTTCCTAAAGAAAACGATCTGTGTAGTATTCCATGATGTTGGGGCACTTCCTCCTACCTCTATAGAGCTAATTACTCAATTGAAGAATGGTATAAGTTTGTCCTTACAAATTCTATATTATTCTAGAGGTATTGAGTCTTCTCCTGAAGCTTTACCTGTCGGCAGGGTGTCAATTGCTTCCTTAATCTCTATCGGTGTTAATTCTGCCATTAATGAGTCAGATGCTTCATCTCCCATACTTTTAACTAAATTAGATTGTAGATAACTAGTTATACCAGCCGGGTCTGTTCGATTCTCTGGAATATAAAGTTTTGAATAATAATTAACGAATTGCTCAAGTATCTGTTTTGAGTTTTCATAGACCACATTATCAGGCCCTTTGATTGCCTTTATGAGAGTCTTAGCTTTGTCGTCTGCGACCCTAAATGCAAAGATCTTCCCTATTTTTTCTCCGCCCTCGTATTGAGATAATTTGTATTTTTTTAATTTAGCTATGCTTTTATCCCTGATCCTTTGTTTCAGTGCTGATTTCAAATCAATTTACTTATACCCATGTTCTGCTGCACTTGATGAGTCTGTAAGTAGTGCCTCGGCTTGTTGATTCTCTTTCCTAAGAATATCTAAGATTGTCTTTTCTCTTTCCTTTTTAAGTTCCCCATTCTGTTTCAAAATGTGTTGCTGTGAAAATCCCCTAAGGCCAGCTTTGAGTGTATCCCACACTATTATCGGTGATGCAGTATCCGTATTTATCTCGAGAAACTCTTTGATGTAATTTTTTAGCTGAATTACATATTCCTTATCTAAGAATAAATAGCGAGGGAACGAAAAAGACCTTAATGTTCTGTTTTTATTTGGTATTTTAAATGTCATGAGTAGAGGATTATGCATACCATAAACTGAGTCGCCTATAGGTGTTTTGGTGAACTCACTAAGTGGGTGTCTGTGACAGGGTGAAAGCCTCGGAGCTGATGAATAAGCTTGGAAACCTAAAACTTAGGGGTGTCTCATAGACGCCTTTATGTTCTGTATTTCAGCTGAGTGCCCAGAAACAATCTTGGTCAGGCAATTGGTAAGTTGCGGTGTACAGGAGGATATTTACATTTTATTTATCAGCGTTTGTTATGAGTAGGGCCACTGAAATTATGAGGCATCGGAAGAGCAAGCACAGATCAATAAACTATGCTGAATGAAATTCTAATTATGTGGCACAGTTTGTGGGAGTATTACTTAATTATTTTGTCATTTCTACGCAATTTAAAAAAAAGTTAGACCTCGTTTAGTATCTGTTTTAACACCTAAATAAAGCAATGAGCAACTGAAAGCTAACAAGTTTCCTTAGCTGAGGTTCTTCCATTGAGCGTAAAATATACTGCAGCGTTTTCACAAATGTTTTATCTGCTTGAGGTAATAGTGCAGCAGGTGCTGGATTATGTGGCAAGTGCGGCAAATCCCAAATTATCTGAGAACACACCGGGCCCATAACGCCAATGATCCTGATAACAAGTTTGAAGAAGTTGAACAGCTCATACAACTTTGGGTAGATCGGAGACCTTGAAAAACAGGTTGCACAAGAAGTTAGTCACAACCTGTAAGGTTGCAGACAGACACTCTTCAATATATTTAGTGCATCTGTAATACTTGTTATTTGAACTGAGACATTAACAGCCCATGAAGCTGTGATGCAATGAATTGCCAAAGATCAGCGGCGGTTTGGTGGAATGTGTGCCATATAAAAGCTAATCGTTCCATGTCAGAAAATAAACCAGGCAAATAATCAGATCCAAAGCGACCATTAGCACCCTGGGTTCATATGGCACATCGATCACCAATACTGCTGATGGAAATAAAGAATATATATGTACCTTCTGACCCCAAGAATTCGTACAAGACAACGGACCTCGCACAGCTTAAACATCCATTCACCAACTCACCATGCTCCTGGCACTAACCATAGCTATGTACTACGGCCTGCTGGTGCCCTCGGGTATCATCATAAAAAACACACACATCTAAAGATAAATGTTAGTAGTCAGCTGGGTTGTTTCATAATCATAACCACAAACCCAGCACTTCCTTCTCAAGATCCCGCCTGAGAAGCGATAAGAGCTGTCACAACCCAATGGCTTTCCATGTGTTCCTGACCATGCTGCACTCTTCCAAACCTTTTCATGCAGGCAATTGCTATTCCCTCTGCCACATTTAAACACACAATAAGATGTGCCTAAGGCAGTTTACCTCTGTGCGTTAGCTAAATCTAATATGGCTTTCTCCTTGAAACCCAATGTAGGCTTGCAAGAGACCTATTTACTCAATGATGTGATTAAAACACAACAGCCACTGAAAATGGAGGAGGTTGCTATAAAGTGTCATATGATGTGTGCCTTAGGAACATCTGAAAAAAGCAGACTGTCAATGTAGAGTGTACGTATCATCCAGTTAGTGGCCATCTTGGAATGGAAGGGCTTGTAAACATGAAAACACCCCTCTTTTAGAGGACCTGTATATATAAGAGGTAGTGAGCCAATATCAGAGGTGTGTCTAATAGGCGAGGAGCTGCGCTGTGTAGAACAAAAGAAAGGTAGGCATCTCTGTCTGAGGCCTTATGATGAGAAGGAGGGGGGCGGGAGGGTAGTGTAACAATACCATCCTCGGTCACTACATTGGCAGAAAAGACCACTAGCAAGCAAGGATTTTTAAAGGACACTGACACAAAGAAATGAAAAGCAGTGGGTGCAGTTTAAGCCCACACAGAATTACGTACTAAAATATATACAAGAGGTCAAAAGCTCAATCTAAAAAGATTGCTTTAATAAAAAGCAATCAGAATAATGATAGTCTGTTGACCCAAGCAGGCAAGCATCCATGTGATGACACCTATACCCAATGGGTCACATATTATCAGTGCTTAATTTGAGCCAGTGCTTTCTGGTGCTGAGCACCGGCACCTTATTGTAAGCTCCGGGGCTATGACAGTCTACCACATGGCGGCGCTTTCTTGCTATTTTTGGTATGAACACAACAACAGCAGTTTATTTGTTCAATTTACATTAACATGTACTAATACCTACCTCCCAAGCCATTCTTCTGGCTTTGGGGGCCTAGAATAATCTGACTTGTCACACTTGTAGGATTGTGTAGGTTAGTAGTTGTGTATGTACTGACAATGGCAACGCTGTCAAGGGTTATGTGAGGTGCAAGCTGCAGTGGCCTCCCAACGAGAGCCCTGGCACATAACCTTTTACAAATTTAGCACTGCATATTATGACCTACCTCATTACTATTCATGAGGTAGGTAAAATTTGCAACCTACTAGGAATCGGTATTTAGAAATAAAGGGACATATGTACAAACCTTTTTGCCAGTTGCAAATTGGCCGATTTGCGAGATCGGCCCATTTGCAATTGCATAAAGGCTTTTTGGGATGTAGAATGTCATATTTGCGATTCGGTATTAGGGAAGGGGCATGTTTATGGCAACCCTTCCTAATACTGAATCGCAGTGGTAAGTGTGAATGTTTTATGACCAAAATGCGGTCCAAAAACATTTGAAATATACTGACAATTTCAAATTGGTGGTAACCCATTTGCAAAAGGGAAGGGGTTCCTTAGGGACCCCTTCCCCTTTCTGAATGTTAGTAAAAGCACTTTTAACGAGCAGGCTAGTGGAACACTGCCTACTCTTAAAAATGAAAGAAATATATATTTTTTTTTAAAGCATCCTTTTTTTCTTTAAGGAAAATGGACTGCATTAAAAAAAAGACTGCTTTATTTAAAAGCAATCCTAGACTTGGTGGACCCCGGCAGTCCACTATGACTGTGATTTTTACGAATCACAATGGGAAGCAAACTGAGACCTACATCATTAATATGCATGAGGGAGGCCTATTTGCAACCCACTGGGAATCACAAACGACACTCAAAAGAGTTACATGCATTTGAAATAGCGATTTCCTGATTTCAATTCACATTACATCGCAATTAGGAACTTACTATAGCACAGTTTTGTACATGTAGTCCAAAAGGTTTTGTACAATAGAAATACCATTTCCCAAATTGCAATTATGAAATCAGTATTCCTAATGTAAGTACATCTGGCATTAGTCCTTTGCTCTAGTATGTTTCTTAGAAGGTGCATGTGACTTTGAATATACTCATGGCATCAAATCAGAGTCAGTAGAGAAATTTCAAAGTGAGTTTAATCTAGCTCAAACATGCGTAGGTTAAGTGCAATCTAGAATTGTAGTGCACATATTCAGAGTGGATGTGTAGAGATGTTAAAGCTTGTGAGCTTGATCATGGTGCCCATTCAATGAAAGTGGAGGCTATACTTGTAAGCCAGGAAAACAGTGTTTTTTTCTTAGTATTCGCCCACTCAATTTACATCTAGAAGACAAATATTCATTAAAAAATGTCATTTAATAAACCCTCATCTATGCTCTAGGATGGCACAAATATTAAAACTGGCAAAAGTTAGCTGGTTAAACGTGCCAATTATTTATATGCATTAAACAAGGATAAGTCTCTGAATACTGACTGCTAGACAAACCCTTGATTTGTTTAAACTATGGAAACAAGTAGAGAGTGTAGATTTGCAAAACTATTCTTACACAAATTTTCCACAATTCTGATAAATACTACAATAACTAGCCATAGCTTGTGGAATTTCACATTAGAATCATGACGTCTGGCCCCTTAGAAGGCTAAGAGAGAAAATATTGTGAAAGTTACCCAGTTTCAAAGTCACAAGGAAAATGAGATTAAATAAAATGCAAGATGCTTTTCTAATGCTAATTAACTCTTGTAAGAAGTAATAAACACTGTTGAGGAAATATAGCCAGATAGTGTCACTGAGTATGCAATTGCATAGAAGTAGGAAAAATAGAAATCCGGCAAACAATAGGTTGGCCTATGATTAGTGCAAAGCTATCATTGCATTAAAAACGTCTGTACAAATAAACAAATATCAAGCTGCATTTTTTTAAATTCAATTTTTTTCCTCAACACAGTGCAGCTGGTGTAAAGAAATAAAGGTGCATCTGGGAATCCAAAGACAGCAGTTGAAAGAAACAAACACATGGACATAAATGTACCTACATGTAACTTTCTCCTTTTACCAGCACTCTCCAGACATTTAAAACCTAAAACTCACCATATGGTTTCTGGCATTTACAGGTTTAGCCACATTTTTTAAAGCTGTGGTCCATAATATAAAGAGTGTTTAGTAACTTTCTTTTTTTGTTTTGGCTGCTTAGATCGATAGGTAAGGACTAAGTCATAAACAATATGCTTATCTATTCACCTGCAGGAAACTGTGCCATAAATAGGCCATCCTCTTTAAGGTTGAACCCTATAATAACTAAATAAACCCTACGGAGTAGGAAACAGGTCTTATCAGTGTAACATATAAACACTGCTCAACTCCTACTCAGCCAGAAACTAAAATGGCATTCAAAGAAAGAAAAGTGAGAGAAAATGAGTCATTTTATATCTTGCTGAATGGCCCAACCCAAAATAACTTTGTTAAACAAGGTAGCAGCAAGAAAGACTGCTCTAAAGTCATTCTACTTGAAATTTGTTGTAAAGGGATATCACTAAAGTATTGTTTCCTCTTCCTATTCTTTCCTCCAATTTGTGTGGTTGGGTTAAATATGCAGGGGTTGGAAGTATGTTTTGATCTGATCAAATTATATTACACTGTAGAGAATCTGTGAAAATAAAAATCATATTTGATTTTTTGGCAGTGTTTTATTCCTTCATTGATTGGTAAAATACTCAGCTCATAAGAATATTGGCCAAACTGTACTATCACATTTACCCCTAGGCACATTATAGGTGAACTCTATGATGAATCAGTCCCTTTCAAACATATCAGTATTAATAACAGGTCAATCTCCAAACACCCCAGGACTTAAACATACAATACAATTGTAATGAAAATAGTACTGTCACCATGCACATGGGATATAACATGACAGAAGACTTGCCACATACCAACAAAATGCATAACTGCAAGGTGTCATATTGTGAAGTGTGATCAGCTAAACATGGCTTTCTACCCAACTGCTCTTCACTGCAGGGATGTTTGAGCCCATAATTGCAAAGTTAACAGCGACATTTCAATTCTCAGAATATAATGTGATGTCTGCTAGAAGGTCAGGACTGACCTGGCAGCTATGAATGGCCACACAACTGCAGGCCCTTCTTGATTTAGCAAAGATTGCGGAAAGCAGATATGTCTATGCTTAAATCATCAAATGGCAGGTGCTGTAAAGTGCATGTCTTTGAATTGACTTGGTGTAATTACATTTTTGAAGGTTTCACGAGGTACTATGCTGTTGTCAATGCTGATTGCCCCTGAAATGTGACACTATTCCGTACGGAGCAAGTGAATGACCTCCAATTGTGTCCACACATTTGTGCATTAAAACATTTGACTATGCCCCTCTAACTTTTACAACCATTAATAATCCTGTAAACCAGAGTCCTCACCGAGAGTGTGAGAGATAAAGAGATGTGAGAGTGGGTGATGAGAAGTGACTGTGGGTAAGAGTACACTACGCAGACTTTCTGTGCTTAAATCTGTCTAACATAAGTCCATGGCACACATTGCCAAAGGGAAGACACTACATAACTTGCACTACCTCTCCTTTAAATGAGATATATGCGTTATAACAATCACTGCAAATAGTGTGTTTTGTAAATGCTGGATGAAGATTTTTTGTCCATGTTGGCTGTTAGGCAGCTGAGTAAACATCTAGAAGCACTGATTTCAAAACATTTTGAAAACACTGACAACACACACTGACTTCCACAAAAATAAACAACAAAAAGAAGTCAGCCTAGTCATACATAAATAAAGTCTCCAGAACTCATCAATTTGAGCTTATTGTAAGCCCAAAAATAGTACTGTAAGACTCCAGTGTAGGGATAGCGACCTATTACTGGGATCATTGTAGTAAATGTCCTCTCCACTGTTCTTCTCTGGCTAGACTGTACTGTGTTATCTATGACATCATGGAATGCCAGTTGGTCATCTCGGGCTGACCTGCCTACAGCTGGCTCCTGGTGGGGTTTACCTTACATCTTCATTTGTCTATCTAACCTGGAAGGAACCTGCAATAAAGGATCTTAACTTATCAAGTGGACTCTGCATCTTCATTTGCCACATGCATTCTTATTTATATACATATTGTCTTATAACATATTACATTTAAGATAATTGCGCATGCTCTTGATGGAGATAAATTATGGGATAGATTGAGAGAGATTAAATACCTAACATTTAATCTGATTCTAGTTTCAATTAACCAGTTCCCCAAGAACAATCTGCACCCTATAGACAGCAACAACAATTGATTTGATGTTTTACATAATATCGTGACCAGTTTTAAATACGTGCTAATAGTAAGAAAGAGCTCACTACCACTGTAAACTAAATACTGAGACGTCCCTTGCTTAGGAGAAAAGGGAACCTAAAGGATTTTTAAAAGAACCCTCACCCACCAACACTAGTTGGTGGCATGTTTCATCAAGGGGTTACCTCCCAGGACGCCGAGTGCATCCGTTCATGCTACAACATCTGAGTTAGAGCAGAGCGGTGTTTGTATTTGAGAACCTCAAGTGAGAATAGGTGATTAAAATTGTTTCAAGGTCTACATGGCATTAAGGTGTGTTTTAATAATGGAAACCTTGGGCAAGTTTTAAAAACAGTGGTGGGTGTTTATGAGTCGTGAGTGGTTTCGCAAATTCTTAGTCTTGGTCTATATGTTTGAGCCATTTCAAATAAGTGCTCATTGGGTCAGTATAGCTTTTGCCAGCACCAGTACTGCATGCAGCTAAGACATGTGGTGCTCTTATAGCTGAACATGAATTACAAAAAAACTGTATCACCTCTTGTGAATTTTATGTTGGAAATACAAAATGAGAGGCATTATGGTTACATGGTTGCATTAGTTAACATGGAACATAGGCACTGCCTATGCGACGCATATAAGCCATGCAATATGTCCCACACATGCTGGAACCTCCAATTAACATTGGGAAATACAATGTGATCATCATAATCAACACACTACATTAAAAGTCATGCCATGAGATGTGTTAAACAATGTGTTCCTGTCTGTTTCTGTATGGCAGTGCGATGTCAAAGAATATGCATCAAGTGGTTTTCAGGCTTGTGATATAAAATAAACAATTTTAAAATGTGCATTAAAAGTGAGGGCACACTTTTTGTGTGTGAATTCCTTACAACATGATAGCTTCAAGGGGGTGCACTGTGTAGTCGCAAGCTGTAGTATCATATTTTCAGCCACCTCATCAACCAATGGTTATGACTTTAAGTGCAGTTAAGGAACAACACGATGGACGCAGTGATTGAAAATTAAGGTTTATCTGGTGAAAAGGGTAAGCATGTGTGATAAGAAAATAAAGCAAGCATTCAAAGCAATAAGGAGGAAAAAAACTTCCGGGGCCTTATTTATGAAGGCCTTGCGCCGCCAGTGCGTCACTTTTAAAATGAGGCCCTCGGTGTTTATGAATTAACATAATTGGATTGAAGCAAAGCAGAAGTTACATACCAACTGAGACGGGGTATATTAACGGTGTCCAATGCATGCCACCCAACACCTTTTAAAAGAAGGAACTGTACAAAATAGCTAGCAAGAAAAAGATAAATGGTGTACAGAGGAGACATGGACAGCTTCTAAAGGGAACAGACACTAATTGCTGCCCCCCTCCCTACAGTACACACTGCACAGCAGAATGCCCGTAGTGAGTAGGGACATTTCTTCTCCCATGCAAAACAATACCTGGGGACTGGGTGCAGGCCTAACTCTCTTTCTCTGGGAGAATACAAGAACAGTAAGATGTACATGGATGCCATAGGAAGGACTGGGCCTCTGGTAAGGACGGTGAAGGATGATGAGACCGGGCTCCAATGAAGGTCGTCAGATGCCTAGGTGGCGTGTGCATCCGAAGAAAGAAGCCAGCATTAAAATCAGAACATGACAAACATGGGGTGGAACAAAGAGACTCTGGCCTGATAGAGACAATGAATGATGACACCACCACAGCCTGACAAGACCAACCTCGCAAGATGGTGATTGGGAGGGGAGGGATTAGAATTTAATTATATTACTCACCCTTCTAATCATGGATTCTTCCTGGTCCCTCTTCTTTCATTCCTCACGTCTGGATTCAGTTGTAGACACGTCATTCACATTCCAATACTTTGGGAGAGTATCGCTGTCCAAGCTTAGAGCCAAATGATGGTTGGATGTTCTTTAACCCCAAAACAAATTCAGTGTCTGACTCCTTTCTGGGGCACAGGCACAAACTGGGGCAACTTTTTCTTATCTTTGAAAAAAATAAAAACAGCATCCAGATCCTTGCTAAGTCACAGAAACACACGTATGTGCCTGGATCCCTTAGCATCTAGGAAAATCTATCAATCACTAAACTTTCTGAGCAATAGACACCCGGGGAAGTCCTGGGTGGTTTGGTTTTCAGGGATGCTGCTATTTTTTCTAATTCAGAATTGTGTGTCTAAGTCAAACATTTGTCTGTATAAGTCAAACATTTGTTAAAAAAGGATTTCCTCAAATTTCTGAGACAAAACTCCTGAATGTTGGAAAAATGGTGAAACTTCCACCACACAGTGTTCCTACACTTCTACCAACAGAAAAACAGCACCTCGCATGCATGGGTGGACATAACGTAACTTACAGGACAGGCTATATATATGCAATGAGAAACACCCTTATCTGACCCATATGCCTTTACTGGATGGCCCCCAAAGGGCTCACACTAAGACCAATAAGACCTTTCCAAGCACTAGGGACAAGTTCCACTCTCCTGTTGAGAGTAGCTTCCCCTGATGTATTTAATGGAGCGTGCTCTAAAGTTATTTATATCTACAAGTTTTCATAGGAGTATGCTTTAGCTTTGATAATTAGGGATTCTCACTTAGGGATTCCTCAACTTCTCTGGTGTATTCCGCTGCGGTTGGACCAACTGAAGAACCTTTTAGGTTGAGTTGTCATCTCAAATAATAGGAGTCCCTTTTTATGATGCACTATGTCATGTGTGTGAATGTTTTTTGTATATGAGATAGTTATGACTGTATATTATGACTGTTGGATGGTTGTGAATTGGGTCAATGGTAATGTATTTTATGATATACACTGTAAAGTGATTGTTATTTTGGTTTTGCTTGGATGTTATTTTAGACATTTTGTTTCCTGTGTGCGACAAGCATAGAATTACTGTATAATGTTTGTCTGAATTGTTTTTGAATTTTCATTAAAAAAATCACAGTTATAAAAAGTATCTTAAATAATGCTGTGCATACTTAAAAAGATAAAAAAAATATGAACGATTTTTTAATAAATCAGTTGGTCTGAGTGTTCTATGGTGTGCCTGCTCTTAGTATGAGCCCTATGGAGGCCATCGAGTAAAGGAATATAGAGTGTTTCTCATTGAAAATTTTCATTCCCCCCTTCAACTCTTGGACCTTAAATTTAACGTAGGGGTACCTTTTTCATACACAAGCTATATATGAGACCATTTTAAGTCAATATAGGGGTCGATTCCGATTCGGGAAAAGAAACGTCCGTACGATTTGAATCCGGAGCCCTCTCTGTACGAATCGTACTCGTCCGTCCGAGTCGCGAAGTACGATCCGTATTCCATGAATCTGTCCGTATCGTCGCGATCCGTACGTATTGCAAGGCTGAAACCGTGAACCGTACGACTCGTACACATACCGTACGACTCGTACACATGCCATACGACCTGACGAGTACGATCCGGACCGGTGTATGAGGACGCAATTCGTACGGTCCACGTCAGGTAAGGGCGAGTCGTATGGAAAAGCACACAAACACATACACACTGTATGGTCCGTACCCCCCATGATTGCAGGGGTACGCACCGTACCCCTGCGATCATGGGGTGTACGAGCCGTACCTCCATTGTACAATCGGTGTACGATCGGTGTACGAGCCGTACCCCATGTACGATCGGTGTATGAGCCGTACCCCATGTACGATCGGTGTACGAGCCGTACCCAATGTACGATTGGTGTACGAGCCGTACCCCCATCGTACATGGGGTATGGCTCGTACACCGATCGTACAATGGGGGTATGGCTCGGACACCCCATGATCGCAGGGGTACGGTGCGTACCCCTGCGATCATGGGGGGTACGCACCATACCCAGGGGTGGGGCCTTCCGTACCTGTTTCAGCACAAACTCTACTTTTACGGCTGTTTTCAGCTCCCGTAGAAAAAGGATTGTACGGTGCGTACCCGACACGTATCGTACTTGCTGGGTCGTAAAACGCGAACCGTACAGATTCCGAGAATCGTACGGAGATCAGAGTCGTACGGTGTCTTGTACGACTCGTACGGCTACTGGTATGAATCGTACTTCGTCGTACGTACGGGGGACGTTGCAGGGTACGATTCGTACGGGAAAAACGTCCGAACAGCTATTCGGAGCGGTTTTTCCCGAATCGGAATCGACCCCATAGTGTTGATGTGGTTTTCACATGATTACAGTTTTGTCCTGTTTCTCTCCCACACATTTTGAGGACAGCTTTTTAATTGTGCAAATGTTTGAACATTAGATGTTACGACTTTTACTGTTTGCTGAATTTCCGTAATTTTGTGGCAAACAAAATAGAAAAACTGTGATTCTTTTACCCATGCTGTGACATTTTCAGTAGATTCTGGGTAATAAAACATGAGGGGTTTCTAATGAAGATCATCACCGTTGGTTCCTCTATGTCCCTAGGTTTCATAACTGTAAGAAATTGGGTTATTAGTTAGGAAGGATAAGAGCTTCACTCAAGTAATAATCACAGTCCTTGTAAGGTTGAACCACAAACATCACTCAATAATAATATGCTTAACTCTCTGGTAGCTTGGCAAAAACGCAACTTGGTTCTTCACCTAGAGTCCAGTTCTTACACTTTTAAGTTTAGAGGAGTACAAATTAACACATTAGCCAATGGTCTAGGGCCTGGGGCACAACTCTTTATGGTTAATGCTCACTCTAGCAGAGGCCAGCAGCAGGGTGTTGGCTGGTCCAGTTACTAATGGCCTCTGGAAGCGTGTTGCTTCACTGTAGCTCAAATAGGATGTCAGACAACTGTCACTTGGAGATGCTTCTTGGGTCCTAGCTCAAAGCAAGCAGGTTCAGTCTTCCACTGTGCTTCCGAAGAAATGCTGTTGTGCCAAAGGTGTGAATTTGTTTGTGCTTTGCTGCCTTCTTGTGGTATGTTACGATCAGTATGTAATCTGTTTTTGTGTTGTTGTAGTGTTTTGTTTACCATCAATGTGCTACAACTTTGTTGTATGTTGGTGTGTTTGTAGTATTTTGATTACTTTCAAATTAGGTAATAAGGTCACCGTTCTTCAAGAGAAGAACAATAATTACTTGAATGCAAATATGGGAATACACTAGTAAAGGGTTGATTTTAAGAGTATTGACACAGAGTAGCGGAGAAACACAGTGTTGACATCTGCTCACTGTTTCCATGCTGTTCTGTCTGCAGCACATACATTAACACTTGGAATCAGCAAATTAGAACATGACCTTCCCAAAGAGTCCTTTTTTGCTGAAAAATGTCTACGGTTCTCGTAGATGTCTGTGGTTCACCTTCACTGGCCCCTCCTGACAGAAGGATGTCTTACAATTTACATTAGAGGCATCTTTTTAAAGATGATCAAAATTATCAAAATATAAGCAAGAACTGCATATTTTTGAAAAATGTAATACAAATGAAAAAAGAGGTATGGTGTCTGTCTTATTTCCCAGCTCGATATAAGCTAAATTAAATAATTCTCATTTCACAAACATATAGTAATAAAACACTACCAGGGTGTTTTTCATGTAGGCCTTTTTATTCACCACAGTCTTAGCAACTTCCAGGATAAAGTGAACCAAATCCTTCAAATTTCTCAATCCCAACTATTCTGAATGCAATGGCTAATTGATGATGCATGTTTACATTACCACACCACGTTTACATTTGCAACTCAATATCATATATTTAAGTCATTGTTTTTTCTCTTTGAATCAGGAACAAGTGCCTACATCTCTGATGTCAGTAGTGGCCTCGGTAGATGCAAATCTAGGAATAATTTTGTAGAAATGCTCCATTTGCTCATGACTTGGGCATGGATCATGCTCTTTATAGGTTCTGAGTACAACCCAGGAAGCATGGAATTCCCATGGTGAATTCTGCTCTGCCCTATTGAGACTGACCCAGTGTTGCAACCAGTTTTCTGGAGTGCAGAAACACTGGTCTGATTTTAATATGCAGATATTCCAGCTGGTAAAAATGCTTCAGGCTTTGGTTGCATGACCAGCCATGCCTTGGAACCCGGCTATTCTTAACCTACTTTTGACAAGGGGGGAGCATCCAATTCTCCTCCTGCCAGGACTATTAGCCCAATTCCGTTCCATACCCTCTGTATCCACATTCTGTCACCCCTCCTCACACAGACTCTGCTCATAAATAGATGATTTGCTCATAGCAGGTAGTAAATGTTTGAATGAAACCCCTCAAAATAGGGAATACCACGTAGAATAACACATGGCCATTCTATGCCTGCACAGTGCACTTGGTAACAGTAATCACATGTGTACTCTTTGCACACACCGAGTAACATGAGACCACTGGGCCCAATTCAGAAAGGTAAAATGAGATTAAAGTCTAACTTTACAATTTTTGGTATTCACAAAGGGCATTTACTACTCTTAAATGCCCTTTGTGTATACTGAAAGCTGTAAAGTTCACCTTTTGGTATTCAAAAAGGGTATTTACGAGTAGTAAATGCTGTTTTGTGAATACCAAAAGTCATAAAGTTAGACTTTCATCTCAGTTTATTTTTGTGAATGGGTTTCATAGTTTCTTAGAGATTGCTTTCAACAGTCATATCTCCGCTTGCTAGTCAAACAGAAACACTGCTTAGTGTTTGTCTCTTTCTTGGACTTTCGAAAATTTAATGAGCATAGTTAGATGCTAGCTTTTCTATTGGGACTGCATTTACTCCGGCAGGCTTGATCACTTTTGTTTGGCTCGATCTTGCTAGAAATTGAGATCTCTTGAGCTGATGACAAAGCTGGACCTTTCACAAATGACCAGACAAAAGTAAAAATTACATATCCACATTATCGTTTATAATATTTATGCTGATGTCAACTTACACCTGAATTCCCTATATTATATTATACTCTCTTCATCGTCATAAAAAAATCAAAATGTCTTATCTAAAGGTATATCAATGGTGATCCACAGGAGATTTGGGATGTCTTCATCAATATGAACCTAGATTTGGGTGTTCAAACAATGTGTAGTCCTGTAGCACAACCGTGAAGGCCTGCAAGTGAGTAAAGAGAACACCAGTGTCTCTAAAAGGCATGGTTTGAGCTGCAGGCTTCTTTTTAGCCAACCTGGCCTCTAGCCTCTGAGAAATACTTAAGAAGTACTTAAGGCAAGTAAAATGAAACCTTGGGTGCTGCACTTCCAGTTTGAATCAAGAGTCACTGCACACTTAATTCAACGATCTAAGGGAAAGTGTATACGAAATCATGCCAAGGAATCCTGCAAATGGGGGGCCTGACACATGTGCAGTGCTTTGACACTGTAAGATCTATTTTCACAGTCTGTCTGCAAGTAAAAATTAGTAGAAACCCAAGCAAGATATACAATTGAATTAATAGTGTTTATGAAGCAGTAATAGAAACTATATAAGTGCATCAGAATGGGATACATGTCAAATCGAATAAGCCGTACGTAGAATCATAATGAAATTCCACAAGTCTATATTGCCATAATTAAAACTTTGCACAACTCTAAGAGTTACATTGAGTCCTACATAAACGGGCAGGTAAACAAGAACCCCATTAACATTTAACTAGCTTAGAACATTGTTCAGTTAATATACTACGTAGCGTGCAAAGAGAGAACACTTTTCACGTATGAGTATGACAGTCATCACAATGGATAAAAAGCTGTTTGCTCAGGGGTTCTACTATACTTTATCACATCGGGTAATTAGTGGGTGGCATAAAACTCCTAGCCAATGTAACTCCTTGGCAGGTTAAACTCACAAGAATTTAACATGGAAAAAAAGTGATCACTAAGTATCAGAGCATGCAGATTTTGCTGTGATAAGAACCAATGGTTATGTCCCATTTCAGGTGCTTTGTGTTGTTATGTTATATCATGATGATATTATATAGATTTCTATAGCACACTATTCACCCTTGAGGCTACCTAAATGCTTGGGCAGGTGTTTAGGTGTGAGGTTCCTAAGATACTTACACAAAGATCCAGGGGCAGATTTACAAGCCCCTTGCGATACTTTTACGCTGCAGTTGCGTCACTTTTGTGACGAATCGTCGGCGTAAACCATGCGCCACATTGTGACTTATTTACAATGTGACGCATCTAGGCAGATGCGTCACATTGTAAAGCCCTTGCCACATGAAACCTGCATCAGGTTCCATGTGGGCGTTCGGTCGCAGGGTAGGCGTTCCCTCGCAGGAAAGCCACGTAATTGACGCAGTGAAATCTACAAGATTTCACGGAGTCAGTTTTATGACGCTGCTGCGTCAAATCCTTACGTCTGCTTGAAGCAGGCATAAGGAGTGAGGCACCATGTTGAGTATGGGCGGCCCCTGTGCATTGCAGGAGTTGCGTCGCTCTTGCTACGCGACTCCAGCAATGCGCTCCCGTACGCCACAAGATGTGCCTCCTTGCACCATGGTGGGCCGTATTGTAAACGCGACGCATCTGTGGTGGCACAAGGGGGGGAATACGTGACGCATCTGTTCATCCCTGCTGATTTGCAGAGATGAGCCAGAAGATGTAAATATGCCCCCAGGTCTTCAGCTTCCTGCAGAACTCAAGAAGTGAGGAAGAGGCTCTGATATGTTGAAGGAGGTTGTTTCATGTATTGGGTGTGAAGTAGAATGAGTGGCCTCCAGTTCTGATTTTTCAGACGCGGGGAATGTGTCCAAGTGAGAGTGAGGCAGAGTACAGGTGTCTGGTGGGTTGGTGTAAATGCAGTTGTTCAAGTATTCCGGTCCTGTGTTGTGTAGATCTTTGTATGTGTGTGAGAAGTTTGCATTGGCTGTGCTTCTGAATGAGGAGCCAGTGAAGCTTCTTGAGAAGCAGAGTGATGTGGGTGCAGCATGGTAGGTGGAGTATGAGTCTTTGCAGTGGTGTTCTAGATGGTTTGGAGTCTGTGCAGGAGTTGTTTGGAGGTTCCAGCTTAGAGAGTGTTGTCCAAGTCCAAACGGCAGGTGATGAGTGCTTGTGTGGTGGTCCATCTGCTGTCCTTAAACAACCATTTGAAGATGTTTCACAGCATGTGTAGGATGTAGAAGCAGGAGGTGCACTGCACACTGCATTGACCTAAACTATCATCGAGGATTATCCCTAGATTTCTTGTGTGGTCATTGGGTGTTGGCCCTACTTTCAATGGCCACCAAGTACAGTCCAAAGGAGGGGTCTTGTTGCCAAACACCACTGCTTCTGTCTTGTCGGAGTTCAGACGCAGGTAGTGGGTTCACATATAGCCTGCTACCATGGTCAAGCAGTAGGTGATGTTGGTCCTGGTGGTTGTTGTCTTGTCCATCAGGTCAAGAGAGAGTGGAGTGTCATTGGCGTAGGAGAAGACAGTGATATCTTGTGATTGGATGATGTTCGAGAGTGGTGTCATGTATTTGTTGAAAAAAGTGAGGGGCGATCCCTGTGTGATTCCGCATATTAGTCTCTTGGATGTGCAGTGTGACAGTCTGACCCTTTGTGTTCTTCCCGAGAGGAAGGAACAGATCCATTTGAAAGCAGATCCTTGTATGCCAAGCTTGTGAGTCTTCTGATGAGGATGTTAAGGATATAGTGTAAAGGCCACAGAGCGGTCAAGCCGGATCAGGGCCAATGTTTCGCCTTAGTCCAGAATGATTCGAATGCCATCAGTGTCCACAATAGGTGTTGTTTCAGTACTGTGGTTCTGTCAGAATCGCGATTGAGGTTTGTCCAGAAGATGGTGCAGTGTGAGAGTTGCATGTTGCTGGCCTTCTCAATAACTTTGGCTGGATAAGGGAACGGGTAGATAGGTAGGGTGTTGATCAGTTGATTCAGTCAATTGTGGAATTCTTGAGGATGGTATTGATCTCTGAGAGTTTCCATTTATCTGAAAAAGTAGCGGACGTGGTGGAGTTGTTGATGATATGGGTTAGGGTGGTGGTGATTGGTGATGTTCCAGGTTTATAGATATAGTGAGAGCATGGTTCCATTGGGGCCCCTGAGTGGATGGTCCACTATGTGGCTTCTGGTGAAGGTTACCCATTCAGTAAGGTGGCCTTCTTGGCTGGCGGTGGGTAGGTTAGCAATGAGTTCTCTGGGGTTAGGTTGGTGCGAGAGGTTGCTAGAGATGTTTGTGATTTTCTGTGGAAAATGTGGGCTAGGTTGCCACAGAGTCCTTGGGAGCCAGCGATGACAGTGCTAAGGGCGAGGGGAAATCCTTAACAATCGAGAAAATCTCCTTGCAGCTTCTGACCCCTGCTTTGCAGGATTTTATTGGGTGAGATAAATATTGCAACCTCCTTTAGAGCACTGGCAATTATAGACTTTAACCGCATCGCTGCTGCGGTTATTTTTGCGCTGTGCGGCTGTTTTTGAATAACCGCTTTACATGACGAGCTCAGCTCGTCATCCGCACACGTCACCCGTGGCTGATGAAGAGCTGAGCTCGTCATCAGCATCGAAGGGGTTAATAGAATCTCAAAGCAAGAGCTGAGACAAGAACTAGAAGCTGATCACTACTTTTTTTTAAACTTCTTATTGATAACCATTTAGTTACAGCATCACATACGAAGGCACCATTTGTTTGCTTTGTATTGCTTGCATCGAGCTATATGCCACAATGTACCTAACAGTTAGTGTGCATTGTGTTTTTCACGACTGACCTTGTGGTCCACAGGCTGCTTTCGCTGAGCGCATGAAGCAGCCTGGGCTGCTACTGTTGTTGCTGCTCTCTGTGAAGATTTGGAGTTTGTGAAGTTGCTACTTATTTCTCACAACCTTTTGAAATTCAATTGGAAAACTTTGCAACTTCAATAGAATGTTAAGATTTATTTGTTCTCCATATTTCCATGACACTGTAATGTTTGTGACAACTTATGTCACATAATTCTGCATACGTTCTACTTTGTGAACGGAAAATTGATGGAAAAGGAAAACTTGCAGAGAAAATTATAGCATATATTTCCCATCGGGGCAGGTATGATTAGAGTGAATATTATCTCAAAAAGCAATTAAAATGATCTCGCAATGCCCAGTAAAACGTTTATGGGGCAAAGGTTAACGTAAACTTGAAAGCTTCACAAAAAGTGTAATCCACATGAATGGCAAAAATATGAATCTTGGTAAAAAATTTTACACCCTTAGAAAAGTCCTTAGCAGCAATAAAAAAAGGATTTTCATCTCTGTATGACTGGCTGTTCTCCCAGCTATTTCTGACACACATTAAAACTGTATCAGCTCTGTCTCCGCGTGAAGTTAAAGCTGTTGTTCAAGCGAAGTTGAGGATCAATTGTGTGCAGTCAGAGCATCAGCAGATTGCCTTTTCTTTTATTGGCAAGAGGTAATCATGTTTTATGGGGTGGTTCATTCCCTCACACATGGGCACAGCTAAGGCGTCTGCTTTTCTATAGTACAAAATGTGTTTGTGTCAGAATGCATCCTGTGTCTATGTACGTGAGCATGTGCATGTGTGCATTACTACACATGATTGTGTGTGTACATAAACATAGTGTTTGTGTTAAAAGGATACGGTTTTGGTGTAAATTGGCAGCTTTAAAAGTGCACCACTGTTCTTTTAAACCTGGCTTCCTCTGACTTTTTTTGTGACCAGTTAATTATCCATCCTGTACCTCTTATAATTCTGAAAAAGCGCAATCTCATAGAAACAGATCATTCCTGCCGGGAGGGCGGAGTGACGAGTCTACTGCAATGGTCGCTATGCCATATATTGGACTGTGGGATGCCTGTATCTTGGCACAGAAGAGTGCCCTGCGATGCCCAACAGGTGAGGAATCTGGCAAATTGCTCCCATTGCAGCAACACTAGCAGTTCCAAGCCACAGAACACCAGCTGTAGTCTTGCTTATGGGCTACCATCATGTCCAAATTATTTTCAATGTAGCCATCCTCTTCCCTTCTTCATGGGCCAGTTGTGGACGACTAGTGCCCTGAATCGGGAATGAGGCTCAGACGGGGGCTAAGAGACATTTGAATCTTGGCACAAAAAATGCTTCCGCACTTCCTGGGAGGTGAGGTAGCCAGCAACGTTCTTCGAGAGCAGCTGTGCTGCCATTTCTTGGCCGCAGGAGAACCTGTATGGACTACTGTCCCCCATCTTGCCCCTGGGACCTGTCATCATCATGGCTAGGCCCCCTTTCATGGACCCATGAAATACATTTGATTTCCCGATCTGGAGAGAGACTCGGATTGGTTCATACCTGCCTTCTTGAGATCTTATTTGCCCTGAGTCTGCTCGCCTGGGCCTGACATAGACCCCAGCCTGCCATTTTGAGCTGAATTGTTGAGTGTAGAGACCATCTCTGAACCAGCATGCAGTGCTGCTCTGCTTTGCTCCTTGATGCCTTAACTTAGGTGAATGCACCAGCCATTTCATGAGCGACCTGCATGGGCCAGTATCTATCAGCCACACTTCTACGCACCCGCACCATGCCGAAGGGCATTGGATGGGATGGTTTGATGGAAGGTCTTTCTGATACTGCATACATGGTGACCTTCTAGGGTTTTCTCCATGATGTGATGGCACAATGTTTGTGGTTTGTTACGTGGACTCTGAGAGAACTGATGAGATTGAGTCCTAGTGACCTGTAAACATGTATTATAGTCCATTTAATGACACACATTAGGGTGGGCGTGGCTCCCTTTTTTTCTTCAATTCTTATTCACACCTGCCTGTTGGATCCCTGATAGTGCTGGTGGAGGACCCGAGCCTCCAGATGCACCTCACTCACTATCAGGAGCCATTCTAACGTGGGCTGGTTTCACTCAGCTGGGCCTTACAATCCTTGGGTCATCCATATAATGTGATAGTGCATGTAGTTCTCCTCTGGCACCAGCATCATCTTGACTCTGTGGCTCACCGCAGATTCCCCCCTCTTCGAACTATTCAGCGCTAGAATCAATAATATTCTAGATGACAATCTTAGGCTGCTGGTGAAGAGATTGGCCAGCATGAAGAGGAATCTGGATGCAGTTTATAACCCCACATGTATGACGATTGAGGATAGGGCCAGGAGTGACACAATTCACAATCCCTCCCCGCTACCTACATCAAGCACAGTTAACAGGATAAATATGCCACCAATACCTCAGACCCTAAATGTAAACCCTAATACAGGTTTAGCAGATATAGCTTGACCTGGGTAATACTGCCCGATTCAGGCCACTAAACATACCACTGCAGTAGATAATGTACCAGCAGCTGCCATGTTCACCACACAAAAGGATTTTCCATTCAATAGTAACAGTGAAGTCAAATCTGACATTACCTCCACCCATAACCTCATACATCGCTGTTGAAAGAAATTAAATATGGATCCATTAAGGATTTGTTGAATTTATCCTCTGCAGCCTGTCTATACATACTAGTCTTAGCAGGTATAACTCCTGATAAAAGCTCTTAATTCAGGTTTAGTAGGAAGAGCAGGTTTATTGATCCAACCATCAACAGCAATCCTCAGCAACTGACACAGTATACAGAAAGTAAACACTCCATCAATGATGTAGAACAGACAGTGTTCCATTAAAGAGACAGTAACCATAACACATCCCCTTACCAATATAAAAGAAAAGATAAATAAGATCAAGAACAAAAACAGCTTAAAGAAATCTATAACAAAACAAAATAACTTAATACAGAAGAATAAAACAGCATACAAGAAACTGTACCAAATGATTAATACAGAACATAATCTTTAAATTTCCTGGGAACTTGTCTTGTCCTAGGAACCATTCTTGAACTATCAAGAACACTACCTTGTCTTTGGCTACGAGAAGTGCAGGAATGACTGGAATTACCAATAGGCACAGAACCACCATTGGAATGACTATTAAACCCGGAACACTTTGCTAATCTAGACATGTTCCAAGTGCACCCATTGTCTAAAGTCACAACATTTTTCCTAATTGCAGTAATGATGAAAGGACCACTGAAATTGGAAGTACACTTGTGTCCATATTTTGGCTTCTTCACAAGAACACTATCCCCAACATTCCATTTCCTATATTTGACAGCCATCCTTTCATCATAACGTTGTTTATACTTCCATTGATACTCAGCCAACGCATCTCTCCTTCTCAGTTAACTTTCAACACTATCATTACAAACCCTCACCGGAAGCCAAGCTGGGTTGAGTTTGGAATTGGCTAATATCCCCCTCAATGCTTCAAAAGGAGAATTTTGCGTGATAGCATTGGGAACAGTGTGATGCGCCGACCAGGTCTCCCTCAACACACTACTGAAAGAAACCTTAGATTGCAAAGCTCTCTGCGCACAACTTTTAACAACCCTATTCATTCGCTCAGTAAGTCCATTCACCCGAGGCGAATAAAGAGCTGTCTTCTGGTGAACAATACCAAGATCCTTAAGAAAACAGTCCATTTCTTTGGAGGTAAATTGTACCCCATTGTCAGTAAGCACATATTTAGGCACACCTTCTGAGACAAACACATCCTTAAGAGACTCAATGATAGCTCTGGAATTCACCATTCCCATACATTTTGAAATCACCCACTTTGAAGTGTAATTCACCAGCAGTACCACAAACCTCACATGTGAAGGCATGAGCTCAAAAGGACCTGCTATGTCCAATCCCACCTTTGTCCAAACCGTGGCAGGAACTACTACCGGAGAAAGAGGAGAATGACTAGTGGTGTGTGATTTGTCATTGGCAGCACATGAATGACAATCTTTCACAACAGCTTCCACCATCCGATCCATACTAGGCCACCAGTATCTCTCTCTGGTGCGAGCCTTGGTAAGGTTCCTCCCGAGATGGCCCTCATGAGCCAGATTGACAACTTTCTCATGCAAATCATTTGGAGGTACTAGTCTGTCACCTCTTAACAAATTACCCAGACAAAATGTCAAGTCATTTCTAACAGTCCAATAAGGCTTTAATTCACTATCTAGTTGATCATAAAAAGGGCCACCCTACCCTGATGATATCTCTCAAAGACCGAAAAACAATGTCATTATCAACACAACTTGACCATTCATCCTTAGACAAAGAAGAATCCAGTACCCAATTTATGCACTCCAGATTACCAGAAAAGCAATCTCTTTCAATTGGCAAACTTGATAAACAGTCTGCAGGCTTGTTGTTCTGACCAGCAATATACTGTACAGCAAAATTAAATTCCTGTAGACCTTCGCTCCATCTCTTCAATCTAGGTGTCATATGATCACTTTGTTGACAAGAAAATATCTGAACAAGAGGGCGATGATCTGATCTCACAACAAACGGAATGCCCCATAAAAAGAACTTAAAATGGTATATTGACCAAAATACAGCCAACGCCTCTCTTTCAATGCAAGATTAATTCAATTCTGCATCCTTCAAAGCTCTTGAAGCAAAAGCTACCACAAACTCCTCCCCATTCACAATTTGAAAAAGTACAGCGCCAAGACCTTTAAGGCTGGCATCGGTAGTGACAATAGTTTTTAATTTAGCATCAGAATGACCCAGAGTGGGCATTTTGCCGATTTCAGTCTTTATCAAATGAAACGCATCCTCACAATCACTAGACCAAGTGAGTCGTACACCCTTTTTTAAAAGGGATCTTATAGGCTCAACAATGCTGGCAAAACCTTTAACAAATTTGGAATAAAATTCTGCCATGCCCAAGAAAGACTTGGCCTGGTCTTTATCCTCTGGAGCTGGTGCTTTAACAATACTCTCAGCCAATTCTAACTTAGGTTGTATCCCTTTCCCAGAGATTACATGTCCAAGGTAAGTAACTGAGTCCAAACCAATTCTGCATTTCTCTTTATTAACAGTGAGTCCCCTGTCAGAAAGTGTATTTAACATCGATCTTAAGACAGTATCATGCTCCCTGGCATCCACTCCATACATCAAAATATAATCTTGGAAGAACATCACATTATGTAGATCTCAAAGAACCATTTTCATAACCCTTTGAAAACAGGCAGCAGCCGAGGCTAAGCCAAAGGGCATTGTCAAGAACCGATAAGCACCAAAGGGTGTGACAAAGGATGTTAAATGTCTAGACTCCTGATGTAAGACAATTTGGTGGTATGCAGAAGAGAGATCAAGAACACTACACATGTTCGCTCCCTTCAAAATACTAATAGATTCAGAAATATTTGGTAAAGGTTGTCAATCAACCCAAATGCACTCATTTAATCCACGCAAATCCACACACATTCTTACTGCTTTTCCATCATCCTTGGGTGCCAAAACTATAGGACTTAACCATTCTGAGGACTCAATTTCTTCAATCACACCTAATTTCAAAAGTTTCTCAATCTCCAATCTCAAAGGCTCAACCATCATATTAGGGACTTTCCGAACCTTATGCACACACAGTTTAGCAGATTTCTTAAGAATAATCTTGTGTTCAAATCCCTTTAAACATCCCAATGTGTCTGAGAAAACTTTAGGGAATTCGGAAAAAATGTTGTTCGAATCAGACACAGTGTTAATTTCTTGAGAAAGAGAAGAGGGAACTAAGTCTTCCAAAAAAATGAATTGATTATGAGGATTTTTGGCACAGGGATTAAAAATAATACCAAAATCATGTTGATGTTTCCACCCAAGAAGATTGTCTCCTCTCACAGCCACATAAACCTTCCTAGTGATTTCTTTACCTCTAAAAGAAATCTTAGCAACTGTGTATCACAAGATATCAATCTTTGAACGACCATAACTTAAAGGAGCAATATCTGGAGGCAACAGTGGAATATTTTCCAAACCAACAACTTCATCCCAAATTTTGTTACCTATCAAAGTATATGGAGATCCTGAATCTGCCATGAGTTTGAACATATACTTGTTAATACCTATATCACAAAAAGGCATACAAATCTTTTCAGAATCAACACTTTCCTCAATCACATTTTAAACAACCACAGTGCAAACAATGTCAGATACATTTTCATTAGAATCTTTCTTTTTGTTGGACTTGCAAACACGTGCATAGTGACCTTTACCCTCACAATTGTTACAGATACTATCCCTTGCAAAACAGTTTGGATAATTAGAAGTGTGAGAAAAACTATCACATCTAAAACAACGCAATCTTTGATTTGAAAATGAGCGTTGTTGTCGAAAATCACGTTCTTTGGATAAAGAAGTCTCTCTATTAAGCAAAGGACAAGTCTCTTGAGAACCTTTCTGAGATAAATTCTTTTGAGGCAATTTGTTTCTCACATTAGTTGAAACTTTAGCAATGGAATCAGGAGATTCCTCTAGAAATTCATCTTCTTGTAGTCTATGCACAACATCTTGACTTTTCTTTTTAGCCTCGATAGAAGTGTGATTAGTCTCTTCTTTATTTTTTCTAATTTCTTTAACCCAAGTAGAAGTATTCCCCATATATTCTACAATAGCCATAGCCTCTTTTAGGGTAGGGTTCTTAGATAATATTTTTTCTTGAACTCTTGTACTATTAGTATATCTAACAAGCTGATCTCTCACCAGTGATTCAGCTAAATCCCCAAAATCACACGTGCGTGCAAGAGTCTTTAAAACAGCTAAAAATGTACCCACCCGCTCAACAGGACCTTGTACACGAGTGAAAAATCGGTGGCGCTCTAAGGTAACATTAATTCTAGGACCAAAATAATTTTCTAGCATGGACATAGACATTTCAAAAATATCAGAAGGTTCCCCATCAGCACCACCTACTGGTATAGTGTCCATACTATCATACGTGTGTCTACCTTCAACCCCTAAATTATGCAATAAAATTGCCTGTTTTCTGGCAGCTGAGAACTTTTCCCCACCAAATGCCACCAGATAGGAATCAAAAAGATTCCACCATCTTTTCCAGGGAAGAATAGGTTCTCCCTCTTCAGAAAGGAAAGGGGGAGGCTGTGACATACTGGAAGTGGTAGCCATATAGTGGGTTATTATCCAACACAAGAAAGTAAATACAAAATAAAAACAAGCATTTACAATGCAATGGTTTCGCCTTTGGAAAAGTTAGAGCTATTGGCATTGCTCACACACAGAGCCCCACACACAAATACACACACACACAGAGCCGGACACACAGAGCCAGACACACACACACACACACACACACACAGAGCCAGACACACACACACAGAGCCAGACACACACACACACACAGAGCCAGACACACACACACAGAGCCAGACACACACACACAGAGATAGACACACACACACAGAGCCAGACACACACACACAGAGCCAGACACACACACACACACACCGCCAGACGCCCACACACAGCGCCAGACGCCCACACACACCGCCAGACGCCCACACACAGCGCCAGACGTGCCCACACACAGAGCCAGACGTGCCCACACACAGAGCCAGACGTGCCCACACACAGAGCCAGACGTGCCCACACACAGAGCCAGACGTGCCCACACACAGAGCCAGACGTGCCCACACACAGAGCCAGACGCGCCCACACACAGAGCCAGACGCGCCCACACACAGAGCCAGACGCGCCCACACACAGAGCCAGACACGCCCACACACAGAGCCAGACACGCCCACACACAGAGCCAGACACGCCCACACAGAGCCAGACGCCCACACAGAGCCAGACGCCCACACAGAGCCAGACGCCCACACAGAGCCAGACACCCACACACACACAGAGCCAGACACCCACACACACAGAGCCCCAGAGCATAATTCCAAGAGCCGCACGTGGGGTCAGTTATGTCATAGCGTACTTAGTAACATAGTAAGGTTCATCCATCACAGTAAGAGACAGTGTGTTATACAGTCTACATAGTAAGGATACACAGGTGGGGAGGACAAGTTAAAAACGGGAGGGGGCCAAACATGGCTGGTTAACAACACACAAATGAAGCGTACTGTCGTTAGGCCTGACTTACCCAGAGCAAAAGGTGCGCTTACTCCTGTCGTCTCCCCGGCGTAGGACACCTCAAGGTGGTTGTCGTAGGGAAAGGGAGAGAGAAAGACATGGAGATGCACCTACAAACAAAAGTAGTGGGGGAGGAGGAGTGGCCCACTTGGTAAGGGAGAGAGTCTGGAGACCCTAAAGGTCAACTCACCGGACCCTGTGAGGTCAGGGGAAGGAAAAGGCAAGGAGGTGCCAAGCCCAAAGGGGTCACCTACGTGTGGCTCAATCACTCGCCACAGTATCCAAAGGGCGTGGTTCCTTACACCAAGTAAGGGTAGTCCTAAAAAATACCGACATCGAGACCGTCACACCGGAGCCGAATCAGGCCAATGCCCGTCAGGTGACAGGATACGTCCCAAACCGTGCTCCGCCGCGCAGGCAGTAGATGGTGGCATCATGGCAGAGTCCCCCTCGAGCAGTAATTAAGCACGCCAAGGGCACTTGGAAAGAGACAAGCCCACACGCTCTGCTAGTCCGTAGGCAGTGTAGGCTCCGCGTCGGTAACCCCTAGACTCCGGGAGCAGTCCAGGGTAATACTGCTGCCACCCAGTATCGTGAAAGCACTCACCTGTTCTAATTAGAACTAGCGCCGGCAACCTACCCACGCGCTATGTCCGGGTAGACGGGGCAATCCCTGGTACGTGGCACCGCAGTTTAAATGTGAGTCAATGCCGTGCTGGAACTGGGGTTGTGTCGCTTTGTTCGCCCTAAGTGTGGCAGGGTATGCTCAGACGTGAGTCCCTTGCTCACTTGGCCACTGGATTCAAGATAGCCTGGTTGATGAGGATTATGAATCCGAAAACCGGTCCCAGGATGCTTGTTTCCGGTCCAGGGAAGACATGGCTTGGCAGTTCGGGCTGGACTGTTCCCATGAGGCACAGGGTCAGACTGATTTGCATATGGCCATGTCTGAACTGGGGTGGCTGAGTGAGCTAAAGAATGGTGATGGATTAAACCCAGATCAGTTGACTGGGGGTGAGTGTTTGATTTGCTCAAACGCTCGGTCCATCCTCCCTTTTTGTATCGCTTGGAACTGGAGTTACAAGCAGACAAGGGGGCACATGTTGTGCTCCCCGGAATGCACCCCAGGGCGGGCCCCGTATGGCCCCCTTTGTTTCTCCACCGCCAGCCTTTACATGGCGGGCTCACCGCCATGAAAGGGCTGGCCGTGAAGAAACTCGAAATATGCTCGGCGAGAATGCGCCAATACTCGCTCAGCATATTGGATCGCCTCTCCGCGGTGCCATTGTCAGGGAATGGCAGCCGGCGGTCCATCACCTGAACGACACAAAGTAGTGATCAGGCAGTTGGACCACTGCAAACCCGAAGGTCCACAAACTGCCAGACTCGTAATCAGCCCCTAATGTGGGATACTTGTATAGCGCACAGTTACTCTACCCGAGTGTCCCGGCGCTGTAGACCGCTGGGGAACCCGTCCTGGTTTTCCCTGTGAGATGGTCCCTTTTCTGGGTATCTCCAGGGTGAAACCAGGCATCCCTGGCGTCTGTGGGGGGCCGTTGTAGAGATGAGGCAAGCTAATGCCCAGAGTTGCCGAGTGTGCTCCCCGGTCGGAGTGGGCACCGATGCGAGAATTATCAGTCCGCTGATCCTGGTCCAAGACCCTGCCGCGTCGGGAATCGAACCCTGGTCCCGGGCCGTTCTCTGCACTCGGGTCTGCCGCCTCTAACCAGTGAGCCACACCTCCCTAATCTGTATTTGAATATGCAACAATTAATAGTTTAAAGCTAAACAACTTGAAAAAAGGACTAAAATACGCCCTTTCAATCAAATATGAAAAATCTATGTTCTAAATGAATAAGTATGTGGAAAATGTCCTTTCAATGGAATGTCTCCTGGAAGCTTTTAGTCCTACAGAAACAGCTTGATCCTTTAGTCTCTAATTTTTTTGCAACAGCAACAGATCATCCTCGGTGCTCCGGTGACAACTACAATCACATGATCAAGACCAGAACAGAATTTAGTTTAAACCTTATTTGTAACTGGTTAGCAATGATTGTGAAGGAAGTACATTTGGAGGTACAGCTACAAAATTGTTAATAAATTAACAGACTTGGCTCAGATATTAATCGGAGATTGACACGACAAAGAATAGGGTGTCTATCCCATTTTTCTCGGGAACAATAGCACAAGTTAAACCTTTATAATGAGATCTACAGTTTCAAATGCAACCCTTCAGAAATTTAACCTGGCATAAATATCTGGAATGAGTAATCTGAAAAATTAACTTAATTGGACAGGCTTCTAGCTAAGAAAAATAATGATATTCAATGATCGGACCTCATAGGGTTTTAAATGTTCTGGTAAACGATTGAGGATAAAATATTGTTTTTCAGATTGAATTCTCCATTTTTCTATAGCAGAAATCCTGACAAAGGCTAATAGAGCACTAAACTGCATATATCGTCACATTCTGTCGTGGTGCTGTTATTCAGCTGAGCATCTCAATGTATGTAATGTTTACTGTAGTATTTAAAAGGCAAAAAAAGTGATAAAAAACAGCATATATAATTAAAATAAAAAAAGAACAGACAAAATTAGAGCAGCGGAGGTACAATGTACAAAGGCATCTTGATGAAATGGAAGAACAAGTAAGAGTGTTTATGAAAATAAATTATATTTCAAAAGTTTAAAAAAAAGTTATGTTGCATGTATGATTTTCTGGACTTTTTAAAGACTGTCCAACTAAAACGGGATACCATTAGACGAGAGTATCTTCAATGCCCTTTCCCAGCTTCCCTTTTGTATTCTTTGTGTTCCGGCAAATTTTAAAAGGAATGGTAAGTTTATAGGTGCAGGGTCAGAAGTATTGATAATTTTTAAAGGCATAGTTTGTATTACTTTTTTAATTAGAAAAAAAATAGTTTTGACTATCCTGCTTGTGTTGTATATGATTGTATGCATTTAAGGAATAAAAATGTTTTTTAAAAATGAAGTGAACTTTAGGTTTATTTTGCTCCTATTGAGAAAACTGTGAATCTGAGTTTATTGTAAGCGCAAAGTACAACTAATATGTACTTCATCTACCACAGGCAAAAGCAAAGACGGCTCCGATGTAATAATGCCTCCTATTTTCTGCCAAGAAAATTAGTCCAGCTTTCTTAACCTTATACTAGCCCCTTTAGAGGGGGTCAGACAAGGATCTTTAAATGACACAAAAAAGGTGCATCAATGGTGCTTTGCACAAGTATGAAACAAACTGTATTTCACCAACTGCAGGACAGGAGTTCAATTTCCTGCAGCCTTTTCACAAGTTGGGGAGGGTGTGGGCGGTGGAGGTACCAGCGCTCGTCACACCATCGCTGGTCTAGTGGCGAAACGCCTAGCTCCTAACTTTGGAACATAGGGACCTGGGTTCTAATCCTTGCTTCGGCACGTGACTGCAAATCGTGCGATTTTGAGCACATCAGACCGTTTCGATGTTCCTCCTCAGCAGGTACACGCTTCACACGTACCGACGGCATACAAGGCCTGCAGCCCCAAACTACACACGACGCAATCCCCAGCATGCCCCTCCTACTCAGGAAAAGAGGAGGGCGCAGGAGGAAAGGATGCCACCTCGTGAGAATAAAGGAATCCCAAGTCTGGGTATCGGTAGTCACAACGGTGTACCAGTTCTCACGGTCGCGGGGAGATGTGGCCTAAAGGCCAGAGGGGCCTATTTTGCAACGGGGATGCGGGTTCGATCCCCGGCGTCGGCTCCACCTCCTGAGATTCTGGGCAGAACACTTCATGGACCTCAAAATAAAAATATAACCTCTTGCAAAGTATGCTGGTGCTTATGTGACACGTTCTGAAGCCTCTAGGCCACGTTCGGCCATATACAACAACTGCAAAGAAGTGTGTCCCCGGCTGGGGAAGGAACTGGCAATGAAGTCTGGATGATGACAAGTCTCTGCTAAGAAGAGAGCCTACAGGATGCCGAAACTTTGCTGTTTTACAGTTTAGGGCAAAACCTAATACAAAAGAGGCCATAAAATGGATGGGGATACGTTTTCAAAAGCCCTCGTGCTGCAGTACTAAGACGATAAAAAACATGTCAGGTCCCGGGCCGGCAGCCAATGACAGCGCGGCCCGGGACAAAGGGGCGGGATTTAAAAATTATTATTCAAGCTCTCTGCTGCGGGCGCGTTAACCCACTGAACTGTCTTCCTGCGATTAAAAACTGTAACCTGCAGGGACACGCAGACTCCCCACACCCGACCAGTGCATTAACCCCTGGCATGCCTCGCTATCCCCGCAGTAATGCCTCTAAAATCAAACATCAGCTGCTTGGCACAAGCCGGGAGTGGCCGGATGGGGGAGGGGCGGGGTTGGGTCAGTGCGGGAAGGCTTCTTGACGGCGGATGCTGGGCGTGTGTGCAGTGAGGCTGCAACCGCTGCTGGGAGTGCACTACGACCCTCCTTTAAATGTGCCCCGTTCATCTTCCTCCTGCACACCCTATCCCCATCGAGCGTCTGCCCTGCTGTGCAGCGACCATCTCTTGCCAGTACGCCACC
This sequence comes from Lissotriton vulgaris, assembly GCF_964263255.1. Taxonomy (NCBI): domain Eukaryota; kingdom Metazoa; phylum Chordata; class Amphibia; order Caudata; family Salamandridae; genus Lissotriton; species Lissotriton vulgaris. The sequence goes on along the minus strand of NC_141697.1, from coordinate 294,753,235 downwards.
TCCTGCAAAACTTACCTAGCGCATATCTCACCCGGGGCGCACACCGTTCCTGTACAATCTATTGAGACATCTCTCTCCTGCACTTCTATACACATCTCGCGCCCGCAAATCGCCTTTATACGTCATCCGCTGCACATCTGTATATTTTGAATACTCCACATCTCCCCTGCTTATCGCATTCCTCGCGCTCCCTTTACTTCACGCACGTTTCACGCGCACAACTCACCCAATGCACATTTTACCCCGGTAAATCCCTGAACATCACGACACATGCACATCTCACGCTAGCACCTTCCCCGCGCGCATCTCGCCTCCTCGATACCTGCCGCTCCTTAACTTACCCACCATACGTGTGACCTTATGCACTTTCTCCCCTACACCTCTCCCTGCTGCCCCGGACGAACCACCCTGCCGTGCGTTATGCTGCGTTTCTGGACGTTACTGGGATGTCTCGTCGGAGGCTGCTGGGGGCGCCCAAAAGCCCAGGACATCGGGAGAGGCGTGGTGAGTACCCGGGGAGAGGGTTGAGGGACGCTGGGGGAGGTGGCGAAGTGATGGGGAAAGAAAGTGCAAGAAAGGTGGTGTGAAGGTGGACGGGGATGTGCATGTACAAGACACCTTCGTCAGACAGCTCTGTGAGGCCCTAGTAATGTCATGCAGCGCTATACTGTTCTCTGTCAGCATGGACGGTCGCTGAGAGGGAGATTGTGTGCGCGCCGGGATTTCATGATGGTACCACTGCGAGAAAGGGCCACATAAGATAAGAAGAGTAGAGAGCATGAGACAGAGGGGTGCAGCACGAGCGGGGTACCAGGCCGATATGTTCTTCCTTGTTTGCACACGGAGAGCGGGAGGGGGGACGGGCTCATGGAGAGCGGGTGAGAAAGTGTGTCCCTGGCTGGGGAAGGAACTGGCAATGAAGTCTGGATGATGACAAGTCTCTGCTAAGAAGAGAGCCTACAGGATGCCGAAACTTTGTTGTTTTACAGTTTAGGGCAAAACCTAATACAAAAGAGGCCATAACATGGATGGGGATACGTTTTCAAAAGCCCTCGTGCTGCAGTACTAAGACGATAAAAAACATGTCAGGTCCCGGGCCGGCCAGCCAATCACAGCGCGGCCCGGGAATGACATCACAGGGGTGTCCCGGGCCGGCAGCCAATGGCAGCGCGGCCCGGGACAAAGGGGCGGGGCTTAAAAAAAGCACCAGAAACGCCCCCGAATCGCGTTTTCGAGAGAAAACGCGATTGACAGCCTCTGCCTCCCAATGGCTAGCCTCCATTTATGGAGCTAGCCAATGATAGGCAGAGGCGGGTCATCAGCCCAGATAGAACTCAAGAGGTTTTGCTAGCGCATGCGTACTTCGTACGCATGGCTAAGGCAAAACCTAATTACTGACTACTAAGTCATTACACTTCATTATACTTTCTTTGTAAAGTAAAAATTAAAAGTCAATGTGCTGTCGTGCACATCGACGATGCCAAGATGAATTAACAAAATCTAACTTACTACCAAAGAACCATGGAAAATAAATGTGCTGTCGTGCACATCGACGTTGAAGAAAGAACGATAATCTTAATAAAACACAGCCGTGTACATTGATATGAAGAATTGTATGGTAAATGAAACTTGCGTTGCTGTGCGCATCAGCGTGGTTGCTAAGGTTACTAAAATGCGCTGCCGTGCGCATCTGCGTGAAGCATTGCACGAAGAAATCAAAATGGCCGCTGCATGATGACGCTATGCGTTTCAAGCGTCAAGGTCAAAGTTCTGTGGCACGTCACATCACGTTGCTAGGGAATCCTGAAGCCGATCCTGAAGCTGAATCTTGAAGCCGATCCTGATGGTGTGAATGTGAAGGTGAGCGCGCTGACACACGCGATGTCACCCGCTGCCAAGACACACATGATGTATCACTTGTTTAAGAATAAACAGATCCAGATCGTAACGGCCAACAGGTGAACAGGTCAAAAGAAAGTTACTTATTTAGTGAAGTTTGTTCTGCGCAATTAGTGCAGCGTACAGTACAGGAGTGTTATCCATAAACACTGCATTTGATGATAAGAAAGCGAATTTCATACGATGAGGCAATCCAAATTTTGATGAAAAGAAGTAGAAAGTCCAAATAAAGCAGAAATAAATCCGAATTTCGAAATTTGTGCAATATTGTATGAAATCCAGTGTCCAATGTTCAATATTAGTCCAATAAGAGTAGAAGAGTAGCATTCAAAATATAAGTTTGTTCAAACCTAGTCCAAATCCAAATCCAAATTAAGATTCCAATTGCAGGGGAGTTGATGGTTGTAGGTGCTTGTCCCCAATCAAGCCTTGACCCTCGTCGCCAGTGATAAAAGCTCTTAATTCAGGTTTAGTAGGAAGAGCAGGTTTATTGATCCAACCATCAACAGCAATCCTCGGCAACTGACACAGTATACAGAAAGTAAACACTCCATCAATGATGTAGAACAGACAGTGTTCCATTAAAGAGACAGTAACCATAACAACTCCGTTGTGGAATTCTCAAAGTGAAACTTAGGAAGAGCTCTGGAATAAATGCATTGACTGGCTTATCAAATACAAACATTTTAATTCAAAAAGTTGAAATGAAATAGTGATGGTTTGAAATGTCGGGTGGGTAGGTAACTTGAATAAAGACATTGAGGGAGACTGTATTGTCATTCATTTTCGTAGACCATTGAATGTGCGCAACATATTAACTCAAAGGAGGCCCTTGGTGGCTTCAGTCCTAAAATCTGTTGCCTCCACCTAGGCTACTTTTAAAGAATGACAGTGATAGGATCTCCACCTCTCACTCAGGTGACTGTACATAGTAATACATTTTCTGTTCTAGAAGGTCTTGATGGGCTACATTTAATGAGGCCTGATTTAATAGTTGGGGCAGGGACTGCATTTCACAACATTGTAATTGAATCTCATGTCAAAACCTTACCAAGTTTGAATGCACCTCAAGGCAATGATGACCATAAATTTAAAGTCTTGAGCTGGAATGTAGCAGGCTACACTCAAAACGGTTGTGCCCCAACTGGCTTTCCTTCATTAGTCAGTTTGATGTCTCAATATTTCAGGAGACCTGGCTGACCCATGAAATATTTGTTGATGGTTTTGCCTGCTATTACAATCCGCAAAAAACACAGTTGATGGACAGAATGCAGAACAATGTCTTACATTCACCCCAGTACAAAGATCTGGGCCTAAATCCATCGTTTTTTTGCACTCCACACCACCCTAGGTCAGACAATGGCTATATGCAAATCAGCCTTGCCCCTGTGCCTAATGGGAACAGTCCAGCCCGAACTACCAAGCCATGTCTTTCTTAGACCGGAATCAAGCATCCAAGGGCCGGTTTCTGGCTATCAGCCTTCTTCAGCCTGGATAGCTTGACTCCAGTGATGTGTAGAGGCTCGGACACACGTCTGAGCATACCCAGCCCACTCGGGGTGAAAATTGCATAAAAAACAGTTGATGGACAGAATGCAGAACAATGTCTTACATTCACCCCAGTACAAAGATCTGGGCCTAAATCCATCTTTTTTTGCACTCCACAACACCCTAGGTCAGACAATGTCTATATGCAAATCAGCCTTGACCCTGTGTCTCAGGGAAACAGTCCAGCCCGAACTACCAAGCCATGTCTTTCCTAGACCGGAATCAAGCATCCAAGGACCGGTTTCTGGCTATCAGCCTTCTTCAGCCTGGATAGCTTGACTCCAGTGATGTGGAGAGCCTGGGACTCACGTCTGAGCATACCCAGCCCATTTGGGGTGAAAATTGCTAAAAACACAGTTGATGGACAGAATGCAGAACAATGTCTTACATTCACCCCAGTACAAAGATCTGAGCCTAAATCCATCGTTTTTTTGCACTCCACACCACCCTAGGTCAGACAATGGCTATATGCAAATCAGCCTTGACCCTGTGCCTCATGGCAACAGTCCAGCCGGAACTACCAAGCCATGTCTTTCCTAGACCGGAATCAAGCATGCAAGGACCGGTTTCTGGCTATCAGCCTTCTTTAGCCTGGATAGCTTGACTCCAGTGATGTGGAGAGCCTGGGACTCACGTCTGAGCATACCCAGCCCACTCAGGGGGAAAATTGCAAAAAACACTGTTGATGGACAGAATGCAGAACAATGTCTTACATTCACCCCAGTACAAAGATATGGGCCTAAATCCATTGTTTGTTTGCACTCCACACCACCCTAGGTCAGACAATGGCTATATGCAAATCAGCCTTGACCCTGTGCCTCATGGGAACAGTCCAGCCCGAACTACCAAGCCATGTATTTCCTAGGCGGTTCGGGCTGGACTGTTCCCATGAGGCACAGGGTCAGACTGATTTGCATATAGCCATGTCTGAACTGGGGTGGCAGAGTGGGCTAAAGAACGGTGATGGATTAAACCCAGATCTTTTGACTGGGTGTGAGTGTTTGATTGATTCGGATGCTCCGTCCATCACCACCCCCTTTTGTAGGGCTTTTGGCAGCCATAAGTGTGGCAGGGTATGCTCAGACGTGAGTCCCTTGCTCCCTTTGCCACTGGATTCAAGCTGGCCGGGATGATGACGGCTGGAGGGCCAGAAACCGGTCCTCGGAGGCTTCTTTCCGGTCCAGGGAAGACATGGCTTGGCGGTTCAGGTTGGACTGTTCCCATGAGGCACAGGGTCAGACTGATTTGCATATAGCCATGTCTGAACTGGGGTGGCAGAGTGGGCTAAAGAACGGTGATGGATTAAACCCAGATCTTTTGACTGGGTGTGAGTGTTTGATTGATTCGGATGCTCCGTCCATCACCACCCCCTTTTGTACCGCTTTTGGCCGCCATTAGTGTGGCAGGGTATGCTCCGACGTGAGTCCCTTGCTCGCTTTGCCACTGGATTCAAGCAGGCCGGGCTGAGGACGGCTGGAGTGCCAGAAACCGGTCCGCGGAGGCTTGTTTCCGGTCCAGGGAAGACATGGCTTGGCGGTTCGGGCTCGACTGTTCCCATGAGGCACAGGGTCAGACTGATTTGCATATAGCCATGTCTGAACTGGGGTGGCAGAGTGGGCTAAAGAACGGTGATGGATTAAACCCAGATCTTTTGACTGGGTGTGAGTGTTTGATTGATTCGGATGCTCCGTCCATCACCACCCCCTTTTGTACTGCTATTACAATCCAGCAACTCCCTCTAGATCAGGTAGCACAATAGGTGGGTTAGCCTTCTGGGTGAATATTAAAGCAGGCGATTGTGGAAAGTCACCAGAGATGATAGATAGCAACATTCAGGCAGTGAGGCACCAATGAGGCCTAATCATATATGTAATTAATTTCTATAATAACGATTTCACTAATGTGACAAAACAAAATTTCCTACCTTGTTTGAATATATCTCATCCTTACAGTGTTCCATAGGCAACAGTGGACAGCGAGTGGCTTTTGTTTGGGTGGTGATTTTAACAGTAGGCACAGAATAGATCTGACGTTAGAGGATCCGAGTTAATATCATTTCTATCAACTTGTGAATTAGCCAATGTCCCAAGCATTACTGTCAATTTTATGGAGGCTCCACCTACTTATAGGGAACGATGTTACAGGGCCACAATTTGTCTCTTTTTTTACATCATCGAACTTAGAGGGACTGTTGCTATCAGGAAAAGCTATTTCCTCTAGCAATAGCAACCACAATCCCGTTGAGGTAGCCCTTTCCCTAGCCTCTAACCCCACCATAGGAGATAAATCAGAGCAAATAGCCATGAATACTCATCAGACGGCCTTGGATTAATATTGAGGGCGGTTATTCCTGCATGCTTATTTCAGAAAGTTGTTGACGAGAGCCTATCAGTGTTTATGGCACGCCTTAACAGAAACTACGCGCTTTACCCTGCGGCCATGGCCTTTGGCCAGCTCTGCTCCCTTATCAAGAAAGAGTTATGAGACCCATTAATCCCCATAGAAACTAACCAAAATGGTCTGAATGCCCTACCATTAATTACCATTTGCGATAGGCACTTAAACCCTTCCAGAGGAACACTCTAGCGGTAAGAGAACTACGTAAGAAATATAATCAGGTAACTCTATCTAGGAAAAAGGAAGTCTTAGACCAGCAATGGGATTCTATTGTTCTAACAGGCACTAATAAGAAAAGTAACATTTTCGGGATAGCAGTGAAAGAAATAAAACAGTTGAATCAATTAGAGGCTAAGATCAGCTGTAATATTAAAAGTGAGGAGCATTTTTTCTAACATCTGTGCAGCAGTCTATGCTGACACTGATGATCACTCGGAATTCTATACCTGTGCAGCTAACTTTGGGGAAGGTTTAGGATGCAATAAACCAGGTCTTTTTAAACATAACCCCGGATTTTGGGCCTTATGTTTTGAATGTTTTCAACAGTTTATGCCACTTCCCTAGTTCATGGTCTACATCGATTAAAGTCCCTATTTTTAAAAAGGGTGATTGTATGCATCCCAGTTGTTATTGGGCCCATTTCCTTAATTGATGTGACACAAAAAATGTTGTAAAGGGTTCTATACAACAAGACAAAAGACAGGCCAAATGAGAAGTCTTAGTTTTTGATCCAAGATCGGTACTGTTGAACAGTGTCTCAATCCTAATGTATTGTTCGGAAAGTACACCATAGCACACAACTCCCCTGCATACCTGGCATTTATGGACTGGACCACAGCGTTCAACTGTATAAACCGTTCAAAGCTGTGGTCCATCCTTTTGGATCTTAGCATGGATGGAACGTGCTCTTTGTAGCTTATTTGCATATGGACATGAAGGCCAGAATAAGAATAAATATTCAAGGGGTGGTGTCTAAGCCTATAGACATTTTCAGGGGGGTGAGACAAGATGTGTTCAGCCCCACTTTTATTTATTTTATACATAAACAATCTTCACACGTTTTTATTATCTGTGACCTCTGAGGTCCCTAAAGTTAAAGGCTCATTTTTACCAGCACTTTTATACGCCGACAGTGCCATACTAATGGCTCGCACCTTGAGGGCCTTGCACCGCTTGTACAAAGCTCCATACATTTTATGAAATTACTGGATATACTTACTCATTTTATTACATCTTACATTATGACTTGTGGTCAGAAGTGACTTAACTTTTTTTCTCTAAAAGTGGGGTGGTCCACTCTAAATCGTACTCGCACCTTCTCGCATTTGGGATTCATTTTTGCTGACAACGGCGCTTGCACAGCACGTAATGCACAAAGTAGCAATACATTATCAAGAGGGGTCAATTTATTATTTAGCCTACCACAATTAAGGAGGGGTGGAGCTCTCCTCTTACTTCTGCAGGTTTTTAAATTGCAATATCTACTGATAGTTACATATTAGGCTGAGATATGGGATATTAATAAATGCAACTCAATTCAAATAGAAGGAAATATATTTTGTAGAAGAGTCCTAGGTGCCTCCATTTCCACCTCCAATTGTATCTGTCATAAAGAACTGAACATCCCTTTTATTGAAGACTACATTTATGCTCGCCCTTGCTTCTTTGGTTATCAATATGGAGAAACCAGGAGCAAACCTCTCCAGACATATTATTTCAGATTGTCTCGCCTGCGAAAAAGGCAAGAGCATTCCATGGCTGTTGACATTGAAATCCCGCTTAGCAAAGAACAGATGATTGAAAACCCTGATGGTCTAAATATTGCTGGCAAAAAGCAGCTTCAAGCAGCCTTATACAAATCCTTACAGGGTGACAGATTACCATCTGAGAGCCTAAAGCTGAATGTGGGGGCCTACATGAATATAGGAGTCACCATATCGATTGTGGTTTATTAAGCAAAACCAATGGGTCGATGGGAGCGAAGTCTTTTGTTCCACTTCAGGGCAGGCACTATAACATTTTTGTTGTATTTTCCCTTTGGAATTCCAGGATACATTTGGAGTTTTTCTCATGCACCTGCAACAGAAGCTCAGGATAATCTTTGTTACATTTCCTGTTCTTTTGTGGTTTTTATTCTTTGTATACAAAAATAATTTTACTTCCTCTAATTAAAAAACTGGCCGTTCATGATTTTAGAGAAGCTTATAATAAGCTGCTCTAACTCCCTGAAGATGAAAGTATTTTTTATGTGGGCAGGTTCCTGTCTGGGCTAGATTTACAATGGATATTAATTAGAATCATTTTCATGGCTTTACTGTAGGTAAATGAAATATTTTATAATGTTGTATTGCAACTGTTATGAAATGTCAGTTTTCACATTTCAACGGTACTTTTATAGACACATCAGTTTCCGAATAAAGATAATATTGTTTGATTGATTGATCGATTCTGTCGCCATGCTGAGGGCTTCTTCTAAGACTCTTAAATGTTCCAGTGCTGGACTCTGATTTATGTGCACAGCAAGTGACTCATGTGCTGGGCCTTGCTGTTGGAGTCCACTCTGGATAGTGCCATCTGAGTGTGATCCTTCACTTGGAGCTTGATAGGCGGCACCAACTCCAACTGCCAGAAACAGCTAGGTTTATGTCTTAGCTTCATATGTTGTCACAGAGACCGGCAGTCCATCAACTGCTATTCTCTGCTGCGGTCAGTTGTTTAAAGTCCACACCAGCTCCATCAACAACTGATAATCTGTTGGTAGCTGACAAGGATTGGCTTCTGCAGGAAATATCTGCTATTGGGACAACTCGTGGCCATGGGCTCCAAAATTACTGATCTTACGACAGAGGTTAAATCAATGAGAATGGAAATCTCCACTTTACAAACCCAATTAGACAAAGTTGACCAGAGGATCGATGATATTGAAGGACTTTATGATGATATCGAGTTCTTGAGACATTAGGCCACTGACCTGAGTAAAGGACATTTCTGAGTAAAGGACTATTTCCTTTTATTTGGCTTCTCTGAGGGAGCATAGAAAGGAGACATGGCATACTTCCTGCAGGATTTACTTTACAGGCCCTCATCTTGTTGAACTTTTGGAATCCTAAAGGGCCCATCGTTTTTGGGTTTGCAGTGCTCCACATCATTCTTCACCACGCATGATTTGAGGGATGCTTTCACGTTATCTTTGCAGATTACTCCTCAACAACCAGTATCAAGCTGAAGAAATACCTAGTGAAATACCTCATTTTTGGAAATGGGATCTTAAATATGGTCTTTTAGACCCTGCTCATATGCTGATGATGGTGAATTAAAGAACAAAAAACGTTTCTGAACTGGATGGTCTGTAAGTCTTTTACAATACGATGGAAGAAGACAGCATGGATACACTTGCTTGTGAGGGGGTGCATGACATCCCCCTGCTGAGTGGCCACTTTACTCTTGCAAACCACCCGGGCATCACAGGCACCATCTGAAACCAACTTTAGAACCATGTAGGGGTTCCGATCGTGCTGGCCTCCAGCAGTGGTATACTCCCTTAATGAACACAGAGACAGTAATAAGTCTAGATCACCTCTCAAGGAAGCCTCAATGGAGGCTGTGCCAGATTACAGGGATTAACAAGCAGGTCATATTCAATTTAGAGTTTTGAAGAGGTGTCTGATTGATCTACCCTACCCTTCTGTTAAAGGTAGGGGTGTGACTTTTTTTTCTCTTCCTTCACTGTGGCCCCAGGTAAACCTGATTAAGTTTATCCTTATGTTAACTCTCATAAACATGCTAATATCCTTGTTTCCCCTCCTTGAATGCTACAAAAGTGGGGGCATGATGAACCCTGTTTTGGAATTGCCTTACTTGGCACATTAGAACCTGGATCTGTTTCACACATCTTTTACTTGTTTCACCTCTGCCATACACCTCTCTATTCCTGGTTAGCCTACCAGGATCCACCCATTATGCCACTACTACTTTGGGCTGCATGTGGGGTGTAACTTAACAACAACATCTCAGCAGGTTTTCCTCACAGTGGACCCTTTGGCCACTTATGACTTATTATTTCCACTTCTCATCTCCTTTTAGGGTCATGTGTCCCCACCAGGATCAGGGGATGATGCGGGCTGATGTTGCATGATGTTGTGAGAGGAAGCTCGCTACTAAAGGTTTTTCTAGTTCCCTGCTTATTTCGTATTACTTCCACTTCTCTTTCCCTCTTTCTATTCGCTCCCTCCCAGAGAATTTAACCCCAGTGTGTATTGTACCCTTGTTGGGTTTTCAGAGTTTATGTGAATAGCTGGGTTTTGTCCTATCTCTAAGGTCTCCCATATGTTTTGCCCACCGTTCTCACTCTCCCTTGCTGTCATAGAGACTCATTGCTTGATTCCTTGCATTGGAGTACTTGGCAATATTTTCTATCCTTTTAAACGTGAGCATGCTGTTTTGGAGGGACTGCAGCAACCTCCCCTGTACCCTATGATCAAATGCTGAACTACAAACATATTGGTAGTGTCACTGTGCTCTCAACCTAATATGTGCTTGCCAATGAGGTAGTTGGTATGAGGCTGTAAATTCGAATTTGAGGCTATGTCTGCTCAAGTAGGGCAGTAGTAAATGAAAGTACTTTATGTTAATAATAATGGGTAACTTGGAGAGTTTTTAATGGCTGAGCAGGGCCAAAGTGGAAATCAAAAGCAGCGGCAAAAGGCTTCAAACAATCACAACACTGCAGGAGGCTGCAACTAAAAAGAGACACAGGGCCTCATGTATGAGGCTCCTTGCGCCATTGGAACATTACTTTTTGAAGCCTGCGTGATATTTATCAGGCAGCATTAAGCTACTTTTTTGGCTTAATGCTGCCTGATAAATATCAGTCCCTTTAACGCAGTGTTCTGCATTAAAGGGGCACGATTGGGTGTTGCTGGGGGCGTTCCCAGCAACATCCACGGCCCTTTGACACTGCCCCAGATTAACGAGAAATCGTAAATCTGAGGCAGTACCAAAAGCTTACGCCTCCACAGGGAGGCGCAACAGGGAGAAATATCTTTATTTCTCTTAGTTTTTCCTTTTTCTATGTGTGCTGCAGAGAGAAAAAGCCTCTTATTGTGTACAGAAAGGTTTCCCTTCCTGTACAAAAATAATCATCCCTGCAATGCAGGCACCCTTGCACCATGGTGCAAAGGGGCCTGCGTTGGCACAGGCAGTCCATTGGGCGCCGGCACAGGTGAAAAGGACAGGAATGTGCTGTATCTTATTGATACTGTGCATTCCTGCCCTTTTCTTTTGCCGTAGGGAAGCGCAGCAGGAAGGCCTGCTGCGCTTCCCTACGGCAAAACCTCATAAAGTATGGGGTTAAACCTCTCATGTGTATGTAATTTGATTTACTACTCATTATTATGTGACTTGCAGTTCGGTTTAAGTTTTAAAATGAAAGGATATTTAGAGAAACCCTTTGTGTTTATCCTCCTTGACAATTTATGCTTCGTGGATGCTGACTTTTCTGTGACCTTGAGGAAGGGCTGTGCAGCATAAAAATTCTTCACTGAGGGGTAGTGTCAGGGTCATACCTGAAATAACCGTAATGTTCTGAACATATTTTCAGCATAAGGGGAGAGCCAAAAGTTAATCATTATGTGGTCAATGTTGCACATTTTTCTCACTCAACTTATCACAGGAGTTAAGTATAGAGTCACTCTTGGAATTACCTATTTCCAAAATACTCCTGTACGTGCATGAATTCTGAATTCAAGAGCTTTTTCCTTTCAACAAAAACTGATACAGCTCCATTTAAAAGAACAGTAAAGAGTAAAAAATATGTGCTGTAAAACCAACTTTATGCTCACAGTAACTCATTTCCAAAACTTAATAGCATTATATCAGATTTCCGTTTTGATTTATTTCATTGCATGATTAGTTAAAATAATTACAGTGTAAAACCCTTCCATGTAAAATAACTGTAGTAAATATAGGGCAATGCACATGAATAAATCATCAATAAATGTGACAATTAAACCAGTAACATCGTAAAAATAGATATGTTAGGTAAAAGTCAGTAATAGGCATGCTGTTTCCCCCCAAACTCCAAAATTATCAATTTCAGCCCATCTGTCTCTGTGATGGTACACATGTGAGAAAGAGGAGGTTAATTAATCAGTTTTTGCATCAGTGACTGGTTAGGCATTATGCGATATGGAGGGGTCTGCACCAAGAACAGTCTCTTGTGATTGTGAAGCAGACAGCAGTGCTACTGTAGCCTTCATAAATTTCACAGAGCAGGCAGCCAATTGTACAGATTCCCCTCTCTAACACACCTTCATGGCTCTGAGACATGTCCGATGTACCACCTTCCCAAGACCCCTGCAACAGACTCAGCACCTTCTTCCACAACAAGATCAAGATGCTCAATGACAATTTCGACAACCAAGACCACATCACCGATCCAGCTCCGACCTCATGGGATGCTACCCAACAGACCCTCTTCAAATGGATCCAGCGCATGACAGAAAACACCTTAAAGACTATGAAAAGCATCCACTCCGGAGCACTCTCAAACCCCTGCCAACACCACGTCTTCCACAGAGCAGCCTTGGCCATCGCAACCGAAGTATGGTGGATGATCAACTGGCACCTTCGCCGATGACTGGAAACATGCCAAACTCAACCCCCTCCTGAAGAAACCCTTGGCGGACCCTACGGACCTCAAGAACATCAGGACCATCTCCCTACTTCTCTTCACAGGCAAGGTCATTGAGAAGGCCATCAACACCAAACTAACAAACTTCATCGAAGCTATCAATGACCTGGACATCTCTCAATACAGATTCCGAAGCAAACATAGGACAAAGACTGCCCTACTTGCCACCTCCGATGACATCCGTTCTCTCCTCGACTAGGGCGAAACGGCAGCCCTCATCCTTCTGGACCTCTCAGCTGCATTCAACACCTTCTCCCACCAGACCCCATGACACCAGCATCTGCTGCAAGGCCCTTGACTGGCTCCACTCCTTCCTTACCAACAGAACTCAGTGGGTCAAACTCCCTCCCTTCCTCTCGGAACTGACAGAGACCAACTGTGGGGTACCCCAGGGTTCCTGCCTCCACCCCATCTCCTTCAACGTCTACAAGTCCAGACTCGCAACCACCATCAGGAACCACTGGGACCCAACATCACCAGACACAACTTCAATGAAGGGATGAAAGCTGTTGCCACCTGGCTGAAGAACAGCTGCCTGAAACTCAACTCAGAAAAGACAGAAGTCCTCATCCTTAAAACCACCCCCTCCGCATGAAATGGCTCCTGATGGCGATCGGAAATCCCCCAAGCCAGAGGGACCATGCACAAAACTTCGGCATCATACTTGACCACATGCTTCGAAAGACTTTCAGATGGATCCAACCAAAACCAGAACGCATGCATGCATCAGCAGCAGACTGGACTACGGCAATGAGTTCTATGCCAAGATCAACAGCAACTCATTTGCAAGCTCCTGACTATCCAGAACGCCACAGCCAGACTGATGCTCTACATCACTTGTCACAGCCACATCACCCAACACCTCCCTGATCTCCACTTGCTTCCAATTGGAAGAAGAATAACCTTCAAATTCCTCACCCATGCAAACAAGGCCCTTCACAACACCAGACCGGCATACCTGAACACGCACCCAAAAGACACCTCCCAGCATCCCAGGTCTCTCTTGACAGCATCCTGTACATCAGCAAGAGTAGAATGGGGGGAAAGTCCTTCTCCTACCTCGCAGCAAAGCCTGGAACACCTCCACTCTACATCCGGCAATCTCCCACTCTTCCCCAGTTCAGGAAGGACCTCAAGATCTGGCTTTTTGGATAACCTCAACACCATATACAATTGAACAAAATAATTAGAATATGTTTTATTCTACCAACAGAAACATTAGCAACAAAACAGAATTCAGCTAACAAAGAAAGGACATCTACATTGAACATGAGCTCAAAATTGACATTGTAAGTATATTAATAACAATGTGTATGTATTAAGTGAAAAAATTGTACATTATTCATTTTTATTAGTTTTTATATACATTTTACGTAGCATTGAAAACATCACAATGACAGAAGGCATCCAATTGATCAGTTCCCAGAAAGGAAAGTTCATGATATGTTACATGGGGTAGATCTATACCCAGGAAAAGCAAAGTGGACTTAAAGAAAATTGGAAATGTAGCAAATAGTATTCGAATAAGTGTTATGGGAGGGCAACAACTAGAGAAACAACTGTTTGTATACAAGGGAGCCTAACCACCCCCCATATGTTACAGAAATAGAGGTTTGGAATGCTCTAGACAACATTAGAGAAGCTAGCACAAGCTCACAGAAATCTACCACTCAAATACTTAAAGAATTGCTGCCCAAAGTACCCAAACATGCTACTGCCAAATGCCCTTAATTTCCTCATTAAAAAGGACACTAGCTCGAACAAAAAAAGGCATAACCACCACCACACCTGCCCCAAAAACATTTGAGGAAGTAGGAATTCCCCCAGAACTACCTATAACTCATAACGAAGAACTCTTTGTTCTTTATGACAACAAATCTAAAGAAAGAAGAATAATTATGTTTGGAACTGCAAATAATATAATCAAAGTACAACAGTCAGAAACATGGATGATGGATGTGGCTTTTAAGATTTGTCCCAAACCATTCTATCAATTATATACTATCCATGCCCTGTATCAAAACACCAACATGTTTTTTTATCTAAGCCTTACTACCTAATAAACAAAACTCTGCATATATAGAAATACTAAATAAAATTCCGCATATATGGAAATACTAAATACAATTAAATAATTATTTTCCACAGAAACAATTATTGATTTTGAACAGGCAATGATAAATGCAATTCTGAAATCCTACCAACACATATCAATTCAGGGCTGCTACTATCATTTCAATCAGTGTATATGGAGACACCTTCAGAAATCAACACTTTTGGCCCGATCCCGATCTCACTGGGAAAACCCTACGGCCGACTCGTGCCCATAGAGCTTTCAGTGCGACCTGGTCACCTGTGCTCCCAGTACCAGAGTACGGTGCGCTGCAGCGCTGACCGATTTGGGTCGCCCGGAGCCCCATTGAAATCTACGGGAGCCTGGTGTACATTGTGTACATAGGCTCCAATAGACAAAAAACGCATGTCTCGGACAAGGGTGCCCCCTGTCGCATGAAAGCCTTGGTCCTGCCTGCACCGTACATGCATGTATGGGGGGGCCCTTCAGACGTGTGATCAAGTCGTAGGGCCCCGGGTGACGGGGGGCCCGCTATGGACCTCCAAAGTCCGCTTCCCGGAGCTTCTTTGAGTCTGAGGCTCCGACTCGATCCGGCTGCCCAATGCACGCATCGTCCTTGGTTGCTCGGGAATTGCACCCATTGAGCGCTGTGTGTCAATGAAGTCGGAGTCGTCTGGATGGTGTTACTGACAGGTACCAGTCTGTCAGAGCACAAGGCTATCCTTACATCGTACTTGCTCACTCATAAAGCAGTAGAAGTCGTCCGGACATCGCGCGTACGAGACGGAGTCGCTCCAGACAGATGCCGTCAGAAGCCCCTCCGAGCGAAATCGGAATCGGGCCCTAACTGTTAAATTTGCGACTAACAGTTCATTTGCATACCAAATAAAAAAACGTATTGCATTTGCCTACGTCTCAGTTACTGACGTGGCTGAACATTACAACCTATTAATATAAAGTCCTTTCTACCTGCAACATGAACAAAAATTAAGTTCCCTCCTAGACTATTTTAAAGATACCTGGGTAAGAAGACTCCATAGATCAGGACATAGGAGACAACCCAAATACCAAATTCCATGGTGGAATGTATATCATAGCACATTAAACCATGAGGCAAAAAGAAACAATGCTGTTGAAGGTTGGCATGATGCCTTTCAAGCAAGAAAAGGACGAGTTCCCCTACACTACACAAACTCCTACTCTCCCTCCAAAAATAACTGAGCTACCAACAGCTAACAATGGAGCAATCTGCAACACAAATCAGGCCTAAATTATCCCAAAAAATAAACAAATGTTTGATTACCTACAACATCAAGTCAGCCTGTAGCCTGTAGCCTGTAGCCAACAACAAGAGGCCTAGAATACTTAGAAATGATTGCCCAAAAACCTACTCTAAATTATCAATAAAGTTCAAAATTAATAAATGTGTCTCATTTATTGTTATCAAACCATAAAATATATATATATAGACATATTAATTGAATTTTTGAAAAAATGAACAACTATAAAAGTAACTCTCTTAGCATTTCCCTCCCACAATAAATAAATAAATTAACTTACTGTTTCCAAATCTTGTAAAACAAAAGTATCTCATAATCCATTTAGGAGGGCGAAAAAGTATCCCCAAAAAAATGTAAACATCCTACTGTCCCAAAAGTAATTCTACGTTCATAAATCCACCAATGATAAACCATAAAAAACCTGAAAAAGTGTTTTAAAAAAAGAAAGTGTTACATAATTATGTTACTATAACTAATATACACTTCCTTAATTAAAAAATGCAATCTTTTTGTATTCGCCACTTCTAATGACCAAAACCTGTAAGAAACACACAAACATTCCCACCCACACAAATATACATATAATACACAGTACAACACTATTACAGACATTATACACACATTATTCAAACATATTCTAACATATTTTACGTTTTCTAAAGAAGGCCTCAAAAAATAATGATACATCTATCACTAAAACCCTAACTTACAGAACAAAATCGCCACAACTACAAAAACTGACCACTACACACAATAACTACAGCCTAACTACCTTCAAATTTAATTTAAAATATAGTTAAAATAAAGAAAAGTAATCTTACCTTCCTCGACATGACGCAGCTCCCAACAGCGAGCTTGTCACCTTCGAAATAACCCAAAACAAACACGAGGGACTACAAAATACATGCAACAAACCAATTTGGCAGCTTTAAACATATAAAATAAATGTATTGTGTTAATAAAAATGTTAATATGTTATATATGAATTACTAAAATGATTAGTTAAAATACTACCATTCATTACTTACATGTTTCAAGGTACTTAACATGTTTCCATCATTGTAAAATTATAATAATAAATATTATTAAACATATAATATTTATTATTATAATTCCATATATTCACAAGTTATATACAACGTGTATTAAAAACATGTAATATTTGCATTTAATGTTTAAAAATGTCAACCTTATAAAAAAATGTTTACAAGTTTAACCAAGTAATAATTAATAATATTAACATTTTATATATTAATAATATTAAATAAAATGTGTCATTATTTGTTTTGAAAAAGTTACAATGTATAAACTTAAAAATGTATTAACAAAATATGAAAACTGTTATATTTTTAAAATGTCAACAGTAGATGTAACTAAATAACACATGTTTAAAATACAAAATTAAAATGAAAAACTGGTATTAATAATTATATTATTTTCTCAAATGCTTCTAAACAAATCTAAACATACATTATTTGACATTACAAAGTTTACATAACTGTATTAAAAAATATACTAATGTTAAAAAATATTTTGTACATATTTATGAAATGTTAACATATACATATGTACACAATATTTTGTGTGTGTAAAATGAATATGATTTTGTCTCTATGTGTCTTGTTTTATATTATATGATCCTATTAAAATATAGATATTTTGTTGATTGCAAAATCATTTACAATAAATACACATCAATAAAAAAATGAAATGACTTTTTTTGTGTATCATTTTATTAAAACTGTATTTGATAATAAATATTAAGTTGTAATTAAATGTACTGTATAAACTAATATTTTTAAGTAACTTAATAACTAAAGTTTTTCTTTTTTTCTAACTATGTCATAATTTAAATGCATTAGTACTACAAACTATGTTATTTGTTTAAGGTTTTAAATTAGTACATAAATATCTAAATTACTATTCCCACTACAGATAATATTAATTCAGGTTTGGTGCAGGACACTAAACTTAATTAAGTTACTATTCCCACACCAGTTAACATTAATTCATGGTCGGTGCTGGACACTAAACTTAATTAGTTTACTATTCCCACTCCAGTTAGCATTTAATCTGGTTAGTTGCTGGACACTAAATTTAATTAATCTACTATTCACACTCCAGGTAGCATTAAATCAGGGTAGGTGCTGGATACTAAACTTAATTAATTTACTATTCTCACTACAGAAACTATTATTTCATGGTAGTTGCTGGACACTAAACTTAAATATTTGACTATTCCCACTCCAGTTAGTATTAATTCTGGGTAGGTGCTGGACACTAAACTAAATTCCATTACTATTTCCACTCTAGTTAGTATGAATTCTGTCTAGGTGCTGGACACTAAACGTAATTGGTTTACTATTCCCACTCAAGTTAGTATTAATTCAGGGTAGATGCTCGACACTAAACTTAATTAATTTACTATTTCCACACCAGTTAGTATTAAGTCTGGGTAGGTGCTGGACACTAAACTTAATTGATTTACTATTCCCACTCCAGTTAGTATTAATTCAGGGTGGGTGCTGGACACTAAACTTAATTAATGCACTATTTCCACTCCAGTTAGTATTAATTCTGGGTAGGTGCTGGACGCTAAACTTAATTAATTAACTATTCACACTTTAGTTAACATTAAATCAGGGTATGTGTTGCACACTAAATTAATTATTTACTATTCCCACTTCAGTTACTATTAATTCAGTGTAGGTGCTGGTCACTAAACTTAATTAATTTACTATTCCCTCTCCAGTTACCATTTAATCTGGGTATATGCTAGATCCTAAACCAGAGATGTGTGCAGTAGCATCTCTACTAAAATTTGTTTGGTTTAGTGTCCAGCAAATACCAGGTATCAGTTGCTCAACTGACACGTTGTTTTTTCCATATAAGCCCTAAGTTCCATAGCCATACTTTATAGACTTCAGTTGCCCTTTGTCACTAATTGCCTAAGAGTCCTCACCATAATTCATTCTCTTTACATTTAAATTACTTTGAGGGTAGTGGTGTTGAACAAACTCTGATTGTGTTTTAAACTCTCACTTCGTTTCTTTTCAGAGCGGTGCCCCTCCCCTGAGCTGTTGCCAGGCTGAGGTGAGGCCTCTTGTCCATACACTGCGGGTAAGATACTTTTTCATAGATTTTAAAAGCCACCCAGTAGCTCCTTACTATGTACTAAATAACATATTGTGAGTATCTAACTCACTGGTTTTCTCTTGTTGCTTGTGTCTTTTTTCCTAGGTACGGCCAGTAAATCGAATACTGCATAACAGATAGATTACTGCTTCTGTATTTCATCTGCACTTTTACTTTTTTCTTCATTATCTTCACGTAATATTTACGCAGTAGCATTGTGCAAGGTCCTGAGAAAAGCTGCAACACCTTGATGGGTCTCCAAGGCTGAACCATGTAGACCTACTTTTTTCATCTGACACATGCAGTTTAATAGCCTTTCTGCAGGTCCGCTGTTTTTAATCCTGGCAGCGAGAACGAACGAATAAAGGCAACTTTATCGCTCCCGTTAGTAACTTTTAGCTTCACCACCTACACTTTAGAGTTTGTCTTTTTTTCTTAGCATTGAACCCTCATCACACTAGTTTTGGCCTTACTCATCTGTAGGATTTAGTATTTCCTAGTAAGCGTAGGAACAAAAACATCCCTGAGCTCCATCCTCTCCATGAGGGAGTTGTAGCCCTTGGCGAGACCAGGCCTTCTCGCGAAGGAGAATCTCAGATGAAGCATGCCACCTATGGTGGGTGAGGGATTTTGTCCTGAAAGGGATCTCCCCACAAGCCACTTGAGACTACCTCTAGTGGTGCCTCGTGCCAGTATAGGCACTTGAGACCCAAGGATTTCTTTGTTGTTAGAAGTCTATGCTGTTCCTGAGACTTCTTGAACAGGGGGCAAGCTCTATCTCAAGCCATTGAAGAAACTCAAACAAAGAAGTTGCAGAAAGTTCAGTCCAATCCTTTCTCTGCCCAAGACAGAAGCAGCTACTGCAGGCCAACACAAAAAAGCACACACAAAGTGGTAGTTCTTCCTCACAGCTTCTCCAGCTCTTCTTCTTGGCAGGTTTCTGAGTTCAAAAGAGTTCTAAAATCCTGGGGTCTGGGTCCCAATATGTATACCACATTTCCCTTTGTTCTCTTGAAGCACAGAGTGCCTCTGCTCAATTAAAACCAGTTCTGTCCTCTCTGGCCCACCTTTCTGGCAGGAGTTGGGGACAACATTGTCCAAGGCAGACCAGGTCCATTCAGGTGCCAAGGAAATCCCCTCTCACTACTCTAAATTCTTCCCAGGTCTCTTCAGCCCTGCCCTGACTCATCCAGGAGATGCCAGACACACCTCAACCCCCCAGTGGCTGTCTGAAGAGAATGCACATCCCCAGCCCCAGTCACTCCAAAGCCAGACATTCAAGCCACAACCCAGCAGAGGCATATCTGATGGCTAATCAAGAAAATAACCCACTTTCTGAAAGTGGTATTTCAAGTGGGTGCCCTTGCCAAGTTGACATGACAGTAAATAATATGTGCAGCCACTGCAGTGGCAGGTCTGAGATACATTTACAGAGTTACTTCGGTGGTTGGCACAAAAAGTGCTGCAGGTCCACTACTAGCATCTAATGCACAGGCCCTGCCACTCTCAGTGCACCTTACTAGGAACTTACTAGTAAATCTAACATGCCAGTCATGGAAACACCAATACACAACATAATTAATAGGTGGTGCACTTGCACTTTAACACTGAACAGCAGTGAGAAAGTGCACAGAGACACTAAACCAGCAAAAACAGAGTCAAAAACAGGAGGTCCAAAAACAAAAGAGAGGGTAAACATGCCAAAAGATGCCAGGTCTAACAGAAGTGCTTTAACTAATACAAAATGAAAGCCTAATGCAGAGCACTGAACAGCTACAGGCGCCTCAGACACCCATAAACGAATTACTTAGCAGTGCAAGGCATTTTGACTTTTATACACAGTCCTTTCACGGCTGAGTCTCTCCTTGTTGTATACGGATTCACATTCAAAGTCTGGATCAATAACACACTCTTCAGAAACCATGTATTTGTTTCCAGACCTGTGAGCATTGCACACATAGCAAAAGAGAGACCTGAACATTCTTAAATGGACCAAGTTCATAGAGTAAATTACCTCCAGGAGAGAGGGCTCCAAAAGTTGTAGAAAATGATGCTCATCTCAAGCTTCGCATGGCCTTGCATTATCATGCAGTCAGGATCCTGAAGGGGTTACTAATGACAGATACTGAAGTGTCTCATGTATTTTTCACTGACCTCGCCCAAAGGTAATGTGTAGGTTAGTGAATATATATTTAGATAGCTCAAACAACTGGGCAGGGTGTTATTTTGTTAAGTGACTAGTAAAGGGTTTAGCTTGTTTGAGAAGAACGTGGTTACATAAAAACATGGAACCTTGAAGACATCTAAAAAAGAATCTGTTGAAAGGGCCCAGCCAATCTTCCCAGTCCTGGACTTACCGCTCACATAAGACCTACTATTTCACTGTTTAAAAAAAATAAAATTGCGTTTCATAGATAAGAGACAATAACATAAACTTCAGCAACTTCAGTCATAGAATATAGACAGCAGCCTGGCAATACAAAAAAAGAAGGAAAGGAATATTCGTGTGGACATGGAGTAGGCAACATATTTCCACACTGCACTGTGATTTTTGTTTACCAGTCAGGGTGGTTGGTGGGCATATGCAGCAGGAAAACGTCAAACAAACTAGTGACAAAACATAACTACCCACATGTGAGGTGCTAAGGGAGGTGGTTAGGGGCAAACATCACGGGGTAAGAACGCGCCCCCTCTATAATCCACAAAGAGTAGGGGGAGGAAGGAGGGAGCAGTCAGGGGAAACCCCGCACCACACAACTTCTGTTATTTGGCACCTGCAGTGATGTCTGGATGATTCAAGTGAAGAGGCGTAATACTGGTAGTCTGGGGGGGGGGGGTTAAAGCAGAGGAATTTAAGCTTCGTGATGTAGTCAATCAGGGACTTCCATAGACAGATGCATTTCCCTTCCAAGTAGGAGAGGTCATGGGTGAGGCGTTCCATAGAGAGTATGTGCCAGAGCCTCTGAAGCTAGGCCACAATGGGTATTGGGTGAGACTTCTTCTAGTACAGATATAAGCTGCTTGGCCGGCCCAGTCAAATGTCTAGAAAGTGTTTAATCCACATGGGTCATACCTTCCAGAGATAGAGACATAAACCTAGTAATAAGACAGCGTGGCCTGTCCAGTGTGGGTATCTCAGAATGATGTATCCCAGGATTTCTATCCAGTGCGTTTGAAAGACAGTGCAGGACCACCAAATGTGTGCATAAGTACCCTCATCTGTGCAGCATTACCAGCATGTTGTGAACTTGTTAGGGAGAATATGGCCCAGTCTGTCAGATACCATTGGAACTTCACTTTTAGGACCAATTCCCTGTGTGGGATGCTTTTGTGGGATTTAGGAATCTCTTTCAATAAAGTGGCCCACTGTTTTGCCTCAGTAGAGCACCCCAAGGTGGTTTCTCATCGGGTCTGATTGGAATGTTGCTATTGTTATTGTTATTTCTGGTTTATATAGCGCCAACTCACCGGCAGGTCTCAAGGCGCTTATGACCGAAAGGCACAACAACTTATTTGGCAGGATGAAGAAAATACCAAAGTGTAGCTAGACTGAGCTCAAAGCCTCCCTGAATAGAATTGTTTTTAGGGTTTTCCTGAAACGAAAGAGGTTACCTTCTTTACAGAGGGGCTCAGGTAGTTTGTTCCAGATTTTAGGTATCAAAACAGAGAAAGATCTCCCGCCTTTTGTGGCCAATCTGAACCGAGGGCAAACAAGCAACTGTCCATCTGAAGACCTAAGTCTTTGTTCAGGTTTGTATACCTCCAGCCGTTCCTTAATATAGGCAGGTGCTTGCCCATAGATTGCCTTATGGGCTATACATAGGCTTTTAAAATCAGACCTTTGCCTAATGGGCAGCCAATGGAGGCTCTGTAGCAACGGAGAGGCATGGGATCTTCTCGGAAGCCTGAAAATAAGTTGTGCAGCGTCATTTAGGACCACCTGCAATCTATTGGTCAAGGTTTTTGGTAGACCTAAATAGAGTGCATTCCCGTAGTCCAGCCTCGAAATTATTGTAGCGGAAACTACTATGCGAAGCATGGACCGGGAAAGAAGGGGGACTAATTTGCGCAGCTGTCTGACTAGACCAGTACAGGTCCCTACCTGTACTGGTGAGTGGTTTGGAATCTTGGAGTGTGTGGTAGGTTCTGAAGATCAACCCTTTCCATCCCATGAATGATCGTACCAAGGTCTCAAATTTAGTGGGGTGAAGTGTCCAGTGTAGGAGCTGTAGGTATTGGAGTCAGGACGTATAAGGCTCCCGAAAATTGCCTTGGATTGCAAAATAGACTTAATAGTACATCCTTGAAAGAGGTTGTGCAGTATCCAACATCCTCCTTGTGGCCAATCCACAAATGTGGGAGAGGAATGTAGTCAGTCCATCTTTAACAGCTCTGTGGTCCCAAAAGTCTAGGACTGTTTTTGTGGGAGTAGCTTTGTAGGCTCTTTCGGTATGGCTCGCTTTTGGAAGCGAGGCCAGATCCCATAGAGATCTGCTGGCTACCACTCTGTCCAGGTGGGACCATGCCTTCTTGTTTGAGTGGACCATCCACCCAGAGATAAACTGGAGAAGCAATGATCATTCGTATTGCAACAGGTTTGGGTATGCCAAGCCACCCCATGCTAGGGAGTCATAAGGAGTTTGCTCGATATGCAGGGTCTAGACACCCCCCCTTCAGAAGAAGAGCTTCTGTTTAGTCTGTAGACAATGTACTTCGACCTCGGGGATAGGTGTAGGTAGTGTCTGGATGCATACAGGGCCCTGGTCAGGATGTTCATCATGACCACGTTTATGCGCCCAGCCAGGATATGTAGATGGGCTTCCACCACCAGTTAGACTTTTTCTGCCGAGATATCGGAGTGAGCCCTTGCCCCAATGGAACCCAGCGAGCAATGGCAGGAGGGGGATTTGGTTATCGCGGATAGTGCCTTTAAGACATTGAGATTTGTCAATGTTTATTTTAAAGCTGGAGATGCGCTCAAAGGCCTCCAGTGGGTGGACCACCTCTAGTAGTGATATTTCACTGTGCTTTAATAGCGAAGAACCCATGTTCAGTTTGTAAGAGTATTCAGCATCATCTGCGGTAAGAGCCTCGCATACTTCAAAAGTTACAGAAAGTTTCCAGATAACTTATTTCTTTTCGTTTAAGGATGATAAAGAATCTCTAGCTACTTCCAAACTGAAGTCGAGATAGACACGTCTCATTATAAAATCTGTAAAAAAATCCATTAATTAGGATTCACGTGGGATTCAGTGACAGGTTTTGTAACATGCTGTTTTCTGCATTACAGCCCTAAAATGTACTGTGTTTTTAATTGCAATGTAGAGGAACACCTTCCATCAGATGTTCATCCTTTGAGTCTGTTGAGTCCCAGATCATCAGCTTCTCTGAGAAAATAATAAGGAGCTTTATGAGCTCAGACATTTAGCTCTCGCCTTCGCAGGCCAACTCAATTCTCTTCAACCCTCCCCAACAAACCTGCGTTTCTTGGGATATCTGTGGACATTTACAACCTTATTTACATATAAATGGAATTCATTAACATTCAGCGTATGCCATCCACCGAGCTCTGATGTTGGCCTTGTGACACCATGTCTCATTAATGATTCTGACCCAGTTTTTGTGAGATGCCTGCCTGTTGGCGCCTCTTTGTGTGGGCAGGAAAATGCGGTAGGAGGGAGAGATTAACTCGACACAAAAAAAAGGAGAAGGGTTGTGAGTTTTCAAGTTTCAGAATATGGTATTTGGGTAAATATCGCCTTATGGGTGCTGGTTTATGAACGTCTCAGTGATTCACGGTTTATCAAACAGTGTTCACAGGAGAAACACTTCAGAAAAATGACTTTATGAAGGTTTGCCGTCAAAAATACATCAAAAGGTGAACAGATCCGTTATTACCATAACATCAGGTTAATAACACATTTTCCAACATTCAAAAATAACTTTCAGCTGCCAACAAATGTATTCTCCATTTTTTTCAAACTGCACTCCAATGCACTTCCTAGCTCCCAAAACACTTCTATCCGTCTTCCATCTGTTGAAAACAGTTGGTTATCGCAAGCTATATGAATAAACAAACTTAGCTGTGCAAACAAAATTTGCTTGAAGGAATGAGAGCACTAAAAGTTCCATAAATGTGAATGTTATTTTTTGGTGAATTTGAGGCAGTTATGTGGATATTAGTAATGACCCATTAGACAGAAAAACTCATGGCTTCACGAGAGTGAGTGCAAAGAATGTTTAGTTTCATACCGCCCGATTCATCAAACAAAATTGCGCTCGCAAAGGGCCAGATTCTGAGAATCTGGCCCTTTGCGAGTGCGATTTTTGCATTTGGGATTCAGCATCCCAAATGCAAAAATCGCTAATTGCGATCTCGCAATTTTACGAGGAATTACATTTAAGGAATCTCTATTTGAGATTCCTTAAATGCAATTCATCATCCAAAATTTTTTTGCGAATTCGAAATTTCTGGTCGCAATTTACTGCGAGGTCAGACCTCGTGGTAAATTGCGAAAACTCAGAAAAATGCATTTAAATACATTTTTCTGAGTTGCATGTTACACACACACATGTCCTTTGGACATGTGTGTGTGCAACACCTGTGTAAAATTTCATTTGAGGGGCGCTACAGGGTGTTCTTTGGACACCCCTGGCACCCTTTAAATCGCTATCTTATTTGCGATTAGCAAATTGCTAATCGCAAATAAGGAATACTCCCCATGCATTCCTATGGGCCTTTTGGCCCATAGGAATGAATGGCGAGTTATTCCTTATTTGCGATTAGCAATTTGCTAATCGCAAATAAGGAATATGTAGGAATCGCATTTCTTCATGCAATTTCTACATGAATCCCGTTTTGCGAGTCCTTAATAGCGATTCGCTATGAATCGCTATTAGGGGCTCGCAAAACGGGAGAATGATGAATCAGGCTGTTAGTGTTGTATTTGGTTATGAATGTGTTTTAGGGGATTCTTGAGGATGGATTTGTGGGAATAATTTTGCTTCCTAACGTGTTACCCATAATATTGTGCCTATTCTCCAACTCAGGATTGTTCAATGAACATTACTCTTGAATGTCCTCTTCGCAGTATCAACCTATGTAGTCTGAAACTGCAAAGTGCATTGCTTCCTTTTCCCTGAAACCATGTTAAAGTTTTCTTTAACCCCTTTGCTGCAGCGGCTATTCCGCCGCAGCGTTAAGGGGGAGGGCGGGGCCGCACGGCGGTCCCTTGCTCGTGACGGAACCGCTCCGTCACGGCCCGCGGGTGAACTGTGCTTGTGACGGAACGGTTCCGTCACGGCCCCGCCCGCTCTTCAGAACGTCCAGCGCAGGCGCGGAATTCGCGCCTCGCAGGAGCAGCGAGCGGGCCATGACGGAACCGTTCCATCACCAGCAGAGCCCACCCGAGGTTCCGTCTCGAGCCTTGGAGGGGTTAAACTGAGCACCTTCATATTAGAATGCATGCTCCTCAACTTACCCATCCTCCTCAAAATGTTCCAGCCATGAACACTGCTACCTCTCCATGTATGGCAGACTGAAGTCCCACACTGCCTCCTTGCCCAGGTGCCTTGGTTCAGGAATTCTTCCCTTCTTATCTTTTTGCTGTGCTTGTTAACTATTGTTCTTCTTCCTAGTGTGCCTTTATCTAGACCATCCAAGAACTACCTCTTCTGATCTGTTGGAACTGGCCCTTTTTGCAGGGTTATCCCCAAACATTTTGCTTCTTCCTCCTGTTTTTTCTGACCTGTGTTTTTTTGGCTATAGGACTCTGGGCACTTTGCCACTGCTGATCAGTGCTAAAGTGCAAATGCTCTCTGTGTACATTGATATTGTGATTGGTTCTTGTAAAATATGAAGCCACAAACTTGTAGATGAAAGTTCAGGTTTATTCAGAAGTAAGATCCCATCCACAGGTGGACATCCAGCCAGCATCAATCTAAGATAGCAACTGCTTCGATAACATTCCACATGAGAATCCAGTGCCTCATGACATCAGCGCAGCTATGACATGAGGCACAGACACACAGAGCCAGGATGCCACACATCTCCCTTCTAATAATAATAAGAAAATCAAAAGGGAAAAGTAAACAAAACTGAAACATGAATGAGGAGAAAACTAAACAATACTAAGGCATAGATCACACAGTGACATAGTCTTTCAAATACTTAGGAGAATGAGGAACCCTTGCAGACTTGCGAAGAAGTGGAGAAGACTCAACTCTAGGAGTTTGAGAATGACGATTGCAAGAAGCCTCCACAAGATCATTGCTAACCACCACCACCCTGTTCAAATTCCAAACACGATGATCAGCAGTTTTGATGGCGTTCTTAAAAACTTTGATAACACGAATAGGCTTCTTAAAGGTAGCAGAAAGAGCCTTATTGTTTTTGCAGGGATTCTTAATAAGTACCCAATCTCCCACTTTAACAGGTGTGACCTTAACAGAATGTCTCGCATCAAACATCCTTTTTCTAGACTCAATTCTAGAAAGTTCACGCAACATCCACTCATCACAGTCGTCACGAGGAGGTGGTTGCAAATCATTGACCCATGCAGGTACCACAAGGGTATTAGGAGTGCGTGATCTAAAAAGTTCAAAAGGGGTCTTCCCAGTAACAGCATGGGGAGATAACCTGTAAACCTTAATCTTCTTAAAGACATCTGTCCGCCAATCCGTGCCAGCAGACTTAGCCATTCTGATAGTTTCTTTAAGAACACGGTTAAATCTCTCAACCATACCGTTGGTTTCTGGGTGGTAAAGGGAAGACTTTTTGTGTTTAATACCTTGCTCTAAGAGAAAATTTTCCATCTCCTTAGAGGCAAATTGGGGACCATTATCTGTGAGGATGGTGTTAGGGATGCCCTCTCTAGCAAAAAGTTTGGTCAAAAAATTCACCACATGCCTAGTCTCGATACCACGAGTTATGGCAATTTCTGGCCATCTAGAAAAGAAATCAACAAGAACAAGAACATACCACTCACAACCAGCTGATGTAATAGGCCCCAAAATATCCAAACCCACTTCTTTCCAAGGCGCATCCGGTCTTTCCCTAATCACCATGGGTTGGACTTTAGGTTTCGCTACCTTCTCACTAAGAGCACAGTCAATGCAATCCCTAACTTTGCGCTCTACTTCCAAATCCATATTTGGCCACCAATAAGAGCTCCTTAAAATCTCCTTAGTTTTAGAGATTCCTAAATGGCCAATATGTGCTAAAGACATAAGCTCATCCCGAAGAGCTAAGGGTGGAACTAATCTAGTCCCTCTAAAAAGTAAGCCATCTTGTTCAGAAAGCTGATCTTTGACATGCCAAAATTTCTCAAGACCTTCATTACATTTAGGTTTAATCTTCCATCCTGCAAAAAAAATATTAGAGGTAGGTGTTGAGATCTTTTCTTCTTCCAATGAATCCCATCCTGCGTCGCCAAATGTAAAATATGAAGCCACAAACTTGTAGATGAAAGTTCAGGTTTATTCAGAAGTAAGATCCCATCCACGGGTGGACATCCAGCCAGCATCAATCTAAGATAGCAACTGCTTCGATAACATTCCACATGAGAATCCAGTGCCTCATGACATCAGCGCAGCTATGACATGAGGCACAGACACACAGAGCCAGGATGCCACAGTTCTCCCTAATTGGCATATTTGTTTTACCAGTAGGTCCCTAGTAAAGTGCAATGAGTGTGCCAGGGCTGGTAAATCAAATGCTACCAGTGGGCTTACAGCACTGATTGTGCCACCCACATGAGAACCCCTGAAAAAAGGTGTCCGGCCTGCCACTGTGGTGCCTGTGCGCAGTTTGTTAACTGCCATGTCCACTTGTCAAGTGCACCCACTTGCCAGACCCTACCCTTCCCTTTTCTTACACATAAGACACCCCTATGGTAGGTCCAAGGTACCCCCCCTGGGCAGGGTGCAGTGTATGTAAAAGGACCATGTGTGTAGCATGTCCTGATAGTGAAATACTGCCAGTTTAGTTTTTCACTACTGAAAGGCTATCTTGCCCATAGAACAGAACGGGGAATGCTGTGTAACATTTCACAAGCATTTCTTCCCCAAGGGATAACATAGAAAAATTGAGTTTAGTATCCCTGGACTCAGGATTTAATAACACATCTTTTGGCAAAGATGGTTTTCAAATTGTGTGTTTGAAAATACCACTTTTAGAAAGTAGCTATTTTTTTGTTCAACCTTCCCAATTGCCTCTGCCTGTTTGTGGATTGACTGTCTGTCTTTGGAGTGATAGGGACTGGTAAGGTGGAGTGACTCAAGGAGCCTGGATGAGTCGGCACTAGGCTGAATTGGCCTGATCTGCATTTGGAGTGGTGGGAGGATTAGCACCTGCACCTGAATAGGGCTGTGCCTGCCTTTCACAATGCTGGCAATGCCCCCCTGTGGTGTGTCTAGGGCCAAGGCTCACACTGACAATGGATGTTGTTGTGCACTTGCAGAGTGCCCCTAGAACTGGTTTGAACTAGGCTCAGAGCCCCTTGCACAAAGAGAACATAGACATTTTGGGGTACAAGTATCAGATACAAAACCCCAGACTTTAGATCTTCCTGGAATTGAAGACGAACCTTTGCCAAGAAGAGACTAAGGAGAAGTCATTTCCTTGTTGTGTGTCTGTTGGGTTGACCGGCCGTTGTTTCTACCAAGGAAAGAAGGATGACTTTGCTGTGTGCTATGTCCCCTGCTTAAAGAAGATCTCCAAGGTTTTGAAGTGAGCTGGCCTCCTGTTCTGAAGTCTCAGGGGGACACAAAGACTTCCCTCCCCCCTGCTCCCCTGAACTCTGCTGCTGTGAGTTCTGACCTGCCAAGAGGTGCCTGTGCCTTTTTTGGCCTCTGGAGGTTGTTAGTACGGTTTGGGAGCTAAAAGCAAGAAGAAACTCCAAGAACTACAGAAATCAATGCATCAAGGAATCACGGCTGTAGAGGACCAACACAGCACCACTCTACGCGGCCACATGTATCGTCAATGCATTCCGGATTTCCACGCATCGTACCTGTGCTGCAAGTTCTTCCGACGCATCACCTGCGGACCGGCACCATCACGAAGAATCGACGCATCACTCCCCGTACAGACCAGATTCGATGCAACCCTTCCTCTGCGTGCAGCAGGACTGTCGCATTGCCTCCCCAACCTCTCAAGAGTGTCGCATCTCTTTGTTTTCTGACGCTGTGGCTGTTTGGCTGGTGAACTTTGATGCTTCTACAGGTACTTTGTTGAAAAGTCACACATCTATAGTTTTCTATCTTACAAGTTCTTGAAAATCATTTGAAAGCCATATTTTTAACTATGTATGTTGGATTTTTGTCGTTTTGGTCTTGTTTAGTTTAGATAAATATATATTTTTTTCTACACTGGTGTGGTGTCCTTTTATGGTGTTTCACTATGTTAATGTGAGTTTTGGTACAAATACTTTACACACTGCCTTTGGGATAAGCCTGTCTGCTCATGCCAAGCTACCAAGGGTGTGAGCAGGGTTTATCTAAAATTTGTATCCCCATTACCCTGACTAGAAGCAAAGGACCCTATTTGGACAAAGGTACCTACCTCAGCCAACTAGAGACTCCCATTTCTAACATGATCAATAAGTGACCTGTCCCATTCCATGCTGTGCAAACCTATTTCTGAAACACTAGGCAGCCCAGGCTGCCACTGCTGCCCCTTTAATTTTTTCTTTCCATGTGTCCCAACAAACACTGTAACTCTGCTTCTTCCCCAACAACCACTAAGCTTTCCTGTTTTACATTTAATTCTCTGCCTTGAACTTCAACCTCTCTGTTTATTTTCTTGATTCTCACCCTCTTCATGCATACTTTATTATTCTCTTTCATTGTATCAATGAAGTCCTGTTCATTTATTGTATTTCCACATGAATTATCACCACTTCACAGATCCACATTTGTCCCTGCTAAACCTTCTTTGCCCCCTTCCACATCAATTTCCTTAGTGCTTATAATGATTCTTCACCCACTCTCCTTGACACAGGTCAGTAGCTGCCTCCTCCTTCTCTTGTTCCTACCCCTGTTATCTGCATTACTGTACACTGAACACTCATCAGTACTTCCAATCTAACATAAGTTCCTGCAACTAATTCTTCTTCTTCTATAGCGATACCAAAGTGGATGATGGACGGAGTGTTTGAACAAATCAAACACTCACCCCCTGTCAACTGATCTGGGTTTAATCCATCATCATTATTTAGCTCACTCCACCACCCCAGTTCAGACATGGCCATATGCAAATCAGTCTGACCCTGTGCCTCATGGGAACAGTCCATCCCGAACTGCCAAGCCATGTCTTCCCTGGACCAGAAACAAGCATCCTGTTGTTAACCAGTGATAAAGTACTTGTGCTCCCTCTTTTTAACATGGTACATTTGGCTTACACACAACTGGCACATTTAATTTACTTGTAAGTATCTAGTAAAGTGGTACTACAGGTACCCAAGGCCTGTAAATTAAAAACAAACTAGTAAGCCTGCAGCACTTATTATGTGACCAACTTACGTAGCCCTTTAAGGCATGCCTCAGGCCTGGGATTGGAGCTCGTGAGTGCAGTTTTAAATAGCTCTTTCAACCGGAAAAAAATAACTTTTTGCCAGTCCTAATCCTTTCTTTTTAATCCCTATAAATCACCCCTAGGGTTGGCCCTAAACAGCGCATAGTGCCTCATGCTTTTTATTTTAAAAAAATTGTCATGTACTTTTATGTTTTACATATCCTAGCAGTAAAGAACTCTCAAATTCGTTTTTTGCTACTGCAAAGCCTACCTCTTACATAGGATAATATTGGGGTACCATATTACATTTAATAAGTGATAGCTTTTGATTGGAAATAGGTAGGAATGTTGAGTTTGAGCTCTAAAGAATTATGATTTGAAACCCCTATAATGGTAAAGTCAGATTTTAAGTCACAATTCTGATAGTTCTCCTTTTAGAAAGTTGGCATTTTATTGTGCTAACCTTGTGGTGGCTGCAGCCTGTATCATGAGTCACTCAATTAGATGTAGTTGGCTGTTGTCTTTGTGAATTCCTACCAGACAGCTACCCAATAGAGGGACTGGGTTTTGGCATGATGGGCCATCCAAGGCAGGGTGGGGTGGGAGGACCTACCACATCTGAATTTCAAAAGTATTGCCCCAGCAGAGTCACAAACAAATGTATACTATCCTATTGTACCCCCAGAGAGACTGAGACCAGAGCATGGAGACATGAGATTTCAAACACCTCTATGAGGGAAAACTCCAGGAGCTTCTCCCATTTCAAGGCTAGCATCAGGTATGGAGGTCAATGGGGTGGTGGCAAACAGATGCTGCGTTGATTTTTTCAGCCGCAGTCCCACGATGCGTCAATTCTTTCAGCCGCACAGCAAAGCCTCCTTCAGACTCAGCACAGAGGTTTCGGTCTCGAGAGACGGGCTGCACTGAACTCATGGCTGCAGTGGTTTCTTTGTCCACAGGCAGGTGCTGGGTTGATTTATTTGGCCCCACAGTGGCATAGCATGAAATCTTTTCCCTGCACAGTGGTGCAGCATCAGAAAAACATGCGCTAAAAAGGGTGAAGCCTCAATTTGGATTTCTTTTTAGCTTTTTGCAACAGGAACAACCACTAAGGGTCGAGAAATGGAATTGGCACCACTTGGCAGGTCAGAACTCCCAGCAGTGGAGTTCAGGGATGTTGCAGGTGATGTATTTGATGGCCCTGAGACTTCCTAACAGGAGACAAGCACACACAAGCCCTCTGTGAAACATCACAAGCAGGATGCACAGCAATGTCCAGTCCTTATCCTCTCCAAAGCAGAAGCAGCAACTGCAGGCCAATCCAGCAAAGCAACACACAGCAAAGGGGCAGCCCTCCTCATTACAGCTCTTCAGCTCTTCTCCTTGGCAGAATATCCTCTTGATCCATGAGTGTTCTAAAAGTCTTGGGTTTTAGGTTGAATACTTACACTACTTTTGGCCTTTGAAGTAGGCATTCTGCAAAAGATTTTCTTTGTAGTTCTCAAGTTCTTGTCCAGCCTGGTCATGGCTCCAGACACACTCAAGGGGGTGGAGGCAGCATTGGGAGAGGCCAGTCAAAGCCCTATTCAGGTATCAGTGACAACTCCTCCCACCACTCTAGCTCAGAAAGGCCCATCAGCCTAGTAATGGACCATCAAGATATGCAGGGAAGACCTCAACTCCCTTTGTGTGACTGTCTAGAGTGAATTCAAAAACAGACCCCTGTCAGTCTAAACCAGATGTTGATTCGACAGGCAGGGAGAGTCACAGGATGGTTAAACAAGAAAATGCCCAGTTTCTAAAAGTGGCAGTTTCAAACAAACCATGTAAAAACCACCTTCACTAAAAGATGTGTTTTAACATTCTAGGCTCAGGGAGCCCATACTCCAATTCACTGGCTGTTTCCAATTGTAAGTTACACTTGTAAATGTTACACAGTGGCTCAACTGATAGCCTATGGGAGAGCTAATCCTTGTAATAGTGATAAACTAAATTGGCAGAATTTCACTATCAGCACATGTAAAACACACAACAACATGCCGTACCTTTCAAATGCACTGCACCCTGCCCATATGGGCACTTTGGGCCTACCTTATGGGTGCCTTACATCTGTAGACGATACAGAAAGGGGATGGTGATGAACAGAGTGTCTGAATTAAGCAGACCACTCTTACCCAGTCCAAAGATCAGGGCTTGATCCATCACCGTTATTTATCTCACTGCCCCATCCCAGCTCAGAACCTGGCTATATGCAAATTAGTCTGTCCCTGGCCCAGTGCATCATGGGAACAGGGCAGACCAAACTACCAAGCCAATTCTTCACCAGAAAGGAGACAAGCTACCGGGGACCGGTTTCTGGCAGTTCAGCCTCTTCGGCCCGGCTTGCTTGAATCCTGATGGAGCAGTGAGAAAGGGACTCATGTCTGAGTATACCCTGCCACACCTATAGTGGCCAAAAACGATACAGAAAGGGGATGGTGTAGAAGCGCAGGTTAGTGTCTGACAAGTGGGTACACTTGCCAGGTCGACATGGCAGTTTAAAACTGCACTCATAGACACTGCAATGGCAGGCCTGAGACAAGTTTACATGGCTACTCATGTGGGCGGAACAACCAGTGAAGCAGACCCACTAGGAGCATTTGATTTACAGGCCCTGGCCACACAGAGCGCACTTTACTAGTGACTTACCTGTTCATCAAATAAAAAATGTCAATCATGGAAAACCAATCGGAATCACAATTTACACAGGGAGCACTTGCACTTTCGCACTATTCACCAGTGGCAAAGTGCCCAGATTACATAAACCAGCAAAGACAAATTCTAGCCTAAATTAAAAAATATAAGGGGTAGAGGCTACTACTTGCAAAACAGTTTTCAAACCTGTTTATCAGAAATCAGATCTTTTTTTGGTTGGGGATAGTGGATTTTTTATGGAAGTGGTAACAAATATCTTTGGTCTGCAGTGTGGTTTGGATAGGTTTTTTTCTATGTTTGCAGAAGTGCAGAGACTAAGGGCCAGATGTAGTTAATCCAGATTTACTGATTCTAAAATACCAAATTTTACCGATTCGGTATTTTAGAATCGATAAATGGGATTTAGGTATTCATTCTGTAAGTATTACCAAATCAGTAAGATTTGGTAAATACCGAATCAGCATTTACTGATTCAGTAATTTCCGTTCATTCCTATGGAGGCCCATAGGAATGAATGGAAATTACTGTATCGGTAAATATTGATTCGGTAAAAGGGGGAACACATTGAAGGGTGGCAGGGTGGCACTTTGACACCCTGTTGCACCCCTTAATTGTGTATGGGTGCACATGTGGCACACATACATGCCCCAAGGGCATGTATGTCTGACACATGGCACTGTAATAATTTGCAAAAAATTGCTTCTTTTGGGGTTTTCGATATTTACCACCAACTTATAGTTGGTGGTAAATAACAAATCCTAAAATGGGAAAAGCACTCATTTGAGGGCTCCCTCCACTAAGGATTCAGTAATTTACCAAATCGGTATTTAAGAATTCGGTAATTTACCGATTCCTTAAGTTATAGATTCGGTAAATTAGCGAATCCTTAAATTAGGCCCCTACATCTGAAAAGCCTAATACCGGTCGGTAACGGCTGAAATTCGGTAATTTCGGCTGTTACCGACTGGTTTTAGGCTTCCTACATCTAGCCCTTAATATTGAATCACAAATATCGACTTACCTGAGTATCGTTCCAAAAAAATTGCGGCTCAAGAATATCGACAGACAAAATATTGTGGTGAAGAATATAAACTTTCGGTAAGTAACATCGACGTGAAAAGTATCAAAGTATATAGATGTTAAAAATATTGAAGTGTTTAATATCATTTGCAAACATATAGATGTAAAAATATAGATTTTGTATTAATGTTATGTATGTTAGTATTTATTTTATATGTGTGTGATGCAGATATTTTTTGTATAAGATTTGCTTGTATTTGTATATGTGTAAAATTTTTAGTAGTTATTCCCAAAAAAATGTTTGAATTTTGCATTTTTAGTTCCGTAGCGGGTTGAGGGTTTACAGGGGAATAGATTGGGAAGTATTTTTAGGATATAAAATGTATTGAATGTTTTGAGTAGTTATTCATTTTTTTTATTAGAATTTTGTGTTTTACTACCGTAGCTTGTTATTGGTTTATAGGGGATTAGAGTGAGTAAATGTAATTATATAAAATGTATAGAATAATTTCCATTTATTAATAATTGTTGAATTGAGATGTTATAGTGCTCAATGTGTAAATTAATTTTTCATCAAGTATGTAATGACTTGTTGTTAATTAATTTTAATGAATTCATTGGCAATTAATTATATTATTTTTCAATTATTTTCTACGTATGTGTAGTTCAGCCACGCCACTGGACTCCACTGGACGGACCACAGCTGCGTCCACTTCAGCTTCAGAAGGACCATGACCCACCACCACCAGCAACAGGTTGCACGCAGAAGCTGGAACAAGATCACAGCCGACCAGCTCGCGACTTCCCTGAGCAAGAACTCACCCACCAGCGCAACGAACCCCAGCCAAGCGGCCACCAACCTCATGAAGTGGATCAGCGTCTGCGCAGACAACCTCGCCCCCCTGAGGACCCCGCCTAGCAGACCCGGTAGCAAGAAAGCCCCATGGTTCACCGACGAACTCAAGAGCTCCAAGAAGAACTGCCGAGCCCTCGAGAGAACCTGGCGCAGAGACCCAACACCGGACAACATGACTGCCCTCAAGCTCGCCACCCGAAAAACACCACCAACTCATCCACACCACCAAGAAAACTGCATTCAAGGAACGACTGGACAACAACGCACACAACAGCAAGGAACTCTTCAACATCGTGAAGGAGCTCTCCAACCCCAACGCCGGAAATAACAACATCACTCCTTCGCAAGACCTCTGCAACTCCCTCGCCTCCTACTTCCACAACAAGATCGCGGACATACACAACAGCTTCAGCACTCAACCGACGCACGCCACGACCAAACCACTGCCCCCCACCACCACCCTCCGCGCCTGGACCCCGATCAGCACCGAAGACACCGTCCGCACGATGAACTCCATCCACTCCGGATCTCCTACCGACCCCTGCCCTCACCACGTCTTCAACAAGGCCGACGCTCTCATCGCACCCCACCTGCGGGACATCATCAACACCTCCTTCGACACCGCTACCTTCCCGGAGAGCTGGAAGCACGCCGAACTCAGCGCTCTACTAAAGAAGCCATCAGCCAACCCCACGGACCTCAAGAACTACCGCCCCATCTCGCTGCTCCCGTTCCCTGCAAAAGTCATCGAGAAGACCGTCAACAAGCAGCTGGCCGCCTTCCTCGAGACGAACGGATCCCTCGACCTCTCCCGGTCTGGCTTCCGGGCCAACCACAGAACCGAGACTGCCCTGATCGCAGCCACAGATGACATCCGAGCACTGCTTGACAACGGAGAAACAGCAGCCCTCATCCTCCTAGAGCTCTCCGCGGCCTTCGACACTGTCTGCCACCGTACACTAGTGCAGCGACTCAGCAACGTCGGAATCCAGGAGAAGGCACTGTAGTGGATCATCTCCTTCCTCGCCGGAAGTACACAGAGAGTCCGCCTCCCCCGTTCAGATCTGAAGCCACCGAAGTCATCTGCAGCGTTCCTCAAGGCTCCTCGCTCAGTCCAACCCTCTTCAAAGTCTACATGAGCCCCCCCGCAGACATCGCACGCCAGCACAACCTCAACATCATCTCCTACGCCGACGACACCCAGCTGATCCTCCCCCTCACCAGCGACCCCGCCACCGCCAGAGCCAACCTCCACGAAGGGATGAAAGAGGTAGCCAAATGGATGAAGAACAGCCGCCTGAAACTGAACTCGGACAAGACGGAAGTCCTCATCGTGGGATCCTCACCCTCCGCCTGGGACGACTCCTGGTGGCCCCCCGCCCTAGGCAGCGCACCCAAACCAACAGACCACGAACGCAACCTGGGCTTCATCCTGGGCTCCTCCCTCTCCATGACCAGACAAGTCAACGCCGTCTCCTCGTCGTGCTTCAACATCCTGCGCATGCTACGTAAGATCTTCTGGTGGATCCCCACCAAGACCAGGAAGACAGTCACCCAGGCCCTCGTCACCAGCCGTCTGGACTACGGCAACTCCCTCTACGCCGGAACCACCGCCAAACTCCAGAAGAGACTCCAGCGGATCCAGAACGCCTCAGCACGACTCATCCTGGACATCCCCCGTCACAGCCACATCTCCGGACACCTGAGAGACCTGCACTGGCTCCTGGTCAACAAGAGAATCACCTTCCGACTCCTCACCCACGCACACAAAGCCCTACACAACCAAGGCCCAGGATACCTCAGCAGCTGCCTCAACTTCTACGCTCCCAAACGCAAGCTTCGATTGACAGGCCTCGCCCTCGCCGCCGTCCCCCGCATCCGAAGAGCCACCACAGGGGGACGGTCCTTCTCCTACCTCGCCACCAAGACATGGCACTCCCTCCCGACCCACCTACGCCTGACCCAGGACCACCTCGCCTTCAGGAAGCAACTCAAGACCTGGCCATTCGAGCAGTAGCGGACCTCCCTCCCCTAGCGCCTTGAGACCCTCTGCGTGAGTAGTGCGCTATATAAATGCTTTGATTGATTGATTGATTGATTGTTTATAGGTGAAAATTGTGGGAATGGTGGGAAGTAATTTAATTTTTAATTGAAGATTTAATAATTAGTAGTTAATTCGATTCAATTAATTAATTGGCAAATAATTATGTTAATTGTGTGAAAATTCTAGGTGTGTTGTGGTGTTTATAGGTGGAAATGGTGGGAAGGGTGGGAAGTAATTTATTAACAAATAATAGTTCATTAATTTAAAATAATTAATTAATAATTAATTATGGTATTTGTGTACTTCATTATAGGTGTGTTTTGTGAATATCATAGTGTTAAAGAATGCATATTAAATCAATATTAGTTAATTATTTTGATTAATATTAATTTGTTAAATGATTAATAATTATGTTAATTATGGAAATACATTAAAATGAAAATGTTGAAGTTTATTTTTTTGGTGTGGTGTTAAAGGCTAGGAAATGAAATAAATACATTGTTGATTTTAAAAGAAAAATGTGTTAATATTTGCTTATTTCAAATAAATATTGTTTATAAATGTATTTATTTTAGATAATAGTTTTACGTTTTTGATATATGTAATTAATACATTTAATGTTAATGTTTATTATATTTATTCTGCTATTTTTAAAATGTTGTTTATTTATTTTTATATTGTTTACATTTTTTAAATTATTTAAATGTTATGATTAATTTTTGTTTCTCTGCTATCCAACACTTTCCTTACTGTTACATTCACTGGGGTGGGAATAGTAATTTTTACCCCTTTGCTATCCAACACTTTTCCTACAGGTGCACTCACTGGAGTGGGTACAGTCATTTTTACCGCTCCTCCATCCAGCACTTTCCCTACTGTTGCACTCACTAGAGTGGGAATAATAATTTTTACCCCTCTGCCATCCAGCACTTTACCTACTGTTGCACTCACTGTATTGGGAATAGTAATTTCTCCCTATTCGCTATCCAGCTCTTTCCCTACTGTTGCACTCACTGGAGTGGGAATAGTAATTTGTACTC
This sequence comes from Lissotriton vulgaris, assembly GCF_964263255.1. Taxonomy (NCBI): domain Eukaryota; kingdom Metazoa; phylum Chordata; class Amphibia; order Caudata; family Salamandridae; genus Lissotriton; species Lissotriton vulgaris. The sequence continues at coordinate 294,714,043 of NC_141697.1, read as the reverse complement.
TTTCAGTACCCAGGTCTTTCCCTACTGGTGCACTAACTGGAGTGGGAATAGTAATTCTTGCCCCTCCGCTATCTTGCACTTTCCCTACTGTTGCACTCACTGGAGTGGGAATAGTAATTTTTACCCCTTCTCCATCCAGTACTTCCCATACTGTTGCCCTCACTGGAGTAGGAATATCATTTTTACCCCTCCAGGATCCCGCACTTTCCCTACTGTTGCACTCACTTGAGTGGGAATAGTAATTTTTACCTCTCCGCTATCCTGCACTTTCCCTACTGTTGCACTCACTGGAGTGGGAATAGTAATGTTTACCCCTCGTGTATCGTGTATTTTCCCAACTGTTGCACTCACTGGAGTAGGAATAGTAATTTTTACCCCTCCGCTATCCTGCATTTTCCCTACTGTTGTTTATATTGTATTGCCAAATGTATGTTTTTTTTTTTTATAGGTCAAATGTTTGAATGAATTGTAAAATGGTTATTTTTTAATTTAAAATTATTGATATCTGTATAAATTTAATTTTTATTAAAAGTTAAAGAATTAAATAAAGATAATAGTTTATATAGTATATAAAAATAAATATATGTATATGTATACATTTTTATGTTTATATATTCTTTAATTACATTTATTTGTTATATTTAGTTAAACTGTATATTACATTTAATTTATTTTTGTAAAAGTATTAATAATATTTAATATATTTATTTTATGTTATATATAATTTTAAGTCGATATTTTGTACATCTATATTTTTTACTTTGATATTTTTTATCCAATATTCGTGTACTTACCTGTTTAAATATAAGAAGTCGATATTTTTTTATCCTATATTTTTGCATCAATATTTTTGTATATCAATGTTTTCTACATCGATATTTCATCAATGAACCGTTTGCTGCTGCCACGGCATCAACGTATACAAGAAGCAGATCTGACGTTGCTGCTTCTTGGTATTCTGGACCCCCTTCTTGCCAATCAAGATCAGCCATTCATAAAGAGACAACCATGCATGCATACATATGCAGTCCCCAGATCACACACTCATTTAAAGTGAGACTACTGAGGACAATTGTGCAGGACCTATAATTCCTGACTCCTGTAACTCTGGTAAGCAGCACACCAGAGACAAGTCCACAAACTTCGACCCTATCAGAAGCCGGGATAAAGAATGGAAATTTATCATTTTATTTCTGACGAAGTCTGATAGGGCAAATGGGTATATAATTGACAAGGCCTGTAGCTCTGTTATCTGATATACTGCACTGCTTGAAGCTAGTGCAGCATTTCATACATGTATTGTGACTGTGTGAACCTGGGCTTTTACATACTAGCAAACAATGTGTTTGATTATTAGTTTTCACGTAAAAGCTGCAGCATCTCAATTAGCGGCAGAGCGTGGCAGAGGGAGATTGTCCTTGTACCCTCATGGTCGACCCATCAATGATCTTCGCCTTCTCATGACAGCCGCCCTTCCCCACCCAATTGACAAAATTCTGAGTCTGTGCAAAAGGAGTAAGTGGAATTTTTGCAGGGAAGAAACGATTGATAGGTACCAACTACATTCCACAAATGTAGTTTTAAGTTGAAAATGGTATGTCATTCTTTGAAGCTGGCACACAGACCTATGTATCTGAGCTGTAAATTGAAGGTGCACTTTCCTCAAATTAATAGCAAACACACTGACTTTCATTGAGTGTAAAACTGTGGTTATTTAGCTTTGCTGCTCCGCCCATCCAGAGCCAGGCACACTTTGCCTCTGATAGCTTAACCACAACATGGCTCTTCGAGTTTACCTGACAGGGGAAGGCTTGCAAAAGTGTATAAAAATATACATGAACAACCCTAGCATTAATCTCATTTATTTATTTATTTATTTATTTATTCATGCGTTTTTATATAGCGTGGACTTTACCCGAAGGTGTCAGAGCGCTTCACAATAGGAACAGATCTGATACATGAGAACATTACAAGTGCACAAAATACAAAAGCAAACGTTACATTAAATGAAGCAAAAATGACAATCGTGAGCCAACTAAGTAAAGAGGTAGCAAACGGTGCATTCTCTTTGCAAATGTTGACTAGTCACATTTCTGTTGCGTATTGCTATATTTAGGTGCTAAACTGGTACAAATGAGATGCAACTTACCTAACAGTGTTGACAAGTGTTAAAAGGACAAGATACTTGATACTATCACGAAATGGGCTGCATTTTGCCACATCATTTTCCTTTTCTTGCTGCATAACTCATTCAACACAGCTGCATAATTTCGCCCTCCCCTGCCACATTATTCCAGGGGCCCTGCTCATAAGTGAACACATACTCGAGGCAGCCTGCATGCAACACAACACAAACAATTAAAAGTTCCTTTTTGGAGCCTGATTGCAAAAAAAGAAATAGAGAATATATTCTACTGCTGGACTCAGAATATCACACTTTACTGGGATAAAACAAGGTGGGTCTGTTAGTAGGTATACCTGACAGTATTAAGGAAATAAGTGCAAGAGGTGGACCGGCAGCACACAAATAGAGCACAAAAGACAATCCCTTCTTTGCATATGTAGCCTAGGGCACTATGAACATATCCATACATCATTCTCCCTGTCCGCCATGCCCCAATCAATACTCAACCGACTAGTCTTAGTCTCTACCGAGCGAGCATAACAGTTTTCACCGAGACACAACTACTTCATTTCAATATACTCTCAAACAACATACCATTACTCATTCAGCATATTTAACGTCCATACTCTCCACATCTGCAGAGACCACAGAACCCCACACACCTCACATTATAACACCCCGAGCATCAAACCTTCAAACACCTGGTTATCAGATGCTATGCGAATAAGGATTTCGGACATTTTTGCATACTTCCTTTATTTAAAAACACGAATGAAGTCACGTCTTATTCAACCCACACATTCCCTTACTTCATGTCAAACATTTTTTAGTACATCAGGATCTCATACACCACACCATCCACTCTAGGTACAGCACATTCCGTCTACAAACCCCTGAAAGCCACACTATGTCAAACGAGGCAACTTGAAGCCACGGGCTATCCCCCACATGCATCAATGTAGGATTTTGCATTTCTGAAATAGCGAAAATTAAGGAATCGCTATTTAGGAAATGCAAAATGCTATGCATCATTTTTTTCGGTATTTCTTTGTGATTCGGTAAAAATCGCATTTTTTACCGAATCCCAAAGAAATACCGAATTCTTAAGTTAATTTTCGCAATTTCCATTGATTCCTATGGGCCAAAAGGCCCATAGGAGTCAATGCAAATTGCGAGTGGCACTTAGAAAATTTCATGGGTGCAGGGGGGGGTCCAAAGGACCCCCCCCTGCACCCCTGAAATGTATTTTTCGCATCATGTTGCACACACACATGTCCTAAGGACATGTGTGTCCGTAACATGAATGTTGAAAAAAAAACATTAAAAGCATTTTAAACACTTTTTCCAAATTTACCGAGTGGTTCAACCACTCGGTAAATTTGGAACCCTAAGTGCGAATTTTCACTTGTCAAAAGTGATGATGCATTGCTTTTAAGAAGTCGCACATCTGCGACTTCTTAAAAGCACCCGCAATTTTAGAACTCGCAACAATGTTGCGAATTCTAAAATTGCTTCATGCATCCCAAAAAGCACTTTTGCATTCGCAAACGGCCGATTTTAAGGAATCGCACCGTTTGCGAATGAAAAAGTGCTTGATGCATGTGGGGGTATGCTCCTTCCCACAGACAGCAGTGAGCATCTCTGAATTCTGAACACATCCTGCCAAATCACTCTATACCTCAGTCGCCCAAAGACAACATCACACAGCACACTCATCCGCACTCTGCACTGATCATATTGCACCTGCACACACGTCACACAGCGATTATCAGTGTCATGCATTTCACCATTAGTCATACAACATGGTAGAGTCCCATACAGCCCTTCTTCCGTAGCCTCTGTTCGCTTTACAGACCCACGCTGGTAAACCTCGCTTGTGAGTGTTTACCTTGTATGTTAGAACAACGTTTTACCACGAGAATGTAATTTACAGAGCTTAGGGAAGGTAAAAGGATTCATGCTGAGCACTGATTTTTTTAGCATGCAGCTTCTCTGTCAGGGCTCTCCACTGTGCAGCACCCTTTGGTGGGGCTTGTTTATCGCAACCAGGCCACCAAGAAGTTAAATAGGTGCACAGCGCCTATCCGCATAATTGCTTTGGCCTTGTAATGTTGGGCCCCTGGCCCGCATTATGGTGATGAATGGATACAACAGACACAGGGATAGTTGGCTAGTGAATGGCCCAGAGCACGTGCGCTCCGCCCCCTTTATTGACTGGGTCACCTGACTTGTGACACCAGTGGTGGGTGGGTGCAAAGTGTAGATTACATCAGTAGAACAACTAGACCGTGTCCAGCAGGACACTACAGGCCTGCTCTCTCTGCCCTGCTGTTTGCTAATGCTAATTATATGTCCTTTGATGAGCTTCGTGTTTATCCTTCAGACACTGCAACTGAGATGGGAAAATGTATCCGACTCCTAATAAGTCATGAACTTGTGTCTGTGTTTATAGACATCCTGGCCCCAGTATATTATTTGAGGAGGATTTCCTTGATTCAAGTCACTCCCTAGCTGAAGCCAAACAACACTCAATGCTAGCGAATGATTTTCATCTGTTCATCGACCTAGATGACAATTCGGGGCTAGCATCTTTAATGAACCGCGTTTGAGATGTTGGCTTATGGATAACTTCCTCTATCCATGAAAGGAGACACACGTTTTATGGTCATAATATGTCTTAGCCAAGAACTGACTATAACTTAATTAACTGGGTTGCTTCACTTGAAGGCTAGGAGGTGCGGCAATGAAAATGACTCACAAAAGTCTAAGGGCCTCATTTATGAAAAGTGACGCATCGCTGCGTGAAATCACCGATGCATCACTTTTCACTGCGCCTTCCTTGCGACACCAATGATGCGTCATATTTACAGGATGACACATCATTGCGCCAAGGAGTTACAGATACGTCCGTATTTCTAACGTATCTGCATGGTGCAAAAGTGACGCATTTGCTGGAGTGTGTGACAAAAGTGACGCAACTCCAGCAATGAGTCCTTTCACATTGAGCAAGCCCCATGTGAATGGGCCTTCGTCAGTCTTACGCCTGCTGTGAGGCAGGCGTAAGAAATTGATGCATTTGTGTCCTAGAAGTGGCGCAGTGAAATCTCATAGATTTCACTGCGTCACTTCTACGACCCTTTCTTGCATCAATACTCCCCCCTTGCATACATTATACCTGGCGTAGGTATAATGTGGCGCAGGGGTTTACAAAGTGACGCATCTACCCAGATGCGTCACTTTGTAAATATGGCGCAACAAGGCGCATTTTTTACGCCACTGGTGCGTCACAAAAAGTGATGCAGCAGCGGCTTTAAAGTGAAATACAGACTCATAAATGAGGCCCTGAATACCTGAAAGACATCAACTCCCCTCCTCCCTCTTAACACCTTCACTGATGTATTAAGAGATTCAAGCATTACTACATCACTAAGCCTGAGGGAAGGCAGCAGGCTGATAAATGTGATGCTTTAGCCCCTTTCAAGGACGCTTTGGTTTGTGAAAAAGCTCAGCCATCCCAACGACCCTATAAGAAGAACTTGTACCTAATCAAAGCTTAGCTTCACACGGTCGCCATAACATTTTCAAATATTCGGCTCATAGATGGAGAAGCAAAGTGCCAATTGTCTAAGAAAACATTAAAGAAGTAGCATACAAATTGACGTAAATTTGTTATAATGCACATGATGAAGCTGACTGTGTCTGTACTAGAGAGTTTTTGAGAACATTGCAGTTTCTACAGATCACTCCACTCCTAACCCCCCAAAAGAAGCTCCTAGTTAAATTCTATCAACATGTGACATCCATAATTATATTGCCAAAAAAATATGGAAATTTGTTTTTTCAGTAAAGAGGAAAACACAAACTCCTTTTCCATCTATGCATCCTAGTTCTGGCATTCTCCTTAACTAAAGTGGCTCCGCTGAAATAGAGGTAATAAATAGCAGGTGTGGGAGATCAATTCCACTCTGGCGGCAGAGTTGGTGGAGTTTTGGCCACTTTGCGTTAAACATGTAGTGTGGAGGTCTCACAAAATTCTGCCAACTGCTGCATAGAGTTTTTTCTCATGCACGGCTCACTAATGGTTATTCGGCACTCAAGAGCGAGAATTGGCGTCCCCTAGCTCTATTTTTGAGTGCTATGAGGGCACCAGGTGCGATTTTCCCAACACGAGTGTTCACGGGCGATTGCGGCCGTTCACAGTGAGAAAGCTGCTTCTTGAGTGGTACAACCAACTTTAGAAGCAGTACACCGTGGCGTGCCACGTGGTGCTGTTCATGCTGGTTTTTCAGTGTGGCACATGCTCCTGGCAAAAAAATCAGGGCGATTTGACAATTTCTTCCCATTTGCTGGGCTCTGCAGATTCTCGCAATATTTTACTGTAACTCTGTGGAATACTGTAGAGAGAGAGATAAACACCACAGCTCCCAGGAATCCCCAGCATTTCCTGAGAAGGAGCTATGCCCTTTTTTGGTGTCTATAATGACTGTGATCATCAGCAGCTCACTTATGTAGAGTCACATCACAGAAATCATCCATTTCTCTAGCTGTAGCACAAGCTCCCATTGAGAAATTGGAGTATGCGACTGCACCATGTGTGGTGACATTGTAATTGCGGTGTTGGGACCATCGACCAGCGGTCAGTTATCCCGAGACCACAACAGTGTCCGTTGAAGGCAATTCCGGCCAACATCAATAATAAGCCCCATAATATTCGCAACCTTACATCATCTTAACATTATTTTAGTCATTATTAAGCCAGCAGTCATAACCATAAAGTAAAATGCACGTATTAATATTAATGATCAGTATTTCCTTAAACCTCTGGTAAGAATTTAAGCAAAGATGGAAGCATTTTTTTTTTGTTTTAATAAAAATTTTGTCCTCATACGCCCCCCCAAAAAATTTCAGTATTGATTATACCGAGAATCTTTATGGATTCTCTTTTTGCAGACACCCAGTATGTATCTCACGGTACCGCCATGTTAACAGACAGCTCAGTCTCCCAATTTTCCAGACCCTTAAACTGATCTTAGGGTGGTTCATTCCGCAAAAAGGCATAATCATTGGACAAAGTTGTTCATAGCCCATCGAGCCAATTAATGCAAGGAGTCCAAAAATGCTTCCTTCTCTACCAGACCACTTTATCCAAACTAAGAGTATGCCTAATTGCCCTAATCCAATCTACATATGACGGTGCAGTAGTACTCACCCACAATTTACATATTTCCATACGCGCTAGGATAATTAAGTAAAGAAATAACTTATTACTGTCTTGAGGTACTTCCTCATAATTAGAAGGGATTCCAAAAAAAAACGTGTTGCGTACTAACCTGTATTTCATACCCAAGAAGGGCTTTCATACCTTCCTGTACTTCAAACCAAAATTTTCTAAGTGCGGGACAGGTCATAAACAAATGGAGGTCATCTGCTTTTTCCAGATTGCACTTTGGACAACATGGAGTAGGCCCCTTTGAAAATTTCGCCAGCCTAGCCGGAGACCAGTATACTCTATGGAGAGAAAACAAGTGATTCCGCTTTAAATTGGCAGGTGAAACCGTAAGATGTAGTAAGTCAAAAGATACTTGCCATAAATTCTGCAAGTCTGCATCCAAAACTTGATCCCTCCAAAGTTGTTCTGGAATGCAAACTCTCAATCTTCTCCCTCCAGAATTGTCCAAGAAAGCACTGATGGTTTGAGGATTATTGTTTTCTTCAATAAGAGTTTGTCCAAAGCAGTCTTGACGCCTTTATCCTCTGTCACAGCCTGGGCCCGGCTTTCAATTTGTAAATACTTAAATTTAGATACATTTTTATCTGTAAGAACAGAAATGTCCTCCCAGCTCAAAAGGATCCCTTCCGGCAATAACTGGCCCCATAATCTGATGTTTGCGCTCTGCAGAGCTATAGATAATAAGTCTTTAGTCCATTCTGGAGAGCCTGGCGAGTCCCAAATTGGAGCCATAGCAAAATATTATGCAATGTTCAGCGCTTTCCTGACTCTGGCCCACACATATGCCATGTCTCTAAGGACCTTTAATCTCACTTTTAAAAAAAAAAACGCATGTCGCCAAACTTAAACATAAATGCATGAGACCCTCCCTGAATCTCAGATAGCATAGTTTGAAACATAAAGTCTGTTTCTGTCCCCCCTAGGGTATCAAATAACCTTATTCCTGCCTTCAATAATAGGGTCCATGCATATACTCTCAAATCTGGTGCACACAATCCACTCTTGCCTTTCTTTCTGCAGAGCTTTTTCCATGAGATTCTTATGCCTTTTAAGGCCCAAATGAAAGAATTCCATTTAGCTTGGATCTTGATTATTCTGGTTTCTTCAAAGGCAAGTGGAATATTCTGGAATATAAATATTATTTTAGGTAACAGCATCATTTTTACTATATTGATTCTTCCAATTAAAGTCAGGGAAACCAGTGACCAGCTTTTTAAAGATTCTGCCATTTCCTTCTCAATCTTTGCAAGATTTTTTTCAGCAAGTTATATATCCTGCGTAATTTGAATTCCCAGATATCTGATTTGATGTTTATTTATTTATTTATTTATTGTGACTTGTATAGCGCACTATAACCCAGGGGTCTCTAAGCGCTTTGTTAGGATCAGCTAGACAATAAAAAGATGCATCAAATTACATTTAGCGGCCACCCCACGCTTGCTGGAAAAGCACAGTTTTTAATTGCTTGCGGAAGGGCATTAGTTTCTTTTCATTGCGGAGTTTCAGCGGTAGTTTATTCCACATAGCTGGCAAAGTATGTGAGAAGGCACGCCCACCCACAGTGGTCAGTCTACAGCGTGGCTGAACCAGGTATATGGAATCAGCAGATCTAAGCACCCTCCCTGGTTTGTAAAGGGACGATGTGATGTTTTAAAATTGGAATAGGTTTTACCTGGGTTATATTCCAGCACATGCATTCTGATTTAAATTGGTTAATCAGATATCCAGAAACTTGGCCAAACTGCTCTGCTGCTTTGTATATAAGAGGAATTGATTTGATAGGGTCTGAGGAATACAACATCAAATCATCCGCATATAGAGCAACTTTTTTCACCCAATTATTATATTTGAAGGGTAGGATGTTTTGGTCTTGTCTGATCTTTTCTGCAAATGATTCCATGTACAAATCAAAAAGCAAGGGTGATAACGGACACCCTTGTCTTGTCCCTCTTTGGATTTTTATAGGAGGAGATAGACTTCCATTTATTAATAGTCTAGCTATTGGAGCCTGGTAAGACGCTGCTATCACCCTACAAAGTTTCTACCCAAATTAACCTTTTCTAGTACTTTGGCCAGGAATTCCCAATTAACGCGGTCAAAAGCCTTTGTGGCATCTAATGTAATAACCGCTAGTGGAATTTTATATTGAGGGGCAACATCAATTGCACCCACCAAAGCTTGTGTTAGATCTTGTATGGAGCGACCTCTGACAAAACCCTTTTGATCTAAGTGTAGTAGGTGACCTGCTACCCCGTTTAATCTCTCCGCTAATATTTTTGCCATGAGCTTGTAATCTGAATTAAGACGAGAGATTGGCCTGTATGAATCACACTGGGATGCTCTCTTCATTGGTTTTAAAATAAGGACCACTATGGCATTGTTCCAGGAAAAGGGAATTTTGTCTCCTTCCTCATATATAGAGGTAAATAGCAGGTGCAAAACTGGTATGACTACCGGTGCTAAAACTTTATATATATCAGAAGGTAGACCGTCCGGGCCCGGGGCCTTACTTCTCTTAGCCAAATCTATCGCCAAGGCTATTTCAGTGGAGCTAATCTCTCTATTACGATTGTCCGAAGCCTGGTCATCCAAAGCTTGAACCTGGTATTGGTTACGCCATGACTGAATTAATTGTTGTTGTGGAAGCAAGCCTTCTTTATAGACTTCATCAAAGTGATGGTAAAAATCCTGTTCAATATCTGCTCTATTCTCTGAGATCACATCCGTATTAGTCATCTGTACTTCCTTAATATTACTCTTCTTGGTTTCCTTTTTTGTTTTCCAAGCTAAGAGCTTTCCACTGGCCTCTCCATTTTCAAAGTGTGCTAATGAGCTGGTCTGCCATCGTTTTCTCAGCCTTCCATCTAATACCTGCTCCAACTGTGATTTACAAATTATCAGGTCTTTTTTCCTGTTATCTCCAACTGCAAGACTGGGATCAGATACAGCTTGTTCAAGGACCCTAATTCTTCTTTCAATCTGTGAAATTTGTGCCTTATATGCTTTGTGTTTTGCAACCTGAAATGCTAATAGCCGCCCTCTCAAAAAGGCTTTGTATGTATCCCAGACAACCGGGAGTGTAGTTGTACCTAAGTTAAGTTTAAAGAACTCATTTGATTCCTCAAGCAATTTATCTATTACTTCTTCCTCCAACAGAATGCTCCTGTCTATAGTCCATCTCTTAACCAACTGTGGACCTGACAACTTTAAAGTTAGAGTAACCGCTGAATGATCAGAAATATGGGCTCCAAGATGGTTTATCTACTCCACTTGCTGACCTAAGTAATCTGCAATGAAGAAAAAATCTAATCTAGATTTGGGTCGTAATTTCTTTTTGTGGAATGCGAATTCTCTTTTTGTGACTTTTTTTGTCGCCAAATATCTTTCCAACCAAACTGAGTGATCGCGTTAAATAATACTGCTCTGGTTTTAGGGTTATGGGGGAACCTTACAGTGGGTGACTTATCCAACTGTGGGTCAAGTACTAAATTAAAATTCCCTGCAAAAGTCACTGGGTCCTCAAAATCCAAAAGTTCAACAAAAAGATCTTTGAGAGGAAGAGTATCATCCAGATTTGGACCGTAGTATCCTACGATCGTGAATTCATACGAATAGTACTTCCATTTTTACTATAACCCATCTCCCCTTTTTATCAGACTTTGACTGTAACAGAGTAATCTCAGAATTAGATTTAATCAATATAGCCACCCCCTTAGTGGAGGTTTGTTGCGAGGTAGTTATCACCTGCTGAATGTGGAGTGGGTCTCTTATAAAATAAAAATGTTTTCAGGTGCGTCTTTTAAATACTGAAGAATTCTCTCTCTTCTAGGCTTAACCCGTAACCCATTCACATTCCATGACAAAATCTTAATATATTTTGAAGGAGCTATCCTACCATGCGCAATTTCTCCTTCCAAAAATATGAACAATTACATTTTGAATATGGCGATTTGGACAATTTTTTTTTGTTTTTTTTTTCCCCCGATGCTCCCCACCCAGTATTCTCACCACCCCCCCCCACCCCCCCCCCCCCCCTGTCCTGACCCTCCCGTGCTCCCCCGGAGAACCCCCCTCCTTTTCCTTGGCCTAACTTGGGCCATTGAGACTCCTCCCACGGGTGTCTAATATGTTGAGAGCGCTAAGAATATATAGCTGAACATGTTAATAATGAATAGTAAATAAGCTATAATCTTTAATATCCTTAATGTTTATTGGCTTGCTCTCTTTGGTTCTCATCAGTGAGTAATTGAAGATATTCTTCTGCCTCCTTCAGCCTTTTTAGGACTCTCATTTTATTTTTATACATCACTTTTAGTGATGCCAGAAACTTAAGCTGGGCAGTAGCACCTAGGGGCATATTATCAAGCCTGTGCGCTAAAATTATCGCCGCTTTATCGGCCGAAAACGGCCGATAAAGTGGCGATAATGGGCTTGATAATATGCTCTATGGAATTCCAATCGAAGCACATGTTAGATGTGAAGACATCTAACATGGGCTTCGATTGGAATTCCACAGAGCATATAAAAGAGCATATAAAAGGCATCTAACATGGGCTTTGATTGGAATTCCACAGAGCATATAAAAGGCTCTAACAATTTCAATTTCAAAAGTGCTTTATTCGAGTATTACTCATAAAAGCAGACATACAAACATATAATAAAAAGTCGATTAAATTACAAAGGTCATTTAGACATAAGCACATATCACATATAAATAGTTATTACTCATCATAATCACAGGTGAAAAGTTCATTACTATTTAAAAAATACAAAAAATGATTACGGTAACATTGTGCTAAAAATCATTAAAATTTCATTCCGAATGATACATTAGATGAACCGTTACAGAGAATAGACAATAGTCTAGCAGTCTCTGAACAACTAAATAAACAGTTACAGAGAATAGACAGTAGTCTAGCAGTCTCTGAACAACTAAATAAACAGTTACAGAGAATAGACAATAGTCTAGCAGTCTCTGGACAACTAGGCAGAGAGTAGTTACCCTACTAGCAATCTCTGCCTTATTACCCACGCCCACCCCAAGTACTTTGCGGTGGCAATTGTGATCCAAGTTACAGAAGTAGATCTAACAATACGCAGCGCTACCATGCTACTTTTTGTACCTAAGTTCCTGCACATAGGTGCCAACCAGGCTCGCCTTGGGGCAGAATATACTGGGCAGGAAAACAAAAAGTGACCAAGGGTTTCGTTTCCTTCCCCACAAACCAGGCAAGTAGCTACACCTCCTGATTTCCACTTAGATGTTAAATTACGGAGAGGGAGGGAACCAGCCCTTAGTTGGAAAAGCAGTTTCCTGTCCATGGGGTTCAATATGTAGTCCCAATACATTTCATAAATAGGGTACATTTTAACTTCAAGAAAACTGGTGGTCATGGACCCACTGTTGGTACTGAGCAAACTCCTTTTAGCAACCTGTTCCCAAAAAATGTTTTTTAGAATAGACTTGGTGGGAAATGGTGCCCCAGCTGGATCGGTCCATAAAGCATTTAGTCCTAGTTCGAACAATGCAATCTTTAGTGTTTTGAACCATCTAATTTTATTAAAGCGGTCAGCTTTAATGACGTCAATGAACCCATCCGCGTAGTGGGAGAGCTCCGGCGTGGTCCAAAGCCTACGCCAGTATAGAATCGGGAGTAGTTTGGCCATTTCCGAAATTTCTCTCCTGCCAAGCTCATATCGCAGGGGCAATAACGGACTACTCTGAGGGGTACCTGTGAGTGTCCTAAAAAATTTATTCTCTGATATTTGGAGTTCCTGCAGATTTTCGTGCCCCCGTAGCTCAGCACCATACAAAGCTGACCCAATTGCATTTGCCTCGTACATTATCAATGGTGGTTTGATGGGTTTAGTCAGCGATTTCCTATGTTCCTTTATAATGGTGCCAGCTAATTGCTTGTGCCTTAATGTAGCAATGTTAAGATGTTGGTGCCACCTATTATCATTTGAGATAAGGATCCCCAGGTAGGTAAATGATTTTACAACCTCAAGAATGCGTCCACTCATGGAGATTTTGGGTTTAAAATTTCTATGCGGATTAAAAACCATGAGTTTTGTTTTGGAAGCATTCACCTCCAGTCCGTGATCTACACAGAACTCGTCGTTTTAGATAAAATTAACGTATCATCGGCGAACATTAAAATAGGAACTTTTACACCTGCAAGAAAGGGAGCATCCACTACCTGAGATTGCATGCGGGAAACAATACCATTAATAAAAAGGGTGAACAGAGTTGGGGCCATTGAGCACCCTTGCCGAACCCCGCGCTCAACAGGAAATTCGGCTGTGTCATTACCGTATCCACCCCATCGGATTTTGGCATAGTTACCTTCGTGCAATCGAATGATCAAAGTCAACAAGTCCCCTGGGATCCCTAAAGCCGCAAGCACTTCCCACAGTTTTGCCCTTGGTACCAGGTCGAAGGCACCCCGCAGATCAACAAATGCCGCGTATAGGCTGCCTCCGCCTAGCACCACGGTCCTTCACTGGATCAGTTGAAAACGAAAGACTTGGTCCACAGTGCTGGTTGCCCTGCGAAATCCAGCCTGAAAGGGAGATAAAATGTTGTGGTCCTCCGCCCAATCGAGCAACCTGTTGACAATCACTCGCCCCACAATTTTTTGAATAGTATCTATTAAACTGATTGGGCGGTAGTTACAAGGCTGGGCACGATCTCCCTTTTTATATACCGGAATGATTTCAGCACCCCGCCATCTTACCAGGATATCTGCACCTCTGGCAATATTGTTTATTAGCAGGTAAATGTATTTGCACCACCTTCCAGTGTCATTTAAAAAAACGTCCGCTGGAACCCCGTCAATGCCAGGAGCACGGCCACTTTGAACAGTTTTAAGGGCAGACAGTATTTCACTCTGCGTGAAAATGTCGTCTTCTGCCAATAAAAGGGTCAGGCACCTACTATTTACAGTCTGATCCCTGGAAGCATACTGTTCGCTAAAGAATTTAACCCAGGCGTCCTGGGGGACGTTGTTGGTACTTGCCTCTTCAATCCTTTCATGACCCCATTTGACTATGTGCCAAAATAATCTAGAGTGATTTTGATCACTTGCACATTTCAACTTGTTCCAATGGGCTTCGTCCCAGTCTTTTTTCGCTTTGGCTATGCAATTTTTGTAATGTTTCCTGGCTGATCTAATAACCCCCAGATTTTTATTCTTGATTGCGTCTCCCAGAGAGGTTCGTGCCACCTTACAGTCATGATTATACCATTTAGCAGCTCTATAAGCACAGACCCTCTTTCTGTTTACCGGTTTTAAGAAGTGGCATTTGATTTCATTAAAGAGATCCTCATGAACTTTAGTAGTATTATTTTGGCTCGAGGAATACCCAGCCACTCCCTCTAGGGCCATAATAGCCTTATCAGTCGCCACTCCTATTTTTTCTAAAACCAGCTGATCTGTCCTAGCACTTGTCCACCTCAGCCTGCGCATGTCATTAGTTGGTACGATCAACGGGGGTAAGGGTTCGACACAGAGACTAGGAACAATATCATCAGACAGCCACCATTTGTGGAGAACACAAAAAGGGTTATGATCGCTCTCAAGCCTTTCCAATACAACCATATCGATAACAAATGACCAAAGAGACATGCTACAAATGACATAATCAATGCGGCTTTTGTTTCTCCCATTGTTGAAAGTCATAGCTGGTACTCTATCTGACTTTGCCCGACCGTTCAGAGCTCTTAAACCTTGTTCAAGGCACATAGCATTTAGACCTAAAATATCCTCAGTCCAGCGAGTTATTGGAGTTGTATCAAGTGCGGGAATATCCCAATGCTGGTCTTCCTCCGCACCCAGGAAAGCCTCGCCAGTATCTAGAGGTTCAAACGTGCGGTTTAGGTCACCTGCAATTATTATGTTCTTCCCAGAAGAATGAGTTTCTAGAAGATTATACAAAGTCAAGAGGACCTCTGATTTTCCTGCACTTCCACCTCTGGCATATATATTATAAATGTCAATGGAGATGGATGAAACACTCGTAAGTCTGATGAACTGAATGTCTTTTTGATGGAGCTCCACGTTTTTCACTACAACCTTTAGGGACTGACGGACCCATATGGTGAGTCCCCCCATCGGACGCCCTTTAGGGCCCTTAGTGGCCGGAACATAGAAATTCAAGTACCCCAGAGCAAAAACAGGATCACAGGCCCATGTCTCTTGGAAAATACAAACGTCATACTGGCTGACAAACCCAAACCATTCTCCGCAATCCAATTTGGAGCATAGCCAGCCACATTCCAAGACAATAGATTCCCAGTGACATTTATCATAGTTGGTTTAGAACTGGGAACAGACCCTTTCAACATCGCATCGTCAGTACCATTGTCATTTATATTTACAATAATTGGTCCTGCTATGGCATCAGGATTGTGTGTCTCGTTTTGAGCACCTATTAAATGACTGGGCTCCCTAGTTGTACATGCATCGAAAGGAATTTGCAACAGAGGCATGGGGTTAAATGGTTGTCAATCACATGCATCTAAGTTTGAAAGGGCAGAAAATCTGTTTTCCAAACCTAGACCCCACTCAGTGAAACCAACAGTCTTACTGTCCCTTTTGGTCACAACATTCCATTTTGTTCTTAAGGTACTTGAATTCAGGCCTCTACCTTTCCGAGGATAGAAAAAGTCCAAAGTCAGTGGAACAATTGAAGTGGATCTTCGCTGTGGAGGGAAGATATTAGGCAAGATGTTTGGCAAAACCTCAGGGTCGGAAAAGTTGAGCACAACACAATCCCCCTTGAATTTTTTTACCCTGTTCCCAATCCACTCTACCCTTCTGGCATTTAAAAGTTCTTCGGATAATTGCTGCTTGCCCCAAGGAGAGATGGCCATATTGTTAGTGAGCCATGATAAAGATTTATTTAGTAGTGATGATGTTGATTCAACCTCGCCAGATGCTAGTGGAGGTACATTTGCAAGTACGAGAACTAGTGGCGAGGCTTCCACTACAAGCTCGAAAGACCCTTTCGAAGTATTGGAATCACCAATTGGGGAAGCGGTGGGTGCAACACCAGAGGTACCACCAGGTGGATTAATCAGTGGTGCTATTGGAGGATTTGGCACAGCAGTAGGAGTAGATCCATTGATTTTGCATGATTGTATTTCACTCACCAATGGCTGTACACTGGACACGATGACTTCAGGGAGGTTTCCTACCTCCCCCAGGGTTTTTTCAAGTAAACCTTCTAGTTTGCTGACCTCAGCAGTTAGTTTGTCTATTTTACTAATCAGAGGTTTAACTATACCTTTAATTTTTGTGTCCATCATGCTCCAAAGTTTATTGAATTGAGCGTTGGAAAGGGTCACATAAGCTTCCCCAGTCAGATCGTCCTCCTCATCTTCTAGTGTTTTCCTTGGTGGTGTTGCAACTTTGTTTCTAGCAGACCTTAAACCCCCCCGTTTTTGTATGGCCTTTCTTTTGCCCCCGGTAACCGTCGGGGCTGGAATAGGGGCGGCGGTAGGGATAGTGGACTCGTTATTTGTAGATATCACAGCCACTACTTCGCTGTCGCTATTGTCTTCAGTACTAGCAACTATACCACTAGGCTGGATGGTAATTGTATCCTGGAGAGAGTCATGTACCACACCAGAGATGCTGCTATTTAGTAATGCAAATGAGGCCTCTGTCTCTTTATCTGCCAGAGGAGATTGGTTGGGTGAATCTAGTCCCAGTGAGGACCTCCTGTCGCTATTTATTTTTGCCACGACGTGGACAAGATAGTTCTCCATGGTGTTATTAACTGGGGTTTGCTTTTTTCCAGGAATTATAGAAATGGGTAATAAACTTAGTGCAAGATGTTTACTTACAAGATTCAACAAGAGGTTTGTTTACCTGATGTAGAGTAGACCAGGAAGGACTGTATCCAGAAGTATGCAAAGGAATTGTCGGGCAGGGTCCCTGGCCCAACCCAACCTAGTCCGACCTCGGACGGCCTCAGACGGCCCGCCCTTTGTCCGGGCTTCGTCCGGGCGTTCCGCTCGCGTCCCGCGACGCGGAGGGAGCACTGAATTTCAAGCGCCTCCTGGCACAGTGACCCCGCTGATGAGTTGCGGGTCGCAGTGCAGGCTGGGAAGTGTAGTCTCCCTCCGCTCGGCGGCCGCGAAGATGACTACAGCGGCGGCGGGAGGGAGACCAGGGCACAGCTGACGAGGTGAGAGCGCAGTCTGGCACAGCAAACGGCAGGTAGGACTCCCTCACAGGCAACAGAACAGTAGGTTAGTAATAGCAGGGGCTTTGCTGCTTTTCAGGTGCTCCTGTGCTGGAGGGCTGAAATGATTTTGTGACAAAAAGGGGCCTTGCTATTTTTTTTTAGTTGCTCAGCATGTAGGCCATTGTCACCTTGGCCCTGTGTCGTGTGCAAGAACAGTATCCTCCCTCCAGCTCTAACAGCTTACCAAGCTCCCACTGCCTAGACGTAGCAATAAAGGACACATCAGATCTAATTTGATAGGAAAAGCCGTCTACCGACAGCTCACTGTTTCTTAAAGCTCTATTAAGTATCTCTTCTTTTAGGGTGTAGGTCAGAAAATGCACTAAGATCTTCCTGGGTCTGCATTTATTTAGTTTCAGCCTGAATGGATCCCTGTGAACTCGTTGGATGTCTTTTATAATTTCTTCTTCTGACACATCAAGCTCAATGGTTTATTTAATTAGTTTGGTCACAAACCCTTTAATATTTCCCCCCTCGGCCCCTTCCGGGACTTTCAGGAGGCGCAAATTATTTTGCCTTTGTGCATTTTCTAAGGACTCCATTTTTTCTTGGAGTCCTTGCTCCCTTAGTCTGAGATCCTCAAGCTTCTTACTGTGCTGAGTAGCCACCATTTTTAAATCTGTTACTGAAGACTCCAATTCGGTGGTTCTGGCAGCAAATGCGTCATATTTTTCCTTTATCTCTTGCTGGTTAATTAGTGTTGCTTCAAAACCACTTTTTACCTCATGACTCAGGGCTGGTAGCATTACTATGACGGACTGATCTGTGGCTAGTATATTCGAGGGAGTTACAGATACATCATTCTCACTATTAGTATTCATTGTTGGCGTTGATACTTCCCCTTCTAACTCAGATTCCTTAACCTCAGGACTTTGCATAGTATTATGTTGTAAAGTTTCTTCCAGCTCAAGACCTTGCTCCACCTCCAAGTCCGCCTCTAAACCCACCAGGGGCTGATATTTATTAGCAGTTTGTACCCCCCTTAAAGGCACCCCAGCTGAGACAATTTAAGTTCCAGAACTGAAGGCACGGTTTTAAAATATGCCTTCAGAGACGGAGGTGGTTTAGCCTTTTCAACTGGCTTCTGTACTTCAACGTTTTTTTTCTCCAATTTTCTTTAGAGATTTTGCCTTGGATTTAGCTGAAAGGGGGTATCTATGGAAACGTTTAATGTAGGTTGCTTTCCTCCCTTGCTTCTGAGCGTATACCCAGAAGCCTGGGACCCTTGAGTCTCTCTTTCTGACATATACGATTTAGGGACTGAGGGGACTGTTTCAGCAAAAGTCTTACTTAGCCCATTGCATTGTGGTCTGGTTAGTTTTGATTGCGTAGTTTCTATGTCTCCCCTTAAACAAAAAAAACCTGCACCCAGGTCTTCTCCCCTTCCTGAGCTCATACGCTGCTTTTGTCCATTGAGTCAAGCCCTGTCCTAAAATATTATTCAATCCTACCTTTGAGATGCAGGGGGAAGTCCGTGGAAAAAGGGAAGTTATGACATTTTTAGTTGAGGGAGAACATGGCGGCTAGCAGGCGTGGCTAGTCGGGAGATTCCGGAGACTCGGAGGGCCGGAGAATTGTACGGAGGGTACGAAGTCGTGCTTATCTCTACCCGGCTCTTTTACATCGTCAGAGGCTGCCGCCGCAGCAAACAACTCGAGGAGGTGATAGGAAGGCGGGGCTGTAAGTCCGAAGTACAAGCCGACTACAGCGGCAGCGGCAGCGGGCTGAGCAACAGGGTTTTTGCGGTGTGAAGACGGAGACAGGTTTCAGCTGTTTGGTGTCCGATATTCTTTTTTTTAAGGGTGGGCTTAAAATCCGTTTCGCGGGCGAATTTGCGGATTTTCCGCAATTTCGCATTCCGCGAATCTCGCGAAATCGCGGCAAAATCCGCGAATCAGCGGGGACGAATTTTCAGCCAAGCAAGGGTTACAGCAGCAGGTGCAAAAGTTGAACCTAATTTCTTTGTAACCTTTTACAAAAGGGTTACAAACAAATTAACTTCAACTTCAACACCTGCTGCTAATTGCTTCCTGGCGCCTCGTTGCCTACTTGCAACGATTCTCCGACCCTGCTCTGACCCTTGAAGCAGGGTCAGAGAATAGTTACAAGTAGGCAACGAGGCACCTGTCCAAGGAATTAAACCTCATCAGGAAGCACTTACAGATATAAAAAACAGGAAGAAGGGAGAGGATGGCAAATACACCCATTGCGATTGTGTTTGCCGGTAGAGCGTCTCTTTAGTTTCTTAGTAAAAAGAATCTTTGAGTGAAGCTCCGGCTGTGCCCCACTTTCAATTTCATTCTGGGCGGCCATTTCGACTTGTTTGTAGTTTCACCTGTGTCTCCTCCCAGACCACGCCTCCCAGCTGACCCTCCCACACACTGATAAACCACACCAGTCTCTCCTCTCTTTCCCTGTGACCGTCTGGATTCCATCCATCACGGTCGCTCCCCCAGCTCTCCACTCGCTTCACAGAAGCCCTGTGCCAGTTGCCTGCCTTGCCTGCCCGGATTCCTGCTGAGTGCCATCCTGCTACAGCGCTTTCATCATCTAACTGCGCTTGGTATCGTTTCTGCCCGCATTGCTTTTCAGACCTAATAACATTAAGTTAGAGCGCTCGTTATCGCTAGTGTTCGCATTGCTACATTGTATCTAATTGTGTAAAGCGGCGATTGTGTTTGCCGGTAGAGCGTCTCTTTAGTTTCTTAGTAAAAAGAATCTTTGAGTGAAGCTCCGGCTGTGCCCCACTTTCAATTTCATTCTGGACGGCCATTTCGACTTGTTTGTAGTTTCACCCGTGTCTCCTCCCACACCACGCCTCCCAGCTGACCCTCCCACGCTCCGCCCCCTCCACACTTCATTTATGCCTGATGTTCCAACGCGCAGCGTCCACGCGCTACGGCCGCGCCGAAGGTGCGCCAAAGGTAAGCCCGTCTACGCCCGTCCGCGCCTGGACCGCGCCCAGCGCCAGACCCCCTGGTCCTCGTAATGCCCACCCCTCCTGCATTACATACGATGCCACCACCCTCCTAGCCCTCAACCCCGGCCGTTCCCCCAACTGCGTCCAAGCCGCTCCTGGACACACCCATGGACCCTTTTCCTGCTACTCCTGCAAGTTCGACGGCACCAAGAACAACTCCTCATCCACGAACACCAAACAGAGATGTGACACCAACCACCTACAATGCATCCTGCTCAACACCCGCTCGGTCCACAGACACGCCATTGACCTCTGGAATCTACTCGACACCATCTCTCCGGACGTCGCCTTCCTAACAGAAACATGGATGAATGCCTCTTCAGCCCCAGACATCACCATTGCCACCCCGGAAGGCTATAAGATCATTCGCAAGGACCGTACCGGCCACACAGGAGGAGGCATCGCTATCGTCCATAAGAAATCCATCCGCATCTCAACCAGCTAAGACGTCAATCTCGCCAACTCTGAACACCTTCACTTCCAGATCCACATCGACCCCAAGACCACACTCAGAGGCACCCTCCTTTACAGGCCACCAGGACCCCGCGCACAATTCAGTGAAGACATCACGGACTTCATCACTCCACACGCGCTCCCCTCCGAGGACTACATCCTTTTGGGAGACCTCAACTTTCACCTTGAAAAGAACAACGACCGCAACACCACCACCCTCTTGGACAACCTCGTAAACCTCGGACTTAAACAACTGGTCACTACCCCCACCCACATCGCAGGTCACACACTCGACCCTATCTTCACCTCCAGCAAGCATGTTTCCTTCAGCCACACCACAGCTCTCCTTTGGACTGACCACAGCTGCGTTCACTTCACCTACAACAAGCCCACATCCAACAACCACCCCCAACCCACTCTGCAAAGAAACTGGAACAAAATCACCATCAACCAGATCTCCTCATCGCTTCTTCACAAGCCCCCCGCCCACTCCTCAAACCCAGACCAAGCAGCCACCAACCTCACCCAATGGTTATCCAACAGCGCCGACATCCTAGCACCACTGAAAAAACAACAAATCAAACTAGGCAGCAAGAAGGCCTCCTGGTTCAACGATGACCTTAAGAAATCCAAGAAACTCCGTCGCTCCCTCGAGAAGGCATGGAAAAAAGACCCAACCACCAGCACCAAGGACGCCTTCAAAAACGCCACCCGCATACACCACCAACTAATCCGAAATGCCAAGAAAGCAGCCTTCAAGGACCGTCTAGATAACAACGCCCACAACAGCAAGGAATTATTCAACATCGTCAAGGAATTTACCAACCCCTCTGCCAACTCCAACGACATCACCCCTTCTCAAGCCCTCTGCGACTCCCTAGCCTCATTCTTCCACAACAAAATTGCAGACATCCACAACAGCTTCGACAACCAACCCGAAGACCAACCCACCCAATCCCCTGCAGGACCCCCACCCCCCCTGAACATCCTCAATGACTGGAAGCCAATCTCCACCGAGGACACCATCCGTCTGATGAACTCTATCCACTCAGGATCCCCAACAGACCCTTGCCCTCACCACATCTTTAACAAAGCAGACTCCATTATTGCACCGCACCTCCAAGACGTCATCAACTGCTCCCTCAACTCCGGAATCTTCCCGGAAAGCTGGAAACATGCCGAACTCAGCGCCCTCCTAAAGAAACCCACAGCTGACCCCACCGAACTCAAAAACTATCGCCCTATCTCACTCCTTCCATTCCCGGCCAAAGTCATCGAGAAAGCTGTCAACAACCAGCTCGCCGCATTCCTCGAAACCAACAAATCACTCGACTCCTCACAGTCCGGCTTCCGAGCCAAGCACAGCACCGAAACCGCCCTCATCGCTGCAACAGACGACATTCGAACTCTACTGGACAATGGAGACACAGTCGCCCTCATCCTCCTCGACCTCTCCGCAGCCTTCGACACAGTCTGCCAAAGCACCCTTCTACAGCGCCTCAAAAACATCGGAATCCAAGGAAAAGCACTGGAATGGATCACCTCGTCCCTCTCCGGAAGAACCCAGAGAGTCCGCCTTCAACCATTCAAGTCAGAGGCTACTGAAGTCATCTGCGGTGTACCTCAAGGGTCCTCACTCAGTCCCACCCTCTTCAACGTTTACATGAGCCCCCTCGCGACCATCGCACGCCAACATAACCTCAACATCATCTCCTACGCCGACGACACTCAACTGATCCTATCACTCACCAGAGACCCTAACACGGCCAAAACCAACCTACACGAAGGAATGAAAGAAGTAGCCGAATGGATGAAGCACAGCCGTCTGAAACTGAACTCAGACAAAACAGAAGTCCTCATCTTAGGTACCTCCCCCTCCGCCTGGGACGACTCTTGGTGGCCAGAGGCCCTTGGAAAAGCACCCATCCCGACGGACCACGCACGGAACCTGGGCGTCATCCTGGATTCCTCACTCTCAATGAACAGACAAGTCAACGCCGTTTCTTCATCCTGCTTCAACATTCTTCGCATGCTCAAAAAAACATTTCGCTGGATCCCTACCGAAACTAGAAAAACAGTCACCCACGCTCTGGTCACGAGCCGACTGGACTACGGAAACACCCTCTACGCCGGCATCACCGCAAAACTCCAGAAAAAACTACAACGCATCCAGAACGCCTCAGCAAGGCTCATATTAGACATTCCGCGTAAAGAACACATCTCTGTTCACCTGAAAAACCTACACTGGCTCCCCGTCAATAAGAGGATCACTTTCCGGCTCCTAACCCACACACACAAAGCACTCTACGGAATCGGACCTGAATGCCTCAACACACGACTATCCTTCTACACCCCCTCCCGCCAGCTACGATCCTCCAACCAAGCCCTTGCCACTGTTCCTCGCATCAACAAAACCACCATGGGAGGTAGATCCTTCTCCTACCTAGCAGCTAAAACTTGGAACTCACTTCCCACTCACCTTCGCCTTACTCAGAACCACTTAGCATTCAGAAAGCAACTCAAAACGTGGATATTCGACAAGTAACTCCCCACCCTTCTTCAAGCGCCTTGAGACCCTCTGGGTATGTAGCGCGCTATACAAATCTTTTGACTTGACTTGACTTGATATGCATTTTGCTAAAAATAAAAAGCTGTATGTTCTGTAGGGGCAACTCAGGAATCTGTCCCTTCAGAGATCCGGCCTCTCTTTCTTTCTCTCATTTTCTCTCTCCCTCTCTCTCCCTCTCTCTTTCCCTCTCTTTCTCTCTCTATCTATCTATCTATCTATCTATCTATCTATCTATCTATCTATCTATCTATCTATCTATCTATCTATCTCCCTCTCTCTCCCTCTCCCATAAACGACTGCATGGGTAACTTCGCTATGCAAGCGGCTCGCGAACACGCAAAAAACCCCGCGAACAGGCAAAAAAACAAAAATTCGCACAAATTCGCGAATTTTGCGGATCGCAAATTCGCCCATGCTTACTTTTTTTCTTTCTTCTTGCTGGTATCCTGTAGTCAAGGCAGTCTGGAGAGGAATATCTGCATTGACACGGCGAGAGCCGAAAGAAGGTGGAAGCATCTTGAAGATATTCAGAAAGTTTAGGAGACAAATTTCCAGTTCACAGTTCTATAACCAGCAAGAGTTCAATTTCATTGAAAAAGGCAGTTGTGTTTTTGATTTCAGGTCGATGCTAATCTGATATTTGAGGAAAAGTTAAAACGGATGCAGAAAAGTAGCTAATTGTTCCCTATTGTTGATGGAGGTCAAATCTGCACCGCTGCATAAGGGACTTACTATTATTAAGACTCCCACTTTTCTGTTATTACTGATTTTTGCAAATAAATGCCGACAGAACGCTATCTATTGCCCTGCCTACATTTATTTTTAAATATGTCATAAAATGAAAGTACTTTTTTAAGGGAATACCAGTGCTTTCAGACTTTCAGGCAAGCAGCCGAAAAGATATACAGACATAGGAGGTAAAAGGGATGTTTTCATGATAACGCTTAAACAGGTGCACATTTGTACATCATTTGTGTGCTACAGTGTCAATGTTTTCATATGAATGTGTAGGTACCAATATATCGGTAATAATAGCAATAAATTCTATTTATCAAATATGGGGTTACACATATCTGTTAAATAAATGAGAAAATAAACTACTTGATGGTTTCTTCTTTCAACAAAACTCAAAGTGAGTGTGGATAAACACAGATAAAATGAGCAAAAATACATTTAGATAAATGAAGATGGACATTTTTGTGTTAAGTTAGTGCTTACGAACAGATGCCATTCTAATGAATGTCAGGGCATTCTAATGCTGTTGTCATGGGGACTGTTTAATTCCAGGTAGGACAGTTGACCCTGGTCTGCCTGGGGTCGATTGTATTATTATGGCTTCTGAAATAAATCTCTTAAATTACAAAAAAACGGAAAGCCTTTTCTATTGTACAAATTGAAGTCTAATGGTCAGTAGGTATCTTCAGCGATTTAACTGGAGGGTTTAGACCACAAATCATCTTACATCTGTAGGCACAGGACAATCCAAATTGGCAAATGCTTCTCCACTATCTCACATGACTTGACAATAGAAGCAACTTTATTAAATAGTTATTAGCGTTAAATATAGTGATGAATGAAGTATACTTTTGCTGATTTATTGCAGAGTTATCAAATGTTCATGTTTATTCCGACATGTGTACTTTCTGTATTGAAATAATAGAAATAGAAAAAAAATACATTAAAGAAATATCTGTGCCTTAAGATTGAGATAGATATTTGACAGCTGTTAGCGCTAGTCACGATGTACAAATGTTAAGCGGAGTTTACTTCAAATTAAAATTGCGCTGTGACAAATTAATGTCTATACCTGGAAACTTTGCTTTATGTTCACTTTGTCTAAAAGACAATAGAGGCACGATGAACACTTGAACACACTTTTAAGAAAGTCGAGATTATGAATACACATATTTAGCAGGTGTCTCTGTTCTCCTTGATTAGCTGAAGCTGTAATGTCCAAATAAGGTGTTCATAACAGTGTCAAATGCTTTCAGCCGTAGGTGGTTTGCTCACCTTTTGTCTTGGTCGTGTTTAGTTGATAATCATTCAGATAGTTCAGCACATTGATATGTATTTAATAAACCACAATGCAAATTCTTTCTCCTTGATTCTATCTTTTGCAATTCATTATTGTAAAATAGTTAACTGAAGAAACTCGGTGCCTGACCGTGAGAAAGTACCATTAACCTGAGTATTTTTTTCTTTTGTTACAAAAATCATCCAGTAAAGTGAATTGTCCCTGGTGACTAGTGACTCGATTTTCTTTTAGCAGAAACACTAATAGTGCTGAAGCTCAGGCAGAAATGTGTTTGATACACATCAAGTAATTTGTTCAAGTCGGTAGTCTGGAATTATAACTATGGTCGTCTGATTTCTTACTCGGGATAACGGGGCATATTATCAAGGGGGTTTATCTCCGCTTTTTTGGCTTTAAAAGCCAAGAAAGCGGAGATAAAATTATCTCCCTATTACCTAGCTGCCGCTAACACCAGTTAGCGACAGCTAGTAGGAGATAGCGACCATCTTAGGCCCCACTTTGCATGTCAGTGATATTTATCACTAATGATATGCAAAGTGGGCGTGCCAAGATGTTAGCAACTGAAAACAGTCGCTAACATCGCTATCTCCTATTACCAACTTTTGGAGATATCTCCAAAAGCTAACACCTGCCCCTGAGCAGTTCTTAGCCATGTTATCCGATGGGAGGTGGATAACATGGCTAAGAGCATTAGCTCGGTAATGCATGAATATCGCTGACTTTTCAGCGATATTCATGCATTGCGGCCATTTTTATCGCATTTGCGATAAACCTTGGTAATACCAAGGTTTATTTGCAGTAAAAATCGCCGCAGCGCAGCGGTAAATTTTTGTCTCTAACCAAGCAATAGCGATAATTATCGCTATTGCTTGGTACTATGCCCCAACATTCATTGGGGCATATCACCTCCTTAAATGTTAAACAAGAACATGTGCAAAGGTCTCTGACATGGCCCTTCAGCAATCTCATTTGTGCTCAAAAGCAGGACTCATCCCTTCACTTCAAATAGTGTTACCTTAAATGTAAATGTACTCCTCAGAAATCAGCATTGACAATGAATATTTAAATGGAATCATCTCTCAGTCACAGCAGCCGCGGTCGGTAGTGGGCGTACCTGCCGTGCGGTAACGTGGGGAGGGGGAGGGTGGGGGGGTAGTAATCTATGGATTACGGAGGTTTACAGGTAAGTAAACATATAAATACATAAAACAAATTTCGGTGCACGCACTGCATCGCATTTGGGGATGCAGTGCACGCAACGAAATTCGTTTTATATATTTATATGTTTACTTACCTGTAAACCTCCGTACGTACCGCCCGGCAGATACTCCCACTAACGACCGCGGCTGACTCACAGTTTTGATAAAAGATTGTTCTGTGCAAGGTAATATCTGTTTCTGTATGAAACTGTCTCTTTAGCACTTGCATACTCAGTCCTTATCTTAGAGTACTCTTTCTTTTCGTGAACTCTTGCATGGTTTGTTGTTACTATAAATCAAAATAAAAAATAAGAGTAACGAGAATACAATAGTATTAGAACATTTTTGAAAAACATATGCTAGAGATGAGATGAACTCCAATGAAGGGCCTTTAACAGCATCTGTTGGAAGCATTTCCCAGGCAGAGACCTCTTCGTAAAGTTATTTTCATTAGCAGGACTCAAAAACATTCTACAGCAAGCGCATTTTAATTAACTGTCCTCACTACATAGCAAATATTCAAACACCACGGGGCATATGTACAAGCCCCTTTTGCCACGGTAACCTCACTTTTTGTGACGTCCCCGTGGCGATAGGGGCCTTGCCTTATGTACAAGGCAGCGTTAAGCCACTTAATGTGGCTTAATGCTGCCTCGTACATAAGGCACCCTTTCACGCTATGTTTAGCGTGAAAGGGGCATGCAGTGGTTGTTGCGGTGGGCGTTCCATCGCAACACCCATTGTATTTGATGTTGCCCCCTATGTACAAGGGTGGCATACATAGGAGGCAGCGCCAAAATTAAGGCCAAGAAAATCCTGGTCTTAAGTTGGAGAAATGAGAAGAAATACATTATTTCTCCTCGTTTTTGCTTTTTCCATGTGTGGTGCCTTGTGCAGCACACATGGAAAGAGCAAAACGCCATAATTTGTTTATGTACAGGATGGGACAAAAGATGTCCCTTCCTGTACATAAACAAACCTTTTGAAAAAATGCCATTTTGTAAATGCATGAAGCAGCACACAAGAAAGTTACAAAATGGCATTTTAGCAATGTATATGTGCAGGAAGGGACACCTTCCTACACATAACAAATCCACTCCTTCATGCAGACACCCTTGTACTCTGGTGCAAGGGTGCCTGCGATGGGGCTTAGTTGTTAAACTTAGCGCCATCGCAGGGGGAAATGCAAGGCTGCACCACATTCTTGTAAATATGGTGCAACCTTGCGTTTCCGTAGTGGCAGAGTATGTTGTTAAGCCCAGGAGGCCAACGACACACTCCGCCACTTCATTGTACATATCCCCCCATGAGTGGGCTCCGTTGCAAGATGCTTTAAACGGGGAACAGTGAAGTCCAGACCATCCCAGAAACAAGGAAAATGTATTGTGGCCATAAATGCTCTTATCTTCTGGCGTCTGAAACAGTTAGCCGTTCTGGAGAATATCCTGATCACTTTTTGTCCCTTATGTTATGAAAAAACAATGTGTTGAAGCTGAAGGCGAAGAAAATATGTTTTTTACAATAGCAATTTTGAGTAACCTACACATGGCCTAATAGTACTCTGCATCCTCTCCATCATGCTAAGAATTTAAGAATCCTCAATATATCATTGGTTTTCAATATGAAGTGCCTTTTGTAGGTCTTCTTTCGCCAACTTTGATTACTGAAAGTGAGACCTACATCACAGGTGGTACTAAAGGTTGGTTGGTCCTACAGACGTTTGTGTATCTGACAAGGAAGAACGCACAGTACGAAAGCACCAGGAAAATGTGTTGTCTTTTCCTCAAACTACAATATTTATGAGTCTGCCATGTTTTTAATTTATCTTTAATTGCACAACCCAAAAGCAAGGGGTTACAGTCTTTTAAGTCTATACACTATAGAAACCAGACTCCGGAATCTGATGGATGACAACAAAGAAACAATATAGTACTACAATCAAACAGCTTTTGAAAACGAGCATTGAGTAAATTGTGTCTGGAAATAGTTCAGATTCGTTCATACACCTAGAGAGTACAGAAGGAAAACCTGCCCTTGGGAATGTATTGCCTGCGTGGCTCTTGCTTTGTTTGCTGTCAGGTGCTAAATGGTTACTTACCACCCTTCATACACAGTCCTTTCTCAAACCCCCTCTCCGGTGTCACACCCCTCTCCTCTGATATATTGGTCGCCTCTTTTCTTTCTCAAGCATTGCTCTCTGCCATGGTGATTCGAGCTGTAAGGTTGCGCCCCAAGGTCACAAGGATTAGAATTCTCTCAAACACCCCATCAATGTTTATATTTAATTTGGGACTGATAAATAAAGCTGTAATGGGTTTCTAATAGCGTGTTGGACACAATTCAGTGTCCTGATATGTTGCACCATATCCGTGAATGTCATTACCTGAATTAATTATCAATAGTGGGCAGGCATCATTAGGGAGATGAAAGCACGAGAGAGGCTGTAAATGGAATTTGCTGGGCAGAGATGACGGGAAAACAGCTTCTGATGATCAGAGCCCTGCGGCTCTCTCAAATGTCTGCATTGTGCCTCCGGGTGCATTTGCTTTGCAGCCTGGCCTCGTGCCCTCAGAGAACGAATACTTTTAATGGATGCTCAGCCAGGTAGAGAAGAACCTTTGGGTTTCTTACCTGTGACACCGCTGCCCTCTGACAAAAAGGGACATTTTTCAGAGGCTAACGTTTCTAGCAGACATTTAGCACACCGTCCTTAGAACAAGCCACACGAGAAATATTAAAAAAAGACAACATTAGCTTTTGCCCATATCAGGATACGAAGATTGCCCGATTATAGGCAAACTTCCCAGACTGTGCTCAGAGCAGAAAAGATTGATAAACTAATTTAAAACAGTTTTGCCTGTTAGGCATAAATGCACTAGTATCGGTGTTCACCTGATACAAACAGCCCTTGATTGATACCTGAAGAAAAGGTATCTTTCGCGAGAAAAAAAACAATATCAGCTCGCTTGAAACCTGTCTTTGATGTGAAGGTGATTTATTTAATTGCCAAGAATGCATTCCATTTGAAATCTCCCAGGCTCTTGATTTTTCATTCATATAATGTCAAAAGTCGGAGAGAGGGTATTGAACCACGTGAAGCGCCTTGTTTATGAGGACTTGCAACAGTTTTGCGCTTCCGATGCATCACTTTTTGTGACGCATCGGTGGCGTAAAGCATGCCTCCTGTTGCGCCCTATTTACAAAGTGACGCATCTAAGCAGATGCGTCACTTTGTAAACTCTTGCGTCACATATACTTGCGTCAGGTATTATGTATGCTGAGTGGGTGTTCCCACGTAATTAAGCCTCGTAGAAGTGATGCAGTGAAATCTACGAGATTTCTAGGGTGCAAATGTGTCAATATCTTATGCCTACCTCACAGCAGGCGTAAGACTGATGCAGGCCCTTTCAAATGGGGCTTTCCCCATGTGAAAAGACGCATTGCTGAAGTTGCACCACTTTTGTAACACACTGCAGCAATGCGTCACTTTTGTGCCTACAGATACGTCAGAAATACTGACGTATCTGTAACTTCTTGCGACAAGATGCGTCATACAGTAAATATGACGCATCCATCATGTCGCAATGAGGGCACACTGAAAAGTGACACCTCGCTGCTTTCACACAGCCATGCGTCACTTATCATGAATGAGGCCCGAAGTGTTTTAATGGTCATAGGTTAATGATGCTTTTGGCTTTCAAATCCAGCACATATTGACCTTTCTAGAAGAAGCTATCTCTTGATATTGTGTGAAAATAACTGATAGAAATTGCATAATGTTTTAGGAAACCTTTAATGTGATCTTGCAACATTCACTTACTTGCCATTACCTTGAGTGGAATCTGAAAGCAAGCTCATCCCTTTTGTTAAAAAAGTGAAAATAGCAGGTAAAGACGTGTTTACAGGCAAGATTCTAACGAGAAATTTTCTCCTGGATCCAGTCGCATGCGGACAATAATTCTGTGAAATTGACAGCAGTGAAATTCACATTAAAATATATGGGATTAGTTGGAGCGAATGTATATCTTTTGGCTCTGGTTGAGGTTATTTGCTGGAATTGGCTAAATATGTCTCATAGACTTTGGCAAAGAAACTCGTTTATTTAGGACAAGTTGAACTTGGGTGAAAATTGGTCTTGGGTAGAGGAATTTATTTCCGTCTTAATTTGGTGTTAGTCATACATGGATGTTACTGTGAAGTTTAGAGGATGATATATGTGTGCTGCTTTTGATGGACTCCGTTGTCTTGGGGGAAGGCATCTATTGATTGTCCTTAGGTAACAGCATCTCTTCTGATTACCTCAAGATCAGTTGCCTTAGTTTTGGAGTTAGCAATTTTTGTGGGGAAGTACCTGTGCCGTCTAGAAAAAGGAACCTTTTGCCCTTGACTGACAGTAGACCTTTGCCTTGTTTGAAGTAAGTTTGTATTCTTGATTTTAAGCTTTAGAATCCCTTACTGAATGTACCTGTACTGTATTAATGAAGGCATCTTTGCACCTTTTGTTGGAGGATAAGTGGGTTGGCTTGTTCTTGTCTTCACAACCTTATTTGCCATTGCCATCTTCCATACTGCTTGAGCACTAAATTCACAACCAAATAACATTTGTAGTGTGATATACAGGATTAAAACATTCCAAAAATAATTCTTTCTCTAGGTCAAAATGTGCTTTTATTCCTTGGACAATGCTGGATGGCAAAATATCATCTGCAAACAAAATATCCAGAAAACATGCTTACTTCCAAAATCTGCTTCAGAGCTCTCCCCACCTAAGCTTTTTGGAGACTTGCAGCTAGTGGTCTCGAACTCGCTGTTCTTTTGGTCACTAGATCCCCACATTTGAAACTGGCCACCAAGATATAGACAATGATTTTCACATCAGCACAACTGTTAATCACAATCCCTAACCATAAAACAAATAATGCATTCCGAAACATCATCTCCTGATAGTATGCAGGCACTAATGTGTCCAGGTTTGACTAGAGGAATGTAAAGCTAATAAGGAGCATTCATAAATGATGATTTGTAGAGCAGGGGCAAGGTGAAAAAGAGCATCCCACCGGATACCACTCAAAGAGCTATTTAACTACTGCCAAGGATCTCCTGGAGAAAATGCAGGAAAGTTACTGTACAAAGATACTTTTTGTTGAGAGCTTTAAAATGTGAATGCTGTATTCCGAGAGAAAGTCTGATGGCACCCAACAAAGAGTAAACAAAACTACCCCATTGTCATCACAGCATTTATTATTAGCCACAAGGTTAAGAAAATGATAACAAAAAGCCCGGCAAATCCTCTGCAGAATATAGTTTACCATCGAAAAACACACTAAGGATATATGGTCAGAGCTGGTAAAGCAGAAAAAGATACCTCCATAAGTGCACTACTTAACCGACTGCCAATGAAGGAACACCAAAGGTGTATGGGAACAGCATTGTTTTTTAAAAGAATTCTCAGACCATAAATTGACAATCAGCCACAATTTACTAACTGTAACACTAAGAATGTATTTAAAGTATGCAGTGGTGTGGCTATGCAATTTGTTGGTAAAACATATTAATAAACAAAGAAAAGGTTACATTATAACTATTTTGCAACATCAAATGAGTGCCTATGATAGACAACTTTATGAAAGAAGGTCATTCTGAATAATACCGGAAGTGGAGAATACTTGAAGTATCTCAGTCAAGTGCAAGAGGAGGCAGCATCGAAATATATCTCCTGAGTAGACAAGCCAGGATGATTTTACAGCAGTGAACAGTACAACATGGTTCTTTCAAATGTGGAAAGAATAGAGAAGCAAGAGGAATCAATTACTACAAAAATGCTATTTATACACCGAAAGAGGAGACTGTGAATAAGATGCCAAAAGTACATTTTGAGACTTACAGCTGGTTAAGTTATTAATTACGAGAGACTAGGTTTCACGACAAATAGACAAAACTGATATAGCCCATTTGGGAACAACTTGGCAAAGACATATGAGCTAGATGAGCTAAGAAGTGGCCCTCACCAATAATTGTAAGCAGGTAAGGATTAAAAAGGAGCACATTACATCCCTTACCAAACAGAAACATTGGGGCCTATTACCAAGCAATAGCGCAATTATCGCTATTGCTTGGTTAGCGTGAAAAAATTATCGCCGAGCTGCGGCGATTTTTTTTTTTCAAAACCAAAGAGCTGCGGCGATTTTTAGCGCAAATGCATGAATATCGCTGAAAAGTCAGCGATATTCATGCATTAGCAAGCTAATGCTCTTAGCCATGTTATCCAGCTCCCAGTGGATAACATGGCTAAGAAGTGCTCAGGGCAGGTGTTAGCTTTTGGAGCTATTCGCGCTTAGCGCGAATATCTCTAAAAGTTGGTAATGGGAGATAGCGATGTTAGCGACTGTTTCCAGTCGCTAACATCTTGGCACGCCCACTTTGCATGTCATTAGTGATAAATATCACTGACATGCAAAGTGGGGCCCAAGATGGTCGCTATCTCCTACTAGCTGTCGCTAACTAGTGTTAGCGACAGCTAGGTAATAGGGAGATAATTTTATCTCCGCTTTCTTGGCTTTTAAAGCCAAAAAAGCGGAGATAAACCCCCTTGATAATATGCCCCATTATTTCTTATTTTTAACTAATTTTTAGGAAACGTGTGAACTATTAACATGAAAGAAATGCCACTAACAAGATGCACTTCACCCACTCAGCATGGAAACTGGGATTACCATAAAGTTATAAAGAAATAAAAAACAACCTGTTGACAATGGACGAGTGCAATTTACAAAAATCAATTTACACATCTAAAGAGGATGAGATAATTACAAGACCGTGTAGAACCAAATTTCTAAGAAACATCAATTTTACCTCATAATGGAAATGGGGGAACAGATCATATAATGATAAGATCGTGTTTGTGATCACCATGGAAATCCAGCCTGGAAACACCACGCCGTCCTGTGTCCTCGAGGAAAGGAGGGAGCTTTAGGGAATCTGGCCAGGCCCGAGAAAGAAAAGCAATGTCCGAAGCCCGGAAATCATCACACTCCTTCTCCCAAACGAAATCCATTGTATCATATACAACCTAACTCATGAAAATGTAGCATGGTCTGCCTAGAGCACAACTCCAGAAACAAATTACTATAGGCACAAATGAAATGTGTGTGGGGTGTATTCCAATTCCACCTGTGCACAAAGGGGTTAATCATAACGGCATATGCAGTTGTCTTACAGTTACATTTCAGTTTCAACTTAATTATTGATGTGGTCAATCATAGTTTGGTCAGCAGTGCAAAAAGCCATAGCTTTACTTATCGGAACACAGGGACAGACCATATGCCACTCCTAAGCTGACAAAGATTGCTAGGTCAGTATCTTTAATACCAAACTGATATTTCTGATGTGACAAAAGGGACAATAATGTAGCAGAGCCTAATAAGGGATTTGTTATGATAAATGACAAATAAGATTTTATATTCACAGTCCTAATGAAGAAAGGTGCAGATTCGAGTCCTAACAAATAGCTCAAAACATGCTGCATTGACAAAAGGAACTGAAGAGCATCACTAAGTTATGGACCATAGGACCAGGGCAAAAGTACTCGAGTTTGCAAATAGCATTTTCTGGCCCTGGGTCTTCAGTGAGACAAATGGGACAAACTTCTATCTTACCAATAATTTCAAGGCTCATTGTTCTATTTACTTTGGTGGTCATGATTTTTATTTCTTCACTGGAATTTCCCATTATCTCATCCAGCTCAGAGTATTCTACATTTCTCAGTCCGGGGCACTATATCTCTTCCATACTCATGGTTTAACATTTTATTAACTCAAAGATCCTCATAACAGCCACTCCTAGTGTTCATCTTCCACCTCCTACCCCAAAGGGTTCATTGTTTCACCAGTCCTACCTCAGCTCCATAACTCACTCATTCCCAGGGCTTCCTATCTCTTCTCACTCCAGGTCTCCATATTTCATCCATTAGTCAGGCTCCAATTTGAACACACTACCATCATATCCATCACTCCAAGGGTTTGTCACCACCTAATATGAATTCTATAATCCCTCCCACTACCAGGCGCAGCCGGTACAGGTAAGAACAGTGAGGTGTTGTGGTGAGGTGGGGATTAAGTCGACTGGTGACAGGATAGGTAAATTTTAATAAAAATTAAATAAACCCACTTACCTGCCACTCGCCGGAACGCCAACTCTGCGATGCGGCGAGCGCAAGATAAGTGGTTTTATTTAATTTTATATATCCCGTCGTATTGTTGACTTCTCTGCCCCCACCCTGCCCCATCACCCTTACCTGTGCAGACTGTGCCTGCCTACAACCAAAAGAAAAGATATTACTATTAAGTCAAGTTCTATTTCGGATTGAGCCGAAGAGTCCCTCATCTCACCTGTATACATTTCAGGCCCCGAGTGATCAACATACATTACCCGGCAGTTCCATGAAGTGATACTTTATTTAGAGCGTCAAACCTGTAATTTTGGCTACTTTGTATTGTATTGTAATTGCATTTATATAGCGCTTACTACCCCTGATGAGGCGTCAGAGTGCTTTTTTAGCGAGGAACACGCTACTCAGGAACCCAAAAAGTATTAGTGGTGAATTAGTATAGTG
Organism: Lissotriton vulgaris; assembly: GCF_964263255.1. Taxonomy (NCBI): domain Eukaryota; kingdom Metazoa; phylum Chordata; class Amphibia; order Caudata; family Salamandridae; genus Lissotriton; species Lissotriton vulgaris. Next base: position 294,678,587 of record NC_141697.1, on the reverse strand, counting down.
AAATATGAAACTAATTTGAGCGGTGGACATGCTAGTCTGTTGAAAAGGAATAGCGGAGGGGGGGTGGGGGGGAAGCCATGCAAACACTGTCTCTATTGGCCTGTGCCTGTAAGTTCATAGTCCATGTTCCCCGTTTTTTCCATTCCCCATGTGTTTTACTCTGTACCTTGTATATATGTCTTATTTTCAATAAAAATTACTGAACTGAAAAAAAAAAAAAAGAAAAGGGATGTGTCTAGAAAGTTTTTTTTTTTTAGCACATAGCATCAGGAGGAGGTTTGGGGTGAATAAAGTGGCGGTAGAAGGGGAGAGAGTCAGAGGGAAGTGTTTAGAAAGGCTTGATATTATGTTGGTGTAAGTTACAGTATGACAGATTTTAAGCAGGTCAGCCATAGGGCGTTATGAAATTAATGTAATTTGATTTTATATAGTTATGCAAAAAATTAATACAATTATGTGAAATTAAGAGTAATTATGCAGAAAGCAAATCCATTTTTTAGCACAATATTTCAGTACTAAATGCAGCCTTTTATTGTTTTTGATGCAAGGTTGAATTTTTAGATAAAAAAAATAGTTAACGAGGGTGTGGCAAGAAAACGGGGGCCCAAGCCAGAACTATGAAGGCCAGTGATCAGCACTATAGCCAAAGCAGTGGGGGTATTGAAAAAAAGGACTAAGCAGCCCCCGCACGAGCTTCTTCAAGAACACTGCTGACTCGAGCCTCCGATAAGACATGGCTGTGATGCAATCGTGCTTGCCGCTATGAATGGAGGTAAAGGAAAGCCGACCACCAATAAAGTGCACCAGCTCATATAATAAATGCTCCAATGTGACAGGTTATTGCTATCTCTTACCATGAAGGAAATGGGCCATTAAAGTGACTTTAATGCCAATTTGATGAGGCCCGCAGATATGCCTGATCACAACAGGGTGCCCATATGACAAGGCTCTCTCATGGCAGCGCAGGCTGTGTCTCATATTAAACTGCATTAACACAATAGTGCTCCTCACAGGGTTGGGTAGACCCTCTAAGGAGAAGTTAACTAACCCCCCAAATGCTTTGCAAACAGTGGTCCCGGGGAAGATATGAGTGTGTCCCGGGATTTTTTTTAACGCTTGAGGCTACCTTCCCATGTATCCCCTGGCACTGCCTCGGAAATGACTGCCACGGGCAGCCAGCGCTCAATCCCCTCCAACTAACACTGAGCTTCCTGAAGGAAGCAACGTGGGCTGCACAAAGGGCCCTGGGAAATATTGTTTGAAACAACGAGAGCAGGCTTTTCCATGCCAGAAAGACCCACCTGCATAACTGGAGTACACAGGACCTGGCATCAACCAACAATGAAATAAGCTTGGAACCTCCAGAGACCTGATGCCTCAGCAAGAGAAAACACAAGTTGCACTTTAGACTGATTATTCCTCTGTCTTGTCCCTTGTGGGAGAGAATGAAGTAGCAAAGAGGGCCACAACCCATCGCCTGACTTTCCAAGCCCCACCTGAGAATGCACTTGGTGTACTTGTTCATATCCCTGCTGCTCGGGACCCCAGCCTCAATCTACATGCCTCCGAAAAAGCCACAAATGAATAGATTGTCGATCTACTTTCAACTAACAGAAGCAAGAGTCTTATGCTCTTCCGCTGCTCAGGAAGGCAAAATGGGATATTAATAGGGGGGTATACCCAGTTAGAGTCACTGGGACCTGGGCTATCTAAGTAGTGGAAGGAAAGGGTCCCAGTAGCATAGGAACAATAAACATAAAGATGAAAATAAGTCAACCAAACAATAATTTAGTCCACATTGTTTTAATCACAATGGGAGTGTATATTGGATATACAGTTTGTCAGAACAATAAGTTAGTGGTTTTCACAGTGCCCCAAAATGGGAAAAAGGGGAGGGTGGTGAGTGATAGTGTGAGGATGTAGTGAAAGAAAGAAGGAAGATTCTTAAGTGACAGAATAATCAACAAATATAACTCATTTGTCAATGTTACAAATTATGTACAAAGAACAGGACCGTCAGGTTCATACGATCATCTCGAACAAAAATCATACTCCACAAAGTTCAATAAATGAAAACAATGGGGCGTGGAGTTGATATTCAAAGGCAGATGGTTGTCGACGTTTCGACCCTCATATGTGCAGATAGTAGTACTAATCTTGCTGCGGGGTCTTCATCAGGACTGGAAGGTTGGGACACATAACCACTGATGTGGTATATACAGGACCCGATGTTGATTACATTCAAGGTCGAGCAGACCGATAGTGAGGGAGGATTGTAATTTAGAACATACGTTGATTATAGTTGCTCGGAAGCCAGTCGTGGTCCGGTATATCAACGATAGTGTGAAATCCAATTGCCGTGTAGAAAACACGTTCGACGGGAATCGTGTACAATTGTAATCTGGATGGGAAACTATTCTCGAAGTATCAAGCACGGAGTGAATCATGTCCTGATCACCTCTCCAAATCGCAATGGCCAATCTGCCATTGCGATTTGGAGGCCAGGGAACACACTCTACCCCATAGGCCGTTCCACCTCTTCCTTCATTCCTCCCGTGTGAGCAGGTTGTTTGCTAGAGAATCCCCTCTGCCATTTATTCTGGCCACGTTTGCCTTTTCTGAGATATATTTGTATATTGTATTTTGGCTCCAAACAATTGTGGCTTTACTCTAATAATTTCATCCACCATAACTGGCAATTCTCCCTTACTAAAACAGGGATTTTTAAAAATTATAATTTAAAGGAATTTAATAACCTACAAGTCAAAGAAATAACATAATAAGAAAATGATGCACAAGAAACAGAGAAAGCAAAAAAAAAAACCTGACTTGACTGATGAAAGTTAGACTCAGCAAAGTTCTGCAGCAGTGGAATGGCAAAGGTTTATGGTCTGAAATAGAGTGTGTTTTATAGTGTTGTATGCAGGCGAAAACAAATAGTCAAAACGCATCAAGTGTTTGCTGCTAGCATCCATTCAAAAGCCACAGGGATAGGACAATGTTGAACACGTTTTGCCATGGCATCCCTCAGTCGTCAGTCCGCCACTAAGACAACAGCAGCACAACTGTAAAATCGAAACCGGCTCTGTGCAATCTTACCACCCTGACGATGATGGAGTAATGTTAGCCAGCAGAGGAGTTCGCTGCGTTAATAGCTGTGAGCTGCTTCCATGACAGAAAACACTCTGTCAACGTGGATAGCCAAACAGCCAGCCCTCATTTCAATATGGCAGACAGAAATCCGTCAGCTAGACGGGGTACTTGCAAACTCCACCATGGAGAGACGACCAGAGTCCTGCCAAAATCTAAATCAAGCCCTTGAGTCCAGATTCTCAAAAGAATCACAGAATGTAGTGCAGCTGCCAAAAATGTAGCACCGCATTGCATGACAGAGGGGGGAGAAGGAGAGCGGCATATCTATAAAGATATGGCTCCCTCCTCTACTCTCCCTAGAGCTGGCGCTGATTTCAACTGATGTAAGCCAGGCAGAGACCTTAGCACCATAGTACTAGGGTGCATGCCTTAGACTACCACAGGCTTTGTGCAAGAAGGTTAACGTTCCTGTACAAAATACTATGGTTAAAAAAGTTTAAAACATTTTCCTATTTTGTATGTGTGCTGGACAGTGCGGCACACATGCAAATTCAGAAAAGCAAGGATAAATGATTTTTTATTTTCTTTTAACGCCTGCTTTTCAGTGGCATACATTTTTGGTGGTAAACCCTGTTAGTAGATAGGGTTGAGGATTGAAAAGCATGGGTGGTTGCATGTAGAACCCATGTAACCTCAATAACCCAATGTAATGGACCCTTGAGGCAAAGTAATGTAAATTAATGTTTCACGCTGCATTCCATTACTTTGCCACACAAACCAACCCAAATAACAAATTGAGCTGGTTTGTTGATCCCCTAAAAGACGTTTATGTTGGTATAGCAACAAAAAAGTAACGCTAAACCTTTGTGAATCTTGGCCATAGCATTTTCAGAAGTTCCTTTGTTGAAGCACAGTGGGAGAACATTTGAGAACTAAGGGGCCATTTATGATGGCGGGTGCCCACCATCGTAGCAGGATCTGGACCGCCCGCCTGTCATGTGGCGGTTGCATCTAGCAATTTAACATTGCGGCGGGTGCTGCTGGCTGCAGCACCCGCCACAATTTTAAATGGCCATGTTGTGCATTTCCCTGCACAACCTGGCTGGCACCGTGCAGTTCCTGCCACCTTGTGCATGGAAATGTAGGCTGATACCATGGGTAACTCTAACAAAAAAACGATGCTACTGGTCTATCAAAAAGGTAATAAACGGCAAAATCAGAATCTGTAACATCTAAACCTGTGCTGAGCTGGAAAGGAATCCCATCAGCCCACCAAATGGCAGAACTTCATCATCTGGGATTTGAAAACCGGTATTTGATAGTACAGCTCACCTTGAATGATCGAGAGCTGTCCTTAAACAAACCACCAGTGATGGATTAAGCCATGATTGTAGGATCCGTGGTGCTGAAAAACAGTTTTTGCGTGATACTAAATGTAAAGAAAATCAAAAGTGCAATTTAAAATTGTCAACCATGATAACAAAGATAACTTTATTAGATGCTTATCACAGTGTCAAGACTAAAAACAGAGTGTGGATAGTTTGTCAAAATAACTATCGTCAGTTGGTTAAACAAGTCTACCTCTGGCTTTCTTCAGGACCGGAGACTACACTACTGCAAAAAACAACGAAAAAACTGTGTAGTGAAATAAATTATTAATTAAAGGAAAAAGGTGATACATCCTACCATACTTTATGGTTCCATTGTGCTGGATGACTATTCACAAAAATCCTAGATTCTTTCCTAGAAAAAATACACAAGAGAAAAACTGATAACAGTTCGAAACTACAGATTCTCATGTTTTTGCGGTATACAACCATTATTATTTTTATGTAAACCTAAAAAGGTTCTCCGAAGGGGTTTGACGCAGGTGAAGCGGAAGCTTGTTCCAGGCCCTGGAGCCAAGCACTCCAAGGGATCTTCCTCCCTTCGTCAGTAGCAGCAGGGTCATGTTAGAGGACCTAAGGTTAGGAGACGGTACATATCTCCTGAACCGATTAAAAAAGTCATTGGGTCCTTGCTGATGGTATGCCCTAAATGTGATGATTAAGATTTTAAACAACACCCGTTTGTGGATAGGTAGACAGTGCAAGGTCCTAAGTGCTAATGAAGCAGATGACTTCCTTGGCCATCTCAGGACAAGACAGGCAGTGGCATTCTGGACCATCTGCAACCGATGCAGGACTGATCTATTTGATCCTGCATATAGGCTGTTGCAGTAGTCCAGATGGGATGTTATAAGTGCCACTGCCACCGTCTTCCTGTCTGCCAGTGGAAGGAGGTCAAAGAATCTTCAAAGCCCCTTGATTATGCTGAAGCAAGACCCTGCCACAGCCCATGCTTGTTGGTTAAATGACAGTGCCTCGTCAAATCTAATCCCTAGGTTACGGGCGTTTGCAATGGTGTTCAGGGGGACCTCTGCGTCTGGCGGCCACCATAGTCTAGGGGAGAAGAGGTTTTGCTGCCCAAACAGTAAAATTTTGGTTTTTGCCTGAGTTGCACTTGAGATGATTATTCCTCATCCAGTCAAAGGTGGCGGCGAGGCAGTCTCTGAGATTTTCCTCTGCCTTCACCGTTTCGCCATCTAGTACCAGGATAAGCTGAGTATCACCAGCATAAGATATTGTGCTGATGTGGAAGGATGTAATAAGCTCAATCAGGGGTGTCATGTACAGATTGAACAGTACAGGGCTCAGGCTTGAGCCTTGCAGCACCCCTGTTGTCAGCGCTTTCTCTTCCGAACGGTACTCCCCAAGCACTGTGACTTGCCTCCTGAGGCTGAGGAAGTTCTTTAGCCATTCGAGCACAGCCCCTGCTATCCCTGATGTTGCTAATACCATGTATAGGAGTAATAGTGTCAGTATTCCTGCCACAGCTCACCTCTCTTGACTATCCCAATATACCAAGATGACTCATATCATTCTACCCAACACTTATGAATTAACAAATGTCATGTACCCTGACCTTTGACCATATTACATAATGTTGGTAATAGCTAGCTGTAGCTGGTGTTCTCTTGTTTGTTTGAAAAGGCTTAATACCTTTTACAAATGTTTTACCATGCAAATGCAAGGTCAGGTTTCACGCACCACGGAAACATCCAGTAAATCCACCAGAATAAGCATCAAGCAACCAGCATAGATTAATTCCCTGCACCTGTTCCTTGCTAAAAGCAATTAGAATGCAATATTTGTGAACATTCTAAAGCACATTCTAGAAGGCAGCCTCATCAAGGTAATTATCTACACTGGTTCCTTGTTACAAACCTTTATGAACATTTGAAAGCAGACTTATTTAAAGACTGTCCAATTTCCTCCCCCTCGCTTAGTTTCTTCACCTGCCACTTACCTGTTTCCCAGCTCCCTTGATCCTTCCACTTTGCCCTCACCATAAAATGTGGTGAAGAGATTTCTTATTGTCTCAATAATATTGTTAGTCCCCATCCAGTTGATAGCTGATTTTATTAAAATGAATACTATAATTATTGGGAAACATCACTTACAACGCATTTATTACAACGCACTACCATTACAACGCAACCATTACAACGCAAACCATTACAACGCATTGCGCTGGGGGGCGCTCTAGGATAGGGAATATATTTAATTTACTATCCAACACCTTCCCTACTATCCACGGGGACTGGAGTTGGAATAGTAAATTAAATAAATCACTATCCAGCGCTTAAAAGCACTATGCGTTGTAGTGGTATGCGATGTAAAAACCGCGTTGTAACTGCAGGCGTTGTAATAGCCTGCGTTGTAACGACACCAATCCCTAATTATTGGGATATTGACCCACTCCCTCCAGGTAAAATTTTTTATATTATTATTATTAACATTTATAGAGCGCACTGTAACCATGCGGGCATCCTGGTGCTAAGAGAACAACCAGCACAAGAACTGTCAGCTTCACAAGAAAAAGAGAGCCTACCATCCGGCAAATCTACTGCTACCCTGAAAAAAAAACATATTATACCCTAGGGAAGAGCCAGGTCTTGATTTTTTTGCGGAACAGCAGCAGCCTTTGTGTCCTCATAATTTCTAAAGGGAGGTCATTCCAAAGGTGAGCTACTGCCAAGCTAAAGGCTCTTCCTCCCACGGTCACCCTCCTAATATTGGGGATTCTGGCACAGTTGGCGATAGAGGAGCGAACATTCCAGGTAGGCTCGTACCACTGAAACTTGTCCTGGAGTGGCTTAGGGCCCTGTTCATGGAGTGCTCTAAACACAATGCACAGTGATTTAAACCAGATCCTTTGAGCTACTGGGAGCCAATGTAGATCCACCAGTGCTTGTGTAGTTGACGACCAACGGGGTTGAGAGAGTGCTAATTTAGCTACTGCCGCCTGGACACTCTGCAATCTGGCAATCAGGTATTTCGGAGATTCCTACAGCAGGGCATTGCAGTAGTCCAGGTGGAGGAGGATGATCCTCCTAACTACGGTTGTTCTTGCCTGAACAGGTAGCAGTGGCAGCACCCTGCGAAGGCCTTGAATTAAAGAGAAACAGTTTCCCACCAGTTTATTAATGTGTGTCTCCAGATTGAGATTTTCATTAAAACTGACCCCCAGATTACACACCGTGTTTACTGGTGTCAGTGTACCATCTGATGTTAGAGGCCAGAAGTCTGTTGGCAGACTTCGAATGACCCCCCCCACCTTGCACTGTAGAATCTCCATTTTCCCACTATTAAACTGGAGCGAATTTTCCTTCAGTCATTTCGTCATTTCATGCATACAAGCATGAAAGCAATTCAATGGTTCCGCCTGGTCCCCATCCAGGGATATCAAAAGCTGTGTATCATCTGCATAATTAATCACACTGATATTATGCACGTTAATGATTCCCAACAGAGGTTGCACATAGGAATTAAACAGAATGGAGCTGTTTGACGAGCCCTGCAGAGCCCCATGTAAGACTTTCACCAGTTCAGATTGGTACGGGGGAATCGCCACCTCCTGCCATCTATCAGACAGATAAGATCGCAGCCACCTGAGCGCTACTCCTTTCACCCCAAAAGTCTCCAGTCTTGAAAGCAAAATGTGATGGTTCACCGTATCGAATGCGGTGGACAGGCCCAACAGAATTAAAATTACTGATTGGCCCCTGTCTACCCGCACCTGGAAGTCATCCAACACCACCACCAGAGCTGATTCTGTCCCATGACCCGGTCAAAAACCAAACTGTTCCTCTTCCAGTATGTTATTCGTCTCCAAAAAATGGGACAGGGTCCTACTGACCAGGCGTTCCACAATCTTGATCAAGTAGGGCAGGAGGGAGATTGGTCGGTAGTTCTTATGACAACACAGGTCAAGGGTAGGTTTTTTCAAGAGTGGCGTGATAACAGCCTGCTTCCAACTAATAGACACAATACCTGTATGGAGGGACTGGCAACATAGCTGTCGTAAAATGGGAAAGATCTCTGACCCAAATTCCTTCATTAACTTGCGGGGCAGAGAATCCAATGGTGAGCCGAGGAGACTCCTAAGGCCACTCTAGCAAACTCCTACTCTGATGGAATTGGAAATGTATCCAGAGAAGCCCCAGATGCGGCCAGCTTGACAGCACCATTTTCATTTAAGCCTCTTGCCCCTTCTTTCTGAGCTAGAGCAAGGTGGATTGAGATAGATCCTTCATACTTTCCACAATTGTATTTATTTTTTCTTTAAAAAAAAGTTCCAATCCATCACACAACTCCTGGGAGGGTTTAATTTTACTATTGATACACTCAGGGTTGGTCATAACTTTCACCATTCTAAATATATCCCTGGATTTATTAAAGCTTTTTAGTATAGTGGATGCAAAGTACTCTGCCTTGGCAGTAGTTATTTCTTGTTTATATTTTATTATTATGCACCTCCAGCTTATTCTGTCTTTTTCCGAATATTCCCTCCTCCACTGTCTCTCAGCCATTTTACACGAGAGCTTGAGACTCCTCAAGCTCTCTGTGTACCAAGGTGCTGACGGATTTCCTCTTTTCTTAATGACTTTAAGTGGAGCAAGCTGATCCAGTTTTTGGGTTAGATGTTTATTGAATGAAGTATAATTCTCTGTAAACTGCTTCTCAGGGTTGAACAGACCCTCTATATGAAACACGGGGCCTCCATCTTCTGCCTTTTTCAGAAGGCCTTTCCAGTCTTGGCCTAAAAACGTCCTGGCCTTTCCATCCCGAGGCCTTATTTTATTCAGGCTTTGGACACTAAAAATGATTAGATGGTGATCCGTCTACCCCTCTGGCATGATTTTCCTCATATCGACAAGGCCTTCTTCTGCGAAGATCAAATCTAAGATGTGGCCACCTCTATGTGTCGGTTCGATAACCCATTGCTTCAGGCTCAAATTAGCACAGGATTGAATTATGTTGTGAAAAGCTGTATCCATGCTCCCATTGTCCCATAGATTAAAATCCCCCAAAACTATAAATCGAGTGTGTGTAAGTGCCATGTTATTAAGTGCATTAATCAGTTCCTGTTGTTGGTGTAGAATAATTACCCCTGGTGGTCTATAACAGATCATGCTCGACAAGGCATGACCTGACTCATCCTTAATTGAAAAGCCTAAAAACTCTGCACAGTAGACTTCACCTATGTCCAGTATATTGATATTTAGCTCCTCCATGAAAATTATTCCAGTTCCGCCCCCCCCTTCCCCTAGACCTAGGCGTGTGCTGGCAAATCAGACAACGTAGAGGGTAGTTTAACCATACATGCACAGAAGCCTTAAATCAATTGAAACAGGCTCTACACTGTCAATCCAGAGTCAACGCTCTGATTAAAATTCAGTGGTCTAACTACAAAATTGCCCTTTCAGTTAGAGAAAAGGAATTACAGGAGTCAGCATGGGATAGGCTATTCTTCGCTGCAGACAATGCTAATAATAAAGTATTCTGGGAAACAGTGAACTCACTATTTTTAAAGCGTGATTTGCTATCCCATGTTAGCAGTCAGGCATGGGTATCACATTGTTCAAGTATTTTTAATCCAACAGATCACGAAGTAAGTAGGACACCGAGTCTAGTACAGAGTAACTGGCCCATCCTACTATTAAACATTGCAATTGAAGCTGTACAGATGGGATTGAAGGGAAGTAAGGGTGGGAGCCTGGGGTCCAGACGGAGTTGCAGTGGATATATATGCAACTGCAATAGACTTATGGGAGCCCATTCTCACCAGAGTATTTAATAGAGCTGTGACAGAGCATATCCCTCGTTTATGGGGTAAATCCATTATTACCCCGATTTTCAAGAACTGCAATAAGTCAGAAGCAAAAAATGACCACCCCATATCGCTCTTAGACTCCTCAGTTACCATGATGAGCAAAGTCCTTCTAATAAGTTTAGAAGAGTGGACAAATGAAAAGGCAATACTTTTTCCAGCACAATATAGTTTTAGAAAAGGGGTGGGGGCATAGAGCAGTGTATAAGCATGGAGTTATTAATAGGCAAATACACATGTGCCAAAGATGGGAGATTATACTTATGCTTCGCAGACCTTAGCAGTGCATTAGACCTTGTTGAACATACAATCCTTTGGCCAACCTTGCATAACCTTGGTGCACCCAAATAAATAAAAAAATTCTCGTGAGGCTCTATGAGAATCTATCGAGTGAAGTACGATATGGGCAGCAGGGCTAATGCACGCCAAATTTTGATGTGTAAATAGGCATTCATCAGGCTGTGTCCTCGCTCCACTCCTGTTCTCATTGTTTATTAATGAGATGGGCAAGGTTCTACAACCAGTACAATCCGATGCCCCACAAATCTCTGGGAGCCTGATCCCAGTGCTGCTATATGCAGACTATGCTGTATTGCTATCTAGGACCCCGGTAGGCTTACAGCGTTTAATTGACAGTTTTAGGGATTTTATCCATACAAGGAAACTGATAATTAACAAAACAAAGACATTTACCATGGTATGCAGGCCTAAATTAAAGAAATCCAAAAATGTCAATATTGATAATACCCCGATAGATACTATTAATGCTTTTTGTTATCTGGGAATAACTTTTTCAGGTAGTGGAAATTGGTCACATGAAATAACCAATGTCCGATCTAAGATGAACAGGAGTGCACATGGGGTTTTTAGATTTACGACAAAATTAGGCAACAGCCCAATTAAGAATATGCTACTAATTTACAACACTAGATCCATTGCGTTAGATGGTGATGGGGTGTGGGGTTGCCATTGTAGTCAGGCATTACAGCGTGAAGAATTTTTTTTTAAATCGTCTTTTAAGTTTACCTTCCTCAGCTTCCACTGAAATAATAGACCTGGAAGCAGGATTACAGTACCTAGCAGATTTGGTTTCTCTATGACCGCTGCTATTATAGAGGTCCATTTCAGCCAGTAATACATACAGTAAACTGTTTAATCTACCAATTCAGTCGAACCCTGTGCAGGTGACTACCTTAACTAAACAGGAAATTTGGGATGTCTTTCTGATCTATAAACTAGAAACTCATGTGAGACTGGCAGGGAAACAATGCAATGTTATATTATGTCAATCAAATGAGTCTAAGATGGGATTTCAAAATTATTTGACTCAGGTGACAAAGCCAACACATCGCTTTGTTCTAACTAGTCCCAAACTAGGAATAGTACCCCATCTAGTCGCTTTCCCTGCAATTAAATCCTGTCCCCCAGATTCTACCCCCTGCCTATGTGACTGGCAGTCTAAGCAAAGCACTGTTCACTTTATACTTTTTTGTGATTTTTACTTATATTTTACATGTAATCATCTAAAACCACTATTTTTAGAGCAAAATGTGAGAACACACAAAGCTGCAATGAGATTACTAGGTAACCTTAATGATATTGGGGTATGTTTTAGTGTTGCATCATTTATTTTAAAAGCTATAAATGTAAGAAAAAGCTTTGTTTGCAGAAATAATCAGTATGATTTGATTTCATTTAAAATGTATAGAGTGCATGAATGCCCTAAGGAGTCTTGGCGCTAAATCAGGTATATAGAGTCTAGGGCTGTCCAGGATGGTAGGCGAAACTATGCTGAGAAGAACCAGGCTTTTAAGGCTTTCCAAAACAGTAGCAGTGATGGGCTGTTTTTTATTGGAATTGGTATATGGTTCCAAGTCTTAGCTGTATGCAGCAGAAAGCTTCTCCCCCCGCCCCATCTTAGTTGTTTGAAGCTGGGAGTTTTGATTAGCTTTGCACTGCTTGATCTGAGTATGCTTAGCAGATCATACTGTTTCAGGTTGTTTTTCAAAAATTGTGAGCCTATCCTATAAAGCCTTATATGCCAGGCAAGCTGATTTGAACCTAACTCTTTTCTCCATCGTGAGCCAGTGGAGACTTCTTAGTCTATAGGCTACCGGCTCGAACCTAGGGATCTCTAGTACTAGCCTAGCTGCAGCATTTTGGAGACGCTGGAGTTTTAACAGTAGTTGTTTTTTGAAGCCCTGCATACAGAGCATTCCCGTAATCCATCCTGGAAAGGGCCAGCATAGTTACTAGGGTTTTTCAGGTTTCTACTGGAATAAAAAGCAGGAGCTTTTTTATCAACTTCAGGGTGTGCCACACAGTGGAGGCGAGTTTGTTAATCTGGGCTTCAAATGTTAATTTTGAATCAAATACAAAACCCAAATTCCTGACTTTGTCCACTGGTGACGGACAGCTGCCTAGGCTGGCAGGCCACCAGTTATGTAACCAATTGCTAGGCTCCGCCCCTAGCAGCATGACCTCAGTTTTGTCACCGTTCAATTTTAGACAGTTTAGTTGCTTCCAGCGGCTGACTTGTTCCATGCAATTCCTAAACCTGTCTGCTGTTTCGTCTGTGCTGTTAGAGATTGACACAACTATTTGGGTGTCATCAGCGAATGATACGGGGAGAAACACACAGTTTCTAATGATAGTTGCTAATGGGGTAACATATATATTAAAGAGGGTGGGGCTTAAGGATGAGCCCTGTGGCACCCCCCAGGAGGATTGAAAGGATTTTGATGTGTAGTCCCCTAACTTGACAGTGAAGGTTCTCTCCCCCAGGAATGAAGAAAGCAGTGTGAGTGTTGATTCATGCACTCCCATTTCTCCTAGACGGGCCATGAGTACATCATGATTGACGTTGTTGAAGGCAGCTGATAGGTCTAAAAGAATCAAGGTAGTCTTCCCACCTGCATCCAGTACACTCCTAAGCTCCTTCGCCGCCTTGATCAGTGCAGTTTCAGTCATGGGAAAACAACGAGTACCAGAGAGATGCATGGCACATCAGGTACATGGCTGGCCAATAGCTACACACAAGGGGCACGCCTCTCCAGTGACAATACACAAGTGCCACAAACACATCGGGGACTGTGAATGCGGATACAATGGATGAACAATTCACATGTGCAGACAAGGTGCAGCAAGAACCGCCAATGTATTGTGACTTACCATGTCTATCATACCCATCTGCTGTACCTGCCACACCTCAATGCATCATGTAAAGTGGGCACACATTCCTCAACACAATGATCACAGTAGAAGGGACACTTCCGGTTGTGTGCATGAGCAGTTGTGAATGCACAAATCTGGTACGATACAATGCAGTGACACCAGCCAGGTCAAGGTCTGCACTGACCCACAACACATTAAACGTCACAACATCATTTACACCAGCTGAAGTCTGTCAATCATCATCAGCCATCAAATTTCTCACCAAAATGGCTGAACCACAGGCCAAAGTGTCTCACACTGAACGTGCGTCCACCTGTGGATGATATGGCTGTGTGGCATCGTGTGTACAATGATGTGCCCTTCACCATGTTGCAGCAGGGTGCTGATACAGTGTTCTGGATTGACATACACAGCAATGGGTATGAAAATGGCAGTACCTACTGCCGGTCCCTGGCGGTGTGACCCCAGCACCACCCCCTTCACAAGTGTGGTAGCCATAGGCATATGGACATGTGTATATGTTGGTGGGTATGCTCTGCCGCATGAGTCGCGGTACCTACCGCCGGTCCTCGGTGGTGTGACCCCAGCACCACCCCCTTCACAAGTGCGGTAGCCATTGGCATATGGACATGTGTATTTGTCGGTGGGTATGCTCCGCCGCATGAGTCGCGGTACCTACCAGCGGGCCCCGGCGGTGTGACCCCAGCCCCACCCCCTTCACAAGTGCGGTAGCCATTGGCATATGGACATGTGTATATGTCGGTGGGTATGCTCTGCCGCATGAGTCGCTGTACCTACCGCCATTCCCCGGCGGTGTGACCCCAGCCCCACCCCCTTCACAAGTGAGGTAGCCATTGGCATATGGACATGTGTATATGTCGGTGGGTATGCTCCGCCGCATGAGTCGCGGTATCTACCGTCGGTCCCCGGTGGTGCGTCACCGCCGTGGATCATTGCATACAGCCAATGGCAGCGATGATCGCAGTGGCATGATGCAGATTTGAAAATCACGGAAGGTGTGTTCCGCTACTGTGGAGGCGGTCATTGGATGCTTTTGAATGATGCACCATTGCGGTAGCGCACACCGGGCACCCGCGGTGAGTCACCGCCGTGGAGAATTGCATACAGCCAATGGCAGCGATGATCGTGGTGGCATGATGCAGATTTGAAAATAACAGAAGGTGTGCTCCGCTACCGCGGAGGCGGTCATTGGATGCTTTTGAATAAGGCAGACCCGGACAACCAATTGTTGCAGCTTTTAAGCTTCCAAACGACCCCAGGGGGCTATAAATCTGTGAGAGTGAGCCTCACATTTCCACTGCTCACAAAGCCTGCTGCCTGGGATCCTGTCCTGCTGCTGCCCCAAGAGCCTGCTGCCTGGGACCCTGTCCTGCTGCTGCCTCAAGAGCCTGCTGCCTGGGACCCAGTCCTGCTGCTGCTCCAAGAGCCTGCTGTCACGGACCCCTCACAACTCACTTCCGCCACAGGTCTGCCATATCCACAGGGATGTCAAGAACAGATAAGATCTGTGCCAGTCCATTCACAAGTGAGGAGCTGGATCATGGATGTCCTTGTGGACGAGGTGCTGGCACAGTTCCCATGGGTGTTCGGTGGTCCCAATGTTGTGGTAAGTCACCATGAAGGGAGCTTTAGGGCAGGGTGGTGTCAGACGTGTAGTCTTGATGCTGCAGTATATGATTGGGGATGTAGGGTGATGACAAACACTGACAGACAAGCTGTCTCCAGGTCGAGGGAGTGTGTGTGTTGCAATGTGACTCTTTGCTAGGCCTGTACTCGTATGTGTGAGTGGGGTGTGTTACAATGTCGGGCATACAGAACCTACGGTTGTTAGCCTTTTAGATGCCAGGACAGTGAATGCTTGGAAGGACATTTCAGGGTGCCTCTGTAGTCAGAGTCAGTGTGACCCACAGAGTAGGTTCAGTGGCTGTACAGCCAAACGTTGAACATCAGCCGACTTACCTGCTACAGTTGCTTCACACTGAATAGTAGATATGCCCCATCAGTGCCCTGTACAATTTATGAATTACACACTGCTGCCGATGCATTTGTGTTGAGGCATCATGCATTTGTGTGAATATCATGGAGACTAGAAACCACAATGTGTGCATGCATTCACTAATGTTTATGCCATACAGAGTGCCCTTGTGAGGGTACCCCCAGTTCTGGAGGGAGGGAGTTTACTGTGAGTTCTGAGTCAGTGTCTGGCTGCTGTACAGATAGATGCTGACATCTGACATTGTGTAATTGTTCATTTGCCCATCTTTACTCTCATACCTGCAGCTCAAGGTACACCAACGTAAGGCTGTGCGAGCCCTGGGGGTATCAAACGGACGACACACACACTGTCACAAGAGGTGGGACGACATCAACCGTGTGGCTAAGCAAGTGGCAGAGATGACCTTGAGGATGATATCACGCACAGGGCGTTTGGCACGGCGCACCATGACTCTGCTGATGGGACGCATACTGGCAGTTACCAATCCAGATCTGGATGCACGTCTGAAGGGGCATCAGCAGCAAGACAGAGATGGTGAGTATCTGGGGAGGAAGAGTTTTTCTGGGAGTGGATGCATGTGTACAGGGCCTGTGGCAGCGGGGACACATGTGATGTGCATGTGTTGCCATGCTGTGATTTGTGATGTGAGTGGCGACTGTGATGTGTGCCTGTATGAGGCATTGGGCCACCATGGCTTTACTGTGCTGCTCCTGCCTGCAGTTCTCAATCCTTGACAGATTTTTTGTGTCCACATGTCCACTCTTCATTGGGATGGTGTGGGGAGTCCATATTGTGGCGAACTGCAGTGTCCACTTATTGAGTGTGACACCATATCTGTCTACTTTGCATGCACCATGATGGTTGAGGCCCACACATCAGACGACAATGTGAACCATGATTGGCACGTGGTGATTTCAATGGCCTAGTTTGCATTGTGGCATGTGTAGTTAATACAGGTGTGTGTGGTCCCCTCTGGTTCCCTGTAGAGTTGTCAGTGGTGATGTGTGTTGTAGCCACATCATGTCCATGGGGCAGGTCAATGTGTGCTGGGGGCACACTATCCATGGGCAGGGTGTAGTGCTGTGTGGCATCGACATGCCTCACTCCTGGCTGTTTGTCTGCATGACAGGCACTGTTGTTGTCTATGTAGGCTGTAGCTGCACAGTGATTGCAGGGTGTGGTGGTTACCATGTAGCTCTAGGCCTCTACTGTGCTCCATTGATCTGAAATCGTGTGACCAGATGATGACACTTACACAACCCAGTTTCTCTCACTAATGCAGAATCGCAAGACACCACTGCGGAACATGATCCAAAAACAAGTGGTGGCGAGACCAGCACGACAGCGTCAGCGGAGGCAAGTGAGACTGAGCCAAGTGACACTGAGCACACCAGCGCTCCTGAGGGTGACAGGAGTATGCATGAGGAATCCGTGGCTGAGACACAGAGTACCACTTCATCTATTGCCAGCGGGGATGCATCCCTGTTAGCAGGCACAGGGGATGGGGAGTCTGCTGCAGCATCTGACACCCAGCGGCCACTGCCCAGCCTCCATCCACTTCCTCTGGTGCTGGCTGTATCCGTGTTACTAAGAGGGGACATGTTACATTCACACATGGCAACACTGCACCTGCACCTGTCCCCCCTGCTGCCCTCAGTGCAGAGTGCGTAGAGCTCCTGCGCCAACTTTGCGTGGGCCAGACCACCCTGCTCAATGCCTTCAGTGCCCACGAGAACAAATTAGGCCAGGTGATTGCATTCATGGAGGGCATACACTCTGATGTGGGTGGGCTACACCGTACAGTCCAGGCATTGTCAGCCACAGTCACGTCAGCCCTCCAACAGGCACATGCTCCCATTGCAGCTCAGGTGCCTGTGACGACCACCCATTCAGTGGCCACATCAGATGACAGTGACCACTTGGCACCTACGACACCTAAAGGATACAACACTAGGAGCACAGGTCAGACCCAAACCAAAGAATCCCGTCCACACACTCCATCCCCAAAGAAGAGCAGGGCCCCCCAATATACACAGACAAGGTAAAGTCACAGAAGAGCAAGGCCAGAAGATCATTGTGGGAGACGGATCACTGAAATAATATCGAGAGACAGAATATCGACCATCAAGAATATCGTTGACAAAATATCGACGGACAAAATATCGAGTTTCTATCTACAAACAGGTAAGTACAAAAATATCGAGTTAAAAATATCGTTTACAAAAATATAGTTTTCAAAAATATCGACTTTACTAAAAACAATGTTAAATTAAATTAATATTAAAAATAAATTACTGAAAAATACTTAAATTAACTTATAATAATTAAATAATTAATGAAAGTAAAAAAAAATGTTTTAATTCATATTTCTTAAAACAGATATATATAGTAATACAATATAATTAAATAATAGCCAATATTATTAACGTACAATAACAAAAGTGTAAAAATTACTATTCCCACTCCAAAGAGTGCAAGCATAGGGTAAGCGTTGGATAGCGTAGGGGTTAAAATTACTATTCCCACTCCAGTGGGTGCAACAGTAGGGAAAGCGTTGGATAGCGTAGGGGTTAAAATTACTATTCCCACTCCAGTGGGTGCAACAGTAGGGAAAGCGTTGGATAGCGTAGGGACTAAAATGACTATTCCTACTCCAGTGGTTGCAACAGTAGGGAAAGCGTTGGATAGCATAAGGGTAAAAATTACTATTCCCACTCCAAAGAGTGCAACAGTAGGGAAAGCGTTGTATAGCGTAAGGGTAAAAATTACTATTCCCACTCCAAAGAGTGCAACAGTAGAGAAAGCATTGGATAGCGTAGGAGCAAAAATTACTATTCCCACTCCAGTGGGTGCAACAGTAGGAAAGCGTTGGATAGCGTAGGGGTTAAAATTACTATTCCCACTTCAAAGAGTGCAACAGTAGGGAAAGCGTTGGATAGCGTAGGGGTTAAAAATACTATTCCCACTCCAGTGGGTGCAACAGTAGGGAAAGTGTTGGAAAGCGTAGGGGTTAAAATTACTATTCCCACTCCAGTGGGTGCAACAGTAGGGAAAGCGTTGGATAGCGTAGGGGTAAAAATTACTATTCCCACTCCAAAGAGGGCAACAATAGGGAAAGCGTTGGATAGCGTAGTGGTTAAAATTGCTATTCCCACTCCAGTGGGTACAAAAGTAGGGAAAGCGTTGGATAGTGTAGGGGTTAAAATTACTATTCCCAGTCCAGTGGGTGCAACAATAGGGAAAGCGTTGGATAGCGTAGGGGTTAAAATTACTATTCCCACTCCAGTGGGTGCAACAGTAGGGAAAGTGTTGGATAGCGTAGGGGTTAAAATTACTATTCTCATTCCAAAGAATGCAACAGTAGGGAAAGTGTTGGATAGCGTAGAGGTAAAAATGACTATTCCCACTCCAGTGGATGCAACAGTAGAGAAAGTGTTGGATAGCGTAGGGGTTAAAATTACTATTCCCACTCCAGAAAATACAACATTAGGGAAAGTAAATATTTCATATATTAATCAAAAATCTAAAAATGAATATCTATTAATAATTAATTAAAAATAAATAAAAAATGTATCTAATATAATAATTAATATTTTAAAATTACTAATTAATTAACTAACAATAATTATTTCCAAATAAATACATTTTAATTATTTTTATTATTATATTAATTATTAATAAATTACTTTCCCCCCATGTCCCTATAAACCCACAACCCGCTACAGAAATTAAATTAGTAAAACTTACATATTTACCAATTAAGCAATTAATAAAAATTAATTAACAATTATTATTAAATTAATAACAAATATAAATGTATTAACAATTAATTATTACTTACTATCAATAAATAAGTGTACATATTTAATTAATTATAATTAAATTACTTCCCACCCTATTCCCCTATAAACCCACAACCTGCTACAGAAATTACATTAGTAAAATTTACATAATTACCAATTAAGCAATTAATAAAAATTATTTAACAAGTATAAATAAAATTAATTAACAAATATAAATTAATTAACAATTAATTACTAATTACTATCAATAAATACATTTACATATTTAATTAATTATAATTAAATTACTTCCCACCCTATTCTCCTAAAAACCCACACCCGCTACAGAATTGAATTACGCAATAATTATAAAACAAAATTCATTAAATAAAATTATTTATAACATAAATACACACTTTTAACACATATTATAACATAAAAATACACTATAAATAATTATATATTATTAAAAAATCGATATTTTTAACCATCTATATTATATACTTCGATATTTTAACTATCTATATTTTCGATATTACTTCACTTACCTTAAAAACAATATTTTTGTTATCTATATTCTGTCCTGTCGATATTTTGTCCAGTCTATATTAAAAACTCGATATTATGTCCAATCTATATTTTGGACTCGATATTATGTCTGTGCACCCAGGCAGACATCAGGCTCACATGCTGCAGAGGCATCACCAGAAATGTACTCACCTATGCCCACAGAGGATGTGTGGCATGTCATGGCTACACCTGGGGAAAGCACAGGAACAGAACCACCCACCACATCAACCCCAAAACAAAGTAATTGAGGCAGGTGGAGGAGAGCCCTGTTGTGACCAGCCCCGTCATTGAGGCAGAGGAGAGCCCTGTTGTGACCAGCCCAGTCATTGAGGCAGAGGAGAGCCCTGTTCTGACCAGCCCAGTGATTAAGGCAAAGGAGGGCAGGGTTGTGTCCAGGCCAGTGATTCGGGAAAAGGAGGGCAGTGTTGTGTCCAGGCCAGTGATTCCGGAAAAGGAGGGCAGTGTTGTGACCGGCCCTGGCAAGAAGGGACAGGAGGGCACTGTAGACACCACCCCTGGGGGAAGTGGGAAGGTGGGCACTGTAGGGGGTACACCTTCCATAGAGGGTAAGGTGGTCGGGGGCATAGCTAGCCCAAGCGTTCTGCAGGATCAAGCACATCACCAGAGGGAGTGCCAGAGTCTGCCCCTGATGTGGGACAGTTGGTGTGTGTGCCTTTTGTGTCATCACCACTTCCCATCAACCCCAAGACAGGGAAGCAATTTCATGTACCCAAAACGTGGAAGGGCACCCCTCCAACCTCTCCCACCCACACTGTGTCAGGGGTGTGCATGACTCCACCTCCACGTGCCACTGTGCCACCTGGTCCACACAGCCCTCCCCCTTGCAGACCCTCTGTTATTACCACATCACATGGGCCTCTGTCACCCTAGTCAAGTGGGCCTGCTGTCCAAAAAACACAGCCAGGTCGTAGTCCCCATGACAGCCAGGAGTGAGTTGTCAACACCCTCATACGCCTGTGCCCCACACAGGTGTGCTAGTCAAGACCATTGTTTGCAACCTGGGTGTGTTGCTGGGCCTGTTGCTCTGATGTGCTGTACACTCCCCTGCCATGGACTCTGGGCCAGTTGCTCTGATGTGCTGTACTCTCCCCTGCCATGGACTCTGGGCCTGTTGCTCTGATGTGCTGTACTCTTCCCTGCCATGGACTCTGCGCCTGTTGCTCTGCTGTGCTGTACTCTCCCCTGCCATGGATTCTGGGCCTGTTGCTCTGATGTGCGTTACGCTCCTCTGTACAGCCTCTCATGTACTTGCTGTGTCACCTGCCATGGACTCTGGACCTGTTGCTCTGCTGTGCTGTACTCTCCCCTGCCATGGACTCTGGGCCTGTTGCTCTGATGTGCTGTACTCTCCCCTGCCATGGACTCTGGGCCTGTTGCTCTGATGTGCTGTACTCTCCCCTGCCATGGACTCTGGGCCTGTTGCTCTGATGTGCTGTACTCTCCCCTGCCATGGAATCTGGGCCTGTTGCTCTGATGTGCTGTACTCTCCCCTGCCATGGACTCTGGGCCAGTTGCTCTGATGTGCTGTACTCTCCCCTGTGCAGCCTCTCATGTACTTGCTCTGTCACCTGCCATGGACTCTGGGGCTGTAGCTCTGATGTGCTGTACTCTCCCCTGCCATGGACTCTGGCCATGTTGGACTGCTGTGCTGTACTCTCCCCTGTGCCATGGACTCTGGCCTTCATGTTTGTGTTTCACCTGTGCATTGTCTCTACCATTTGTACATGATTTTGTGGCTTGCTGTTGTCTACTAATGTTGTATTGCTACATCTGTGCAATATGTGAATAAATACAGTTACTTCTGGTGTGTGTTTTCTCAGTCTCCTTGCTGATTAAAGTCCTTTTCTTGTTTGCATTTGCTTGACTGTGTACCATGTAGGCATGGGCGGAAAATCCGTTCCGCTCGCGGATTTTGCGGATTTTCGGGAAATCCGCAATCCGCGAGATTTGCGAATTTCCTGCAAAATCCGCAAATCCGCGAGCAGCGGATTTTGCTCGCACTGCTCGCACTGTTCGCGTGAGTTCGCGCCCCGCGAATAAGTGCGAAATTGCAGAAATACGATCTAAGCAAAACTGAAAGTAACTACTTACCAGGTTCAAAAGTTCAGGCACATCATTAGTAGCCATTTCCTGTAGTGCTTCCTGAGGGGCCCCTCCAGAGTTCAGTTGCCAGTTGAAACTATTATGTGACCCTGCTCTGAACCTCAGAATAGTTACACATATGCCACAAAGGTCATGAATTACAGCTAAGGGAGACAAGCAGGAGCCAGGCTGGAAGTTAAAATCCATTAATCAGCCCCTAATTCATTATTGTCAGTTGGGGCAGGGCAGGTGTTGTAACTAATTTTGCAACAATGAAAGCACTTAGCAAGTGCAAAAGATCACTAATCAGGGCGCACTAAGGAAGCAGGTGCCAGCTAAAAAAATATTCTGTGACACATTAATCAGCCCCAAATTAATTCAGGTCACTTGAGGCAGGGAAGGTGTGCTTTGCTTTGCCGAAAATAATGTACACTGGACAACCAGAGGGTGTGGTGATGAAACAGAGGGTGGCATGGGTGGGCCAGAGGGTGGCATGAGTAGTCAGAGAGTGGCAGTGGTGACAGAGAGTGGCAGTGATGAAGAAGAGTGTCCCAAACAGGTTGGACACGTAGAAACAACAAGTTCGCAAAACTTGCGACCCGACAGGTAAGTTCGCAAATTGCGAAATTGTAAAAACCCTCGCGAACTGGCAGAAACACGGGCGAACACAAAAAAAAAAAAAATCCGCAAATTCGCGGGAATTCGCGGATTTTGCGGATTGCGAGTTCGCAAATCCGCAAATTCGCGGATTGCCAATCCGCAAAATCCGCTCATGCCTAGTACCATGCTCTATTTTTCAGTTTAACATTGCAAGGCTCTTTGTAGCCATCTAATTTTTAGACAGGTGTGACAGGGTCTTCAGTCCATTCCGGCCCCACTGATGGTGTACTCTGTGATGGCTATTTTAAAGGTCATGCAGTTATCTTGTTGGTGATTTGCTATTGTTGCATACACTGTTCACAGGTCATGTTGGGGGACACTGGCAGCACAGAGTGTGCTGCTGTTCAGAGGTTTTGTAGCTGGCTGTGATGTCATGAGGTATGTGTCTGTTTTTCTTTCTGTATGCCCAGGCGTGTATGTGTATGGTCATCTTGTGTTGGCCCTTAGTCCTGGTGGCATGGCTTATATGACATGTGTGGTGTTGGGTGTAGCAGAGGTGTGCAGTGTGAAGGGTGTAAGTTTGAAGTGTATGTATGTGTGCCCCTGTAAAGTGTGAGAGACACATGTGTCAGCCAGGAGTTGTATGCCTGTTGTTTGTTTTGTCTTGCCCTGTGTGGATGATTGTATGCAATTGTGTGGGCTGTGGGGAGTGCACTCGTGTTGTGTGTTCCTTGTCAGCCAATCCTGCAGGGCCTGTGTCCCTGGTTGTGTGTTGCAGTGTGTGTGTATTGTGCTTGTTGTTACAGTGCTTGTTGGTGTGCATGGGGGTGCACGGGATAAGCACCTGGCCTGTGACTAGCTCGGGTGGGGTGCAGTGTGGTTTGGGGTGGTGTGTCCCTGTGATGTTTGTGCCCTGCCCATGCCTTGGTGTGGCCCTGCCTTCTGCATAGTGCACATGTGTTGACCGCGGCGGTGACGTGACCGGGACCGGGACGTTGCGGCTGGTTGGTGGACGTTGTATGTTCCGGATGCTGTGGGGTGCCTTGTTGTGAGGTGGGTGATGTGTGGGTGCCCATGTGGATGTGTTGTGCCCCCCAGCAGGATGCCTGTGTGGTGCTTGGGCCCTGTGTCGGCATGTGTGTTGTGTGGTGCATATGTGTAGTGGCGTACCTGTGGCGGCATCCGCGTGGCCCATTTGGCGATAGTGTTGCAGCAGGTACATGACCGGATGCATGTGGAGGGCTGGGTCCATGGGGTTCATGTCGGGTCTCGGCGTTCGTGCTCCGCTGTCGACTTTCCGCCTGCTTCTGCTGTGCGGTGTCTCCGCTGCAGTGCGTCTGCTTGTTTGGGCCATCCTAATTTGTCGAGCAAGGGGGACGTCATCGTGCGCGGTGGAGGGTCTCGATTGGCTCAGGCCGCCGCGGTGGCGGGCACACTTTGATGGCAGTGCGTGGCGCTCCGCGGCGGACGGGAAATGGCCTGTGTTTACCTATCCTAATGTTGCGATCGTGAGTTCCGCTGCTCGCGGGCGGTAAATGATGTTTTTCCACCCTGCCACCACCGCAGTGGTTCCACCACCCGACATCCTAATGGACCCCTAAGTTTGCCGCTCGGTGCAGGTCAGAGTGGGTCTGGCAGCTGACGAATGACTTTGTCCGGGGGTCGTGGGGGGGGTATCCCGCATCTTCCTATTTATGCCACTGAAAGACGAGGCTGTGAAGGTTTTATCTTGCCACCTTTGCGCAGTTCTAATGACACTTTTTTAACTTTACAAGATTGTTTTGAATTTTCCTCATTTCTACACTTACATAAAATCTTTAATATGTCGAAAAGGGTATACTTTCAAAGAAAATGTCTGATTACATGTTTTATCTTAGCTGGTTGGTGGCTTGGTTGTGGTTACTTAGAATAAAAATTGTATCGCAAAATGTTCCAAATGTTTTCACATTGTCTTTGCAGGGACAAAGGAGAGCTTAAGAAGGGGATCTCCAGTTTGAAAATGGCGAAAATAGCAAACTTTTCAAATTTTGATGGCAAGAAAAAAACGTTGGCCTTATCATTGGTACAATCTTACTCGTATCCCTCAAAGCATTTTCAAGACACTTTTGGAGGTCTAGCCCGTTGCCTCTTCGGTATTTTTATGTTGGTCATCATCAATACCAGCAGACATAAGAACGTCATCACACATGAAACAGAAAGCATCTTACAAATCACAGCAATCTGTCAAAGCGCTGAGACATCAAATGACCTTTGC
Organism: Lissotriton vulgaris; assembly: GCF_964263255.1. Lineage (NCBI taxonomy): Eukaryota > Metazoa > Chordata > Amphibia > Caudata > Salamandridae > Lissotriton > Lissotriton vulgaris. Next base: position 294,653,779 of record NC_141697.1, on the reverse strand, counting down.
TGCTACATTCCGGATCTATTATCTTCACAAGCAATAGATCTGAAAATTGTGACAGCATGATTCATTTCTTCTAGGTGGTCGAAACTAGCTTCCTCCTTACTTCTTTATCTTTGAACTCATTTCTTTCTTCCCTGTCGGGCTTCTTTTTTTCAGAATGCAGACGGAGCAAAACAATAATTTCCCATTTCCAATGTGTGTTGTTCTTGCGAAATGTGATTTACGGCCTCTCATAGGCACACATGGAAAGATCAAGGATGGGGTTCCTTCATGACCACCAAAAAATGCAGATGGTCCAGATATTGATGACTCCGACAGAGTTCAAGACATCCCTGAAAACGTCAGTCAGCAGTTTGCTTCCTAATTTGAGAAATTTTTAACATTGTGCATTGTGATGCATTAGAGCATCGCATACTGCACTCAGCAGAGTTCAAACATTTCTAGGACATCAGAGAAAAACTGCTTTTCGCACTTGTACCTGAAACATTGTTGCATGCAAGAGTTTTCTTCACTCTTTCCTGCATGCAAGCATCTAAGGTAAAGGACTGGGCAGACGGTATCTCAGGAAACAGGTCAGCCCAATTTTATAGGATCACATTGCACACTTTGTCGGTTATATACGTTTTGTCTTACATGTTAGTCTGGGGGAGTAGGTTTAAAAAGCTGCTATCTTCAAAGTGCAGCTAACGATGGGCAATAATTAGAACTACAAGACATTAAAATAATAGTCGGTGTTCATGAAAGTCCACCACATGTAATAAAGGGGCATATGTATCAACCGAATTTTGATTCGCAAACGCTGCGAATCGCAAAAAAGCAGCGTTTGCGACTCAAAATTCCGAAAACGGTATGTATGTGGATAATCGCATCGCAAATGTAAGGAATCGCACAATTTGCGAATCCTTAACTTTGCGTAAGCATTTAAGGAATCACAAATTGGGATGCCTTGAATGCTATGTATGAAGCACCCAAGTTGTGCGATTTCTTAATGAGAAATTCAAGTTGATGGTAATTTGCGATTTCTTTCCCAAATGCACTTTTTGGAATTTGCAAAGGAGCCATGTGGCGCACATACATGCCCTTAGGGCATGTATGTACGCCATATGCGCACACATTTTAATTTCAGGGGTGCCTCAACGTGTCCTTATGACATCCTTGCACCGTTGAAATTATTTGTGATTCTCAAATTGCGAATCGCAAATTGAGAATGACTTCCCAATCATACCTATGGGCCTCCTGGCCCATATGAATGAATGGGAAGGTATTCCTTAATTGGGATTTCCCAATTTGCTAATCCCAAATGAGAAAATGCAAATTTTTAAATACACCCCATTTTGCAATTCTCAAATAGCGATTTCTAAACAATTGCTATTTGAGAATCGCAAACACAGAGGTTGATATATATGCCCCAAAGTCACCAAACCATTAGGGCCAGACAGAGTACTTTAAACCTGAGCTCTACCCCTGGTACTTATGGCACATAGCAAACAGGCTTGACTTAAAGAAAATGTGTAAAGTGTTTAGAAGTATGAAAACAGTTAAAAAGTCCAAAGTACAGCACAATAAAAACCCCAGTCCATTTAATAAAAATAGAGATTATTTAATAAGCAAAATGACAACAAAACAATACAAATCCAGTACGTGTAAGCAGAGATATGAATTTCTTAATATTTATTTGAAAAGGTAATGAGAAAAATGCCTGTAGTTGTCTATGGTCATGAAAGGCTGGGACCTACGCTGGATTTCAGGCCAACTGCGATGGAGAGAGGAGAGAGGGTCAATTACATCAAGTATGTTCGCCCTGGTCAGAGATTTAAGATTGTGTTTAGCCTCTGAAATAAAAGTAAAAAACCTCAATCTACGCAAGATTGTAGGCTGTATCGAGAAGAATTCAAAGAGGCTAGAAAGCCATTGGACGAGGTTCCACTGAAGTCATTGAATTAGGCAGGAAAAGCTCTGAGCAGGAACATTCAATTTTCCTGCCCAGACAAGTCTTCTCATCAGCTGGATACTTTTCCCCCCTTCTCTCAGTCAAGATTTGTAGATTTAGACTTAGGGGCCGATTTATTTTTTAGCTGATGGAGTAATCTCTCTTGGCCTGGTGGAGGACTTAATGTCCGCCAGGTGCGACTACTCCACCTGCCAAATTTTGAAATGACTATCAAGCCGGAGGCCATTCCTAAAGAATTCTCAGGAAACTCAGTCACAGTGGCTGCTGTCAATGTTGTTTAAAATTTGGTGCATGACTCCGTCAACATGATGGAGCCATCCATCAAACTTGTTTTTTTTATTTTTTAAAGGAAAATCCTGAAATGTGATTTTAAAGAAAATTCCACCTCGCCATGGGAGTTATCTTTAATTGCAAGGGGAGCATTTAGCAGTTATCACTTCCCCTTACTGCCAGCGTTCCCCTGGCAGTGACGGGTAGTGATAACTGACCTCTAATTCCACCCATCTAAATTTGGTAGTGGAAGTCAGGCTCCAATAGTCTTATTCTGTTGGGCTGTCACAGAGGGGTTTATTCACAGCAGAGAGAGAGTTGTCTCCACCGTGATTAACCCTAAGGTCCATCTGCATTTAAATAGATTTGTGTGGTCGTGTCAAGCAGAGGAAGGTTAACCACTAACCTTACAGCCGGATACAGCAGGAACGATGGTAGAAGCTTATTAATCCCTTCCCCTCTATGGAGATACCTATGAGTATCTATATGTAACACGCCACAGATAACTCCACCATAGGGGAAAGGGAAAGAAGGGATAAAGGAAAGAAAAACATTGCCGCTGCTTGGCTCTGAATAGGGATGTCTTCAGAAGATGTAGACCTTTCTCTTCTACAGTCCACCCCTGAGGCCCTGTAAGGGAAACACAATACACACACATGATATTACCCCCTTCTTATGCATGGTACCACTATGAGCCCCTATGTGTTAGGTATTTACACATTAAACAGGGGTTCTTCTCTCAAGAAAAAACAAGGCACAAAAGAGAAAAATAAAGTAAACAAAAAAAGGAATATTGTTTGTTGTGACCATAACAGGAGGAACTTATTTTACTGCAGATAATCCACTATAATATGGGAACCATCCTTTTGGGCTTTGGAGTCACCTGATCCTGTGGATGTGACAGCTCAAATGTATCAGCTCTCCAGAGCTTGGCAAGCAAGTCGTGATGTTGAAGATCCTGAAGTGCTAACTCGGGAGGCTAAAGAAGATAAATGCCAAAACACCCAGAATGGTCGCGCTCACCTGAGCGTTGTTACCCAATCTGTTGTGTGCTCAAGAACAGAAGCGCTCTTCCTGAGCGGAAGCCCTTCTTCGAAAGATACCCCAATCACAAGCGATTTAAATCCCCGACCGGCGCTGATACTCAGCGTGAAGGAGGGAGTCCGTAAAACGAGCGCAAGACGCTCTAAAAGTTACAAGTTTGTCTGTTGGCTTGAAGCACTCAAGCAAGTCATTGACGCACCTTCTGGAATACTGGGAGGCGTTTCTCACAAGTGCTGGTAATACCGCTCCCAGGCGCGCAAGACGCTGAATACCAGCGCGGAATCGGAATATGCCAGAGCCAGCTAGAAATGAGAATGCAGCCGTAGAATACAGCTGCTTCCAGGAATCCAAAAGTATCAAGTTCAACAGCATGACCTGATGCTGCGAAATCACGTAGCTTGTCGACACAGGAAGTACTTCAAGTGACAAGCCCCGATTGCAACAAGGGTGGGGCTTAAATAACAACAAGCATTAAGCAACAATCGGTGTACAGAGTTCCCCAAGGAGAGCTAAGAATTTTAGCTCAACCAGTATTCTCTCTCACTCAATTAGACAAGGGGTGATGTGAGGGTCTAGAGTGCATGATGTAGACCCATATTCCAGAATGTAGGGATACCTCACACAGGCTATCGGCAGGACTACAACTGTAGCCCCAGCCGATGGTCGTCCAGCGTCATCATCGGTATCCTGCTCCTTCGGCAGGCTGGCGGTGCAATGCCCGTCGGGCAGCGATGGGAGCTGCACTTTGGTGGAGATCTTCTATTCTGGGCCAACGGGTGTGTGTGTGTGAGGGGCCTAAGGGAGTGCAATCGTGAGCATGGTGGTGAAGTTAAAAAAAGTCAGTAAAGTCCTGTTGGTAATTATTTTAATAGTCAGGCTTACTGCTTTGATTAAAAGTTACAGGGGTATTAAGGGGTGGTAAGCAATGAGACCAACCCTTACTCAACCCTTAAAGTGAAAAAAAAAAAAAAAAAAAAATACTTCTTCTTTTAATCCTCCACTAAGTGGTATCTTGCCTGAGGTCCAAGTCTTTGAAGAGGCAGTCGTAAAAGGCATTTAAAGTATGGATGCAAGGAAGATGAACTATTATAATCTTGCCAGGAGAGAAAGAGAACTCTAGATGGCCTTACGAAAAAGGCTCCTCTGGTTATAGAAAAAGCAGACAAAGGAGGTGCTATTGTGATTTAGTCTGCTGATGATTACAGAGAGGCTTGCGTCATTTCACTGATATATATAATGAATCACGAAGTGTTGAGAATAGATTCAACCGTAATTTTTCGGAAAGAAATTGCTGCATTTATAGAAGAGACCAAGAATGAGGGTTGGGTAACCAGGAAGGAAGCAGATTTCATAATCACAGCCAAACCCAAAAGACCCTCCTTTTACACTCTACCAAAAATACATAAACAGAGAACTCCATCACCTGGCCACACCATTGTTTCTGGCATTGGTTCAGATTTTGAACTTCTTTTTCAATATGTGGATTGGTTTATATGACTGCTTGTCTTAGAAATCTGATTTTACATTAAAGACACCATACACATGCTGAATATCATCTCAGATTAAGAATTTGATGGTACCTCTAAACTCTCGATGGGCCTAGATGTGGAAGCATTAAATGAAAGCGTACTCCAAAAGCAGACACTTCGAGTCATTGAAAACATCCTTAGAGAGAAAGAGTGGCTTTTTGAAGCACCAGTTGAGTGGGTTATGCAACCTGCCCATCTGGTCTTAAGAAGTATCTTCTTCCAGTTTGATGACACCATCTACTTATGGCAACATGGAACTTTAAAGGGAAACACTTTTGCTCCTAGCATAGCCTGGCTATATATACACACTGATTTGAACTACAGAACATATGGAATAATAACCCCTTAGAACAGGATTTATGCCTTTGGCCCATATATAGATGACATCTTCATCACCTGGCACAGCACCCTCGAAGATGCAACTTGCTTTCTTGATTGGCTCAACAGCTGCAGTTATTTTTTTGAGATTCAGCATGACCATTAGCATGGGTGAAGGCTGAAGAAGGCAGACCAATCACAAAACTCTATACTAAGCCAACATAGAAGAACAGTCTCCTCCATTTTGAAAGTGCTCACCCAAGAGTCATCAGAGAGAATCTAACAGTGGGACAATTCCTCTCTATTAGGAGGAATTGCTTGAAGATCGAGGACCACAAACAAGAAGCTGCCAAACTTGCCAAAACATTCTCAGACAGACACTATCCAGAATGACTGCTCAAGCGCAGACAAAAGAGCACAGAATAATTGTAGAGAATTACTGGGTAAGAATAAGAAGTATCAGAAGGAACTTATCTGCATGACCACTCACAATATCCTTACCAATGAAGTCAAGAGGATAATTAAAAGAAAGTAGTGAATATTTACGTGTAATGAACTTAACCATGAAAAATCCCTTTTCTCTTTCAAGAAAAAAACCAGCCCAAGAAACGTATTGGTACATATCAAACCTCTAAAAAATGGCCTGGTTTCCCAGAACACTCTATGGAATCAGCCTAGGGTCAAGGGCCACTACCCTGCAGTCATTGCGCCGTATTTTCCAAAAATGTCATCTATTTCATCGAATGCCAATGCAAGTTAAGATACATAAGCATGACATCACAGAAGATCAGAACTAGGATCGGAGAAACTAGGAGCAACATTAGGTGTCAGAGATCCACCATTAAACTAAGAAAACAATATTTAGAAAAATTACATGATGACGCAGACCTTCACTAGGCCATCATCAAAATGGCCATCTGATATACTAAAAACACTATTAGAATGTGAGCAAATTTCGGTGGACAGGCTCAAGAACAAAAAAAAAGGCTTAAATGACGAAATCCCATGGAATTACTTAAATTACATCACTTAAAATGTTGAGAAACCATCCCAATTATTTTATTATCTGTCCTCCATCCTTTTTTCTTTTGAATAAAACCAGAGAATTGGGGTACAGGTGGAGAGAGACCACTTCCATAAGCCCTAACTTATTTTCCACCTTTGATCTCTCCTTGTAAAAAAATCTTGCTCTAGGTGGGACCAAATCACAATCGCCCTATGTAATTTTCACATGCATTTCACCGTAGATTGCCTGTTTTGACCTCTGCCCCTGGGGACTATGCTTTATTTTGTCTATGCCTTTTTTTAAGTGTGTGGATTTCCATACTGTTGCAATTATAAGGGGGCATCTATTAAGATACCAATCCATTGCCAGTAAAACAGACCCCCATCCACTTCTTCTCTCTCCCAGGTGAAATTTCATACTCAGAGGTAGCGTTACAGGCTAGGTGCCAACCAGTGAACACAAATCCCATAATCCTATGCGCAGCATGATCACAAGATCACATCATCAGGCAACATCATGGAAGTCGGCTTCTTTGGAAGCAGCTCTTCTGGGACAGTGTTAGGATAGAATTGGCAAGAGTAAGGCCAAAATAGGTAAATGGGTAATGTGACACATTTGCTGAAATATACAAATGTATTTTCGTAAATGTAGCACAATATTTCAGGTTATTCTTACCAGCGTATTGCAATTTTTTAAATGCTCTGAAACAGTGTGTGACTACACAGGCACACCCCCCGAACTCCTAGCATTAAATCCACCGGTGGGCATGTGTATTTACATAATACTTCACTCATTATTGCTGTTTTTGGTCCACTTTTGCACCACACATGATGGTATATTCTTGCTTACCGCTGGGGTTAGAGCTCTGTGCACTGAAAGATTCTCTGACTGCTTGAGTTGATGGGTCTCTGAATGAAGTTAGTAGGAAAAGGCCTAGAGTCATATCTGTTCCACACAATATTTGTGAAACTGAATAAGAGCGAGGAATATAATGCATTCACCAATATGCATGTATGATGTGCTCTTTTCAAAGGGACAAAAAGTGGAGATTCTACCCATACGCCAGGTTGCTACGCCTGTCTTTGCATGCTTATATGTTGTCTGTCCTCCGTCTATAATTAATACAGACAGGAATGTCTAATCAAGAATTTGTCCTGAAGAAAGCCCAAGGACCCTTAGTGGCCACTCTCTACTGACTGAAACATGTCAACGAGTGAATAGGGTAATAGGGACAGTATTCCCATTCTTAACCCATCGTTTAGTTTTTAACCATAACTGAGGGTATACAACCTTTACAACAAATCTTTTACCACGCACTACCATTACAACGCAGTCATTACAACGCAAACCATTACAACGCATTGCGCTGGGGGGCGCTCTAGGATAGGGAATAAGTTTAATTTACTATCCAACACCTTCCCTAGTGTCCACGGGGACTGGAGTTGGAATAGTAAATTACACTTTTCACTATCCAGCACCCCAAAGCGCTAAGCGTTGTAAAGGCATGCGTTGTAAAAACCGCGTTGTAAAGGTATGCGTGGTAAAAGTATGCATTGTAACGTCATACATCCATAACTGAGCAACCAACAATAAAGGGGAAGCCTGTGTTCCCTAATGTATTTTTAATCTCCTAGACCCATGCTCCTACTAGATGTTCAAAGTGCTTCCTCCAATATGGTCGAGCCCAACCTGGTTTTTTAGGGATCAGGAGGAGGCCCAATGATGAAGCATGCCACTATTAAAGTGGGCGAGTCTAACTTATTTCTGGAGCAGATATAGATGGTTGTTCACAACCTAATCAGAACGAAATAAGGATCACCAGTGAGTGCCCTTAAAGCAGCACCTTCACAGTGTGGAGCAGATCGGTGCAGGGCCTACATTGTTACACCCCACGGCTCCTGATAGAAGCCTTCACTGGGTCCGACACAGGATGGTGCAGGCTGCAGAAGGGCCTAATATTGCAACTCCTGACAGCTTTTGATCAGCTGCTTCAATGGATCTGATGCAACCTGGTGCAGGCTGGTGCATGACCTAGCATTGCAACACCTAGCAGCTCCTAATCAATGGCCTCACCATATCCAACACAGAGTGAAAGAGCCATACATCACAGTATAGCACAAATACTACTCAGTAGCTCAATGGACCTGATGTTGTGAGATGCTGAGCCTTGTACTGCAGCACCACGTAACCCTGCCCCAAGTACAAAAGGTTTAAGTCCCAATGGACTGCACCTGGTGCCATAACTGAATGGAGCTCCATCATGGTCGGCCTGAACTTTGACTTTGCCCCAGTCCGGCGTGATCCAACATTTGGAGCTTTGCACCTTTTTGGCACTATTTTCACTTTAAACATTTTCAAAACTCTAACTTACATTCTACTGATTAGATTTTTGTAGTTTTTGTGTTATTTTATTCATACAAATATTCTCTATTTTTCTAACAAAAATTGGTTAGCGATTATTCTTGTTTTGTGTTTTTACTTTATTACTGTTTGAGTGCTTCATAAACAATTTGCATATTGCTTCTAAACTGACTGCCTGGGCGTGGCCAAGATGGCGGAGTGAACGGACGTGTTCTGCCCGAGCTCCCGCGCCCGCCTAGGCCCTGAGCCCTAACCATCGCTTCTCTCCCCCCTAGCCGATCCCGGCGACCGGGTGTGGGCGAGACGGTCTCCAGGCACAGCTGAGTGGTACGCCGGTCTTCCGGCGGGCCACGGCACGGACAGCGGAGATCTCGACCGCTGGGGCGCTGAGCGGAGGAGACGGTGCGGGCCGCATCGAGGCCCCGGCTGAGGCGGCGCCGGCCCGGAGAGCAGAGGAACGGGCTTGGAGGAGAACGGCCACGCGCCGACGGCTCTGCAGCACTGGCCGCCGGAGCTCGAGGTGACCCGGCCTGAGGCCCGGCGGTGGAGCGGGGCCCGGCCCCGCCCCCGTAGCTACGCGAGGCCGCAGCGGCGACCTGGCTGGAAGAAGAGCAGAGGCCCGGGACACCGCCGTAGCGAGCAGCTGAGGGCTGGACACTGACTGGCGAGACGCCCTGGAAAGAGCAGCGGCAAACAGGAGCTCCAGTGAATTGGTGGGCCCATACCCCGACCACATAGGCCCGCACTCCGGTGCAGAAGAGTGCTCCGGTCCTGCACCCGCCCCACGATCTACCTGAGGCCGCGGCTGCGGCCTAGCTGGCGGAGACCCGAGGCCGCGGACGTCCAGCGAAGGCGCACAGTCCGAGGCGGATTTCCGGAGGACAGGGGGCCCGGCGCACAGTGGATAGCGCTTCCAGGCTGGGCCGGCGAATTCCGAGGTGCGACAGCGAGACGGAAATGGAGCGGGGCCCTGGCCTCCAACCCCCCAGATCTGGCCGCAGGAGGTGAGGAGCAGACCGGGAGAGCGAGTGGTGGTGTGGGCGCCCAGTGGAGCGAAGACCTGCGGAGCGCCGCGCTGGGGTGATCCTACTGATTCAGCGCGCCTGCCTTCCAGACCACGGCTGGGGAGGCGAGCGGGGCCCCGGGAAGAAACAGCCGGGTAGTGTTGGGACGCCATTATCGGGTCAGGCGTGGGGGAGTGCAGAGCGCCCTGAGACATTGCGGATTGACCGCGGGAAGACCCAGAGGTTGCGGAGCTGTTGCAGGCCAGAGCATCAGAACCGGGTGCCTGGAGCGGGGCCCCGGTCAGAGCCTTCCCCTCCCCCCACTGACTCAACGGCAGAGGTGAGGAGCGGGCTGGGTGTGTGCATCGAGACGCGGAGCCCCCAGTGGAGCTCCAGGTTGCCCTGAGTAGACCGGCGGTCTGGGACATTTTACACCGGGGTGGCCGTGGGTCCACGACATCGCCTGATACCCATTGGAAAGGCCGGAGGAGTCACCTGGGAACAACGACCGAGTTGCGCTGGGCTCTCCTTGAGTGACCGGAAGCCGGGGGCTTGAACGTGTGTGTAGCATACCACACAACAAGATAGCTGACTCACCGAGGACAAGCCTGCAAAGCGGAGGCTCTCGGAGGTGCATGCCAGAGGCACGAGCCTGCTCAGGGAACGGATTGGCTGGGGGCTGCTAGAGCTCACACACGAGCTGCGACCAGTGCGGAAGATGGCCGGGCAGAAGGGCGGCAAGGGAGGCAGTCGCACACTCACGGAAATGCTCAGTAAGCCACCCGGCAAAGGAGACAAGGCCTCAACGCAGTCAGGTGGCGCATGCGGATCTCAAGGGGGGAGTAGCGGAGAGCCTCCAGTCACCAGATCCTTTTTAGAATCCCTGTTCGGGACTTTGAGGGACGACTTTCAGGAGTTGAAAAAGGAGGTAGCCGGTGAAGTACGGGAACTGCGCAGGGAGGTGGATGGACTCGGGGAGAGGGTGGAAGCGGTTGAGAGCTCCACACAAAGGCAGGACGATGAGATTACGCACTTGCAGCAGGAGGTACTCCGCCTCAGGGAACAACACATAGACCTTAAACTACACAATGAAGATCTGGAAAACAGGGCGAGACGGAACAACATAAGGGTCCGGGGAGTACCGTCCACAGAGGAGACCTCCGGCATAGTGGCCTATTTGCAGGAACTGTTCCGCACTGTCCTTGGCGAGCCTGCAGATTTCCCTATCAGAATTGATAGAGCTCACAGAGTAGACCCGCAGCGTCGGACGAATGGACCTCCACCGGATGTGTTGGCTTTCCTTCCTGACTTCCCGCTAAAAGAGCGGATCATGTACGAGGCGAGGAAGAAACAATCGATAGCATTTAGAGGTCACCAAGTGGCGCTATATCAGGATCTAGCTGCGACTACGCTCCAGAAGCGCAGGGCGTTCAAGATTGCAACAGACTTCCTGCGACAACACGAAACGCCCTACTCTTGGGGGCACCCTTTCCACCTCATTTTCCGATGGAATGGAGAGTCGCACCAGTTACGGTCTCTTCAAGATGTTTGCGAGGTCCTGGGGATCACAGCAGAGGAAGAAGAGTCGTCCACACCACAAAGGAGGAGGAATTCGACTGATGGTGGCTGGCGGCGAGTCTCGAGACGCAGGACACAGAGGGCCGCACAGAGACCGGACTCGCCGACGGTCAGATCTGGCATGTCGGACGCAATTCGTACAGCAGCTGAGACCTCGGCGGCCGAGGGAGAAGTGGCGCTGACCGCATAATAGGACTCCGGGGGGAGAGTGACAATGCATTACTGATGGAGCTGGCTTGGAGAGGGGGTGGGCGCAGGGAGGCGAGGGCGGGGTGCTGGTGGCAAGTCGCCCACGAAGGTAAATCACCACAGACCTGTCCGTAAGGGGCAGGCCTGGGACTATTTGGACTATCAACGGTTCAGGAGGATGGGTTGGAAGGTTCAAGTTGGGGGAAGGGGGAAGGGAAGGCTGGGGCCGGGGAGTTGGGGTTCGGGGGCCTTGGGATCCGGGAGGGGGGAGTTCGGGGAAACTCAGTCCGGTGTCTCTGTTATGTTCGCTCAGCTTAGCCAGACCTCACGGGCCGATCCACAGAAGGAATTGGCATTTGCCGCTTTTGCCTGTCTAGTACTGGAAGGTTACATTAATCTGGCATGGCAGGCTTGAAAGTAGTGACTTTGAATGTGAAAGGCCTAAACAACCCCACGAAACGAAGGGCGGTTCTCTCCTTGTTAGAGGCCTCGCAGGCAGACATTTGTCTGCTACAAGAAACGCACTTGCTGGTGGGTGACTGTCATAGACTGCGGTCCCGCGCCTTCCCCACTCAGTTCTTTTCTTCCCACACCACTAAAACGGCAGGAGTTGCTATATTGGTATCTAAATCCTTTAGGGGTGAGGTGCTACACAAACTAGCTGAACAAAAAGGGAGACTACTGGCGTACAGGTTTAAGTTGGGGCTTACGCAATTCACGGTGGGGTCGGTTTACTGCCCAAACGAGCGTCAGGAACACTTCCTCCACACAGCGTTGATAGATGTCACAGCATCCCCTGATCGGCATCTCATCCTGGGGGGGGACCTGAACATGGTGTTTGATTCCTCACTAGACAGATCGGCACAGCGCTTTCCACAGACTGGGGAGCTATCGATCTCCATGAAAACACATCTAGCGGAACTCGACTTGCACGATCTCTGGAGAGGGTTTCACCCCACAGATAGGGAATACTCTTATTTCTCACACGCGCACAAAACATATGCACGGCTGGACTATCTGCTGGTTTCTGGCCCGGTTCGGGATATGGCCACTGCCTCTGAGGTCGGGGTCATCTCCCTATCAGACCACGCACCGGTCTCGGGTACTTTCCTGCCCCCATCGACCCCGGTTCAGCGCGGAGTCTGGCGTCTACGAGACGCCCTTCTACACAAAAAACCTGTTGTACAGCGTATCACTGAGGCTGTGGCGGAATTTCAACTGCACAACGCTAACACCGACACCACATTGGCGACTCAATGGGGGGCGCTTAAATCGGTTTTACGGGGAGAATTTATATCAATATCGGCAACCGAAAATAAGGAACGGAAAGTTAAACGGGAAGAACTCACGCACAAGGTCAGGGAATTGGAGCAGGTGCATCGGCGTACGGGGGCTCCTAGAATTTGGAAACAACTAAAAGCGGCGAGGAAGCTCCTGTCGTCTCTGGACCTGGACAGAGCTGAATATGCGGCCCTCCGTCTGAAACACGCTTTTTACACGGGGGGGATCGCTGTGGCCGGTTATTAGCAGCTAAGCTCAGAATTGCACACCAATGCCGTCGGGTCAAAGAACTTGCGGTGCCAGGCGGGCGCGCAGTCACGGAAGACGCAGACATAGCTGAAGCTTTTCGACAGTTCTACTCGGAGCTCTATGCGGAGGACGGCGCAACAACTGGGGACCCGGATGAATATCTGGACTCAGTGACTCTCCCGTCCCTAACCCAAATACAGACTGAATACCTGGACCGAGAGATTAGGATAGAAGAGGTTATCACGGCAATCGCTAGGCTGAAACTAGGGAAGGCTCCGGGACCGGATGGATACACCACCCTTTTCTATAGGACGTTTTGCACTACCCTAGCTCCAATACTGACCAAACTGTTTAACTCTTTTGGCTGCCCTGGTGCTATTCCACCGGATCTCCTGCATGCCACGGTATTGGTCATACCAAAACCGGGGAAGGACAGGGCTCAATGTGGCTCGTACAGACCGATCTCCCTGCTAAACGTTGACCTTAAAATCTGAACAGGGATCCTGGCGGCGAGGCTACTGCAATATCTCCCCGGACTGATTGAATCGGACCAGTCCGGCTTTGTACCCGGTAGGCAAACGGTAGATAATACCAAGCGGTTGGTGCACATATTGGAGAAGGCTTCCCGGATGCCTGGGGAAAGGATGCTCCTCTCGGTTGACGCAGAAAAAGCGTTTGACCGGGTGCATTGGCCGTATCTTGAGCGGGTGATGGCTCGAATGGGTGTAGGGGAGAAATTTAGGTGCATGGTCTTTAATTGTTACAAGTTCCCGTCAGCGGCAGTGCGTTTCAATGGCTGTGGATCGAGGCGCTTTAATATTGAACGCGGCACGAGACAGGGGTGCCCGCTATCTCCTTTACTCTTTGCTCTCTATATGGATCCCTTTGCCCAGAGAGTGAGACGAAATGCAGATGCTACGGGTGTGCGGATGGGGGGTTATACCCACACGGTCAGTTTGTATGCAGATGATGTCATTTTTGCACTAGAGGATCCGCAGAGGGCTTTGCCCGCGTGTATGGAAGAGCTTGGGGCTTTCGCGAGAACGGCCGGGTTCAAGATGAATATGGGGAAATCCACGGCGTTGGATATCTCCCTGACACCTGGGACGAGATGAGATTTGCAGAGGCGTTACCTACTGAGGTGGTCGCGGGACCATGTGCCTTATCTAGGTATCCTGCTGGCTCCCACGCTGTCGGCGATGGTAGCGGTTAATTATGAGACGTTAGGCAAGAAAGTGAAAGAGGAACTGGGGAGATGGAACAAGGGGACGATATCGTGGCTAGGCAGGATAGCGGCGCTGAAGATGACTGTGTTACCACAGATCCTATATCTCTTCCGGGCGCTTCCGCTGCAGCCCCCTAAAGGCTGGATGCGAATGATGCAGACGGCTCTATCCCAATTTGTCTGGCAAGGCCGAATGCCCCGGATGAAGAGATCATTGACGACCCTGGCGCCGGAGGCGGGTGGGCGGGTGGGCTGGGAATCCCTGACCTTCACAAATATTTCCAAGCGTCGCAGCTGAGATACCTGGTGGAGTGGAGCAGATGGGAGTCGGACAAGCACTGGCTCTTCCAGGATCAGGCGGTGGCGGGCCGTCCGTTGCAGGAAATACCTTTCCTGCGCAGACAACACAGACCCCCGAACCTTTACGCCTCATTTGTCACTAGGGTCCCGCTGAGGGTATTGGATGCCACTTGCGAACGGTTCGAGCTTACCTCGTTCCCCTCTCCGTTCACTCCTATTGTGGACAATCCAGACTTCGCGCCAGGGACGGAACCAGGCGCCTTTGCGCACTGGCGAGAGAAAGGCTGCAGAGCGCTTTTTCATGTGTACGGGGAGGACGGGATGAGAGCCTTAAAGAGAGTTACCAGCTGGTCGAGACGGATAGGATGCGATATTGGCAAGTCAGACATTGGGCGCTACAACCACAGGTGCGAGATGCGGCGGACAGAAACCTGCTCCCCTATGAGCGATGGTTGGCGACGCGCACTTCGGATGCGAAACTCATATCGGATCTCTATAAAATGCTACAGCCTCCGACCACACACATCTATAACCCGGGTAGGGAGAGATGGAACAGGGAACTGGGGAGAACACTTAGCCACAAGGAATGGGAGCAGATCTCATACCGAGCGCGACATTCTGCATATCATGTGGGGCTCACAGAGACCTTCACCAAGGTTTCAACATACTGGTACCGAACGCTTGCACGAAATGAACAGGCACATAGACACTACATGCTGGCGCGCTTGTGGACACACTGGGACTCTGACGCATATCTTGTGGGAATGCCCACTGCTACAGGACTATTGGAGGGAGGTGATCGATGAAATTGATAAATGTTTTGGCATTGAATTACCCCGTTTCCCGGCCTACACCCTACTGGGCCTACCTAATGCCTTAATGTTTCCGTTGAAATCCCGGAGAGGGAGACACATAGCCATCGCCTTGGGCTCCGCTGTGCAGAACATCCTAATACACTGGCGCACATCCACTGTTCCCTCGATCACGGGCTGGTTACACAGGCTGTGGCACGTACTGGGCATGGAGAAAATTTTGCTTACACTGGCAGGGGAGGTCGACCAATTCACAGAGCTGTGGCAGCCATTCCACACTTTATTAGCTACTGAATTCAGGGAGCTTACGTGCCCCAGATATCTGAGACTCCTTAGGCTTACACCACCGATCACCTGAATGGCCAGTGGGGAGTGGGAGTGTTGGGCACGCATGTTGGGTACACAACGGGAGTGGGCTTGTGAGTTTCTGAGAACTTCTTTGCGCAGCACCGGACTGAGAGTTGGGGGAGGGGGAAGGGGATGGGCATGGGGGGTTGTTGGGGTAGTTTGTTACATTAACTGTGAAGTACAGAGGGTGTGTTATCTGCTTTCTGGTTGACCTTCGACTGCATTACTCGAGGATGCCACCCATAGCGGCTCTCGCCTGGCTCGGACTGTAGCACCTCGAAGATGGCGGTGAGCTCTGGAGACTGCATAAGCTTTATTTCGCATGCTGGGAACTGTCTATTATTTCCTGGTCTTTTTCTTGATTTACATTGCTATGCCGCTGTACTTCCTTAATAATAAAGATATTTAAACATAAACTGACTGCCTGTGTGCCAAGTTGCCAGAGGCTAAAGCACAGGTTTATTTAAGTGACATTTGTGATCCCCACTGACGAGATTCTGATTATTTCTTTTAATGGGTTTGCACCCGCTTCAACAGATATTCTGATTTCTCACATTGGTATTCAGTGGTAGGTTTCAGTACTTGTGTATGTGCAGTGCAACTTGTGATTTGTATAAAACCAAAAATCGCTTGTTGGAATCTATCATCAAAATCCAATTTTGATTTTTAAATTCATCTAATTTCTATTTTAAATGAGCATTTTTGTCCAAATGTAATTCCTACCTCATACATTGATTTTTTTGAACGAATGGAAGAAGAACTTAGCAACATTGAATGCTTCACTGTGGCGGAGTTCCAAAAGTTATGCAAAGAGAGAGGGATAAATCTGGCAAAAGGCTTCAAGAATTTAGAGGACCAGCTAGCCTTAAAGAGCCTGGGAAGAGGTTTGCTTATTGCAGGCTACATTGCAGTAGCAGGAGGATGATGTGAAATGGGGGGATGAAGTGGAGAAGGAGGGAGAGAATACTCTGACCATCCAGCAGTCAGAAGAGAAAGGAGGGCCCACAGGAGTGAGGTCCTCTGTCAGATCCAGAGCAGGGAGGAGTGTGTCCTCATGTAACCTGACCCCAGAGGAGTTGGAAGACAGGAGAGATGAAAGAAAACTGAGGCTTCATCTGCCCAAGCTAAAATGGGCTGTATATGGTGAAAAGACTGAGGCAGAAAGAGCATTTGCAGAGGAAAAGTCTTAAACAGAAAGAGCCTTGGGAGAGAAAATGACTGTTGAAGGACTGGGTTCTTTGGACCCAGCGGTGCCAGGGCACAACACCTGAAACCTTCGTGGGTAACCTGCTCCGGCGTACAAGTCACAGAGACACGGGACACTTCCTTCGGCGTCAAAGAGTCAAGGTTTATTTACTGCAGGGAACACAGAAGTCACAGGAAGTACATCGAGTGTAGTTCGGGGAGACTGCTTCAAATTGTATTTGTGGATCGCTCCTTTTATACAGTTTTTACCCATAGGATAACATGATACACAATAGTTTACAACCTGGTTCCCACAAGTCGCTCTCAGAGGGGTCGCTTAGATCACTTTGAAACACACAAGATCCGGAACATAAGTGCGGAAACATTTGGCGGTTCCCAACTGTAAAAACCCATCTTCCCACCATTAGCAAATTCCAATCAGCAGTAAAGTAGATCGAAATAGGAACGAAGACAGGTGCAGAGGAAGACGGAGACAGTAGGGAGATCGGAAAGGGTGTAAAAGGGGAGCGTCGAGAAGCACGAGATACAGGCATCAAAGGGACGTGCCTAATGAGATGCACGACTGAGACAATAAGCCCGTGCGGCAAGATGAGCCTCGAGCGGCGCCATCTGCCTTACAGTAGCATCCCCCTCGTCATAAAGACACTTACAAAGAACATGCGTCTTCCGCCATATCTTGGGAGTCCCAGGGTCGCGAAGCGGACAGCGTCCGTTCGCTGGCTACTTGAGGGCAAGAGACAAAATGGATGCCGTATCTAAGATGGAACCCGTGGGTACAGATGACAAACCCACATAACAAACGAACGGTTTAAGTTAGCACAGCGAAACTGCGCACACTTACAAAACTCGTCATTTGCGGTTCATAGATACTAGACTCGACCATATTCGTGCGAGTTAAAAACACCACTTACAATTGTCACGGAACCTCAGACGCTCCTTTTGCCCTCATGTAGGCAAGCACTAGTCGGAATCATACTCGATATTCATCAGACCATCAAGATGTCGTTGTAGCATAGCTCTGTCCAACCGAGTCCCCTTGGTAACAGATGGTTGTCTCATACACGTTGTAGCACAGAGGCCACATAAGGCAGGACCACACTGCACACAAAGGCAACACGTGAACAGGAACACTACCACAACCCCGATGATCGTCAGAATCTTCCAACCCCAAGTCGACACCAGGCCCCAAAACCAACCAAGTAGCGTCCAATCCCCTACATCCACGTGTATGGATTCGGAGATCTTGTGCAACTTCGAGATGGCTTGATAGACAGTAGGAGCATTATCTGGAATGAAAATGCAACAGCTCGAATGGATCACTTTACATACCCCACCGCGATCTGCTAAGACAACATCTAAAACCATACGGTTTTGTAATGTCATAAGTCTCTCCGCCTGAAGTTCTGTGGTGATATTACCAAGGGCACTGGCAGTAATGTTAGCTGTCGATTCTACCACTCGAGTCAAATGTCTCAGGTTCCTACTATTAACCATAGGTCCCCAAAACGGGAGGAAACCCTTGAAAAAGTCTCCTGCCTCTTGACCGGCAGTATCCTCTTCGCTAATTACGCCTCGTACAACTCTAGTCTTATGATAATCGGCATCTACAGTAAACGTCGGAGGCAACAGATTTGCAACAAAACATGAGCCCATGAAGTCTGCGGGCAACCATGTGTATGCACGATCATGACAGATAAAGTATGTACCCTTGGCAGCCAGAAACACAGGGGACGGGGACATTGGCAAAACGTAACTTTCAGTGCAAGCACTTACTCCAAGTGAGGCTTGCGAGCCACGACCCACAAGACAAAGATTACCAGTGTGGGGTACGACCCATATTGGAGACGAGCTTTTAAGCTGCTTTTCATTAATGAACATACTATATTCCCCTCTACTTAGGACCCTATAGGCTTGTACCTCTTCTTTAGGGATAAGAAAAGGATCATGGATCTCATCTTCCATCTCCTCTATTGCCATCGATAGCACCCACTGATACGAGGTAGGACCAGCGTTGGGGGAACGTTGTTCTGGAGTGGGGTGGAAACCCAGTGCGCTTCGAAGCATTGTTTGGAATGCTCGAGCTGACCCTTGGGAACTATACGGTAACACCAGATATGGAATTCCCTTACCCGTAGTATGTGGCATCAACCCACACACCCAACAATTAGTAGTGTTAACCACTAACTGATGCTGATGGAGGAGCTGGATAAAGGAATTGTTGCGGAATTCTACACGTCTAGCCTGTTCGTGTTCTGGTAACATATGAAAGGAATGAGGAGAAGCAGTAGAAGTAATGTTAGGGTAAGGAGTAGGAGTAGGGGTAGGAAGTAAGAAGTAAGACATAGTGTAATACACCCCACCCGCCAAAAATGCAGAAGCAGTTAAAAACAAAACAAACAACTGGGATACAAAACATTTCGTACGACTAAGTTTCTGCAGCTTGACTCTATATGCCTGAGCTCCTTCCAAATCATTCAGCTTCGAAAATGCCATTTCCCTACGACCGTCCGCAACGTTTCTTGACGCACTTCGTTCTGTGCAGCAATAGTCAATCCCCAGGAGTTCCTAGGAACCGACGGTCTTTAACCTAGTGTCAAGACCTACTGTCCAGAAGGAAGTACGCGCGCGGCCCTACGGCCCTCAATACACAATATGTATATATTAGCACAATATTTCTCAGCTGTGGAAGAAAAAGATACAAGGAAGAAGCTTGATATATATATATATACAAAACAATTTTCAATGATACGAATGTTCAAAGTTGATCATGGGAAACGAAGATATTGCAGTTATCAATTTCAGCAAAGCAAGCAAATTTTTATTTGTCCTTAGTGTGAGATCGCAAAGAATATCGATGTTTCCCGGGACGTGTCTGCACGTCGAACAAAGGATCTGTCGAAGAGACAGCGTCCTGCTGATCAGTTCGTTGGTCTGGTCTTGAGTCTCTTGCTGACAAATGTTCAACAGTGGCTTTCTGCTGCGCTGAGGGTTCTCCAACAAGCTGTGCGTCGCTAAAAGGTACAAACGCCGGCAATGTTTCTGTTTCTGTTGACGCAATGCCTTTCCTTACCCACGGGTCTGCCGACAAAGGAATAGGGACTCGCTTACAATGGGTAGCATGTACCCAATTTTTCCGCCCCTCAAGACGAACGGCAGTCCTCGTGGCCAGGAGCACCTGGTAAGGTCCGGTGAAGCGAGGGTCCAGATTGTTTTTTCGTGAAAAATTTCGGGTAACCACCCAATCTCCGGGCTGGAGCTGGTGGCCTGGACCCTCCGTCTGCGTCGGCAAGGCGTCGTAAACCTGTTGATGAATTAACCTCAGTTTAGCAGTCAAGTCATGTAAGTAATCAATCAACATCGGAAACTCAAGATCAGAGAATATTCCTGGCCTAGGAACCCCCCACACATTCGCAGGACGGCCGAACACTATTTCATAGGGACTGAGCCCTATTCGGGAGTGTACAGTCGCCCTAGTTGACAGTAATGCTAGAGGCAAAGCATCAGGCCACGAAAGTCCAGTCGTAGCTTGAATCTTCGCTAATTTTAGTTTAAGGGTGCCATTGTACCCTTCAACCAATCCAGCTGACTGGGGATGATTGGCGCTATGGAATTTCTGATTTATTCCAAGGCCCTTACACACACTCTTCATCACACTTCCAACAAACTCACTTCCGTTATCTGACCACACGACTCTAGGCATTCCATACCGAGGAAAGTATTCCTTCAGTAGGATTTTCGCAGTAGACAAAGCAGTATTGTCTTTGAGGGGATAGGCCTCGATCCATCGGGAGAATGCGCAAACCACAACCAAAACGTATTTCAGGTTATTGCATCGCTCCATATGGATGAAGTCCAATTGGATCACCTCAAAGGGATACAAAGGAGGAGCAAAACTGCCAGGGGGAGTTGGGGTTCCTTTGCCAGGATTGTACATTATACACACCATACAATTCTTCACCAAACGTTCAGCACACTTAGTAATTCCATCATTCTTCCACACATCAGCCAACAACTTGCAAATACCTTTCGCGCTAATATGTGCTAACCCATGTGCCATTTGCACAACGGCCAGTACATACGCATCAGGCAACATCCATCTTTTCTGATCTGACAAATCAATCCAGCAACCATTCACATCCAACCTTCCCGTACTTTCTTTCCACTTCATCTTTTCAGTGTCGGTGGCCTCATTCTGAATTGCTTTCACACTCTCTATAGTATTCTCACACATACTTGATTCTGTAGGCCACCTAACCGAATTCGTCACATACATTCGAGTGCTAAGGTTCCGGGCAGTCTCCTTAGCAATCTCATCTGCAAACGCATTACCACGACCAACATCATCCGTCACTTTACGATGCGCACTACATTTAACAATTGCAACTTGAGCAGGCAAAGTCAATGCATCCAAAAGATCGTTCACAAGCTGGCCATGCTGTATTTTCGTGCCATG
Source organism: Lissotriton vulgaris (assembly GCF_964263255.1). NCBI lineage: Eukaryota > Metazoa > Chordata > Amphibia > Caudata > Salamandridae > Lissotriton > Lissotriton vulgaris. The sequence continues at coordinate 294,632,658 of NC_141697.1, read as the reverse complement.
TGACGTCAAGAAACCACGTTCTCGCCACAATCGTCCGAAACTATGCGCTACACCGAAAGCATACTGACTATCGGTGTACACATTCACACGTTTACCTTTTGCTAATACACATGCTCTAGTAAGAGCGATCAGCTCTGCAGCTTGGGCAGAATTCTGATTCAATCTCGCAGTCTCAACAACAGTATTCAATGTCACCACAGCATAAGCAGTAGTCACATCACCATTCGGCAATTTAAAACATGACCCATCCACATACAGGATGCCATCCGGGTCTTCCAATGGGGTGTTTTTAAGGTCCACACGACCTTTTGTTTCCTCCTCTGTCCGCAAGTAACAGTCATGTTCTGTTACTGCATCTGACTCTGCACTAATTGGTAACAAAGTTGCCGGATTTAGGACATTACAACGTTTTATCTGAATGTGGCTTGCCAAGAGCGTCAATTCGTACCCAGATAACCTCGCACTCGTCAAGTGCTGAGTTTTCGTACGGTTCAAAAGAGTATCGACTGCATGCGGAACCATCACCGTAAGCATATTATCCATGACCAATCCTGCTGATTGTCGGATGGAGACCGCAGCTGCCGCAGTTGCTCTCAAACAACTCGGCAATGCTCTAGCTACTGGGTCTAAGGTCGAGGAAAAATATGCACATGGACGTTGCTTACCACCAAAAGGTTGCGTTAAGACGCTTAAAGCACAACCTTCCCTCTCGTGAACATATAACGTGAACGGTTTACTGTAATCAGGGGTACCTAACACAGGAGCCGAACACAATGAATCACGTAATTCAGAAAAACTTTTCTGACATTCTTCCGTCCATGGTAAAGGAGTCGAAACATCCTTGCACGTAAGAGCCACCAATGGTTTCGCTAGCAATGAAAAATTAGGAATCCACTGCCTGCAGTACGATGTGATACCTAGAAAGGCACGCACATCTCTTTGGGTTTGTGGCACAGCCATGCGCGCAATCGCTGCAATTCTCTCTGGGGTCAATCTCCTTCCCTCCTTTGACAATAAGTGACCTAGGTAGGTTACTTCTTGACAACAATATTGGAGTTTAGAAGGTGACACCTTGTGATTTAACTCACAGAGATGTTGCAGCAACGACACTGTAGCAATTTTGCAAATGTCCTGAGTATCAGCAGCCACCAATAAGTCGTCGACGTATTGGATTAAAGCCGCACCAACCGGCAACCTAAACGCATCTAGTTGACCCTTCAAAGCTTGACTGTAAATCGATGGACTTTCACAGTAGCCCTGAGGAGCGCGTTTGAACCGGAAGCTACGTCCACCAAGAGAGAAACCGAAAAGGTCCCTGCTCTCTTCGGCAATCGGGATGCTGAAAAACGCATTTTTCAAATCAATCACCGAAAACCATGAAGCTGTAGCTGGAATCAGAGTCAGTAGCGCCGTAATGTCAGGCACAACAGGGAATTGAGGAACCACAATTTTATTCACCTCCCGTAAATCGATAACAAAACGATAAACAGGCGGTTTGGTAGGATCAGTACGTTTAAGAATGGGCAGTACAGGACTATTGCACACGTTTCCCCGAGTTTCTTCAATGACATCTTTCTCGATCAAATCATAGATGATCGCTAACAAAGCTCGTTCACCATCAAGGGAGATACGATATTGGGGAATACGTGGCAATCGCACATTCGATTTCAACTGAACAACATAAGGGGAGATATCAAGTAGGCCCACGTCATTTGGACCCGTCGCCCACAAAGATGCAGGAAGAGAACTCAATTCCGGTGGAAGCTTATCGAGGGACAAGTACATGGGAGAGACTACCCTCTCTCCGAACGTAAGCTTTACACCCGCAGGAGAACAATACAAAGTCGCATACAAGCGTTTAAGCAAATCCAGACCCAAAAGATTTTCGCCACAACCAGTAGACAAAATCAATGGAGCTTCGAGCTCACGTGGCCCAATTTTAAGGGGCAAAGGGCGCGAAACTGGATTGCTAACGGGGGCGCCAGAGAATCCAACGGAAACATTTGTTAAGCCAGACAAAGGTGCGCCAGGGAGTTTCGAATGCATGATAGAACTTTTCGCTGCACCAGTGTCCAACAGAAAAGGCTCAACGACGCCCGATGTAGCAACTGCGACGTAAGGCCCTCTCTGATCAACCGGAACTGATACCACTCCCTCTCCTTGTCTTTGGCTGTCCTAGTAATTACTATCGTCAGGTCCCTGATCGACGTAATAATCGTCTACATTGTACTGCGCAGATCGTCCTTGCGATGATCCACGTTGATCGAAACAGTTATTAGAATTTGATGAATGGTCAGAGCGATCATTCTGAGCACCACGACCTCTACCACGTGATGCGTGCTGTGCACCACCACGACCTCCTCTAGACGAATTACCACCACTACGGTCATTTAAAGCAGGACAATTGAATTTAATGTGTCCCTCCTGTCTACAATAAGCACATTGATTGTACCCTAATGAAGATCTCTGAAAAGATGAATCATTACGCGGCTGCGATCGATTCGATTGCGACTGCGATCTATTCTGCTGAGGCGCATTCTGATTAGAACGCGGCGGATATGCTTGTTGTAACAACACTTTAGTTTTCAGCTCTTTCGTCTTTTTATCGGCACGGTCATTTTCCTCTTTTTCTCTATTTTCGTAATATTGTGCCGTAGCCAATATCTGAGCTGAGGTAGAAACGGCCCATGAACTTTCTGAATTTTTCAATTTATGGCTCAAGTCGGGCAATAAGTTCGATACGAATTTATCCACAAACAACCTCTGTCCACCCTCAGTACCCATATCCTGCCCACTATGATCGACGAATGTTTCCTCGAACCTCGTAAAGAAGTCTGAAACACTCTCATCTTTCTTCTGCTTACAGGCTGACAACTTGTCCCAATTTACCCTCATAGCTGGCATAAGCGTTTTCATTAATGTAATGATTCGCTGGGGAAGAAGTTCAATCAACTGATCGGGTTTAGTAGCAGCCACTTGTCCAGCGTCTGCCGCTGTAATGGCAGCCCAATCACCACCTAATTCATTCGCGTGATCTTGGTGACGAATCTTGGCCCATACCGGTTGCGGTACGACATTGCCAAACAACATGTCGATATCGGCCAGATTCATTATCGTAGCGTCTACGAGCTGCGATAATTCTTTGTAATACCCCGCAGGATTTTTGCGAGGATCAGGCAAAGTTTGTTTCACCTGAAGCACTTCCGATCGTTTCCAAGGGAGGTGTATCCACACTCTCTGGAAATGTGCTGGTATTGGAGCATTAGCATTAGTATTATCAGCGGGTACCCAAACTGGCGGAACTTCACGCATAGGATATTGGCCAGACCCATCTCGTTGTTCAATGTCCTCAACGAACAATGCATGAGGAATAGGAGCGGGACGAAGAGATAGCAACCGCTCAATAGCACGTCGGACATTAGTGTCGACTATCAGTCCAGTTGCGAACTGAAGCCGGAGTTCAGACAGGGCGGTCAGCACCTCGTCAGGCGCATTGGCCGCTATCTGATCATGTAAGAACTTGCACATTTCATCAAACACATATCTCTGAGTAGGTATGTTGAATTGATCAAACGTTTCGAGGACAACACGAGGTGGATTTCTAACAGGGTTTATCATCCAACCCATCGCCATATTGTATAGCGCAACACGTTCTCTATTACCAGGAAGCTGGCTACGTCTCTGTGGACCATCAGAACCTGCAGACCCAAAAACAGGTCCGAGCGACTGAAAGAAGTTTGTCGCAAGGGGAGAATCACGATTACGAGTAGAGGGAGAAGAGTAAGACACAGGACTAACAAGAGAAGGAGTAGAGACGTTAGCAGCAACAGGGGTTAACAACACAGGAGCAGTAGCGTGAGCAGTAGCGGGAACAGGAGTATGTGGAAGCGGAGGAGCAGTAGGAATAGAAATAGGCAAAGGAGCAGGAACAGTCGGAAGAGCAGGTGCAGGTTGAGGAACTGGTGGAGGAATAACAGGTGGAAGAACAGGTACGGCAGGGACCACAGGAGCTGCGGTACCCTGTACGTACGGAGGTGGCGACTTCATAAGATAGGACATTAAAGAATCCTCAACTGCCTCTTCCTTCTTATCCGACTCCGTAGGCAAAACAGGATAGCATTTGTCTATGGACATACGCTGTAATCTCTCAAACACTTCCTTATCCTTATCCTCCTTATCACGCTGAAACTGCTCAGCTTTCTTCACTATAGTAGCAACAGTATCTCGCTGACTACGTTTATTTTGTCTGATCTCTTTCTGTCGGGCTTCTTTGCGCCAGAACCGAAAGGCATCAAACATGGCCGGCCTTGATTTACGTTCGAACAACTTTATTTCCAAATTATCTAAGATCGACGCTTCGAAGCTACCGTGAGGTGGCCAACGAAGATCGCCGTCTTTCTTTGTATATTTGATCCAATAATCGTTAAAAGCAATCGGGCCTAGCCCATGTTTGCTATATAAGTCATATGTAGGAGTTCCAACCGGAGGTATCGGACACGAGTCCTCCAGCAGGGAATCCGCACCACAAGGTCTAAAGCAACTGAACAAAGTACTGCGACCAGGCATCTTGCACACTAGCCGAGTTTCACAAACTTCAAGGGTTACGGGATTTCGGGATTTACCAAGTCCCAGCAAAGAACTAAACCCTCGGTCTTTGGCGGCTGCAGTCGTCAAACAAATACAACAACAACAAAGTACGCTAGCAAAGTGTCACCGACAAAAACACTCACACAGCGTGTACAACAAAGACACCCGCTAAAGTGTCTACAACAAAAACACTCGCTAAAGTGTTTACAACAAAGACACTCGCTAAAGTGTCTACAACCAAGAACTCTGGGAGCGACCCACAAATACTTAACTCAAAGATCAATGGCGTCCTCAGGAAGGCCCGTCAATCGTCTCGCTATACCAAGGTCTACGCCAGGCGCCAAAACAGGTCTACAGTCAGGGCAGCAGTCCGTCGCAGCCGTTAGGAGGCGGGAATCTTCGCGGGAAAAGTCTTCGGGCCACTTATTTCGACAACAGGATCGATGAAGCGGGGTGCACCTTCCCTCGGAGATTTCACACGAAGTTCCTCACGATCGTCGGGCTTGGACCGGTACCACTGATGCAGCCCCACGTTGGGCGCCAACTGAAGGACTGGGTTCTTTGGACCCAGCGGTGCCAGGGCACAACACCTGAAACCTTCGTGGGTAACCTGCTCCGGCGTACAAGTCACAGAGACACGGGACACTTCCTTCGGCGTCAAAGAGTCAAGGTTTATTTACTGCAGGGAACACAGAAGTCACAGGAAGTACATCGAGTGTAGTTCGGGGAGACTGCTTCAAATTGTATTTGTGGATCGCTCCTTTTATACAGTTTTTACCCATAGGATAACATGATACACAATAGTTTACAACCTGGTTCCCACAAGTCGCTCTCAGAGGGGTCGCTTAGATCACTTTGAAACACACAAGATCCGGAACATAAGTGCGGAAACATTTGGCGGTTCCCAACTGTAAAAACCCATCTTCCCACCATTAGCAAATTCCAATCAGCAGTAAAGTAGATCGAAATAGGAACGAAGACAGGTGCAGAGGAAGACGGAGACAGTAGGGAGATCGGAAAGGGTGTAAAAGGGGAGCGTCGAGAAGCACGAGATACAGGCATCAAAGGGACGTGCCTAATGAGATGCACGACTGAGACAATAAGCCCGTGCGGCAAGATGAGCCTCGAGCGGCGCCATCTGCCTTACAGTAGCATCCCCCTCGTCATAAAGACACTTACAAAGAACATGCGTCTTCCGCCATATCTTGGGAGTCCCAGGGTCGCGAAGCGGACAGCGTCCGTTCGCTGGCTACTTGAGGGCAAGAGACAAAATGGATGCCGTATCTAAGATGGAACCCGTGGGTACAGATGACAAACCCACATAACAAACGAACGGTTTAAGTTAGCACAGCGAAACTGCGCACACTTACAAAACTCGTCATTTGCGGTTCATAGATACTAGACTCGACCATATTCGTGCGAGTTAAAAACACCACTTACAATTGTCACGGAACCTCACTGTAAGGGCTTTGGAGGAAAGAAAACTAGAACAGGAGAAGACAATTTTACTGCATCATTAAATGAGTCAAAATGTGCTGAATGTGAAGGCCAAGAGGCTCACAAAGTCCAGTGATGATTGTTGTAGTAAAAAGTCAAGTGCTTGAGGAAGGTAACTTATCCACATACCCAAAGACCTCGGGCTAGATGTTCGACCGTTGTTTGCAGTCGCAAACGGGAAATCGGCCAATTTGCGACAGCAAAAAAGGGTGGTGGTATGTACAAACACTATTTTGTCAGTATTGTCAGTCAGTATTTTTTAAGAGCAAGCAGTGGTCCAAGGATCCACTGCCTGCCCTTAAAAAATGCAGAGATAAATGTTACATTTTTTAAACGCATCCCATTTTTCTTTAAGGAAAATGGGCTGCATTTGAAAAAAAAGTTGCTTTATTGAAAAATCAAACACAGACATGGAGATCTGTTGTCCCCAGCAGGCCACCAACCCTGAGTTTCCAGGCAAATTCCATGGGTCGCAAATTGCAACCTGCTTCATGAATATTAATGAGTTAGGTCGCGTGCAAAGCATTTGAGAATTTAAAAAACATTGTCTCAGACCCTGTTGTACATTCCATTTTGCGAGTCGCAAATTGAGAGTAGCATAACATCGCAATTTGTGACTCGCAAAATGAAATGGTCATACATGTGGCCCCTGATGCTTAGCTATTTAGTGGGGGTGACAGTAAGTTGTGATTTAGGTCCAATTAGGACTTAGAAATTCAAAGAGGCTTGAGGACTATGGGGCTATTCTTTGTAAACGCATGCCCAGTTTAGGGAGGGATATCCTACTGGCCCTGGGAAAGGAGGACCGGATGAAGAATACCCTGATTCCAGCACTTGTTGTGAAATATGGTCTTACTCCAGAAAAGTAATATCTAAAGTTTGGAGACAGTCAGGATCTGTCTAAGAGAACCTCAGGTGGATTTTGTAGAGTATTCCAGAAAGGCACTGGCTGTGTGAACACCTAGTAGATGTGAAGCTCACTATACATAGAGAGCTTGCAAAAGAAGCAAACCTCAGGTTCAGCACCAGGGTCCACAAGAATGTCAGATCCACAAGAAGGTACCAGTGGGTGACTACCAGAAGCATGGACAGGGCCTTCATCAACAGGGTTTCCAGAGGAAGAATTCCCTCTCCATCACTGTGAAGAAGAAGAGTGTTTTTAATGAGAAGAAGCCACCTTGCTACTTCCACTCCAAGTGCCATGAATATTACCAGTATGGACACAGTAAAGATGGATCTCAACTGTCAGTGCAGAAAGCACCCCCCCCCCCCCACTAATAGGTCTACTATGGGAATGGTTAATGTAGTGCTTGAGAAGAAGATTGCCACAATTAGTGTTGGGGGGGGGGGTGCAGAGGTTATCCTAATGTCCCTGGGTGACAATGATATGGTGCTAAAGGCTCACATGTCTGACAATACCAAAACATATAGGTAGTGGGTCACAGCCAATGGGTAGAAGGTGGCAGTTCCAAGAGACACAGGAGCCAGTATGACTATTGTTAAGTGCCATCTGTTGTTCTCAGAGCAGGTAGTTGCTGATGTAGTCCATCAAGTTGTGACAACAGACAACCAGGTGAACAACTATCTATTGTTTTTAGTTCCCATTAAATTGGGGTGGTGTTTCAGGTTTCTTAAAGGTAGCCTTGAATCTAGTCATTCTTATTGACTGTTGGTTATGAAATGTCCTGAACAGAGCACATTACCTAGAAAGGATTGGAGTTCAAGTATCAGTGGGAGATGATGGGATTGCCTGAATGAGTATGCCTGAATACATGGAACATCGAAGCCTGTCAGGGGAGTCAAAAGAAACAACCTAGAGCCTACTTTTAGATCTATCCGCTGCCTTTGACACGGTCGATCATTCCATCCTGATCGACCGTGTCACATCCCTGGGGGTGACTCATCTTGCCAGGGACCTCATTGCCTCGTTTCTGGCTAATCGCACCCAGGCAGTAAAATTAGGCACTTTTTACTCGCTTATCTTCACCCTTCCGTGCAGGGTGCCACAGGGCTCCTCGCTAAGCCCCACATTATTCAATATATATGTGGTGGATCTGGCGAGAGTCATTAAAGCACAGGGTCTCCGTTTAACCACCTATGCGGATGACACCCAACTGGTGTTGGTGATACACAAAGATGGACCAGCTGTGGCCGCAAGATTTCAGGAAGGAATGAGGACCATCAGCTCATGGATGTCAAGCAATTGCTTGAAGTTAAATTCGGACAAAACCGAGGTCATGACCTTTGGCAATCTTGCTCCGGAATGATCCTCCATCTGGTGGCCCAGTGAAATGGGACTACCCCCGACTCCGGTTGCCAAGATCAGAAACCTCGGTGTTATGTTCGATGAGAAGCTGCTGTTTAAACACCATGTGAATGCAGTGGTCTCATCGTCTTTCTTCATGCTAAGGAAGATCAAAAAACTGTTGCCATATCTCCCTCCAGGAGCAGGGAAAACTTTGATTACCACTCTTGTTTTCTCAAAAATTGATTATGGCAACGCCCTCTTTCTTAACACACAAGAACAGGTCTTATCCAAATTACAATTGGTGCAAAATGCAGCATCCAGAATTCTACTTGGCATCCCTAGCCGCCGCCCCACCTCTATGGCCATACGCCATCTGCATTGGCTAAGAGTTAAGAGTCGTATAAAGTTCAAGGCACTTTGCATTGCCTACAAGGCCATTCATGACTCTGGACCAAGGTTCCTCAAAGATGCTTTTCGGATCTATGCTCCGCAAAGATCTCTTCGTTCGTCTGGTACCCACCTTCTTTCTGTCCCACGTACCAGAACCACCAGCTGTGGAGACCGACGCTTCTTAGTAGCCACCCCCAGGCTGTGGAACTCCCTTCCTTTGCCCATCAAAACCAGTCCCACCCTTACCATCTTCCGCAAACTCTTGAAAACTTGGTTATTCAATCAATGATTCATCTGGTAGCTTTCCGTCTCAGGAGTCCGATATGCGCCGAGACACCCTTGGGTAGTTGCGCGCAATAAAAATCTCAAAAACATAAACATAAACATAAACATAAAACAATGTCTCAGGTACCTGCCAAGAAATGGAAGGGCAAGGGACATGGGTAAACTGACCCAGGGATTTCCATGATCCGGAGGAGGTCAATCTTGAGGGTGATGTCCCGGAACATACATGAAGAAACATTGCTGTCCTGGAGGACCTACCTGAGTTAGCTGGGTGGCGTACTGAAGAGGGGCCATCACAGACACATTTCTGCAAAACCCAGAAGGAGTGCCCTTCTCTTGAAGGTCCTACAGTGACAGCCTGATGTCAAGCCATCTGGAACACCTCTTGTGGTCACCTCATTTAGTGAGTGAATGGTTTTCCTGTGTAGAGCATGTGTGTGTTGGTAGTCGCCTACTGCTTCAGGCCTTCTTACTGAAGCTGGCTTATGATATTCACCTGGTAGGCCATCCGGGGAACGCCAACACCTTTGACCAACTGGTCACCCACTTCTATTGGCCCCGGATAAGGATACAGTCTGATTCATTCAGCAAAACTTCCATCAACAAATAATCCAATTTCATACATCAGTGTAAAGTGGTGGGATCCAACTTCAACAAACAATCCAATAAAATCCCAATGCAGTATTATTGCAAAAAGAGCCTACACAATTAGAATACGTTCCCTTCTGGATTGCTCACAATACCAATCAATTAGAAGTGATGTATCCTCCTGGGGGGAGGAGTTGGCCTAATGGCTAGGGCGGTCGTTCTCGAATCTAGGGAACTGGGTTTGAGTCTTGGCAATGACGCTGAACATCCTGTGATTCTGGGCAAATCACTTGATCTCCCCGTGCCTAATAAAAAATGAATATGTCCTCATGTAACGCAACTGGTGCTATGTAAAATGCTCTGACACCTGATGCAGGTCAAGTTCGCGCTATATAAAACTCCATTAAAAAAAACTCTAACATTGACTTTGTGCCACTCTATGGCAATGGTGTCACACATCGAAGAGTGTCCTACATGGGGAAATATATTTGATGTGTGTTTTTAAATGTTTGTATGAAACTACTTCTTTAGCATTATTACTGGATGATCTGAAACAAGTAAAATTATACAACACCTCGTGATGGTCCCCCGAACTAAGCTCTGTAGAAAGGGTGGACGTTCCTTCAAAGTCTTAGGGGCGAAGCTGTGGAACTCCCTTCCTCCACACATCCGTACCCAAACCAATCTGATTGCTTTCCGAAAGGAACTCAAAACCCATCTCTTCTCTGTCATCTAATTCCTCTGTTGGTTCCCCCCCTCCACTCAGGTACTGGTTTAGGTTAGCGCCGGGACGCTCCGTTGCTGGGGCAGCTGTTTGCGCTTTAACAAATAAATAACATAACATAACATAACATACACTCCCGTAAGATGAGATACCTTAGTTATTTGTGCACCTAAATCTGTAGAAAGAGTAAAGTTAAGCTACAGAGAATGTTGATAGTACTGTTCCAACCATGTTTACTTGTCTGCTATTTATGTGAAAATGGAATAACAAGTTCATCTGCAAACTCAGAGTGGATCTCACCAAAAGCAATAATCTGACTGTGTTTGCCGATGGAGCAACAATAAAACATTTTTCCTGGTCAATATCAGCATACTGATTGAAGACAAGCATTGAAGAATTCTGACGAAGAAAGGAGCAGCTAACCTGAGAATCACAGAAGGAATGAGAAAGCTGAAAATGGACAGAGACACAGAACAAAGTATAAAAAATGAAGAGAAGTGTTCATGCTCAAAAGTTCACATCAAAAAGTGGCAAGGTGAACTAGAAAAAATGCCTTAAGAAATGTAAGTACTTTTGCCAAATGAGAAATGGGCAATGAAGCATCTAACTAGAATAGCCGAAGTAACTATAGCTTCTCAGACCCTTCAGGCACAGCTGGTTATGACTGATGAATATCTTCAAACAGAAACACAGGATGTGTAAATAGACCTGACATACTAGACAGAATAGAACTACAGATAGAAGGGGATCCTCTCTGCCCATCTGTTTCTCAGCTACACTTAAGGTCCCATCTCTGCTGCAAAACAGGACTGGGTTGCTGGAATGAATATAGTGGAAATGCAAGCCATACTATACTATAAGGTTCGTATACACCTGCTGGGTGCATCTTGTGCCTCTTCTACCTTCGAAGTAAACTATAAATAAGTTGTATACTGTGTCGAGTAGCCAGCATGTTCTCACAGAGGGGGCCTGTCCCTGGATGAAAACAGGAAAAATGGGCTTCTGGGAGCAGGCATGTATATGCGGAAGCCTATGAGTGGCTTGAACTAAAGTCCAAATGCAATGTAAAGAATCATATCTTTGTTAGTATGCAGGTTGTGGGACGTGGCCCCATCCTAAAGTGTTTTAGTGCTGACACAAGGAGGATTGGAAGAGGTGGTAATTGACAGAGCCCCGCTTTGAAAATGAAGATGTTGCCATGAGCAGTCAGGCTTTAATATTGATGCCACGGCTATCTAAGCAAACAATTGCCCCTAAGTGCTTCTTGTACAAGAAGTTAGTCCCACTCCGACAGGCCACCTACGAAGGTGGCCACAACTCTATTAGAATGTGAAAAAAAAACTTTTTTCTGGATCCATGACCCTTTCATACCTTCCTCTCGCTCAGCTGATTTCAAGCTAAGTTTACATACCTCCGTGCCCCCCTTATATTCTATTCAATTGTGTCAATAACAGTGTCGGAGCTGTTAAGTCAAACATAAATTACGGAGTATAGAGAATCCCACTAGACGTAGAGAAGTTTGCAAGTAAATCATTTCCTCGGCTTTAATACAGATTTTTCATTTTCACATAGTCTGCCTTATTCTCTTTAATGGCAAGTTTGTACATTACTCCCAGTGTAAAACGATATATATTTTTTAAAATTCGGATTACGCTTTCCAGAAAGCTCAGATGCAAATCATGCTTTCAAATCTTGGTCAGGAAAGTTGATTTATTCAGTTGTGCTTAGCACATATTTATTCCAAAGACTCAAGACCAATAGTGTTTGATAGCTTTAGGACGAGCAATGTGTGGCATGGCATTCAGGCTAACACAAGCTTAGAAATACATCCTGCTAACAGAAACGCAGGAAACATTATTACTCAACACACAGACAGCAGTGAGTGTATACCAATTCATATGAAAGACAACACAGGCTCAAGGTCATCACTATCCTCATGGAGACAGTGGATTTACTGTCATATCACAAACACTATTGGTACCTTTAGATATTCATTGTCAAACTACAGGCACCAGCAAAGGAGCTTACAGTCTAACAAAAAAGACTAAACCCTAGGATTCATAAGCACAGAACTACTGATAACAGCACTAGTAGGCACAGTGCAGAGGGTATAACTGCCAACGTCATAGGATGAGAGCCAAATTAGCATAACCACAACTAAAAGAGCAAAATGCATTGTTGCAGCATACTGAGTAAACCAATCACCGCCTTACTGTAGTCAACAACATAGGTATTAACACCAAGGTGCTGACACCAATAACAGGAGAATTTTGGAATATATTTTGGAATATACAAACTCAAACACTGAGGGGCATATGTACAAGGAGTTAACGCTGCGTTAGCAGAACTTTTCTGCCGCTAATGTGGTGGTATTTTTATTGCCCTATTAACAAGCTGTCGCTAACAGCCGTTAGCAACAGATTTCTGGCGATACCGGCCGTTTCCGGTATTGCCACCTATATTAGCGTTAACTATCGCTAATGATATGCAAGGTAGGCGTTCCAGTGCAAAAATAAACGCTAACCCCACTTCGCGATATTTACAATAATCACCCGGACCCGCAATACGATAACAAAACAGCAGCTAAAGCCTGTTAGCTGCTGGGACTTAAGACCAGAAAAAAGGTGGTCTTAAAACCGGAGATAAACCCTGGGGCCTCATTTCAGCAGGTTTTGTTGCTGGACAGCACTGCAAGCAATGTTGCTGCACTGCCCTGCGACAAAAGTACAGGGCAGGACTGCGCACCATTAGAAAGATAGTGTGCATTCCTGGGCCTCACTCATAAAAAATGTTGCAGCGCTGCGACAAGTCAGGGTTGCAACACTTTTCACTACCCACTTCTAGTAACACCACGGATGCACTGTATTTACTGGACAGCACTACATGATGCAAGTAATGACAGATACGTCTAAAATCCTGACGTATCTGTCTGTACTAAAGTCACCCATTGCTGCAGTCGCGTCACAAACATGATGCAACTCCAGCAATGCGTGGGGCCAACCTATCTCTGTGGCACTGTGTCACCCTTATACCTGCCATCATGCAGGCGTAAAGTACTGACTCAGTGCCGTTATTGAGGGGTGCCCGGGTGTCGGCATAGTTGGAGATCCATCAGTGGCTGTTGCGCGCTGCTGTGTCATCTTCTGTAAGTGTTGGCGGAGTGGTGGGGCTGAGGGACTTGACAAGACGTACTCCGGTGGCCTTGATTCAGTTGCAAGGGGGGTGATGATGGCGGTTGTGCACGGTGGGCATGGTGAAGCCTTGATGTGTACAATGATGGTCGGTCTAGGAGAGTCCGTGGTGTGGCAGTAGTTGAAGGTCCCGATGGGGGAGGAGACATGCTCGTCTGTGTGTCCTGCTATGTGACTTGCCTCTGTGACTAGCTGCTTGAGTCTGATGTTAAGGAGCTACCCGCTGGAGGGCATAGTGTTCTGGTCACTGGGGTTATCCAGGTGGCACTTGAGTTCACAGAGTAGGATGTTGTCGGTGGATGGGAGACCCTGGTGTGCAATGAGGTCAACAATGGTATTGGAGAATGGGTGTCCATGGCCCGGGGAGCCTGCAGATGAGGGTGCCGCAGAGGATGGGGTTGGGGTTGGTCCGGATCTGGAAGTTGAGGTGTTCCATAGTCACCATTGGGTGCGTGGTCAGTCGGAGTGTGCTTCTATAGGTGATGGCAATGCCTCCTCCTGGTCGGTTGGGGTGGTCCTTGTGGGTGATTTAATAGCCGTCAGTGATGGCGATGAAGATGGCTGGTCCGGAGCAGATGTTGGTCCTGGCAGACGATATGTCATCCAAGATTGATGGCGAGGTGGGTGCTGGCACCATAGGGGTGGAGTGTCAGAGAGGAAGGATCCTTGGTGCTGAGCGCAGTCTAGGGGCAGAGGGATGCAGACAGGCTTGCAGATGGCTTGCCTTTGGCACAGGAGATGTCCATTACAATGCAGGCATTGCATTGTAATGCCATTAGAACGCTAATCCAACAACGCAGGTGACTATATATCGCATTCCATTACAACTCATCGTGAGGTCAGTAATGGGGTATTTTTAATTTTTAGGGTGGGTATGGGTTTCGGGTGTCGGGGATGAAAAGTGGGGAGTATTGCGGGGTAATTTCTGAAATTTGGCATGTGTTTTGGGATCAAATATGAAAATTAGTTTGTGCATTAGAGTCAAATCTGAGAATTGGGGTGTGCATTTGCGTCAAATATGAAAATTACTGGGTGTATTTGGGTCAAATATGAAAATTGAGGTGGGCAGTTGGGTCAAATATGATTTTTAGGTTGTGTTTTGGGGTCTTAAAGATACATTTTAGGGTTCAGGGTTTGCTTTGGGGTGCAAGGGTCAGATTTAGGGTTGCACCCATTGAAGTGGGAATAATAATGTTTACACCTCTGCAATCCAACACCTTCCCTAGTGTTGTAATATGCCTAGTATTAGTGTGCATTGTATAGGAATGCGATAAAGTAATATGCATCGTAACTCCATATATACCTTTGGTACACCAGTAGTATGCCTGCTGTGCATTGCCACACAGCAGCCGCCATTGAGAACTGCTGCGGGGGGACTGGACATCTGAGAGGTGAGAAATACCGGAAAGAACACTGGATGGGGCGGGGATGTGGAGGGGTGTGAGTGGGTGTCGTAAATATTTAAATGAGACAAATCTTACCTTGAGGCTGGGTCCCATGTCGTCGTTGCTCCTGATCTTCTGAGTCTGCTTCCAGAACAGGAAGTAGGCAGCCAGGCTCCCTCCCCTAAGCCAATCACAATGCTGCAATTCAGCATTGGGATTGGTTATTGACGCCTGGCTCAGGCGTTCAGCCAGGGGCTGGAGGTGTGGGCATGTTCTCCATGCAGGCTGTAATGCAGCCTGCATTGTGACCAGGACAGGGCACATGACTAATTTGTGTGGCCTGTGCGGGCTGATCAAGCAGTCACTGCGCACTTGAGTGGGCATGCTACTACACCCCTACTCTGCTCCATGAGTGGAGCAGCCCTACCCACCCTCCCACCCACAAAGGAAACATGGCATGATAACATCAGCAAGTTATCATTATGTAATGATTGTTTCTCTTCTTGCACTGCTTGGAAGCAGTGGGGCGACACTCTTCTGCCACAGCGGATAACCGGCACTGGGGGTGCGTCATATACTGGTGCTAAGGCTGGGTGACTCGACTCCTGGGCCTCCTCCGCTATGTGTCCCAACTTCTCGTTACCTAGACATTGACACAGTGGTGCAATCTGCTAAACTCTCTCCAAATCTGTGACTCAGACAGCAGGAGCCTCAGCCACGTGGGATTTCACAAGCGTGGGTACAACTGTTGCTGCCAAGTCCTCTGATGAACCTACTGATGCAGTTGATGCAGCAGGGCTTTCTGTGAGTGAACTTGCAGCACTCCCGCAACACAAGTTTGGTGCAGCTCAGGGGCTGGCCAGCGCAACCTCATCAGGCCTATGATGCAGAGAGGTGCCGCCCACCGTTGGTAATCCTCTCTGTGATTTCCGTTGTAGTGGTGGATCGTAGTTTGCAATGCAGACCTCCGTACGTTGGTTCGCAGGAGCGCCTCTATCATTCACAGCTCCAAGGAGCGCAAGGCAGTCTTCTCACACAGGTCAGCAACGTGTCTTCATGCGACCGGCGAGACTTCACCACCAGGTACGGGCGATCACTGCGCCTCAATGTCTACAACCACAACTCATCCATAGGAAATAATGTTAAATTTAAATAAAGTACATTAAATAGATAACAAAATTAATACATATAAATTAATGTTATATATATATATATATATATATATATATATATATATATATATATATATATATATATATATATATATATATATATATGTGTGTATATATATATATATATATATATATATATATATATATATATATCTTTTCTGATTGTATTTTTGGTATTTAAGTATAAAATAAGGTAATAAGGTAATAAACCACTTAAAATTTCAACAATAACGTAACAACATATTTTACTAAAAAATAAATTACATTCATCCTAATTCTAGGCTTCAGTTTTAATAATCATTATTCCACATAATTCATTTTTGCTTTAGGTGGGAGTTTATTTTGAAGTTAAACTTCAAAAATATTATTTTAATTGAATTCATTTCCAGAAAAAAAGTTTTAATTCAATATCGCTCTAATAGTAATGTTGATTTTTTATAATGTGTTATACATTTAAAGTAAACATATAAAAACAATTTAAATTAATATTAAACATAAAAATATTCTTAATATTTATGTTTGAATTCAATACATGTTTTTATTTTTGCTTTACCTTACCACAAGGAGGCTTCACAGGCAGGGCAGAGATCTCCACATAATAAAGTATAGGGATGAATAAAAAAGTGTATTTGACTCAAAAATAAGTAGTTTATGTAATGTTAGGTTAAATATTGAATGTCAATTCATTAAATGTATTCACATTAAAGGTATAACAAAACATAATTATGTTACAGCACTATTAAATTAAATTAATTTATTTTTTATGATGTTTAAACAAAACACATTTTCCCACCTTAAAAGTGAATTCTATACATCACTTTTAAGATTTATTTATACACTTTAAAAATATTTTTAGAACATTATCGTGAGTGCCTGCTTATGTATTGCTAGAGCCTGGATTAATCACATTTCACTAACTATCAAAGTATGAGGGGGAACGCTGCGACAAAGTCCAACACACGGCTAGAGTTCATAGAGCCCTAATGAAGTTCAAAAGGACCTGGTCTAGCATCAACTGAGAGTATTCCTGGGAAAGATAAATTGTAGAAATGGAATTAAACATTGATCTATTTATTTTTGTTATGTATTTCGTAATATCTTTTCCTGTTTGTTCTCCCTTTCCTTGGCTCAAATATTTTTTTATGCTAGGTAAGTTATTACTAAGGTAAATGCAATGTTTTAGATAAACTCTTATTGTGGAAATGTATACTTGCTCCATAAAAAAAAAGGAAAAAGAAAATAACTGACATTGAAGTAATTGGGCTATACATTTTTTAATTAAAATAGATTATTAACATATTTGCTTATCTAATCAATATGTTCTCAAAATATGGTCTATTTTTATATTTTTTTATATTAATTTATAGTTATTTTTATTTGTAACAATGTAAAATAATGTAATTTACTGTTATTTACTGTGGGGATTTGTTTCAATTCCTTACCTACATTTTGTTTTCCATGGGAGGGTGTTGCAGCAGTACCTGTGGCAGACCATGAGTAGTGTTGGGGACTTACTATTGTTTTTTTTTTCTTTTGTAGAACATGCTTACACTCAGAGTTTGTGACTATCAAACAGTAGTACAGTTGCTCAAAAGTATAAACTTGCTCAAAGGAATAAGTTAGCAGTGTGAAAATAAACCAGAGTGGTGTAGTCCTAAGGGCATGTGCAACTATTAGTTTGATTTTGTGGTGCTTGTTTATCAGTTATTCATACATTTTTTGAAACATAATATTAGAAAGGTTCAAGTGAAACTGCTGTGCTGGGAGCCCCATCACAGATGCATGCACATGGTTTCTCCAACACACATATTCCCCTCACACACTCCCACACACCAGTAACCAAAAATGATGACACACATTACTACACTGTTCACTGGGTTTGAACACACTAAGGGCCTCATTAAGATGTTGTTCGGTGACACCAACCTCTGGTTGGCGGTCCCGACACCGCAATTGCAATGCAACCATACTCACATTTGTCTATGAGAACTTGTGCTGCAGCCGTAAGTCAGCTATAGCGCAAGCTCTCATAGATAAATGGGAGAAAATGCTCACTGTGTAGGGATTAACAGCAGGGCACCATACTTGCCCCCTCATCGCCCAATCGGAAGCTATTGCTTCCAGCGCATAGAAGGAAAAAGGTATGCTTTTCCTCCTGGGGTGATCAGGGATGACACAGGGGGGAAGGAACACGTTTTTGCTTTCCCCTAGTTTCTCTTTGCAGTGCATACCTGCTGTTCAGTTGCAGTTGGGGCCACGATCGCACAGCATTAATGCACCCACTAGGCCAACAGAGATTTGTTGTCTATATTTTTGTTAGGGGAGCGGTCCCTAGGGCAAGGGTCGCCCCCAATAATTTGGGCACAGCTATGGCCAGTTCCCCCGCCCCCTTCCCAAGGGCAGATCGGCCTTAATTTTAGACCCAAAGAACGCCACTAGACACCAGGGATTCAACTTATTTTTTTGTTGTTGTATGTGTTGGGGAGCAGCCCCTTGGGCAAAGTGGCTTCCCATTATAGGGGCATAATTGTGGCTGTTTTCTGCACCACCTTGGGGCAGATCAGCCATATTTTTGAGCCATCTGCCCCAAGGGGGTTAGAAAACCACTAGACACTAGGAAACGTTTATGTGTGTGTGTGTGAATTGGGGTTCTACTGACAGTCTGCCTGTACTGGTGTTTAGGTGGTGGTGTGTGTAGACTGGTAATTGGCTGTAAGTGCGTGTGGACTGGCGTTTGGCTGATGGTGCGTGTGGACTGGCACTTGGTTGATAGTGCATGTGGACTGGCATTTAGCTAGAGGTGTGTGTGGTGTGGTGCTTGGATGGCAGTGCGTGTGGGCTGGCATTTGGCTGGCAGTGTGTGTAGACTGGTGCCTGGCTGTTGGTGTTTGTGGACTGACGCTTGGCTGCCAGTACGTGTGAAAAGGTGTTTGACTGGTGGTGTTTTTTTATGGATTAGTGCTTGGCTTGCAGTGCATGTGAAATGGTGGTGCATGCGAACTGGCACGTGGCTGGTGGTGCGTGTAGACTGGGGCTTGGCTGGTGGTGTGTGTGTACTAGCACTTGGCTGATGGTGTCTGTGGAATAGCATTTGGCTGGTGCTGCGTGTGGACTGGCATCTGGCTGGTGGTGTGTGTAGACTGGCATTTGGCTGGTGATGTGTGCACTGGCACTTGCTTGGCGGGCGGTGTTTGTAGACTGGCACTTCTCTGGCAGTGTGCATGAGAGGGCGGTGTGTTGGTGGCCAGTATGTGTATACACTTGCCTGAGGTGTGTTTGTCAGTTGTCTGATGTTTGGGCGCTTGGTGGGGAAATTGATGTGTTACTCCTGTGGGCACATGGGAGTCATGGGCACTTGAATGGTGCTCTTTGTAAATGTAAGTCTGCATTGTGTTAGGCCTGCAGCTGGCAGTGTGAATGGATTTTTGTGTCTGACTTGTGAAAGGTGTGTGAATGGACTGTAAAGCGGTTGTGACTTGACGTGGCTTTACAGGGTATGAGCTGTAAGTCAGTGGTTGTTTGATCTAATATTGAAATTATTAACAATGACAAATTTTATTTCGTAAAGTCATTGGTGAATAAAAATGTTTTTATGAACCTTTTCCTTACCCTTGTGCCAAATTCAACCAGTATTCCGGTGATTGACTAGTGGATGAGTATGCAGTAATGTTTTGGTGATTTTTTTGCTTTTTACAGTAATTGCTTCCTCTCTCTGTAGGAAACGACTTCTGTCCTCACCTCTTTTTGGAAACTGGTCACTAAGGGAATAATATGTGATATATTTTGCATGGATCCCACAAGGTTTACCTGTAAATTTGATTTGTTTTCTGTGACAGGGAAGGACCAAAAACATCCAGAGATTGAGGGGTAACGAAAGCGGATCTAAGAGGTCAGGGATTTTTTAAATAAATTTATAGGCTGACTCTGCTTTGGGCAGCCACAAAGGTGAGGTTTAATTTTCTTTGGGGGACTGAGGGTAATGTTGAATGGTATGACATTTTTGCTGGTGTGGTGATGCCACCCAGAAACATGAAGAAAAATATATTTTTGACCTGAATGAGGTTTGCAGAGGCTTCTGGGTCAGAAAACCTTGAGATCCATTGAAGCCAACCCTCCCTGGACTTCCCCGGGGGTCTAGTTTTCAGAATTGTTTGGGTTTGGCAGGTTTCTCAAGATGGCCGCCAATCCAAGGACCAAAAATGCAGATGACCCGTTTGAGAGACCAGGTCATTTTGTGATCGGTAATTTTCATGCCTCAGCAATGCGTATTGGGCCCTTTCCTGTTGTAGGCACTTGGCCCACCCTCTCACTTAAGGTAACATTTTTATTCCTGGGGGACCTGGGGGAACGCTTTGTGGGAATAAATTTGTGCTGGTCCAGTGATCCCACAACTTTTCCACACAGATATGTGAGGAAAATGTACTTTTTGTTGCTAAATAGGAGGTTTGCAGGTGATTCTTTAGGGATCCATGCAAGCCACAACTCCCTGGACTCCTCCAGGTATCTAGATTTCTGAAATGTCTCAGTTTGGTTAGTTTCCCTAGATGGATGCCGAGCCGAGGACCAAAAACACAGGTGACCCCCTTGCCAAACATGGTTGTATTGTGATTGATAATTTTGATGCCTCCACAATATACTTTGGGTCCATCTCTGTTTCTACAACTTGTCCCACCCACAAATGTGAGGTAGTATTTTATTTTTATTGGTAGACCTGTGAAAATGCTGGGTGGTAGGAAATTTGTGCTGGCCTGGTGATCCCACTACTTTCCCACACATATTTGTAAGGGACGTTTGATTTTCTTTAGCTAATATTGAGGTTCGCTTGGTATTCTGGGTTAGAACAGTATGTGTGAACTATGCCAGCCACACCCCCCTAGACTCCCCAGGTGTCTTTTTTTCAGAAATGTCTGGGTTTCATTGGTTTACCTAGATGGAAGCCCGGAACCAAAAGCGAAGGTGACCACCTTGCATGACTAAGTCATTTTGTGATCGATAATTTTCATGCCTCCACAATATGCTTTTGGCCCTTCCCTGTCATCACCACTAGGCCTACCCACACAAGTGAGGTACCAATTGTATCAGACAACTTGAGGGAATGCTGGGTTGAAGGAAGTTTATGGCTCTCCTCAGATTCCAGCCCTTTTCATCACAGAAATGTGACGAAAATG
This sequence comes from Lissotriton vulgaris, assembly GCF_964263255.1. Taxonomy (NCBI): domain Eukaryota; kingdom Metazoa; phylum Chordata; class Amphibia; order Caudata; family Salamandridae; genus Lissotriton; species Lissotriton vulgaris. The sequence continues at coordinate 294,611,423 of NC_141697.1, read as the reverse complement.
TGTATTTTAAGAGAAAGTATGCAAGGGATTCTGGGAAACAGAACCTGGTGAGAGCTACAAAATTCACCAAATCCTTGATTCCCCTAAGCATCTAGTTTTAAAAAATGTACATGTTTGCTATGTTTACCTAGGTACTAGCTGAGCTGAGGCCCAACATCCACAGCTAGGCACATTGCGAAAAGGGCCAGTTTTCAGTTGAAAAATGTGATGTGTCTGTGTTGTGTTTTTGGCAGTTTCCTGTCCCAAGCACTAGGCCTACCCACACCAGTGAGTTGACATTTTTATCAGAAGACTTGGGGGAATTCAGTGTGGCAGGACGTTTGTGGTTGCCCTCAGTTTCAAGATCTTTCAATCACAGAAATGTGCACAATTTTCTTTTTTTCAAATGGTGTGGTTTGCAAGGGATTCTGGGAAACAGAACCTGGTGAGAGCCACACAATGCACCCATCCTTGATTTATCTGCTTGTCTGGTTTTTGAAAATGTACAGGTTTGCTAGGTTTCCTTAGGTGCCAGCTGAGCTAATGCCTAAAATCCACAGCTGGGAAAATTGCAAAAAAGAGGTCAGTTCTCTGTGGAAAAATGTGATTTGTCCACGTTGTGTTTTGGCCCGTTTCCTGTTGGGAGCACTAGGTCTACCCACACAAGTGAGGTATCATCTGTTTTAAATGGCTTGGGGGAGTGCTAGGTGGAAGGAAGTATGTGGCTCCCCTCAGATTCCAGAACTTTTGATCACAGAAACGTGTTTTTTTAGTCAAATGTTAAGGTTTGTAAGGGGTTCTAGGTAACAGGTACTGGTGAGCGACGCATATATCACCCCATCCTGCATTCCCCTGGGTGTGTAGTTTTTAAAAGTGTACAGATTTGCTACGTTTCTCTAGTTGCCAGCTGAGCTAGGACCTAAAGTCCACAGCTAGGCCCATTGCAAAAAAAGGGTCACCGTGTTGTGTTACAGGGTGCTCTCAACTAACAGGAGCCTTAGGGGGATAGAAAGCAGGCCGCCCCCCACTCAAAATACTCTCAACAAAAATGGCCTGCCCCTTATGAGCTCTATGGCTGAAGAAAATTTCTATTTTGTTATGACAGAGGATATATATAAGCCTTCTGTCTACATAGACTGCACTCTGTTGCAAGTTCGACCTGGCATTAATGCCTAAATGTGTGTGTCTAAGAGGTCCACCACCCAACTATATGTGCCCACTTTCTTCCAGTCATGAAAAAAAGGGGAGGGAAGGTTGACAGTGCCTCACGGAAGCAACACCAGGGGGAGGATTCTACCAGGCTGGTACTTGCCTGATTCCTCACTTCTCATCATCAGCTACTGTCAACCCAGAAATAAAATGGGAGAAAAAGAGAGAAAGTGCATTCAAATCAAAAACCATTATGTGTTGTATGTGTTAGAACCCAGTGTGATATTGCCCGTTTCCCAAGTTATTGGAATACAAATATATCACAATTAAAAAGAGCAAGGCTAACTGGCAGCTATTGTCTTTATTCTGTGCTGTTAGCTCACTCTGTTAAAAGTCAACCGACATGTTTCATCACTGTATCTTACTTTACCAGTGATTTCTTGAGGGTTTGGGACCGGTTTGGGACCGGCTTAGGAAAGAACGTGGGCACGACTACAAACATAATAACGATGGCAACGCTCTTTGACAAGGTGGAAACAACTAGGAGCTCCTTACACTTGTGCTTTATTGACTATAAAGCTGCTTTCGATCACGTAATGCGAAACAGACTGTGGGCCAAACTGCACAGCTGGGGGCTCCCCCAATCCCTTCTAAACCTTTTGATAAACCTGCACACCAACACCTGGGCCCATATTAAGCTGGGCAACGGAACACACTTGTCTAGACGCATTCCAACAGACAAAGGGCTTAAACAAGGCTGTGTCCTGGCCCCCACACTTTTTAATTTGCTTGTAGCTGATCTCATACCGGTATTAAACGCCTGTAACAAGCATGCTCCAAAACTGGGAGACACCTTATTGCCATGCCTCTTATACGCAGACGACATAGTCCTGATCAGCAAAACAAAAGTAGGCCTTCAACATCTTATTAATGCCACACAGGACTATTTACAAAAAATGGTCTAACGATTAACCTCGACAAAACTAAAACCATCACCGTGAGCAAAAAAAGGAAAAAACCCTCAGTATGGTTCTGGGGCAACACCTGAATAGACAGCACCATGGAATATATATATCTGGGCGTAAAGATTGATAACGGAGGGCAATTCCTAGCACAGAGAAACACCATCAGGCACAAAGGAATCGCACTGGCAACCTCCCTAAAATCTTTGAACTCCAATTTAACCGGCCCGTCGATTCTGCCCATAGTGGAGGTGATCCGTGCAAAGTTACTGCCAACAATAACTTACGGAAGCGAAGCCCAGAAAGGGAGAGATGCTAAATTACTGGACTCTACAGTAACAAGCACGTACAGTATTATTTTCGGGTTACCCAAATACACCGCCCCCTTGCAAATAAGGCTTGAGTTCGGCATTCAGAAGCAATCTCTCGCGAGACAAGGGGCATACATCATAACGTGGGATAAAATGCAGAAAGGCGCTTCAGGGTCACTAAATACCCAGTTATGGAAAGAGATAAGCGGACAGACTACCTCTCCCGCAGCGAGATACCTTAAAAAAGGACTACACAAATTGGGACTGAACCAACTTTGGGAAACCCACACTAGTTCCGGTGTACTCAAGAAACTAGTGTGGAAATCAGTCAAATATCTATTGTGACTGGAGGATAAAGCTTCACTCTCTGAAAGGTCTCATTGTTGGATGACCCTGAATACTTACTGTGAGCAAACAGCCCAGAAGTATTTTAACATGAGTTATGATAAGCATACAAAAATCAGCTTCATGAAGTTTAGAGTCGGCTGCCACCTGGCACTCAGCACTCTCCACCCTGGCTGAAGGAGAAGGTGGACTCTAGGTGCCGCCTATGCGGGTCAGCATCGGAAGACCTGCGGCCTCTATTATGCTCTTGCAACCAACTCTCACATGAACGGCTACAAATATTAAAAGTCAAATTCAACCAGCTCGGGACTCGAACTAGGAGGCAGGCTGTTCTGGCTTGCTTTGCCCCAAGTGACCCTCAATTAGACTGCGCATTGGTAAAATTCTTGACAGCATGCCAAAAGAAACTGCCTAAAATCACAATATTGGCTGAAGTCTAACTTTTACATTTATCTGTGCGTCTATAAACAAAGTACTGTATCCTAGAATCAAGACACGCAGCTATGGTTATAGCGTGCCTAAAAATTTGACTTGTGAAAGCTGAATTTTCACAGTACAGTCTTTTTTATAGAATTTGTATGCTTTTATAACTAAGGAACTTTTATATACAAAAATTGGTTGTAATGAAATATTTTCGTGTTGCAATGGTTTTAATAAACTATGCAAATAAAAATAAACTTAAACTTAAACCATCTTGGTTACAATACCTCTGATATAGTCTCACTGTTTGTGCTGCTGTCCATTTTATCCTTCTCTCTGTTCTGTTGTAAATACCTAAATGCTATCAAGGTTTTTGTTATCTTTCTTTTATTTTCTAATCAATATTTTTAGATGTGATGGATTTTGGGTATGGTTTTACATTAATGTTTGATATGTGTCTTTTTGATGTGACTAGTTTTTGTATATATGTGAGGTATTTGATGTTTTCCGAACACCTTATATATATTATTGTTGTACGTGTTGTACAGTTCATGTATTGTAAATGTCATTTTTTATATGTTTCTAACTTACAGGCATGAAGAAGTCCTACGCTATAGAACAAAACAAGTTGGCTGTTGATCTTTCTATTGACTATGGACTTGTTTACTTCATAAGTGGTGCAACTCTGATTTAGTTTATCTGTACCCTTGCCCCTGGTGAAGGGGGATTCTCTTGGACAAGGGCACTTTTAGAAGCTTACACACAAGATAGTTTGAGATCTTGATTTCATTGGTGATTTCATTATGATTGGTGCCGCAAGTATTTTTGGTTTGGTCCACTTTCCAACTTTTGTGTTTATATTATTTGGGACCTAGTGGCACAATCCAAGGCAGATAATATATTTTTTTAATTTAGTATTAACTATACTGTGACCATACCATCTGAGATATGTCGAAATTTGATGACAAGAGGGAAGGATTGGCTCTTGTCCTCTTCGCTAACATTAATTTAGGTAGTTCGAATATAACAAGGGTACATCTGGAGAAGGATTGCATTTAAGAAGTTGGAAAGGTGTAAAAAGCAAGAAATGTCCCATTGGTGGGACAGAATTAGCCTGGCAAAAATATCTCTACAATAAAAAAAATACAGAGAAGGTTGAGGATACTAATCTTCCCAACCTTTGAGGACCTTGATGAGGATTCGCTCAGGCATTGGGAAGAGAATTTACCATAGGCATCTAACACCATGATGCATATCCTGATCAGGCACGCTGATAAAAAGGTGGTCAGCTTAGGGATGAAATATTTAATCTGAAGAGGGAGATTGACTGTTCTGACTTAAAATATGTAATCAAGAAGAACTATGAGATTTATGATAGGGTTATCAAGACCCACCAAGTCTATCTGAGGGACAAAAAATTTAAAACAATTAAATGTGATGACATTGACTATAAGAACGGGAGGATCTATACCTTTTGTCCACAAATGTGATAATATTAGACCAACAGGCGAAGGTAACAGAGCTAGAGAGGAATCAGCAGATTCAATATCTATAAGCAGTAGCTTTCTTTCTTCATTAGTGAATAGCACTTCTCAGGATGAAGGTGCAGCTCCAGTTACCTCTCCGGGATGGTGGAATTTGTTTGTGGAAATGGAAAGATTAAGATTAGGCAACAGAACCACAAAGAAAGACCAAAAACAAGGAGGGGAGGAAAAATGTGGAAGAAAGAAAGAAAGATATGACTCAAGGGATGGCAACACGGTCAAGGACAGCATAGAACCTGGTTTGCAGGACACTGCTGAATCCAATGTACTGACAATTGTGAATCTATCTAGCCATGTTTTGTCTGATGTTGAATGTGATGTTGTACAAAAGGATTTAAGTTGTTGTCCCTCTCATTGAGGTGATCCAGTGGAGATAATGTTTGATTTGTATAAATGTATACAACTTTTGAAATTAAAACATTTCTTCCCCGCAAATCCTCCTAATGTATCTTCTATGATAACACCAGTACAAATTGTAAGACATACTGTCTTGGATTTACAGGATTTACAAATGATGTTATCAATACCGGGTGATGAACACTTCACTTTACAAGACCTCAGGGTTGATTTGAATATCAGGGAAGACATGGGCGTCAGCAGTGGACTAAAGCCTTGGTCCAAATTTATGCCCAGCAATACACAAGCTAATATTGATCTCTTTAAAGAGAAAACCACTAAGAATATTCATGTCCTTATGGATGCCCCACGTAGATATGAACACCACAATCAGAACCTTACAAAAGCAGGAAGGTTAGCTTTGGGCAATCTTAGCAGTGACGATTGGATCCCAATTAGAGAGACTAACAAGGGAGGCAATGTAGTGGTTATGAACACCACTGACTATATGAATGAAATAAATAAACAACTCGAGTATCCCAGCTGTTATCAATCCCACTGCCTCCCTTGTCACCCACATAAACACTAGACTTCATGACTGGTGTAAGAATGGTTTACTCTCAGATGAGGAACACAGGTTTCTCACTGTTGATAATCCATTAGCGCCCTGTGTCTATATCCTCCCTACAATTTACCAGGAGGGCACTTTTCCTCCAGGGCACCCTATTACATTGGGCATTGATTCACCTACAGAACGTCATTCACAATATGTGGATACATTTCTCCAGTCCTTTGTTATTACCCTTCCAGCTTATATACAGGATATCCAAGAAATTTTACAAACGTTTGATGGCTTTGTTGTATAGCGTTTTAGGACCCATCTTGGTTACAATACCTCTGATATAGTTCCACTTTTTGTGCTGCTGTCCATTTTTTCCTTCTCTCTGCTCTGTTGTAAATGGATAAATGCTATCAAGGATTTTTTATCTGTCTTTTATTTTCTGATCAATATTTTTACCTGTGATGGATTTTGGGTATGGTCTTACATTAATGTTTGACATTGTGTCTTTTTGATGTGACTAGTTTTTGTATATTTGTGATGTATTTGATGCATTCCAAACACCTTTTATATATTAATGTTGTACGTGTTGTACAATGTATGTATTGTATATGTCGTTTTTTATATATTTCTAAATTACAGCCTTGAAGAAGTCCTATGCTATAGAACGAAACACGTTGGCTGTTGCTCTTTAAGAATGAAATATAAAAGAAGTAATTTTTGCACTCCACGCCTCATTGAGCAAATGACTATCTGTATAGACTTGTTTACTTCATAAGTGGTGCAACTCTGATCTAGTTTATCTGTACAATTGCCCCTGGTGTAAGGGGTTGCTCTTGGACAAGGGCACTTTTAGAAGCTTGCACAGAAGATAGTTCAAGATTTTGATGATTGGTGACCCAAGTCCTTTTGGTTGGTCCATTGTCCATGTTTTGTATTTCTAAGCTATGAAAAGCACAAACATCCTGATTTTGGTAGATGGGTTTAGATATTTGAGCAAGGTCTCAATATCAATCTAATTAATAAACTATTTATTTTAATTTACTTTAAAATTGTATTTATAAAGATAAATAATATATATATATATATATATATATATATATAAATACACCAATAATATAAAATCTAATAAAAAATATTATATTATAAATTTAAACATTAAACTATTTAAAAGTTTTATAAATATTATTTTCAACTTCAGTGAATGCAACAGGAGATAAAGGGGTTGAATTCGATTCAGGAAAAAACGCTCCGAATAGCCGTTCAGAGCATTTTTCCCATACGATTCGTACCCTGCCACGTCCCCCGCATGTGCGACGAAGTACAATTCGTACTGGGAGCAGGATTCCATACGAATCGTACAAAGACCGAACGATTCAAATCTCAGCACGATTCTCCCTTGGAACCCCCTCTACGCGACATCCGTACAGTTCGCGGCTGGTTTTTCCGACCAAGCAAGTACGATTTGTGTCGGGTACGCACCGTACGACCCTTTTCCTACGACAGCCGAAAACAGCTGTACAAGTAGAGTTTGCCTCGAAACAGGTATGGAACGCCCCCCCCGGGTACAGTGCATACCCCCCATGATTACCGGGGTACGGTGCGTACCCCTGCGATCATGGGGGGTACGGTGTGTACCCCGCGATCATGGGGCGTACGGACCGTACCCCATGTTTGCAAGGTGTACGGTGTGTACACCCTGCGATCGCAGGGGTACGATGCGTACACCCCATTATCGCAGGAGTACGCACCATACCCCATGATCAATGGGGGTACGGACCGTAAGGTGTGTATGTGATTGTGTGCTTTTCCGTACGAATCGCCCTTACCTGACGTGGACCGTACAAATCGCGTCCTCATAACACATTCCGGATCGTACTCGTCGGGTTGTAATGCATGTGTACGAGTCATACGGTTCACGGTTTCAGCCTTGCTATACGTACGGATCGTGACGATTCGGACGGATTCACGAAATACGGATCGTACTACGCGACTCGGATGGACGGGTACGATTCGTACGGAGAGAGCTCCGGATGCGAATCGTACGGACGTTTTTTCTCCCGAATCGTAATCGACCCCAAAGTGTTGGATAGCGGATGGGTAAAAATTACTATTCCCACTCCAGTGAGTGGAACAGAAGGGAAGTTCTGTATAGCGGAGGGATACAAATCACCATTCCCACTCCAGCAGGAGTGGGAATGGAGTTCTAATGGAGGAATCATCCCCCTTCTTGCTCGCTGGTGATGAGAAAGGGAGCAAGAAGGGGGATGATTCCTCCTAGGAGCAGGTTCTGGACCTGGCGGCATTTTGACATTCGCTACTGCTACGCATGGTTGTGCACCAGAGATCGCCAGCAACCATACTTACCCTAACAACAAGTCGGAGTTTGGGGTGGATCTTTACAACAAGTTGGACTGCACATGAGAACTCCATTCCCACTCCTGATGCATTATGGGACTTGAAGTGTGGTAGCAGTCCGGCAGGTATTTACCATCGAATTCTGGGACATTGCACACGTGGTGTACCTCTGAGGAAAGCTATTTGCTGAAACGCATCAGGTGCTCCACTTCCGTTGCAGCCTGCGCTTTTTCAATAAAGGCCTGTTATTTCCAGAACCAGTGTTATGGCGCATTTGTTTCTTGGATGTTAAGGGCAGGAAGCGCTGTCTCCCGCTGTCAGTCATAAACGCCCTGCAGGGTCGGGGGCCCCCGACGGCAGCGATCTTTGTTTGAACATTAATTGGGGGGCATGACCCGCTCGATCCACTGCGAGCCAGAGGAATTGCCGGCGACATTTGCGGTGGTGATGAGAAAGTGTGCGAGAAGGGGGATGATTCCTCCTAGGAGCAGGTTCTGGACCTGGCGGCATTTTGACATTCGCTACTGCTACGCATGGTTGTGCACCCGAGATCGCCAGCAACCATACTTACCCTAACAACAATATATATTTATATATATATATATATATATATATATACATATATATATATATATATCACACACAAAAGTTTCCTTTGCTTTGGAAACGCCTACACAAATGGAAGTATTTTCCGTCATTTTACTGTGGGCAGCAAATGCAGCGCACTTGATCTCCCATACACTGCGCCATACGCGTTTCGGGCACACCGCCCTTGTTCACTGGCTGTGTTGAACATGCACGCAGCTGTGCTAACTTTTTAGACCCTTGATCCCGCCCTCATGGGATTTCTGCAAGATGCATTCTAGGTAGGGTAGTTCAGTAAAATCCATAGTGGGTGCTGACGTGTGCATTGTCCATACAAATCTGTATTCACCTTAGTGGGTTGCAAGGAGGAAAGGCACGCCGTTCCAGAAAATGTTCAACCCCATAGTAAAACTTCCAAATCCACGTGGATCTCGATACTCCAGGAGCCGTGGGATCAAGGGTCTACAAAGTTTGCACAGCTGCGTGCATGTTCAACACAGCCAGTGAACAAGGGCGGTGTGCCCGAAACGTGTATGGCGCAGTGTATGGGAGATCAAGCGCGCTGCATATATATATATTAAAAATCAAAAAGACTAACATTAATAATCAATATTTAAAAAATTAAAATTAAATGTTTAAAACATATAAAATAACACATATAACAATATTTATTACATATAACAAAAACTTTCAAATGCTATAAATAAGAAAATAATAAATACATTTACCAAGAAAAATACATTTTAAAATACAAAATATTTACAAAAAGTTAATGACAAAATACATGTATTTATTTAATTTCCTATCCAATAACACCACATCAATAATAAAACACTGCACATTTCTTAATTAAGTGTATTTACATATTTTACATAATTAATGAACAATTAAAAGAGTTGTACTGATAAAAAATTATAAACAATAATCTACTATACACACTTTGATAGTACAATTTGCACAACACAAACTAAATTAAACTATAAATAATAAAACACATTTAGAACTTATCTTAAAATTACAATTATCTATGAACAACTAATAATTAAATTATTAAAATGTATTTTTACCCACCCTTTACCCCTTTTAAAAATAAATATAACATAAATATATTTAAAAACTACCCAAATATGTATCTATTGAATAACATTAATTAAAAACTATATATTAATCACAAATTGCTTCCCACCATTTACACCTATAACCACCACAACACACACCTAAAATTAATTACACAATTAACATAATTAATTACCAAATAATTAATTAATATTAATTAACAACCATTGAATTCATAAAATAAAAATAAATTACTTCCAAAAACGTACACCTACAACCAAAAAACACATCTAAAATTAATTACAACTAAATGTATTACCTAACAATTAAATGATTAAAAAAACTTAACAACCAATTATTAATTAATAAATTAAAAATAAAGGACTTCCAAAGATTTACAACAACACCACAACACACACCTACAATTAATCACATAATTAATTAATTAAAATTAATTGACAACCATATATTAAATAATTATTAATACATTAATTTACACATTTAACACTATAAAATATTAATAAATCAAATATTACTAAATAAAAATTAATCAATAAACTTATCAGAATTAAATTACTTTTCACCCTATTCCCCTATAAACCCACAACCCACGATAGAAATTAAAGCACAAAATTAAAATATTTCATTTATAACTACTAAAAATGTAACACATATATTAAAAATACAGTCACTTCTTATACACAAAAACAAACATCATATGCATATACAATATACACTAAAATACATAACAAAAATAAAAAAAGATATTTTAACAACTATATTTCTGCAAACCGTATTAAACAGTTGATATTTTTAAAATCGATATTACTCACCTGAATGCAATAATTTTAACCTCAATTTTCTTGCTTTAGATGTTTCTTACTTGCAACATTTCCAACTCGATATTTGTGCACCTATATATTTTTTACTCAATATTCTATCTCTACACCTTTTAGCAGGGCAAACCAGCAAGTTCAGGTAAACTGGTGAATCAACAGCTGCAGCTTCAGCAGCGACTGCAGTCTATGTTACTTTTTCAGGCAGAAAATTGGCAAAAAGTAACTCAGCCCCACTTCTTGCAGGATTTGGGGGTTAGAAATCCCTCAAGTACATGCAAGCAGCAGGGTCTAGGGCTGATCCAGTTGAAACTGGCCAGCTAAGCAGCTGCAGGTGGAGAGGTCTCTGGAAGCTTGTTTCATGTTCCTCTGGTAGCAGGGAAGTCCTTCTTCTGATTCCTTTAGGGGGCAGGAGAGTTCTGAGGAGAGGTGTGTGGGGTCTTCTAATATGCCAGAGCCAGCATGTGCCTGGAGGGCAAGCCTTTGTCCACTGGCAAAACCAGTTCTGGTCAGTTCCTCTACTCCCACTTTAGTGCCATTGTTCTGACAAGAGAGACAAAGGGGAGGCAGGCCTAGGTATGAGCTTCATCTACCAATTACAAGGTAGCCATCTATTGAAGCTGAGGGAGGGGTTGGGCACAGCTCCCAGGTCATCTGTCAAAGAGAGGAGTTCCCTTCCCACAACCAGAGCCCTTTGTCCACTGTGTAGGAGCAATACACATCTCACCACAGGGGAACCATCAGGGATCAAGGAACATCTGGACTCAAGTAGGAAAGCCTTTTAGCTTTAAGCAGGAAAATTACAGCTTTTTAAAGTACTATTTCCAATAATGCAGGTAAAACTGAAATAATGCTCTTCAGAGAAGCAGTGACCAGCTGGTCTCCCAGCTGGTGTCCGGAAGAAATGGGCCTGGCACCATCTCCTAAACCAGTAGTCAAAAACCTAGGAGTTCTAATCGACAGCAAACTCAACCTTGATGAGCCCATAGATACCAGTAAACAAGCCTGCTTTCACGCATTCAGTCTTCTTCGTAAAGTCTGGATTTCGGTAATGCCCTGCTGATCTCTTCCAAAGAATCTGCCTTGAATCGCTTACAGGTGGTGCAGAACACAGCAGCCCGCCTGGTAACCAGTTCACCATATCGCACCCCGTCACTGCCCTTGCTTCACAAGCTCCACTGGTTACCCATCCGCAAAAGAATTCAATTCAAAATCTGCTGCTTGGTGTTCAAGGACCTCAATTAGCTGGGTACCATATATCTGACCAAAAATTGGCTGGACACTCATCTTCGCACACCCTCCGCTCCAACGGGAAAGGTCTTCTTATCATCCCTCGCATCAAGCAAACCAGATTGGCAGGTAAATCATGCTCCTATCGAGCATCTCAACTCTGGAACCAGCTTCCATTGGGCATACGCCTTTGCACCAACTATCTAAGCTTTCTGAAAAAAATTAAAAACCTCACTCTTCTAAAAACTCCCACTGCTTCACCCGCTTGCGTCCCTAGCGCGGAGATACCCAATGTAGGGTGATTCAGGCGCTTTACAAATTACATAAATAAAATAAATAGTAAATAAAGAAAGCATCCCGACCGAATCAGATCTTGAATGCTTTCTAAACGATTCAGAGCACTGGAGTCCGACCCGCCGTGTATGACGCAACCGCATGCTTACAGTCTCGGTTCGCTCGGATTCCCATTGAACTCTTTGGGAGCATGTTTACTGGACGCGCACACAGGATCCCTTAGCAAAAAGGGGTGGGTGGGCAAGAGCGTACACCCTGTGGCAGGCACCTCACGGTGCCCGCCACACTGTGCATGATTAGATTGGGGGACCAATGGGCACCCCCACGGCCCAATTCGGAGGGCTCCAGGTGAATGGAGGTCTGCTACGGGCCCCCAAAGAATGATTCCAGCAGCCTTTTGATCCAGAGATACCTTATTGCGAAGCCTGTCCAAATTGTTCATCATACTTGCTTGCTCATAAACAGAGTACATAGAGCTGCAGGAATCATCTCCAAAAGAGTTGTACGGACTGGATCTGGTTTGTATGTGTTTTGGGTAATGCGAACACTATATTCATATTGTTCTTGGCTGTTCTGTAGTAAGCAAACCTCAGCTAGGCCTACTTAGTGCAAGGGTTCGCCCTTCTCTGCACAGAGTCCTCAGACCTTAGGAAGTAGTTGGCAATGAAACTGGAAAATACAAACGCAAAGTTTATTAAACCTTTAAAGGTGGTACTACAGTCCACACAACACCCTTCGGTATTGTATCGAGTAGCACACCGAACTAAAGCACATGGCCCCTTTTATACACAATGAGGGGGCTCAAGAGAAGGCGGTACAAAAGACAAGAGCAGATTTATGACCATACAAGGACATTTTGGAAGGCACAATCGATGAGTGGGCGGAGTTAACAGTCTCCAATAACTGGTAAACACATTCCTATCTGGAACCAATTAATAACGGTTGCTGATCCTACTGCGCATGTCTGGACATGCTGAAAGCGGAGAATCCTAAAAATAGCCTGTTGCCGGGCAGACTTCAGGCGCGGTGAACAAGAAGGTAGGACTAAGCACATGACGAGCACATGTCAAAGTATGGCATACAAAATGGCCGCTGCAAATACAAGATGGAGTCGGTACATTTGTTATGATAATGGTCAAAACGAAGCATGTCTTCTACTAATGCTTAATCTAATCACTGCTGATGTACAACAGTTCGGAATGGGGGACGATTCGCTAGGGAACAAGGGCTCTGTAATGGTTTAGGCAAATCCGAACACCATTTGGTCTCCATCCTTATGAGATCGAAATCTACCCCTAAGTTGGATTTTAAACTACTAATAAAATGAGTAATTGAACTATTTTTCTAGTAGTTCCAAAACTGAAACTGAGCACAGCAAAAGTTGTTACAGTGGAATACAATATTTTCTGAAGGGGGAGCCAACCATTCCACAGTGAAAAAAGACTTTTAAGGTTTTCACTGCCAAGACATGTAAAAATTAAATATTCATTTTCTATTTTACAAATACCATGCACCCTACCATATGGGTACTTAGGGACTACCTAATGTGTTTCTTATAAGAATTAAAATGAATATTTGATCGAAATGGCATTTTAAAACAGCATACACGGGCAGATCTGCCAGGTCTAGAGGCCTGTTTTACTGTGCTACTTTAGTAGCTGACACAACCATTGCTGCATTTAATGTACAGACCCTGGGTACAAGTGGTACCACATACTAGGGATTTACATGTAAGTTAAATTTCTCAATTAGAGGTATGTCACTTTGTTTAGAGAGAACAGCACAAGTATTTTAATTCTGGTTAACAGGATTTATGTGTACAGGGTCCTATGTGCAGCAAAAACGAGTCCAACAAAAGAAGGGAAAAATCCGGGGGAATACCACACAAAAGATGGTCATTTCCATCACCACATATCTGATAGTAATTCACATTTTGTGGGATGTGATGATATCCTATCAAATTATGGAAATTCCATAATTGTTTACAATCAGCTAAAGAGTGGTGGTAACAAAGCGAGCACATGTTAAGTCTATATGAGGAAAAGTCTTTGAATTTGCAGGAACTAGAATCAATTTAAGTGGCCTTGTCAAGACCAATAGTTTGGTAATGTGTATTTTAACAATTGCTGATATGGTTATTCTAGTGTCTTATGCTGTCAGAAATATCAAATCTTCAATATCTGTAGAAGAAAATCAAACGATGTAAATGAGCACTTCTAAACATTCTCCTGTACTCCTAAGATCATGTCATACAGTTCGTAATTCTAGAATCAGGCACTTTTGAAATGTAAAAATACTGTAATGTGTAATGTAGCAATCAGACACTCTGCAATGAAAAGAATCCAATGAGTAATGCAACAATCAGACACTTTGCAAGGTAAAATAATGCGATGCGTAATACAACCACCAGATATGTTGTTCCGCAAAATGTGTCTACACTAATCAGGTAAATTGTTATGCAGGAATAATGCACTGCATAATACACTAATCAGGTAGTTCATAATGCAGAAACAAGGCAATGCATTAGACGACAATCAGGTAGTTCGTTACACAGAAATAATGCAATGTGTAATACGTCAGTCAGGTACTCCGTTCTGCATAAATGGAATACAAAGTAGTAGACCCAGACCCCGATCACCGGGCCTTAGGTGTTTTCTCCACCTCTCCTAATGACCTGCAGTCAGCCTCTCACAGTTGCCCCCAACACAGTACAATGTAATCCCAAAGAGCAGCTTCTCCGGCCCCTGTACTGCTACTCCCTTGGCAATACGGGCCGCAATATGAGCCAAAGCAGAGGCTCACGCTGCCAACATGAGAGAGAGGCCCAGAGCCTCTCACTCAAAGGCAACGCTCTGCCCCAGGAGTTGACACACGTTACCTGGGGGGCGCGGACCCACTCTCCCCTCTTCGTCCAGCGGCTGGGCCTCCAATGGAGCTTTGTGAAATGGCAAAGGTGGCTTAAGCCGGCAACTCAGCTCCTCCGGGACTGCCAGTCCGGGCCGCTTCACTTATGAAGATCCCAGGCTGCCACAAAGCACACACACACACAGCGTCGCTGAGTCTTCCTTCACTCTGGGTGCACGATGACTAGGAACTCCACACACAGGTCTCAGGCTGCACAAAGATCACGTGCACAGCATCGCTGAGACTCAATTTACTTCGGTGCACACGATAACACAGCAAATCCTCATGAAAGTCTCCCGGTGCACAATGCACCCGCACACAGCGCGATGAGACTCACTTGGATTCTGGTGCACACAATACCGAGTCAAATCCTCACGAAGGTCTCATAGTGCACAATGCACAAACTCACAGCGTCAATGAGACTCACTTGGATTGAGACGCACACCATAACGAGGCAAATCCTCATGAAGGTCTCACAGTGCACACCGAACACACACTCACAGCGTTGATGAGATTCACTTGGATTTCGGTGCACACGATCACTGGACAATCTTCACAAAGGGGTTCAGGCTGCACAAAGCACACGCACACAGCATTGCTGATCCTTGCTTGGATCCCAGGGGCCCATGATCAAAAGGCCGATCCTCATGAACGTCTCAGGCTACCCACAGCACACGCTCACAGGGTCGCTGAGACTCACTTGAACTCCAGGTGCCCACGATCACAAGGCAGTTCTTATGAGGGTCTAAGACTGCAATAGGCACACTCACACAGCGCCGCGCTGAGACTCTCCTTTAGCCTTTTCTTGGTTAAAACAGCAAACTGCAGGCAAGCCAAAGAACACACAGCAAGGGTCAGTCCTATCCTTCAGTTTCTTCAGTTGTTTCATCCTCGCAAAGATCCTCTTGATCACAAAGTAGCTCCAGTCTTGTTCAGACTTGATCAATCCATTCTCCAAAGTTAGGGGCTTCAGCTCTCAGAGTTATAACCCTCAATGGCTTTCAAGTCTTTGTGTTTCAGGGGGCACTGACCCATGTTCAAACCAGTTCTGGGCGCCTCCCTGCCGGTGACACCTATCTTCCTTTGATTAGTGGGGGTCTGGATTCTCAATCACTCAGCAGGAGATGAGCCAATTATTTTATAGCAGCAACCCAGGCCTCTTCACCTCTAGGAGCTTCCTTCTCCCTACACTGCAGATGCAGGTCAGCCTGTTGCTGTCTCATCTCCTCCCCTGGGTCAAATATTCCCCAGATCCTATTGCTTTCAAATCCAGATAGTCAATCCACAGCCAGGCAGAGACACACAGAAATGTTAGAGCACAAGCACTCCGCCACTTCTAAAAGAGTTGCTTCTGAACACACAATACAAAAACCACTTTCATAAAAAGATGTTTTATTACATTATGAGTTCAGGCTTACTAAACTTCACCTTTCCATCTTAAGCCTTTGGGAAGATACGCTGGAAAATATATTGCACATCCTTCCCATTCTATCCTATGGGCAAGATGGTCTTTCAACAGTGAAAAATGAAAATGGAGATTATTTCACTGTCAGGACATGGCACTCACCTTAGTACATGTCCTGCCTTTCACATGCACTGCACCCAGCCCAGGGGGTACTCTAGACCTACCATAGGAGTGTCTGATGTGCATAGAAAGGGATGAGTAATATCTGGCAAGTGAGTTCACTTGACAGAACAACATGGCAGTTTAACAAACTGAGCTCAGGCCCTGTAATGGCAGGCCTAAGTTCCCTTTTTAAATCTACTTGTGTGGGTGGCACAATCATTGCTGCAGGTCCACTAGTAGCAGCTGCATTACAAGCCCTTGCACACATAGTGCACTTTACTAGGGACTTTACAGAGTAAGGCAAACATACCAATCATGGACAACCAATTACCATTACACTTTATGCAGGGTACACTTGCACTTTGACACTGTTTAGCAGTTGCAAAGTGTCCAAAGCATCTAAATTGGCAACACCATGTCAGAAAAAAGGTCTATGGGGAAAGCAAAAAAGTTTAGGGACTTTAACCAAAGAGGGCCAAGTCCTACACCGATTAAAAAGGAAGGTGAAGAAATAATATATTTTATTGCATAACACATGGAGTGCATCTAATGTAGTAGTAATTTATTTTTGCGTTTTAAATTCATGTTATGTATTACCATATATATAGCAACCCTAAAAAGTAAACTGCTTCAATTAAAGCTATTTGCCAGGCTGTAAAACAAGTTGGTTGTGACATAATTAGAAGTGTTGTTAATACTTGTCAAAGAGAGTGTCACTAATTTAATGCTATCATTTAGTTTACTGTGAAAAACACTAAAACTTTCAAGTATTTTTCCTCTTTACCCACTGTAACATATGGCTTGGTAAACATTAAACGTGCTTTAGCAATTACGATACTGATCAGCGGCACTTACACTTGCAGAAGTCATAATTACATCAGGTACATTTTACACCATCATGGGCATAATCAAAAGAAGGAAACTATCGATCAAATGAAGCCCTCATTTTAGTCTTATTCATCGTGTGTGAAAAAACTAGGGTGCCATCGTTGGCTTTTGTGTGAGCTTACTGTACAACCGCCATTGCACAAGTGCAGTTTCTGATTTATTAGATTGACAGATCGTTTAATCATGAGCGCCTTGGAAAACCCCGGAAAACCCTGATTCCTGAATTTGTTCTTCACTCTCAGTACCTCCCATAGACCCTTCGACTCCAGGAGGGGAAACAAATAAAGAAGGCATCCACCCAAGTTACTTCCTGTTTTTTTTTATTTTGTACGTTGAACAGTTCTATGTTCTCTTTATATGGGATTATCATGCTGCATGCTGGTATCTCTATAGCTAGGCATGTGTATTTGCTGGCTGGTTTCTCTTTTGTGAACCTGGGACTGAGAGTTTCACTTCTTTTGGGATGCTGAGGGGTGGTGGGCCCATGCCCTTTGGGCCCATTGGTGCTTAAACATGCACTTTCATCTTTTAAATAGCCAGTTGTAGGAGCGCGCATCATTCAGTTCCATGGCTTGCAACGGCTGCACCTGTGGGGTTGCTTTCTGCTCATTGACTTGGCCATGATGATAGCTTGCTTCTTCTTCAGCTCTGGGTCAGCAGTTAACTGTGCAATTGGCTGCATTTCGACAAATTCTGTTTGAAGTGTTGAGGAGAGCAATTGCATGGCTGAACAGGCGTTGGTTATGGGCCATGACAAAATAACATTGTAAATCTCAAGGTGGATCGTAGAGGCAATCTCACTTGCAGTTTGGCTCTCACTTCTAGCTCCCGTTCTCATTCTCCCAAGTGGCACCCGCATTCCCTATTGTTAGCTCAATACTTTAGCTTCCCCTGTACACAAGCTGGATGTAAGGCACTGAAAAAGGTAGCCATTGCGTATTCCGTGATGAGAGACCGCCAAGGATTGTTGGGGAGTTTGGTTACGGAAATGAAGATTCAAATTTCTCTTGCTGAACTTACAAACAAGAGTGAAACAGGTGTTGGCTAATTTTAGAGTGAAGTGTGTGCCACGGAATACCAGACGCACAGTCATGCAAGCACTTATCACAAACAGACTCCCCTACTGCAACATACTCTACACCAGAATCTCCAAGCATCTCCTACACATATTTCAGTCCATTCAGAATGCTGCTGCAAGACTCATACTCGATCTCCCAAGTTGCATGCTCATATCACTCCACCTCAGAGAGCCCTACTGGCTCCCCAGTCTCTCATGCACATAATTCAAACTTCTCACACACACAAACAAAGCTTTGCACAACAATGGCCCACCATACCTAAACCACTGCCTACACTTTCTCCAGCCAGACAGACACCAATTTTCAGTCTCACTCTCATTGCTCACACTCCCCGCATTCACAAAAGTAGACCAGGAGGTCGCTCGTTCTCCGACAGCGTACCCAAAACATTAAACAACCTTCCACAACACAGTAGAACCTCCTCCTCACTTCGGGAAGTCCACAAGAAGCTGAAGGCCTAGCTATTCGAATAACTCTATAGGGGCCACACACTTACACACTTCCTCAAATGACTAGATACCCTCATGGGTGAGTAGTATGCTATACAAATTGACATTACAACATATAACATATTATAATATATCATAACATAATGATAGAGCGCTTGATGCTCTTTAATTTGTAAGGGGTGCATTATGTTCATGTGTAAACTGCACTAGCATATATTCAATGTTTGGTTGAACTTTGTGCATATTAAAATGAAGCTTATATCATCATATGAAAATCTGTAGAGTGAAAATGTGACGCTATTTACAGGATTGATTAGTATTTCGCATGTATTTAGAGGGTGCACAGACATAATATCGAGTCCAAAATATCGTTTGGACATAATATCGAGTATTTAATATAGACTGGACAAAATATCGACAGGACAGAATATAGACAACAAAAATATAGTTTTTAAGGTAAGTGAAGTAATATCGACTGTATAAAATATAGATAGTTAAAATATCGAAGTATATAATATAGATAGTTAAAAATATAGATTATTTAATATTATATAATATTTGATAGTGTATTTTAATGTTATAATATGAGTAAAAAGTGTGTATTTATGTTATAAATAATTTTATTAAATGATTTTTGTTTTTATAATTATTGCGTAATGTAATTCTGTAGCGGGTTGTGGGTTTATAGGGGAATAGGGTGAGAAGTAATTTAATTATAATTAATTAAATATGTAAATGTATTTATTGATAGTAATTAGTAATTAATTGTTAATTAATTTATATGTGTTAATTAATTTAATTGTAATTGTTAATTCATTTATATTAATTGATTAATTGGTTATTATGTAAATTTTACTAATTTAATTTCTGTAGCGGGTTGTGGGTTTATAGGGGCATAGGGTGGAAAGTAATATATTAATAATTAATTAAATAATAAAATAAATACACGTTATATATTTGCAAATAATAGTGAAATAATTTAAAATTATTATATAATTAATTGTTAATGTTTAATTCATTTGTATTAATTGGCGAATAATTAAAATAATTATTGTTAATTAGTAAAAGTAAATTATTATGTATTCTATTACATAAAATTTTTATTTACTTTTTATTAATTATTAATAGATATTCATTGTTAGATTTTAGAATAATATATGAAAGATTTACTTTCCCTAATGTTGTATTCGCTGGAGTGGGAATAGTAATTTTAACCCCTACGCTATCCAACGCTTTCCCTACTGTTGCACCCACTGGAGTGGGTATAGTTATTTTAACCCCTACGCTATCCAACGCTTTCCCTACTGTTGCACCCACTGGAGTGGGAATAGTAATTTTAACCCCTACGCTATCCAGCACTTTCCCTACTGTTGCACTCTTTGGAGTGGGGAATAGTAATTGTAACCCCTACGCTATCTAACGCTTTCCCTACTGTTGCACTCTTTGGAGTGGAAATAGTAATTTTAACCCCTACGCTATCCAACGCTTTCCCTACTGTTGCACTCTTTGGAGTGGGAATAGTAATTTTAACCCCTACGCTATCCAACTCTTTCCCTACTGTAGCACTCTTTGGAGTGGGAATAGTAATTTTAACCCCTACGCTATCCAACGCTTTCCCTACTGTTGCACCCACTGGAGTGGGAATAGTAATTTTAACCCCTACGCTATCCAACGCGTTCCCTAGTGTTGCACCCACTGGAGTGGGAATAGTAATTTTAACCCCTACGCTATCCAACGCTTTCCCTACTGTTGCACCCACTGGAGTGGGAATAGTAATTTTAACCCCTACGCTATCCAACGCTTTCCCTACTGTAGCACTCTTTGGAGTGGGAATAGTAATTTTTACCCTTACGCTATCCGACGCTTTCCCTACTGTAGCACTCTTTGGAGTGGGAATAGTAATTTTAACTCCTACGCTATCCAATGCTTTCCCTACTGTTGCACTCTTTGGAGTGGGAATAGTAATTGTAACCCCTACGCTATCCAACGCTTTCCCTACTGTTGCACTCTTTGGAGTGGGAATAGTAATTTTAACCCCTACGCTATCCAACGCTTTCCCTACTGTTGCACCCACTGGAGTGGGAATAGTAATTTTAACCCCTACGCTATCCAACGCTTACCTTATGCTTGCACTCTTTGGAGTGGGAATAGTGATTTTTACACTATTGTTATTGTACGTTAATAATATTGGCTATTATTTAATTATATTTTGTTACTATATATATATGTTTTAAGAAAAATGATTTAAAAAAATTAATTTTTTACTTTCATTAAATATTTAATTATTATAAGTTCATATAAGTATTTATAAGTATATTTTAGTAATTCATATTTAATAATAATTTAATTTTACATTGTTTTTAGTAAAGTCGATATTTTTTACAACTATATTTTTGTAAACGATATTTTAAACTCGATATTTTTGTACTTACCTGTTTGTACATAGAAAGTCGATATTTTGACAGTCTATATTTTGGCAACGATATTCTTGAAGCTCGATATTTTGTCATTTGATATTATTTCAGTGATCCATTTAGAGAAATCATGTAATTTTGCATGTATATAATGATTAGTAGGTAACCAGATGTATTCACTGTTATAAGATTCATACAAAAGGCCTGTGTAACAAGTGCATATTAAAGAACGTTCTTAGGTTAGCCAGAATTGTATGCCTAACTTTCGTTTCCTTAAAGGTTTAATTTCTCCTCGTTTGCTCCCAGGTCAGCAGCTAATTAGAATTTATGTGTGCAGAAAGTTTTCTTTTCACCCCTACTGCAGGTGCAGCAATTTGACCTTGTTATTTGAGATTTAAGAAGATATATTGGAGGAAAGGAATGCCTTTGAGGAGCTCGCAAAGAGAGGAGGGAGAACACCTTCCATGCCTGGTGAATCTTGGGAACTTGGGAACCAAGGTCGGCGGACAGAGCTGTACAATTATTTGGATTTTGTGGATAGTTACTCAAAGAAGGTCTTCAGAGAATAATGTACCATGTGACCCTGAGGAAGGAGAGCATCTTAGAATGAGCTCTGTAGTTTTATGCTACTTGACCCATTTAACGTGAGTGTACTTCTTCAGAAGTCAACACGTGCTGACACCTTTAGAGAAATTCTTCTGGGAAGCTAGAAAGGGATGCCCCTTAAGCAGTAGAGTAGGGACAGATTATTCTTTAATTCAGAAGTACAAATGAAAAAGGATTTGAATGCAGCGTCTATACTCAGCTGTGTTCTGATTTTGGAATTTATTGTTCTGTGCCTATTGTGCTGTATGAACTATATTCATAGATTGGGCTCTTTATTAGTTGTCATGTATCATTAGACTTTGATTTTGAGGTGTGTCTATATTCTGTTGTTTCTGGCTTTGTAATAAATCTATAAAAGCTAAAAACTCAGGGGCATATTATCAAGGGGGTTTATCTCCGCTTTTTTGGCTTTAAAAGCCAAGAAAGCGGAGATAAAATTATCTCCCTATTACCAAGCTGTCGCTAACACCAGTTAGCGACAGCTAGTAGGAGATAGGGACCATCTTGGGCCCCACTTTGCATGTCAGTGATATTTATCACTAATGAGATGCAAAGTGGGCGTGCCAAGATGTTAGAGACTGAAAACAGTTTCTAACATCGCTATCTCCTAATACCAACTTTTGGAGATATTCGCGCTAAGCGGGAATATCTCCAAAAGCTAACACCTGCCCTGAGCAGTTCTTAGCCATGTTATCCAATGGAAGGTGGATAACATGGCTAAGAGCATTTGCTCGATAATGCATGAATATCGCTGACTTTTCAGCGATATTCATGCATTTCGGGCGTTTTTTATCGCATTTGCGATAAACCTTGTTAATAGCAAGGTTTATCTGCGATAAAAATCGCCGATGTGCGGCGATAATTTTTGTCTCTAAACAAGTTAGAGACAAAAATTATCGCTAGTTGTTGGTAATATGCCCCTCAGAGTTTTTAGTTATTGGAAGTTGATGGGAGGAGAAATGTATATTTGATAAAATGTTTACTTCCCTCCACACTTCTTAGCAGGCAATAAAGACCATCGTACAGACATCCCTACTGCAACATACTCTACACCAGAATCTCCAAGCATCTCCTACACATATTTCAGTCCATTCAGAATGCTGCTGCAAGACTCATACTCGATCTCCCAAGTTGCATGCTCATATCACTCCACCTCAGAGAGCCCTACTGGCTCCCCAGTCTCTCATGCACATAATTCAAACTTCTCACACACACAAACAAAGCTTTGCACAACAATGGCCCACCATACCTAAATCACTGCCTACACTTTCTCCAGCCAGACAGACACCAATTTTCAGTCTCACTCTCATTGCTCACACTCCCCGCATTCACAAAAGTAAACCAGGAGGCCGCTCGTTCTCCGACAGCGTACCCAAAACATTAAACAACCTTCCACAACACAGTAGAACCTCCTCCTCACTTCGGGAAGTCCACAAGAAGCTGAAGGCCTAGCTATTCGAATAACTCTATAGGGGCCACACACTTACACACTTCCTCAAATGACTAGATACCCTCATGGGTGAGTAGTATGCTATACAAATTGACATCACAACATATAACATATTATAATATATCATAACATAATGATAGAGCGCTTGATGCTCTTTAATTTGTAAGGGGTGCATTATGTTCATGTGTAAATTGCACTAGCATATATTCAATGTTTGGTTGAACTTTGTGCATATTAAAATGAAGCTTATATCGTCATATGAAAATCTGTAGAGTGAAAATGTGACGCTATTTACAGGATTGATTAGTATTTCGCATGTATTTAGAGGGTGCACAGACATAATATAGAGTCCAGAATATCGTTTGGACATAATATCGAGTATTTAATATAGACTGGACAAAATATCGACAGGACAGAATATAGACAACAAAAATATAGTTTTTAAGGTAAGTGAAGTAATATCGACTGTATAAAATATAGATAATTAAAATATCGAAGTATATAATATAGATAGTTAAAAATATAGATTATTTAATATTATATAATATTTGATAGTGTATTTTAATGTTATAATATGAGTAAAAAGTGTGTATTTATGTTATAAATAATTTTATTAAATGATTTTTGTTTTTATAATTATTGCGTAATGTAATTCTGTAGAGGGTTGTGGGTTTATAGGGGAATAGGGTGAGAAGTAATTTAATTATAATTAATTAAATATGTAAATGTATTTATTGATAGTAATTAGTAATTAATTGTTAATTAATTTATATGTGTTAATTAATTTAATTGTAATTGTTAATTCATTTATATTAATTGATTAATTGGTTATTATGTAAATTTTACTAATTTAATTTCTGTAGCGGGTTGTGGGTTTATAGGGGCATAGGGTGGAAAGTAATATATTAATACTTAATTAAATAATAAAATAAATACACGTTATATATTTGCAAATAATAGTGAAATAATTTAAAATTATTATATAATTAATTGTTAATGTTTAATTAATTTGTATTAATTGGCGAATAATTAAAATAATTATTGTTAATTAGTAAAAGTAAATTATTATTTATTCTATTACATAAAATTTGTATTTACTTTTTATTAATTATTAATAGATATTCATTGTTAGATTTTAGAATAATATATGAAAGATTTACTTTCCCTAATGTTGTATTCGCTGGAGTGGGAATAGTAATTTTAACCCCTACGCTATCCAACGCTTTCCCTACTGTTGCACCCACTGGAGTGGGTATAGTTATTTTAACCCCTACGCTATCCAACGCTTTCCCTACTGTTGCACCCACTGGAGTGGGAATAGTAATTTTAACCCCTACGCTATCCAGCACTTTCCCTACTGTTGCACTCTTTGGAGTGGGGAATAGTAATTGTAACCCCTACGCTATCCAACGCTTTCCCTACTGTTGCACTCTTTGGAGTGGAAATAGTAATTTTAACCCCTACGCTATCCAACGCTTTCCCTACTGTTGCACTCTTTGGAGTGGGAATAGTAATTTTAACCCCTACGCTATCCAACTCTTTCCCTACTGTAGCACTCTTTGGAGTGGGAATAGTAATTTTAACCCCTACGCTATCCAACGCTTTCCCTACTGTTGCACCCACTGGAGTGGGAATAGTAATTTTAACCCCTACGCTATCCAACGCTTACCTTATGCTTGCACTCTTTGGAGTGGGAATAGTGATTTTTACACTATTGTTATTGTACGTTAATAATATTGGCTATTATTTAATTATATTTTGTTACTAAATATATATGTTTTAAGAAAAATGATTTAAAAAAATTAATTTTTTACTTTCATTAAATATTTAATTATTATAAGTTCATATAAGTATTTATAAGTATATTTTAGTAATTCATATTTAATAATAATTTAATTTTACATTGTTTTTAGTAAAGTCGATATTTTTTACAACTATATTTTTGTAAACGATATTTTAAACTCGATATTTTTGTACTTACCTGTTTGTACATAGAAAGTCGATATTTTGACAGTCTATATTTTGGCAACGATATTCTTGAAGCTCGATATTTTGTCATTCGATAATATTTCAGTGATCCATTTAGAGAAATCATGTAATTTTGCATGTATATAATGATTAGTAGGTAACCAGATGTATTCACTGTTATAAGATTCATACAAAAGGCCTGTGTAACAAGTGCATATTAAAGAACGTTCTTAGGTTAGCCAGAATTGTATGCCTAACTTTCGTTTCCTTAAAGGTTTAATTTCTCCTCGTTTGCTCTCAGGTCAGCAGCTAATTAGAATTTATGTGTGCAGAAAGTTTTCTTTTCACCCCTACTGCAGGTGCAGCAATTTGACCTTGTTATTTGAGATTTAAGAAGATATATTGGAGGAAAGGAATGCCTTTGAGGAGCTCGCAAAGAGAGGAGGGAGAACACCTTCCATGCCTGGTGAATCTTGGGAACTTGGGAACCAAGGTCGGCGGACAGAGCTGTACAATTATTTGGATTTTGTGGATAGTTACTCAAAGAAGGTCTTCAGAGAATAATGTACCATGTGACCCTGAGGAAGGAGAGCATCTTAGAATGAGCTCTGTAGTTTTATGCTACTTGACCTATTTAACGTGAGTGTACTTCTTCAGAAGTCAACACGTGCTGACACCTTTAGAGAAATTCTTCTGGGAAGCTAGAAAGGGATGCCCCTTAAGCAGTAGAGTAGGGACAGATTATTCTTTAATTCAGAAGTACAAATGAAAAAGGATTTGAATGCAGCGTCTATACTCAGCTGTGTTCTGATTTTGGAATTTATTGGTCTGTGCCTATTGTGCTGTATGAACTATATTCATAGATTGGGCTCTTTATTAGTTGTCATGTATCATTAGACTTTGATTTTGAGGTGTGTCTATATTCTGTTGTTTCTGGCTTTGTATTAAATCTATAAAAGCTAAAAACTCAGAGTTTTTAGTTATTGGAAGTTGATGGGAGGAGAAATGTATATTTGATAAAATGTTTACTTCCCTCCACACTTCTTAGCAGGCAATAAAGATCATCGTACAGACATTCCTGAGTAAATCTAGGACAAAGAATTTGGCCTGATCAACTAATATCAGAAACAGATGGTTTCCTCTAGAAGTGAGGGGAGATTTTAGAAAATCTAGAACAGACTTAGACCTACAGAGCCTAAAAGAGAGCCCATGCCTGAGAGCAGAAGACAGCGGGCGTTGACGGAGATCGGAGGAAGTTGATGGTGCGGTGGAGACAGCGGTATCAAGAGTATGAATAGTGATGTGCGTGCTAGATTGTGGTGAACTGATTGTGAAATGTCTTGCAGAGTTGGAATGATAGTCGAGTGAACGTGAGGCTATTGGTTTACTGGTGAGACCATGTACAGATCAGGAGGTTTTCGGAAAATGGACTTTGGAGAAGTCCAAGATCCTGGGATAGTTTTGTAATTCTATTTTTTGCCTGATCATTAATAGGGGTATTGTGGAGCACTTTCGATGGCTCACTTGGGTAGGAAACTTTGTGTGAATAGATGTCATAGAGTTGCATGTGGAAAACCTCAGGCCAGGGGTGGACTACCGGAATTTGAGTGACTGATGCAGGTCATGGGTCACGGAGTGTGAATGTTCTTGAGTGAGTGTATACTATCGATCTTTCGGACGAAAGACGATTACTTAGTTTTATGTAACTGTAAGTTGCTGTGGCTGCCTGACGGGTATTTCCTTGGTTTAGTAGCTTTTGGGTAATCCGTTACTTGGCTCTGTGATTTTGAGAGTGAATGTACGAGGTGAAATTGTAAAGGAGGGTGAACTGCTGCAGAGAGGGAACAGTGACATCAGTGTGTGCAGTGCTGTGATAGGCCAGTTGGTGTAACGCCGCATTTTGATTGGAGGGTTCAAGAAGAAATTTTGGAAAAAGGAAATTGTGTTTTGTAACAATTGAGTTGAAAATGAGATGTTTTAAGGTATTGCGAGACTCATGTAGAGGAGATTCAGGTGTAGTGACTTGAGTTGGGGAAGAAGCCACAGCAGAGTGGCCACTGTGCCCTCGGCTTGGTCGCCCCCGCACCTCCCGCCTGCTCCTCCTTACCTGCCTGAGCCTCGCACCCAGCGACGCCCCAGCCGCCACAGGGCCGCCCAGCGACGCCCCAGCCGCCACAGGGCCGCCCAGCGACGCCCCAGCCGCCACAGGGCTGCCCAGCGACGCCCCAGCCGCCACAGGACCACCCAGCGATGCCCCAGCCACCACAGGGACGCCCAGCGACGCCCCAGCCACCACAGGACCACCCAGTGATGCCTCAGCCACCGCAGGGCCACCGCCGAGCCCCCAGGCTTTCCCGCCTGTTCCCACGAGACCCCGCCTCCCCGGCCGCCGATTGGTTCCCGCGCTCCCCGCCTCCCCGCAGACCCTCCCTCCCGGCTCCCCTCTTAAGGGGTCCCACACCGCTGCCCTGGAGTGACCACTGTGCCCTCGGCCTGGTCGCCCCCGCACCTCCCGCCTGCTCCTCCTTACCTGCCTGAGCCTCGCACCCAGCGACGCCCCAGCCGCCACAGGGCCGCCCAGCGACGCCCCAGCCGCCACACGGCCGCCCAGCAACGCCCCAGCTGCCACAGGACCACCCAGCGACGCCCCAGCCACCACAGGGCCGCCCAGCGACGCCCCAGCCGCCACAGGACCACCCAGCGACGCCCCAGCCACCGCAGGGCCGCCGCCGAGCCCCCAGGCTTTCCCGCCGGTTCCCACGAGACCACACCCCCCGGCCGCCGATTGGTTCCCGCGCTCCCCGCCTCCCCGCAGACCCTCCCTCCCGGCTCCCCTCTTATGACGCCCCCAGAGCGACCGCGCAGCGGACGCGCGCAGCGGGAGCACCGGTTGAGCGCCGAAGGTGCGCCAAAGGTAAGCCCGTCTACGCCCGTCCGCGCCTAGACCCCTGCCCACCCGCCGGACGTACGACGCCGCCACCCTCAACGCACTCAACACCGGCCGAACCCCTGGATGCTACCGAGCCACCCCGAGACGCACCCGCGGACCCTTCACCTGCCAGTCCTGCAAGTTCTCCTGCATCCGGACCTGCACTGCACCAGCGCCCACCAAGCCGAACACCAGCAGCAACCACCTGAAGTTCATCCTGCTCAACACCCGCTCCATTCACAGACACGCCGTCCAGCTCTGGAACCTCCTCGACACCACAGCTCCTGACGTTGCCTTCCTCACGGAAAACTGGATGAACGCCTCCTTAGCGCCCGACATCGCCATTGCCATCCCAGAGGGCTACAAGATCATCCGGAGAGACCGCGACAAGCAGACTGGAGGAGGCATCGCCATCATCCACAGGAACAGCATCCGCATCTTGTCCAACACCGACGACACCCTGACAACCGCCGAACCGAACACCTGCACTTCCAGATCCACACCGACCCCAAGACCACCCTCAGGGGCACCCTGATCTACCGACCCCCGGGACCACGCACTCAATTCAGCGAAGACATCGCTGACTTCATCAGCCCGCACGCCCTCCCCTCCGCTGACTACATCCTCCTCGGGGACATCAACTTCCACCTGGAGAACAACAACGACCGCAACACCAATACCCTGCTTGACAACCTCGCCACCCTCGGACTCAAGCAGCTGGTGACCACCCCCACCCACCTCGCCGGACACACACTCAACGCCGTCTTCTCGTCCAGCAAAGACATCGCCTTCAGCCACGCCACTGGACTCCACTGGACGGACCACAGCTGCATCCACTTCACCTTAAGAAGGACCACGGTCCACCACCACCAGCAACAGGCTGCACGAAGAAGCTGTAATAAGATCACAGCCGACCAACTCGCCGCATTGCTAAGCCAGCACCCTCCCACCAGCTCAGCGAACCCCAGCCAAGCCGCCGACAACCTCACAAAATGGATCTGCACCTGCGCTGACGAACTCGCCCCTCTGAGGACCCCGCCCAGCAGAACCGGAAGCAAGAAGGCCCCGTGGTTCACCGACGAACTCAAGAGCTCCAAGAAGAACTGCCGTGCCCTCGAGAAAGCCTGGAGAAAAGACCCTACACCGGACAACATGACTACCCTCAAGCTCGCCACCAGAAAGCACCACCAACTGATCCACGCCACCAAGAAAACAGCATTCAAGGACCGGCTGGACAACAACGCAGACAACAGCAAGGAACTCTTCAACATCGTGAGAGAGCTCTCCAACCCCAACGCCGGAACCAACAACATCACCCCATCGCAAGACCTCTGCAACTCCCTCGCCTCCTACTTCCACTACAAGATCGCTGACATACACAACAGCTTCAGCACACAAACAACGCTCCCCACGACCACACCAACGCCCCCCACCACCACCCTCAACGCCTGGACACCGATCAACCTCGAAGACACCATCAGCACGATGAACTCCATCCACTCCGGATCTCCAACCGACCCCTGCCCTCACCACGTCTTCAACAAGGCCGACGCTGTCATCGCACCCCACCTGCGGGACATCATCAACACCTCCTTCGACACCGCCACCTTCCCTGAGAGCTGGATGCACGCCGAACTCAGCGCTCTACTAAAGAAACCAACGGCGGACCCCACCGAACTCAAGAACTACCGCCCCATCTCACTCCTCCCGTTTCCAGCCAAAGTCATTGAGAAGACCGTCAACAAGCAACTGGCAGCCTTCCTCGAGACGACTGGATCCCTCGACCCATCTCAGTCAGGCTTCCGGGCCAACCACAGCACCGAGACCGCCCTCATCGCTGCCACTGACGACATCCGAACCCTGCTGGACAACGGAGAAACAGCGGCCCTCATCCTCCTGGACCTCTCCGCGGCATTCGACACTGTCTGCCACCGCACCCTAGTGCAGCGCCTCAGCAACGTCGGAATCAAGGAGAAGGCACTGGAATGGATCATCTCCTTCCTCGCCGGAAGGACACAGAGAGTCCGCCTCCCCCGTTCAGATCAGAAGCCACGGAAGTCATCTGCGGCGTCCCTCAGGGCTCCTCGCTCAGCCCCACCCTCTTCAATGTCTACATGAGCCCCCTTGCGGCCATCGCACGCCAACACAACCTGAACATCATCTCCTACGCCGATGACACCCAGCTGATCCTCTCCCTGACCAACGACCCCGCCACCGCCAGAGCCAACCTACACGAAGGGATGAAAGACGTGGCCGAGTGGATGACGACCAGCCGCCTGAAACTGAACACAGACAAGACGGAAGTCCTCATCCTGGGCTCCTCACCCTCCACCTGGGACGACTCCTGGTGGCCCCCCGCCCTGGGCAACGCACCCAAACCGACAGACCACGCACGCAACCTGGGCTTCATCCTGGACTCCTCCCTCTCCATGACCAGACAAGTCAACGCCGTCTCCTCGTCCTGTTTTAACATCCTGCGCATGCTACGTAAGATCTTCCGGTGGATCCCCACCGAGACCAGGAAGACGGTCACCCAGGCCCTCGTCACCAGCCGTCTGGACTACGGCAACGCCCTCTACGCCGGAACCACCGCCAAGTTCCAGAATAGACTCCAGCGTATCCAGAACGCCTCGGCGAGACTCATCCTCGACGTCCCCAGACAACGCCACATCTCCAGACACCTGAGAGACCTGCACTGGCTCCCGATCAACAAAAGAATCACCTTCCGGCTCCTCACCCACGCACACAAAGCCCTACACAACCAAGGCCCGACTTACCTCAACAGCCGCCTCAACTTCTACGCTCCCAAACGCCATCTCCGCTCGACCAGTCACGCCCTCGCCGCCGTCCCCCGCATCCGCAGAGCGACAACAGGAGGAAGGTCCTTCTCCCACCTGGCCGCCAAGACTTGGAACTCCCTCCCGACCGACCTACGCCTGACCCAAGACCACCTCTCCTTCAGGAAGAAGCTCAAGACCTGGCTGTTCGAGCAGTTCGCCCCCCCCCCCCTCCCCCAAGCGCCTTGAGACCCTCCGGGTGAGTAGTGCGCGGTATAAATGCCTATGATTGATTGATTGATTGACCAGAGGATACCCCGGCACATTATATAGCAACGAATGTGGGATTGCATACAAAACTTTGGCTCCAAAATTGGCATAAGATTACAGAAAAGGAAGGAAAATTGGCGTTCCCACGATACTGGTCATTTCGATTAAATTTGTTGTATCAATTGAGAGAGTTGATGTCTTCATTAAAACCTCCACCTAGACCCACCCAATTTGAGGCATTAGATGCATGGGTGTGGGCAGCACAAGGTAGGCAAGGAGAAAATTCTTAGGGAAGGATGAGAAAAGCATCAAAGTAGTATCAAGATGCCAGGTGGGAATGCGCAGTTGAAGAAATGGAGGGTAGATACCATAGAAGAGGAGAGGTTGTATCCATTGTTGCTACAAGGAGCTAGTGAACAGACAGGAAACACAGAAGATGACAATGATACAGATGATAGTTTGTTAGACAGATTGTTGGCAGAGCGTTCTCCACCTTACAACCATCAGTATGAAGAGGGAAAGCTAGAACTGGTAGAAGGCAGCCCGGAAGGAGTGGGATCGGATCCGACAGGTGTAAGTTCAAGAGTAGTAGGAAGAATTTTGCTAGGATCAGAAGATGGGAATACTGAGATGAGAGGAATCAACTGTGATATACGGTTGCCAGAAGCCTTACGGTGCTGGTTACCATTGTACCTGTGGTCTCGATATACAATCCGAGTATGGGAGAGAGTGGGAGGCAACAGCTAGCAGGAATAAGTGAAGTTACTATCTCTGGAGGGAGTCTTACTATGGGGACAAGCACGCCCTTGGGGCCTGTGGAGACTAGTACCCCATTGGCAGGCGTGGCAGACCCTACAAAGGTGGGCATAGGATTGCAAGTCAGATGAACAGGAGCACTGGAAAATTCTAGGTCAGAAATATGAATGTGGGTTCTACCAATATGGGAGAATATGTGGAGTTCAGCTGAAATAGGAATGAGACAAGAGTCGTTTAGAACACGACCTGGTGCCTCGAATGTTGGATTGGAAAGTCGATTAAGGAGGCAGAGTTGTGAGAGGGAAGGCCAACCCACCACCCAAGTTGAAGGGATGGAGGAAAGTTGGAGAAGTCAGAGCTGTGATAGAGAGGGATCATGCAATGTATAAAATCTAACCCTGGGCAAAGCACTACGCTACGCTTGGGTAGTTTGCCAAACTTCGCACTACGAATTGCACGTAGCACAGTGCATACACACATAGCGTAGCGTAGTGCAGTGGTCTTTTTCTGCTTGCTCGTGGTCCTCAGTGGCGACCGCGAGCAAGCAAAATGACATCCCCGCGAGACTTTTTCCTCGTTCGTGATCAGCAACATCAAGTTTCCGATCGCGAGCTTGGAAAATAAACCTCCCGGCGAGATTCTCAACGCGGGGAGGTCAGGTTTCCCATTGAGATTGGTCGCGTATGATGTGGATATGACTAAAAAAAAATGTTGCAGGGAAATCACAGGTTAAATTACACTGACCAGAAATTGGAGGAGAAGAGAGTAGTAGGGTTGAAAACACATATTCGAGAATTAGCCATGGGAATGAGGGCATGGAAAGCAGTGTATCGTTGGGAAGACAAGTGGTCCAAGAAAAAGATGGTCAGGAAAGGAATAGGAGTTACTCCATCTCCCAGAGGGGGGCCAAAGAGATTAGGAAACTTCCTGTTACGGGAAGTACAGAATGAGGGGTATGTCCATGTGCCTTGGAGCAGGGGTGATTTGACATCCTTCACAAATGATTTCCCTCAGCTGAAGGAAAAGCCTGCGGAATGGTACAAACAAATTGATTGGTTTGTGAAAATCTCTAAGATTCTGTGGATAGATTTGAATATCTTATTTGATATCGTGGTCCCAGGGGATTTGTGGGTGCTTGCAAGATTGCAATCGAGTAGCCCACTTCAGAACTAGCTAGGAATACAGTACATCATGGCCCATCGGCAGAGGTAATGAAAAAATATGAACAGGCAATTGCATGGCTCCAGTCCAAAGTAGCTCCTCAAACTATTGATTGGCTTAAGGTTGATCGTACCACCCAAGAGCCAATAGAATCAGTGCATGATTATTACAAGAGACTTTTATTGGCCTTTAAACAGCATAGTGACCTTGATGCCCTTAAACAAAAAGATATGGGACAGTTTGTCTCAAAATTTGTGTTCGAATTGAGGGTTGAGATAAGTTTGATCATTCAGCAATGTTTGATATGTTGGCAGAATAATTTGGTGGACAAAATTCTGCGTTATGCTAAATACTGTAGTGATCATGTGGAGTCCATGCATAAGAAAATGAAGGATAATCTGATGATGGTGCAGTTGAAGAATGCTGAAAGACCACACCTAATGCAGGGTAATAGAGGTACAATGGGTCGACGGCAAGGGAGTGGCCGAGGAATGGGACAAAACATGATGGTCCACCCAGGGCAGGGCAGAGGATGAGGAATGGATGCAGGGACGGGAACTGAATGGGTTAACAAGAGAAGACACACTGCTTGTCATAATTGTCACAAAATCGGGCATTGGAAGCGCGAGTGTCGCTCAAACGCTGCAAATCAAATGCAAAATGAGGAAACTGTGCAGGTATCTGTTGGATTGAACACTGTGACTAGACCTAAGTCCATGTATGGGGAGGCTTGAAACCTCAGGTGTAGGTACCTCAACCCCCACGGATTTCTGCAGGAAATGATGTGTCCTAGCAAATGCCCTTCATTAAATTGACCAACAGTTATGATCAGAACTCATCACAAGGAATGTGTGAGAGAGGGGAGGAAGACTGCACCTTGGGAGCATTCTAAGAGTGAGATCGGAGGGGCCCATTTGTGGAAGTGAATGTCAATGGTCATCTGATCACATTTCTAATTAACACCTGTGCAGCCCGATCTACTGTGAGGTCAGCAGTAGTCCTCAATTTGTCATTTTCTGGACAATTGATCCAAGTGGAAGGAGTTACGAATCAGAGAATGACCAACACCCTAACCAATGAGTTAGCTGTGAGAATAGGAACCTTCCAAGACCAACACCAATTTGTAGAGTGTGATTCGAGTCCAGTTTGTCTGTTAGGATGATATCTTTTGTGTAAACTAAACTATACCATTTATTGTACTCTGAGGACGGTGGAATTAGAGACTTGTGACAAAGAGGGGGTTGGAATTAGAGACTTGTGATGATGATACTGTCTTTAAGATGGCAAGTCAGAATTTGTGAGCGGAAATGTTCATTGTACTGATCAAAGATATATTACCAATGGATTTGAGGGTCTGTGTGAATCCCGTGGTGTGGGATTTTACAGGAGAGGAGATAGGTCTGATTCGAGGAGTCAAACTTGTCAAGAGACTGGTCAAGCCCAATGCAGACTTTCCAAGGACACCACAGTACAAGTTAACAGCAGAGACAAAGGTGGAAATAGCACCAGTGATCTAATCTATGATTGCTCAAGGCACATTGAAGGAGATTAGAGGAAGTCCATGTAATTCACCTATAATGGGGTTGCAGAAACCTAGTGGAAAGTATAGAATAGTGCAGGACCTGGAATGGGTTATTAAGATTGTGATTCCATGTTGTTCTGTGGTACCGAATCCATCTGTAATCTTGTTTCAAATATCTTGTGAAGCTGAATGGTTTAAGGTCATTGACGTATGCCAAGCATTTTTCTTGATACCTCTGTATGCGGAGAGTCAATTTTTATTTGTTTCTCTGCTGGAGAACTGTGTGTTAACATGGTGTCGTGTCTCACAAGGGTATACACAAAATCTGTCTATCTACAATCAAATTCCGAAAAAGAATGTTGAGTGTCTGACAATGCCACAGAATTCAGTTCTCATCCAGTATATAGATGATCTTCTGGTAACCTCAGAGACAGAAGATACTTGCAGGATAGATACTGTGGCTTTGTTGAATCATACAAGGGGGCATATTATCAAGAACAGCGTTAAAGTTATTGACGCTTTAGTGGCTAAAGCGGCGATAATGGGCTTGATAATATGCCCCTGGGCTTCTATGGGAGTTCACAAGGGCATATTATCAAGCCCATTATCGCCGCTTTAGCTGCAGTTTCCTGCCACAAAAGTAGCGATAATTTGTGAGCCAACAGTTAGAAGCAGTTTACTTAGGAAGAGACGCCATGGTGAGGGTGTTTCATTAGACATGGTTCAATCCACAGTTACGTGTGTAGGCTGAGGCAGTGTATCATTGGTGTGTTACGTGTTACGTGTCAGCAGAGGAGTGCAGAAAAGAAAACTGTGGTTGCTTTGAGTCACATTGGTTATCAGGTCCTTTGAATTGGAGGCAGTTAGAATTTATAGAGATGCCCAGGTGCAATGGACTGAGATACTTTTAATGGTGGTGTGTGTCTTTTGACAATGGGTAGAGGCATATCCGACTAGCAGGTGTGACAGTTTCAATGTGGCAAAAATGTTGCTTAGAGAGGTATCCCACGGTTTGGATTTCCGACCTCATTGGAATCAGACAGAGGAGCTCACTTTCATAGTGAGATCATGAAACTGTTGTGTGCTGCCTTACAAGTGGATCAGAGACTGCATTGTAGCTACAGGTCTGGCCTAGTGGAGCAGATAAATGGGACTGTCAAGATGAGGGTGGCAAAGTTTTGCTTGTTGACGTCTTTAAATGGCCAGATGCGCTGCCCTTGGTGCTGATGAGCTTGTGTAGCACTCCAGATAGGAGAACAGGATTATCACCTCATGAGATTCTGATGGGGAGGGCGATGCGTTTGTCTGCAGTGCCAGAAACAACATTAATAAACAACACCAATGATTTGATTCTTTCTTATTGCAAGGGATGGGCTGATGTGGTTAATTGTGTCTCACCAGGTCGAGGCTGAGACTGCACCCACCTTGCATGACGTAAGCCCGGGGGGCTGGTTCTTGGTCAGGAAACTCGTGAGGAAGTGTTGTCTTGTTGTGCGTTGGTGTGGACCCTACCAAGTGATCTTGGTTACTAGTACAGCTGTGAAGTGCGGAGAGTTGCCTAACTGGATCCACGCCTCTCACACCTGTAGAGTTCCAGCATCATCGGAGGAAACAGCTCCCCTCGATCAAAGACACTCACATGAGAAATAAACTCGGAAGAGGGGAGAAGCCCAGCTGTGAGGATTTCTACTAAAGTGGACCATTCAATGGGTCGAGTTGGGAGAAATCACGCTGCATTATATTTTGACACAGACATCCAGGGTCACGAAAGCATTGGAATCGAAGAAGAGTCCAATCCAGCCAAACGACAGAAGTGAAACAGGCCAGAGAGGACAGAAGAACAGAGGCTGGAAGTGAAGGCTGTCCAGTGAGAAAAGAGAGACTGAATCTGAGGCTTACATCAGAAAAGGATCTTACTCCCATCTCTGAAACTTCTGAATCTGAGCAAAGTGAGACAGTACCAAGTCAAGAAGTCCTAAGGAGATCAAAAAGAGAACAAGTGCCTTGTCGAAAGTTCGCTGCTCCCCAGTGGACATACCTAGTCACAGATGCAGTGACCGGGGAGATCTGGGAGGCTGAGGTCTGGGACAGTGTGACGCGGAGAGACCACACTGATTATTGAGATTGAATTGATGGTCCCAGGAGTCAAGGCTCTGGGGCCTAACTTTCATTTCCTTAAAGGTTTCATTTCTCCTTGTTTGCTCTTAGGTCAGGAACTAATTAAAATGTATGTGTGCGGAAAGTTTTCTTTTCACTCCTACTTGCAGGTCAAGGAATTTGATCTCGTTATTTTAGATTTAAGAAGATACATTGGAGGAAAGGAATGCCTTTGAGGAGCTTGGACAGAGAGAAAGGAGGACACCTTCCATGCCTGGTGAAACTTGGGAACCAAGGTCGGCAGACAGAGCTGTGAAGTTAATTGGATTTTGTGGAAAGTTACACATAGAAGATGTTCACGGAATAATGTACCATATGACCCGTTAGGGGTGTAACATTGTCTTTTTGTGTTTGGCACAGGGACAGATTTGCAGGACATCTGCTTTTGGCTGAGGAAGGAGAGCATCTTAGAATGAGCTCTGTAGCTTTATGCTACTTGACTCATTTAACATGAGTGCACTTCTTCGGTAGTCAACACATGCTAACACCTTGTAGGAAATTCTCCCGGGAAGCTAAGAAGGGATGCCTGATAAGAAGTGGAGTAGGAACAGATTATTCTTTATTTGAGAAATACAAATGAAAAAGGATTTGGAAGCAGCGTCTATACTCAGCTGTGTTCTGATTTTGGAATTCATTGTTCTGTGCCTATTGTGCTGTATGAACTATATTCATAGATTGGGCTCTGTATTAGTTTTCATGTATCTTTAGACTTTGATTTTGAGGTGTGTCTATATTCTATTGTTTCTGGCTTTGTAATAAACCTATAAAAGCTAAAAATTCATAGTTCGTAGTTATTTGAATCTGATCTGAGGGGAAATGTATAATTGATAAAATGTTCTCTTCCCTCCACACTACTTAGCAGGCAATAAAGACCATCGGCCAGACATTCCTGGACAAATCTATGACATGGAATTCGGTCCCATCAATAACATTACATAACTTTTTAGAGACCATATGGGATTGCCTTCAGTAAATGATGAACCTGTTGAGGATGTGAGCGTTTCTGTGTACAGTAAAGACATATCTTCAAAGGATCAAATGTAGCAAAATATGATAAAGTAGAGCCAGCAATCACAATGGAAAACTATCTGTTGATTACGCAGTGGGAAGTGGGGTGCTATCTTCCCCAACTACATTGCAAGCACCCGACCTGTAATAGTAACAATAGTTTTGATGTTTTAGTGTATTCCTTCTAGAGCGCCGTAAATCTCCTTTAGCACCAAAAGTTTATACATACTATGGGGGCGTCACCTTGGACCCTGACAACAAAGACCAGTGCTAAGAGCTAAGGCACCACATTGGAGACTCAGGCAAAATGTTTAAAGTTAGAGTCTACGCTTTCTTCCAAGTGGAGCAAGTTGGAAGATATTTGAGAGACCTCCTGACTTTTTCTCCAATTCTTATCTGCAAGGATGTGGGAGAGTAGGTGGGCAACAGTTTCCAAAGTTTTGTCAACCCTTACAAGAGACCTAGGGGCTCATTATGATTGCGGATTTTCCGCATCCTCCGGGCCGGCGGAAGCCACCGCCGGCCCGGAGGATGCGGAAAGACCACAGCGGACCCACCAAAGACCCACCGCCACATTAGGATGGCTGGTGGGTCCTGGTTTACGTCCGCAGCTTTTCCTCCGCGGTTGGCTTACAACCGCGGAGGAAAAGCACTAATCTGGTGACGGTGTCTCTCAGACACCGTCCGCCAGATTAGTATGTGCCTGCAAACATGCTTTTCCGCAGCGGCTTTTCCGCCGAGGAAAAGCATGTGTAACTTCACTGCGGGGGCCCGTTGCGGTCCCCCTAGGTGAAGGGGGGTGGGGGGTGCACATGTGGGGTACCTATGGTACCCCCCTGCATTTGTATGCAGAAAGCGGCAGGCACCGCACGGTGCCTGCCTCTTTCTGCATGCAAATGCAATGCGAGCATTTTTAACATTGCCGCGGGTGCAGCTTGAAGCCGCACCCGCCGCAATGTTAAAAATAGAGGATGTGACCGCAACCCTGGCGGTCACATCCTAATCGCACAGGAGGGGACTCCGCAGCCCATGCGGACGTCCCCTCCTCCTCAATGATCGCAGACGGACGTAAGTCCGTCCGCGATCATAATCGGCCCCCTAGTCTGTTCTGCTTCCTTTGGAGGTCAGCACGGTTTTCAGCTCGGCAGAACAATGTCTTTCCTCCCTGAATAAGGCTCACATCAAGTGAAGATGATCATAACGATGAACAACATGGGTTGGGTGTGCCTGACCTTCCATGACTACTGCATTTGTAGGAAGCTCTTCTGGGAGGTTTGCCAGAGATTCGGGACTCCCTGTCTATATGTGTTTATCTCCAAGGACAGTTAAGTTATTTCTATGATTCTCTTATAGATATTCAGGCTTGCTAGCTGATCAGCTGACAGAGGCATCTTCAGTGTGCTAATTGTTTTTTCTCCTTACCCTCTGCATCCCAAGGTACTGGCCAAGGTCCTAGATGGAGGGCAGATGTACATGAATTGTTCAGAAACTGAGGTTCCCTTCATGCTATACCAAGGCGGGGGGTCTCCTTGCATATTACTCTACTCTAGGTTAGTGGGCTGAAGGAGATGTTTGTATTTTGGGTGATCAGAAGGTGATAAAGCTGGGTGAGCATTCCTATAAGCGGAGTGGTCTGAGGGAGATACATGAAAGAAGAAAACTTGGAAGCTATGTGCTTCAGAAGGTATAATGGAAGGTGAAATACTTATTATTGTCAGGAATTGAAGGAGAGGATAGACATTAGCCCAATGAATGTAAGCATAAGCTTTCAACTGCAGGACATACACATACTTTCATGATGATCCTCTCTATCTCTTGTGCCATATTATAGACATACATAAAGCAAGTTTTCAGAGTATTGTGCATTGCACCATTGAAACTCCTGCTTTTCTTATGTTTTTCTCAGGTAAGGGTACCCTGCCTCGTTAGAGAGACACCTTCACTCCTTGAATATTGATAAGCTAGCACTTTTACAGGCCACCAGTGTACCACAGCTAAACCATTAGTGACCTCGAATTCTGTCAATTTCATCAGCAATTCTATATTTGCTGTAAAGGGATGTCCACTCTGTTTTGTACTCTATGCTTATCTTGTATATGAGGGATGACTGAGAAAGGAAAGGAATGTTTAGGCACAGGGTATTTTGAGTTGTTTAAGTTGTGTGCTGTTGCTGAACTCCAATTAGGATAATATGTGCTTATTTTCTGAAGATGGGAATGGATTTTGAGGATAATGAGGGGCATATTATCAAGGGATTTATCTCTGCTTTTTTGGCTTTAAAAGCAACAGGGTGCTAACACGCAAATTTGCATGTTAGCACCCTTTTTCTCTACGCTTTCCCTTGCATCTCTAATGAGATGCAAAGGAGCGTTCCAAAGAAAAATCATAGGAGAAATGTTGTTCAGCACCATTTCTCCTATTATCAAGGATATCGCTAACCCTGTTAGTGATAAAAGAAAGCAGCGCTAACCACGGTTAGCACTACTTTTTTTACACCAGGTATTTTCCTGACTTAGCCATGATATCCTATGGAAGGTGGATATTAAGGCTAAGTTTGTGAGCCCCTATCATCAAGCTAACGCCAAACTTTTAGATATTATCGTTGGTTTTCCAGCGATAATCTCTTATTTGGCAGTTAGCACAAGGATTTTTATCACTTCTGAGATAAGCGTTGCTAATAGCACTCTATCTCAGTGATAAAAATCTATGCTACCTGGCTATAATTATCCTAGTGCTAAGTGCGTTTAGCGATAATTGTCGCTGGGGCTTGATAATATGGCCCTGAGTTTCAAGATTCTTTATGGTTCAGACAGTCCTCTTTGCAAGCATTTATCTCTTCTAACTGGAATGGATGCTCGAGGTGGGAGAATCTATTGTGACCTTTCCCACCTCCCCAATAGAGGGCCTGTTTTAGTAAACATTTTATGGGACCCTGTAAGGAAAAACTTTGAATTTTATCACCCATTTTCTGCTAATGCAAGTCCCATTATCCAAACAATATTGAATTCTTATAGGGTCGCTTAGAAGATTGGGGACCTGGGAAGCTGGCCAATTTGCCCATGCATCAAAACGTCTCTGTTTTCAGAGTGAAGTAAAATACAGATGGGTCTGCTAGAAGCTGCAGGAGTGCACACATCCTAACTTGCCTTTTCTCAAAGATGTGCCTGGCCCTGGAATGCCTATTCTTCTTTGAAAGACAGAGCTGAATTGTCTTCGTAAGAACTCCTGGAAACACCTGTGCACATCACTCTCCCTGTAATGACTCGTAATGGGACAAGTAATGTGGGCGTCCTCTGAAAACTGCCATCTGTTTTTGTGAACCTAAGAGGGAAGAAGCTTTTAATTTTTTTATTTTCATGAATCTTGGGGCATGTGAAGTGCTCATGACAGTTTTAATGTCCCCTGTGAATTTACCGCATGCTTGAAATAATCTGATAGGGGCCTTAAACTTCTCATTCGGATTACCACTTTCCCTGGTGCAGGTGTGTTTGTGCAAAGAATCATTCAAGTGACTAATGTATTATTTGTACCTAATTTCTGAATATTAACACAGCTGACTGGTG
This sequence comes from Lissotriton vulgaris, assembly GCF_964263255.1. NCBI lineage: Eukaryota > Metazoa > Chordata > Amphibia > Caudata > Salamandridae > Lissotriton > Lissotriton vulgaris. The sequence continues at coordinate 294,569,991 of NC_141697.1, read as the reverse complement.
GGAACATCATTATAGAACCCCCTCTTCCAACATTGCTGTGTAAATTGACTCTTTAAAATTAGACTGAATATAATGTTGCTCATCGGAGATAAATTCTGCCAGATTTCAAAACATCTATATTTAATGCAGTAAATCTTTCATTGATTGTGTTATTATCAGCACTGTGTTGAAGTCAGGCACTGATAATAACACCACTAGTGGTTTCAATGATAAAAGCTTTTTTTCATGTTCTAGAAATCACAATGTTACACACCAGCAAATCTCTAAATTATTCCCTAAGACTGAACAAACCCAAATTCTGCAACTAAATCATGCTTCATGCAGTTGACTAGGGTGTGGTTTGGGCCAATCTCATCCCAGGATTGTTTCTATGTCAATAGTCAGCTATTTCCAATCTTGTAAAGTGGCACATCACCATAGATGCAACTATTTATAATGCTGCTTCAATGACTGCATTCCGTGAATCGTAGGTGAAGTGAAGTACTGTCTTTGTAGCAGGGTGTCTGAAGTAAACGTTTGTTCAGTGATGAGAAAAATGCACTTTTTGGATGGCGTCTGACACATTTAGCCTTGATGGAAATAATTCGAAAACCTATCACTTGAAATAGTTGTAGAGTAGATGCGTTTGAAGGAAGTTTTAACATGAAAGAAAATACCTGAAACAGTTTCAAAGATGAAAGTATTGTTGAACAGTTTGAACGTGAAACAGCTTGAAGCTTGACCCAGTTTTAGAGTGAAAGTGTTTGACACAGTATTGAGATTGAAGTAATCGAAACAAGTGTTGCGGTGTAGACTCTGGATTTTTTTTAAAACAAATGAGCTCACTAAATGTAATAAGGCTACAAAACACAAAACACATACTGTAGTGCAAGTGCTTGAAACTCTTTTAACTGAAAACTTAAAGAAAGGATTGAGGCCAAATCACATGACTTTGGCAGTAAAGTGAATCTGCTTGAAACGATTTTGAAGTGAAAGTGCTTGACGCAGATTTTTACGTACAATGGATTAAAATGATCCTTTGAATAAAGATGTTGAAACAGATTAGGAGATATATTGGTTACACCGGATGCTAAATAGATCTCATACAGGCGCATATTTATGGGAAAATTAAGGAGCGCAGAGCTGCGTCAAATTTTGCAGCACTGCGCTCCGACATTTTCAAAATGTAGGGATGCACCGTATTTATAAGAATACGGTGCACCTCTGTGTTTTCCCTAGCACTAGCGCTACATTTAGCTGCCTAGCACCAATGCAGGATCCCTTGCACCATTGTGCAAGGGTACCTATATTGCAGGGAATGATTGTTTATGTGCAGGAAGGTGTCCCTTTCTGCACATAAACAATCACTTATGTGTGTGCTACAGGATGCAGCACACATAGAAGTAGCTGTTAGACCTGGCACCTTTGGCATGGTTTCCCCCTATCTTTTTGCCTCTACCTCCTGTATTTTTGATGCTGTGCTGGATTTCGTTGTTGATGGTTTAGATGCTTTGGACACTCTGACACAGCTGATCAGTGTCATAGGACCCGTACCCTCCAGATATGCCCCCGCCGCCCAACAACCCTAGACATGCAAGACCCCACATTTAAAATCACCAGAGATTCAGGTGGGGTTAAAAAGGCCATGTTTATTCACACATTGTATAAACATGACAAGCAATAACATGCATATCAAAATCACAAGTTATATCATAACTATATTTATGAGCATATCAGCTCGGTGAGCATATCAGCTCCATCACCTTCCCAACCCTAAGGGAGGAACACCATCTGGTTCGCATCTCGCAACTGGGTGTCCTACGCCAAGTGCCGTGCACCTGCTCCTTAGAGTGGTGGGTCCCGCCCTTCTATCCTTGTCCGCCATTACCGGGGCCCACCTCTCGACCACCAGGCTGCCCGGAGTCGCCCGGGAGGCTCGAAATCTGTCGCCCTAGCCTCCCCAGCCGGTGGTCACTTTCTCCCAGTGGAGAGCTTGCCATATCCCCCCTCAGAGATGGCCAATAGAGCCCGGCACGCGGGCTCCCATCCATCTTGTTTAGCCACTATTTACTGATCGCAGGTCTCTTCTCCGCAGAACGCCCCTCAAACCATTAAACTAAGGGACGGGTGGGTGGGAAATTCGGAAAGCCGGCCTGGGTCTCGAGAATGGCCAGGAGCCGGCGTGCAGTCAGGAATCCAGGAGTGATAGCGGGAACAGAGATCCCAGACACAGGGAGTTGACCCTAAATAGGCACGAAGTCTCCACCCCCTGACCCTCGGGTCACGCGATATCGCCAGAGCGGAAATGGTTCGGTCGGACGCCGATTGGACGTCCGCCCGACCAATCACCAGAGACCAGGAGCAGGGCGGGGTCCGGAGAGTCCGGGTCCTAAGTGCGCGCGTCGTGATTCTCCACGCTTGTCATAGGACCCGTACCCTCCAGATATGCCCCCGCCGCCCAACAACCCTAGACATGCAAGACCCCACATTTGAAATCACCAGAGATTCAGGTGGGGTTAAAAAGGCCATGTTTATTCACACATTGTATAAACATGACAAGCAATAACATGCATATCAAAATCACAAGTTATATCATAACTACATTTATGAGCATATCAGCTCGGTGAGCATATCAGCTCCATCACCTTCCCAACCCTAAGGGAGGAACACCATCTAGTTCGCATCTCGCAACTGGGTATCCTACGCCAAGTGCCTTGCACCTGCCCCTTAGAGTGGTGGGTCCCGCCCTTCTATCCTTGCCCGCCATTACCGGGGCCCACCTCTCGACCACCAGGCTGCCCGGAGTTGCCTGGGAGGCTCGAAATCTGTCGCCCTAGCCTCCCCAGCCGGTGGTCACTTCCTCCCAGTGGAGAGCTTGCCATATCCCCCCTCAGAGCTGGCCAATAGAGCCCGGCACGCGGGCTCCCATCCATCTTGTTTAGCCACTATTTACTGATTGCAGGTCTCTTCTCCGCCACAAGGGTGGCCAAGGCCCACAGGTCTGACACCCTCCCCACCTGCGTTCAGAATAAATGACCAGAGTTCTTGGATAAATGTATCATTTCCATAATCCGACAAATGCACCCCATCCTGGTGGTACATTGCTTCTCCAGAAATCATCCGGTGCGGGAGGTAGCGCAAGCGGCCCTTCACTGAGCACAACCTGGCTAGTTCACCGTTCAATCGCCTCACCGAGACGTTCAAAGATCTTGGATGCACTCCTGGGCCCCATGCCCTGCGCGATATCATGCCAGGCCAGACTATTTTCGTTGATGGGAACACATGTCCCAGCCAGGCAAACTCTGCTAGTAGGGCTTCCTTGACAGCCAAGCGCCCCCTGTCGACCATGTCGTTGCCTCCCAAATTCAGGATAATCCAATCCGGCGATTTATGCTCTCGTGCCCTACGGTCCTCGACGATCCGCCTCAAGTGTCGGATCCGCATCCCTCCAACGCCATGCCCTACGAATTCGGTCTCGCCCAATGCAGCCGGTTTCACCACCTCTCTTCGCTGCAAGCGCACAGCCGCGCGACGCTCGAAAGAGTGCCCGATTACCCATACCACGGAAGCAGGCATACTAATCAAAAGGAGAGAGATGGAACCGTTAGACACTGCACACATATGCATCACAATAATTCAGGCCTTACATATCATTTGTAACAATCAGAGGTCCAGCGACCTACACCTTTCACCATGGTGGGAGGCAGACCCGCCCCAGCCGCTAAAGTTGCGGCGCCAATCCTAAAGGAATGAGAAGAATAGCCCGCTGCTCCCAATCCCAGGTTCCCCAGGGCCAACCCAAAGACTGCCTTAAATTGGTATTGGGACAAGCAATCCCCATTTTCGTGGACGAAAAGAGCCGATCCCCCCCCTGCAGGGCGTTGGACTAGATACGCCTGCATACGGGATACGGGGCAGGCCGCTAACCCTGGGGCAAGCCGCAAATGGATGTTGGCCCCCTTCCCTGCTTGGTCTGTTTTGGACCGTCTCAACCGCACCACTAGGCCCCCCCGGGGAGATGGCGATATCCTTGAGCTGCAGGCCCCCCCCGTGATCTACTCTGGAAGCCTCCACAATCTCACCCAGGCAAAAGGCCCCGTAAAAGGCCAGGCAGAAGGCCGCCCCCAGCATGATTCCCTTGAATGGGGATAAGCAAACAACAGGCAGTACCCCCAAAATATCAATCAAGGTCGGGAGATCCAATGGCCTATGACAGTCCCGCCGTGTCCCGTCTAATCGGGCCCATCCCGTTAAGGCCTTCCTGATCAAGAATGAAGCCCCAGGGTCCCGCTCCCCTGCCAATTTAGCGAAGAAGCCTATCGCTGCCAGGTAAGCCCTAGCGTAGGACACTGTTTTGCCCTGATCCCGCAGAACCTGTAAAAAGGCGTACATCGTTTCAGTTGAGAAGACCCTCTCCCCACCCGACTTTTCAACAAATGCTTTGTAAACATTAAACTGCGACTGATATGCGCGTTTGGTGCTATCACTCAGAGCGGCACCTACCAGCTCCGCTAAAGCGGGGCTCCAATTTTCCACAGTGACGTAGGGAACGTCGTCATGCGCTCTTCCGCCTGCGGGTGGAACCTTCGGAAGTCCTGCAACTTCGAACGAGACAAAGCGTCAGCAGCATGATTATCCACACCAGGTATATGTGCAGCTTTAAAAATCAAATTCAGTTTAAAGCATGCCAACACCAACAACTTCAGCAACCTCAGCACGTGCGGGCAGGTCGCCCCTTGCCGATTGATAACCTGAACCACTGCCTTGTTATCCGACCAGAAGGTCACGACCCTGTCCCCGAAGCGCTCTGCCCACACCGTAACTGCCACCCAGATGGGAAAGAGCTCTAAAAAGGCTAAGTTCTTAGTCAAGCCTGCTAAGTGCCACTCCGCTGGCCAGACCGCCCCACACCAGGCAGGGCCCAGGATTGCCCCAAAACCAACACTACCAGCTGAATCAGTGTATAATCCTAACTCCTTACTAGACACCGGTGGCGCGGGCCACACTACCCGCCCGTTGAAATCTACCAGGAAATCCCGCCACACCTTGAGGTCTTCCTTCACCCCAGCTTTCAACCTCACCCGGTGATGCTTCTGGGTAAGACCCACCATCGCTCTGGCTATAGACCTCGAGAAAGGGCGTCCCATGGGAATGATCCGCAAAGCAAAGTTCAACTGCCCCACAAGCACTTGTAACTGGTGCAATGTCACCTTTTTACACGCCAGTGCTACCTCGATGGCTAGGGAAAAGGCCTTTACCTTATCCATTGGCAACCTACATTCACCCGCCACTGTGTCAATTTCACTGCCCAGGAAGGACATGCACGTGTCAGGGCCGACTGTCTTGCTCGGTGCCAGCGGCACCCCAAATTCCTTTAACATCGCCACCAGCTGGCTTGGGGCCAATGCGCAGGCATCCGACGATGCGGGGCCCATTACCATGAAATCGTCTAAGTAATGCACCACATCCGTACATCCTGACTTTTGCGAAAACACCCATTGCAGCATGGAGCTAAAGGTCTCAAAGTATTTGCAGGAGACTGCACAACCCATAGGCATACATCTGTCGTAGTAAAATTGCTGTTGGACCTGAAAGCCTAACAAATGGTAATCCTCAGGGTGTACCGGTAACAAGCGGAACGCTGACTCAATATTGGTTTTTGCCAGTAACGCCCCTCGGCCTAGCTCCCTCACTTTCTGAACAGCGGCATCAAAGGATGAGTACTTCACTGAGCACTCCGCCGGGTCGATGGCGTAGTTTACCGATGCACCTTTAGGTGTGGATAAGTTATGGATCATTCTGAACTGACCCGGCTCTTTTTTGGGCACCACTCCTAAAGGGGAGCAGACAAAGTTCTCCCAGGGAGGGTCCAGGAACGGGCCAGCTACACGGCCTAAAGCCCGCTCTTTCTCTACCTTTGTGGCCACTACTGCGGGATGGGTTCTTGCTGAAACTTGGTTCCTACACTGAGTAATAGGAGGGACATGCGATGCTGGTATACGAAAACCGCTGGAAAACCCTTCAAACAACATCCTGGCAGCTGCCCTATCCGGATACCTACCCAGCCAAAAAATGTGTTTCTCAATGTCGACAGGAGTAGGCAGATCAGACCTGGGGAGGCTTGATATCCTTAGGGGCGTTGCCCCCCGCTCTTTGGCTTTCTTATTGCATTTAGATTCAGGATGGGACTGGTGACCGCAGTAAGCACAGGCATGCTTGAACTTGCACTGCCCAGGGGGCCATGTGCACCCCTTACCATTGAATGACCAGCATGTAACTTTCTTCTCGCCTGGCCCTCCCTGGGAAGTCCGAAAGGGCTGCCTAGCCTGGTGTTCCCTATTGCTTACGCTCTTTAACCAAGCATTGACCTCAACCTGATCCCAACAAATGGAGGGGTTTTCTTCCTTCGCCCAGCGAAACTCCCTATCGTATGTCAGCCAGGCAGAACCGCCTTGAGTGGCGTGTGCCTTAACAATTTTATTAGTATAAAACACCAGCGGGATCGCCAACTCTGGCCTTTTTTCGAACAACACCGTAACATCGACGTGAAAGCCGAACAACCAGTTGGTTATAGTCTCCTCTATCCTAGGTCTCCGATCTCGGAAGGAGTGATCTTTCCCATCCCTGTCTTTGTAATCCTCCTCTCGCCTCTTCGGCCTGATAAGGGAGAATATATCTACGTAGGCACCTCTCCAAATCCTCTCTCGCATTTCCGTGCTCACATGCGTAGCCAACATCCCTGACTGAGACAACACGTTCCCTTGACTAGTTCCCACCTCACTGCTCCTTAGCGTGGTGTCACCAGGCTTGCCTCCTGTTGGTGGCACCGCTATCGCTGTCGCGGGGGGCTGTGCTCCAATCGCTGCGCTGGGCAACGCTTTGCGCGACTCGACTAACAGCGCCAACTGCCTCTGAACATCTTGCAATGCGCCCTGTTCTGTGACCTGCAGAGGCACCCACGGTGCTGCCGCCCCAGCGCTCCCTCTCTCTAATACCTTTTCTGGGGCTGATAATTGGCCCACTAGAGTGGAAACTGACGCCAGCAAGCCATCCAATGGGTCGCCAGCGGTGTCGAAGGGACCGTGATTAATGGTGCTGCGCCCCCCGGAGCCAACGCCCTCAGCGCCTCCCTAATCTCGGACAAGACTGACCCCACTGGGTCTACTGGTGTGACCACACCCGGTTCAGGATCGGAAGGGGGGACCCGCTCTGTATCCAAAGGATACCTCGTCCTGTTTCCCCCCGGCAGGGCTAGGCCTACTTTTCGTCCCTTTCTTTTTTGGCTGCGCTTTGGCCTTCTTCTTCAATGGCGGACCAGCAGCCTTCGGTCGCACCCCCCGGCGTGGCCGCTCTACTACTTCTGGCTGCTCCCCCTGAGAAGAATCACTCTCGTCCCCGCTATCGGGGGTCTCCTTGCTCAACTTTTTTAGCAGCAATTTCATGATCTGCGCTAGTTCAGGTTCAGAGTCCTTTCGCTTTTGTCCACCCTTTTTTGGCGCCATGCTAACTATTGCGCGCTTCGCACTGCCTCGCTCTAGCACCTAACGCGCCCTGCGTCCCCTGTTCCCACACTCCAAAGCACCGTTCACGCCGCCCGGCAGGAGCCCGCACCAAGAAGACCCTCGCACACAGCCGTAAGTCCCACAAGGCAGCGACACTTCAATCCCTTCCCTGCACCCACCATGACTCACGGCTGCCCACGAGGCCCCCCGAGGCACTCGACCCCTTACCTGGCTACTCGAACAATGCTCGGTCCTTCTGCTTCTAGAAATTCGGAAAGCCGGCCTGGGTCTCGAGAATGGCCAGGAGCCGGCGTGCAGTCAGGAATCCAGGAGTGATAGCGGGAACAGAGACCCCAGACACAGGGAGTTGACCCTAAATAGGCCCGAAGTCTCCACCCCCTGACCATTGGGTCACGCGATATCGCCAGAGCGGAAATGGGTCGGTCGGACGCCGATTGGGCCGTCCGCCCGACCAATCACCAGAGACCAGATGCAGGGCGGGGTCCGGAGAGGCCGGGTCCTAAGTGCGCGCATCGTGATTCTCCACGCTTGTCAGAGTGTAAGTGCTCCCTGTGGAAATTGTTATTGAGATTAGATATACATGATTGGCATATTTGTATCCCCAAGAAGTCCCTAGTAAAGTGCACTGGGTGTGCCAGGGCTGGTGATGACAAATGCTACTAATTGGCCTGCAGCACTGATTGTGCCACCCACATGAGTAGCCCTAAAATAGTAGTGTCTGTGTGCAGTCTGTGAACTGCCATGTCTTCCTGGTCAGCGTCCCCACTGACCAGGCCTAACCCTTCCCTTTCTGTGCATATTGGTCACCCCAATGGAAGGCCCAAGGTACCCCCTTGGGCAGGGTGCAGTGTATGTGAAAGGTAGAGCATGTACTAGTGCAGGTGAACTGCTCTGGTAGTGAATGGCAGCTATTTTCGTTTTTCACTATTGTAAGGCTACCTTGCCCATAGGCTATCATGGGGAATGCTGGCTACAGTGGCTACCAGCATATCTTCCCATAGGAGCAAGGTAGGACATACAAGTCTGGTATCCCTGAACTCAGAATTTAATAACACATCTTTTAGGACAGGTGGTTTTTAACTCCTGTGTTTGAGAATAGCACTTTTATAAAGTCGCTGTTCCCTTGTCTGACCTTTCTGTGTGCCTTGGCCTGTTTGTGTATTGACTGTCTGGTTTGAGAGTGACAGGGGCTGGGGATTCCCCAGAAGGCTGGCTGAGTCAGCCCTAGGCTGAATGACTGCATTTGCAACTTGATTGGTGGGAGGAGATAGCAACCAGGCCTGAATAGGGCTGTGCCTGCCTTCCACATTGCTGACTCCACCTCCTGCTGGGCGGCTGACGACCCTGCCCCTCACTCTGAAAGGAAAGGAGAAGCCTGGAAAACAAAGTGCTCAAGGAACACCTAGAACTGGTTCAGACCGGGCTCAGAGCTCTCCTGCACAAAGGGAACAAAGACTTTTAAGGGTATAAGTACAGGACCCCTGACTACAGAAAATTGGAATAAAGAAGGGACCACTGCCAAGGAGAAAGCTGAAACTGAAGAAGGAAGCCTGTCCCGCTGTTGTTCTGCTGGACTGACCTGCTGTTGCTTTGCTGCCAAGGAGAGGGGAAGGACTTTGCTTTGTGCTGTGTCCCCTTGCTTGAAGGAATCTCCAAGGGCCTGAGAAGAGCTCGCTCCCTGTTTTTGAAGTCTCAGGAAGAAAAGGACTTCACCCCCATCTTCCCTGAACTCTACTGAGAGAGTTCCGTCCTTCCTGAAGTGTGTGGCCCATGTGTGGTGCCTCTGGAAGTTGTACCTGTGTTGGGGAGCTGGAAACCAAGCTTTTAAAAACTTTCTGCAAGTTTTGTTGCATTGCTCGCTTGGAGAGCAAATCCCCGCCAGTGCGGGAAAATTCCTGCCGCTACGAAGGCCGAGATCATCCCAGTGCTGTTGCCGCTGCCAGAGCCGTTGCATCCTTTATTTCGGGATGCACCAGACCTGTGCAGGAAGATTACCATCGCTGCGAGTGTCGTCGCAGAGCCTGTTGTCGCTGGGTGTGATCGCCGCACCACTTGCTTGCGGACCGCAGCACGTCGCTGTGAGTGTCATCGCAGAAGCCATCGCATCGAGGAGCTGCGAGAGAGAGATCACCACTGGTCCACGCATCATCGCCCCGGACATCGACGCAACTCCAAAGATCATCGCATCGTGCCTTTGCGAGAGAAAACTTCCTACGGAACCTACGCACCGGAATCCATACAAGTCCGCCTTCCTCCCTATACAGACCGGATTCGTCGCAACACACCTGCTGCTGCAGCAGGATTCAAATTGCAAAAAACACAGTTGATGGACAGAATGTAGAATAATGTCATACATTCACCCCAGTACAAGGATCTGGGCGTAAATCCATCGTTTTTTTGCACTCCACACCACCCTGGGTTAGGCACTGGCTACATGCAAATCAGCTCTGACCCTGTGCCTCATGGGAACAGTCCAGTCCGAACTACCAAGCCATGTCGTTCCCAGACCGGAATCAAGCATCCAAGGACCGGTTTCTGGCTATCAGCCTTCATCAGCCTGGATAGCTTGACTCCAGTGGTGTGGAGAGCCTGGGACTCACGTCTGAGTATACCCAGCACACTCGGGGTGAAAATTGCAAAAGACACAGTTGATGGACAGAATGTAGAACAATATCATACATTCACCCCAGTACAAGAATCTGGGCCTAAATCCATCGTTTTTTTGCACTCCACACCACCCTGGGTTAGACACTGGCTATATGCAAATCAGCTCTGACCCTGTGCCTCATAGGAACAGTCCAGTCCGAACTACTTATTTTATCGCAACCTTAAAAATTATTTTGTAACCATATTTGTCAGGTTCCTGCAGCACCGCGCCTACCCAATCTTTAGGGAACTACATCTACCATGATCCTTGTAGGGAGGAAGTATAAGGGAGGTGTTTCCAGGAAGAGAATTGCTCGTAATTTTGTGTCCTTTCTTTGTGTTTTCGAGTTCCTGGGAGAAGACAGCGTCTATCGAGCTGCTTCAGAGTTTTGTGAAGTGAGAGCGCTGATCAAGATTTCCCGGCATTGAGGTATTGCAACATTGTATCAGCTGGGAGCCCTGTCCGGCGCTTGCCGGCTTTGCAACATTGTATCAGCTGGGAGCCCTGTCCGGGTGCTTGCCGGCTTTGCAACATTGTATCAGCTGGGAGCCCTGTCCGGGCGCTTGCCGGCATTGTAACATTGTATCAGCTGGGAGCCCTGTTCACGGGCGCTTGCCAGCATTGTGAGAATTGCTACTTTGTTTCCTTGGCTAAGGAAAGCACCGTCTTGTGTGTGCCATTTCCAAACCTGGCTCTACTGGGTTTTCTGTTCCCGGAGCTTGGCGGCGGCTGCTGCAAGTTACCGTGGAAGGATCATTTCTTGTCCTGCAATGTCCGGAGTAGAGTGGTATTCCACTACCTACTGCCGGCTAGTTGTTTTTGTTTGATCTGAATCAGATTCTAATAGCGGAGCGTGGTGGTGGTCGCAACCACACACTGCCGTTATATGGTTTAAAAGACTCTTGTTTCTACATAAGTGTACATCAACGTATCGCATCTTTCGGGCTTAAAGATATCATATGCGAATTCAAGGGACAGTACTGTGCTTAATAGAGTGACAACGTGGGGGATTATACCACAAACTCTTTTAGAATAAAACCGGATGATAGACTTGTGCATTATCTCAAAGACTAATTTAGAGGAACAAGTCATTTTTACCCGGGGGGGGGGTCTATTACAAAGGTTCTTTCTCCGCATAACACGGTGTGTATTACAAAGGGTACACTGCTGCTAGATCTTACACCTGTGTGTTATATGTTGTGATAACCATTGTGTTTCCTTTCAGGAAGTTGAACTGATATCTCATTTAAACTTGTTGGAGGAAAGTGCACAGCCCTGCAATGTATTCAGAGTTTGAGAGAGTATTACTGAGAGTAGCCTTGATATTTGATTGGTGTTATAAACGTATGCTCTGTCGTTTCAGATCCCTTGTCCCTGCTGACCCCTTCCCGTCCCCGGTCTCTTTTCATTATTTATCCCTCGCCTGATGGTTCGAACCCCCTGTGTACACATTCAGGGTGTTGGTAACATCAGGAGGTGGACCCCTTTGTTCATCAATCGGATTCTGCGGAGCAGGCCCTGACAGAATTACGAGCCCACGATATATGCTCCGCCTGATACGATTGGTGACCAAACATGGCTACCCTAGAGGAAGTGTTGCAAGCGCTTGTTATAGTCCAACAAGAGTTAGTGGCCTCTAGAGCTGAGGCTACGGCTTCTAGAGCAGAGGCTACCGCCTTGAGAGAAAGGGTGGATAGGTTAGTTGGTAACCCTTTTGATGCTGCTACGCTCAATCCCCGTATCCAAGTAACGGTACCCCCCCCTATACCGTTGGCAAGTCCTGAGAGGTATTCGGGGGATTCATCCAAGACGCAGATATTTCTTACACAAATCATGATGCACTTTTCTTGCAAACCCGCGTCCTTTCCCAACCACCATTCTAGAGTAGCGTTTGCCATCTCCTACATGATAGGGGATGCAGCAAGCTGGGCTGTCCCACTGGTAAGGAGAGATGATGCTATTCTTTCAGATTGGGGGGCCTTTAGGACCGAGTTTGAGAGGGTGTTCGATAGACGGGCCACCACATTCAGGGCTGACAGGGAATTGATGGAGTTAAGACAGGGACGTAATGAATTGATTACATACTTAACGTCATTTAACAGATTGGTGGCAGAGTCTTCCTGGCCTGAAGAGAAACAGATGTCCATTTATTATCAAGGGCTACGGGATGGGATGAAAGATGTCATAGCGCAAATAGATCCCCAACCGACTACCTGTGCCGGTATGATCAATCTTTCCTTACGACTCGATGGTAGAATGTCAGAAAGATCAGGGGACAGGAGAAAATGGGACAGAGGTTCCCCTAGGCCAGAGTATTTCAGCAAGAAGGGGCCATCATCAATAGGGGAGAGCCATGAACCCATGGAGATAGGAGCAGTGAGAGCTCCCTTAACTAGAGAAGAAAAGGAAACCCGTAGAACTCAGGGGCTGTGCATGTATTGCGGAAGAAAGGGACATTATGTGAGAGAATGTCCCTCCAAGCCAAAGACTACAGGGAGTTGGGTTAAGAAAAGGTTAGCCATATCTAGCACCGAGTCATATGACAAAGATAATGAAGGAAGGGGTGATCAGACTCCCTTAAAGCTACCTTCTTTGGTTTGTGAGGTTCTTCAGGATTCGGTATCCCACATCGTGTTGTCCATGTGTCTGGTGAGTCAGTTAGGGGGTCATCAAGTTCTGGTGATGATTGACTCTGGGGCCACGGGCAACTTCATAGACAGCGGACTAGTAACATCTTTGAACTTGAGACGCATACCCCGGATGCACCCAGAGGAAGTGTGGGCGGTGGATGGGAAACCCTTAAAGTCTGGGAAGATCACTGAACAAACAGAAGAAGTGTTGTTGGTGATAGACTTACCCGAAGGGGAACACCAGGACAGGTTAACCCTCAACATAATCGAGGCTCCACAATATGAGGTGATTCTGGGCATGCCCTGGCTATCCTACCATAACCCAGATATTGATTGGAAAGAGAAGAAATTGAGGTTTCTTTCACCTGTATGTCAGGAACATATGTCAGCACATCCGGTTACTCAGGCTAGAGAGCTGTCTATTCCTTTTCAGGTGGCTACTGCGGCCGAAAAGGAGGTTTCATTACCTAGTGCATATCAGTCGTTTGCGGATGTATTTAGCGAACAGTTGGCTAATGAACTACCACCCCATCGTTCATACGACTGTTGCATTGATATGGTGGAAGGAGCCCTGATGCCCTCCTGTCGTGTGTATGCTTTATCTGTGCCCGAAACTACTCACCTCAAAGAGTATCTAACTCATTATCAAGCTATAGGTTTCATCCGCCCTTCCAAGTCCCCTGCAGCCTCTCCTTTATTTTTCATAGCGAAAGCTAATGGTGAATTGAGGGCTTGTGTAGATTACAGAATGCTGAACAAAAACACTGTCCGTAACCGGTACCCTCTTCCCCTTATTCCGGTGCTGTTAGATCAAGTAAGTAAGGCCTGCATTTACACAAAGTTAGATCTTCGGGGGGCGTATCACCTTGTGAGAATGAGGGAGGGCGATGAATGGAAGACGGCCTTTAAAACATGCTATGGGTTGTTCGAATATACTGTTATGCCATTTGGATTGTGTAACGCCCCGGCCGCTTTCCAATACTTCCTGAATGATGTTTTGAGGGATCTGGTAGACATCAGTGTGGTTGTTTACATTGATGATATCTTGATATATTCTTGTAATGTAGGGATTCATCACGACCATGTGTCACAGGTCCTACAGAGAGTGAGAGAGAACAATCTGTTCTGCAAGCTTAGTAAATGTGAGTTTGGAGTAACCACTGTGGAGTTCCTGGGGGTCATGCTATGTCCAGAGGGGTTGCAAATGGCAGAGAGAAAGGTGCAAGCAGTACAATCCTGGCCCACACCGAAAACAGTGAAAGAAGTCCAATGTTTCCTGGGTTTTGCGAACTATTACAGGAGGTTTATTGATGGCTTTTCGCGCATTGCTGCGCCTCTTTCTCGATTACTAAGAAAAGGGGTGGTGTACGGTTGGTCGCAAGAAGCAGAGCATGCTTTCACTCATCTCAAGAGGGCGTTTGTCACCGCGCCCATTTTGGCTCATCCACAACCTGAATTGCCGTATATTGTGGAGGCTGATGCCTCGGATGAGGCAGTTGGGGCTATTTTGTCTCAGAGACATGTGCAAACAGGTCAACTCCATCCAGTAGCGTACCTCTCCAAAAAACTGAGCCAAGCCGAGAAAAACTACACCATAGCAGAAAAAGAACTACTTGCTATTAAAAAGGCCTTCCAGGAGTGGCGACAGTATTTATGGGGGGCCATACATCCAGTGACTGTGTTTTCGGACCACCGTAATCTGCAATACATGCGAACAGCTAGACATCTGTCGCAGAGACAGATGCGGTGGATGCTGTTTTTTGCGGAGTACAATTTTTTGATAACCTTCCGCCCAGGTGCCGAAAACAGTAAGGCGGATACTCTGTCACGCTTGGGTGATACATTGGAGGTAAAGGCCGATCCTCCAATGGATGCCATCATTGAACCTAGTAAAGTGATCTGTGTTCTTAATGCTGATGTCTTCCTAGAGACAATCAAGGGACAAAAGACCGAGGCTGCCTGGAGGTCATGGAGTAGCAAAGACACCAGACGATCCCTCGTCCGTGGTCTGCCCTTCGTAGAAAACAAACGATTTTTGCCTACCATGGAAAGCAGGAAAAAGGCTTTTGAGTGGTGTCACTCTTCACCAATGTCAGGTCATCAAGGCATAAAGAAATCAGTGCTCTTGGTTCAAAGACAGTTCTGGTGGGATACCTTGTCCAGAGACGTAACACTTTGGGTGGGTCAGTGTGAGGAGTGTGCACGGGCCAAGACATTGCAGAGTCAGAGCAAGGGAAAACTTATGCCATTGCCCACCCCAAAGAAACCATGGCAGAGTATCAGTATGGACTTTATCACAGGGTTGCCTTCTGATCATGGACATACAGCTGTGCTAGTGGTGGTAGACAGCCTCACAAAAATGGGACATTTTATACCATGTAGGAACCTCCCCACGGCTGGTCAAACAGCACAGCTGCTTTTGTCTAATGTCTTCCGTTTCCATGGGATTCCTGAAGTCATCATTTCAGACAGGGGACCTCAGTTCATTGCGAGCTTTTTGAAGTCGTGGTGTTTGGCGTTGAAGATCAAAGCCTCTTTGTCAACCAGTTTCCATCCCCAGACAGATGGTCAGACTGAAAGGCTCAATCAGACATTGAAGAAATATCTACGATGCTATGCTACTGAGGCTCATGATTCCTGGGTGTCCCTGTGGCTAGCTGAATTTGCCTATAATAATGCCTGGCATAGTTCGTTGGGGGTGTCCCCTTTCTATGCTAATTACGGATTCGATGCCCGGGCCTTGCCTATCACCATTCCTGAAGAAGTGTGTAATCAACCTTCGGTGTTGGGTTCGGTCCAACGTTTGCATGCGGTCCAAAAGAAAGTGTCCAAACATTTGGTTCGAGCCAAACAAGAGTACAAGACATGGGCTGATAAGCATCGAGGTGTGGGTCCTGTTTACCAGGTGGGGGACAGGGTGTGGTTGTCCACCAAAAACATCAGGTTCAAACTCCGTTCGGTGTTCCATCCTAAATATATTGGTCCGTACGTTGTTGTGAAACAGGTGAACCCTGTGGCGTATAAACTGAAACTTCCTGCCTCGCTTCGAATCCACCCGGTTTTTCACTGTAGTTTGTTGAAACCGGCCTTGCCTGCTCGACGGAGGGCTCCTCCTCCAGTGCTGTGCAACGATGGGCTGGAGTATGTGGTACGCTGCATAAAAGACTCTAAACGTCGCAGAGGCACATTGTGGTACTTGGTGGCCTGGAAGGGTTACTCGGCTGAGGACGACTCCTGGGAGCCATCTACGAATGTGCATGCTCCTGTTGCTGTTAGGTCATTTCACCGAAGACATCCTGCCAAGCCGGGGCCTAGGAGGCGCTAGGAGGGAGGGCATACTGTCAGGTTCCTGCAGCACCGCGCCTACCCAATCTTTAGGGAACTACATCTACCATGATCCTTGTAGGGAGGAAGTATAAGGGAGGTGTTTCCAGGAAGAGAGTTGCTCGTAATTTTGTGTCCTTTCTTTGTGTTTTCGAGTTCCTGGGAGAAGACAGCGTCTATCGAGCTGCTTCAGAGTTTTGTGAAGTGAGAGCGCTGATCAAGATTTCCCGGCATTGAGGTATTGCAACATTGTATCAGCTGGGAGCCCTGTCCGGCGCTTGCCGGCTTTGCAACATTGTATCAGCTGGGAGCCCTGTCCGGGTGCTTGCCGGCTTTGCAACATTGTATCAGCTGGGAGCCCTGTCCGGGCGCTTGCCGGCGTTGTAACATTGTATCAGCTGGGAGCCCTGTTCACGGGCGCTTGCCAGCATTGTGAGAATTGCTACTTTGTTTCCTTGGCTAAGGAAAGCACCGTCTTGTGTGTGCCATTTCCAAACCCGGCTCTACTGGGTTTTCTGTTCCCGGAGCTTGGCGGCGGCTGCTGCAAGTTACCGTGGAAGGATCATTTCTTGTCCTGCAATGTCCGGAGTAGAGTGGTATTCCACTACCTACTGCCGGCTAGTTGTTTTTGTTTGATCTGAATCAGATTCTAATAGCGGAGCGTGGTGGTGGTCGCAACCACACACTGCCGTTATATGGTTTAAAAGACTCTTGTTTCTACATAAGTGTACACCAACGTATCGCATCTTTCGGGCTTAAAGATATCATATGCGAATTCAAGGGACAGTACTGTGCTTAATAGAGTGACAACGTGGGGGATTATACCACAAACTCTTTTAGAATAAATCCGGATGATAGACTTTATCTCAAAGACTAATTTAGAGGAACAAGTCATTTTTACCCGGGGGGGGGTCTATTACAAAGGTTCTTTCTCCGCATAACACGGTGTGTATTACAAAGGGTACACTGCTGCTAGATCTTACACCTGTGTGTTATATGTTGTGATAACCATTGTGTTTCCTTTCAGGAAGTTGAACTGATATCTCATTTAAACTTGTTGGAGGAAAGTGCACAGCCCTGCAAGGTATTCAGAGTTTGAGAGAGTATTACTGAGAGTAGCCTTGATATTTGATTGGTGTTATAAACGTATGCTCTGTCGTTTCAGATCCCTTGTCCCTGCTGACCCCTTCCCGTCCCCGGTCTCTTTTCATTATTTATCCCTCGCCTGATGGTTCGAACCCCCTGTGTACACATTGAGGGTGTTGGTAACATCAGGAGGTGGACCCCTTTGTTCATCAATCGGATTCTGCGGAGCAGGCCCTGACAATATTCTTGAGCTGTGTATGTTGGATTTTTGTCATTTTGGTCTTGTGTAGTTTAGATTAAATACGTTTATTTTTCTAAACTGTTGTGGAGTCAGTTTGTGGGTTTTCACTGTGTTACTGTGAGTTTTGGTACAAATACTTTACACATTGCTTTTGGATAAGCCTGACTGCTTGTGCCAAGCTACCAAGGGGGTGAGCAGAGGTTATCTAAAGTGTGTTTCCTCCTTACCCTGACTAGAAGCAAGGGTCCCTATTTGGACAGTGGTACCTACCTCTGCCAACTAGAGACCCCCAGTTCTAACAGTTGCAAATCATCATTATTTAATGATTGTTTATGTGCAGGAAGGGACACCTTCCTGCAGATAATCAACCATTAATAGTCTTTTACTGTTTCTATGTGTACTTCAGAATTCAGCAAACATAGAAAAAGCAAAAACAAGGCAAAACAAAGATCTTTTTCCTTATTTCCCCAATCTAATGCCTGCTGTTGCATGGTGTTAGTTTTTGGTGCTGCCTCAGATTTACACTTTCGTTAAATCAAAGGCAGTGTCAAAGGCAATGGGTGTGGTGGTAGAACGCCCACAGCAACACGGATTGAATGCTGTCCCACAGCACCACCTATTGAACGCTGCCCCATTTCCTGCTAAGTGATGTGCGCAGATGGGCCTTATTTACAAGGTGGCGTTAAGTTAAAGAAACTTACTTAATGCCACTTTGTGTATATATGGAAAGGGGCAAATTCACCACCAGAACGCCACTAAAAGTGACATTCTGGTGTCGATGTCGCTTTGTAAATATGCCTCAAAATTTTTAGGATAAAAACGCTTGATTCAGGTCTTGAGGTGAAAGGCCTTGGAAAGGTTTTGGGTTCGCATTATAGCTAGCTGAACGGACACAATACTGAAAGAAGCTTCTAAATTTTTTGGGCTCGTATTAGCCAAGACTTTTAAATTGTGCAAAATCTGTATGTATAATGTACTTACTTGATGTTACTTTTAAGGGTTTTCAGCCAGATTTCATCCATTAGTCTGTTGTGCTGTGTTAGACTTGGCTTTTTTGGCAGGTTCGCTCCCAGACTTTTTGCTTTCTGGCCTCCTGTTTTTGACCATGTTTTTGTTGGTGTCATGGCTCTAGCCACTATACTACTGATATTCATTTTTAAAGTGCATATGCTCTCTATGTAAATTGTGTTTATGGATTGATGTTTCCATGTTTGGCCTATTTGATTTACTACTAAATCCCTAGTACAGTGCACAGGTGTTCCAAGGACCTATAAATCAAATGCTACTAGTGGGCCTGCGTTATGTAAAAAAAGGAGTTTGGCCCATGCGGACAGAAGTGGGGTAAGGGCCCAATAAACTTTGCAACAAGAAAGGTAACCCACACTTCTAATTGTATTACACCATTCTGTTTTGGGTGAACAGATAAACAAAACTTAATATGTTCATCAAGGCGATTATTTGCGCCGTTTTTATTTTTCAAATTTTGTAGAAAAAAAGTGTTTATGTGTACAGAGAAATCACACTGCCATTTACGTAGTCACCAACCACGTTTAAGGTATAACTACACAAATCATAAATTTACAAACATAAACAATATGAAAACAGTGCGGAAAAAGTTTTATACAACAAAGTGAACATGTATCATGAACGTGGGGAGGGAAAGATGTCTAATTGTTTTATCAAAAACATCAACAAACGCAATTAAGCAAACATTTTTCAAACCATAAAGCAATTATTGCACAAGGAGCAGCCTTTCAATGAATCTGCATAAAAACAAAATAACCTCTCGGAAACAATGTTTATAAGGCTATAGATTCCCAAGTATTTTTACGTATTCCCAAACTTAGGACGTAATCCTGTTCGCCTACGCGTTTCGAGTTTGCACGGTATCTTCACAAACTCTCTTCAGGGCCAAATGAATTCTTTCCCCTGTTTCTCAACCTGTTAGTGAAAACACAAATAATTGCGGACACTCATTATAAGTTGCTCTCCTCAGCCCACTCATACCTTCTCATATGTACTACTTAAAATTAGGGAAACGTACCTCCGGGAACTTGAGGTAAATTCGGTTTGTCCAGAGTATAAAATTAGGATTTTTCGAGTCTGTGCGTTTTCTAAAAAGACACAAGTGGTTGTGTCAGAAACTGTGCTATTAGAGATTATTAGCCAGCTCATTGTGACAGTAGAAGTGACCAAACAACTCCTACCGGGATACGTGACTCAGGAGGAATCAAGTGGATTCTTCGATTCTGTGGTCAGTGTTTGGCGTTAATTCGCTTCTCAAACTTTTTTGTTGAGGGAGGGTCCTGTGGCGGACCGGTTCCCCTTTACTGATCCTTATCTTTATCTGTAAGTGAGAAAAGAAGGACCGAGCGCCCTTGTTTAAAAACACACTCGTTTAGTAGTCTATGGGTTGCGCGGCTTGTCTTGTGACAGCACGTACCTGCTAGTGTGTCAGCATGTTCCACTTCCTCATTCCATCAGTTAGAGTGAACGGCATACAGCTCCAACAGTCTCTCTAAGAGGCTCGCTGTTATGTAGCCAATCACGGGAGGACAATTTTGAAAGCCATCCGTGTTGCATTATGGGACCTGTAGTTGAATTAGCTGTGAATGAACTTCAAAGTCTAGAAATTTCACTCATTGAGTTAAGGCCCGTATTGATGGTGTCAAAGCGGAGTATCAGGTACGCCTCTTTGCGCAAAAGTGCCTGCTCTATATTGGGCGATCTATGTTGTGGGTCTAATCCAGACAAGACCGTCCATTTGAAGTCCGTTTCTTTGTGGCTGGCAGCTAGAAAGTGCTCCACCATTGGGGCGTTCTGCACTTTTTTCTTAAGTCTCGAGCGATGTTGTGTTATTCTGACATTTACCTGTTGACAAGTTTTGCCTATGTACAATTTGTTGCACGCACACAAAATCCCGTAGATTACGTTTTTACTCTTACAGTTTGTATGTAAACTGTGTCTCCATTTGATGCCATTATGGCAAAATTCATCTCCTTCTACAACATTATGGCAGGCCACACAAGTACCACATTTATGATGGCCTGTCACAGGTTTCAGATTCCATTTGGATATGAGGTCACTCTTTGGTTTGTGTAGAGAGCTATCAGCTCTGATGATTTGTTGTCCGACGCTTGGATTTTTCCTCATTGCAAAAATAGGTTTTTGCAAAGGGAATTCCATCCCCTCTAGTAAATGCCAATTGCGTAAGATGATTTGGCGAAACTTGTTCGTGTGCCCCCCATAGGTAGTCACACAGACCAGTTTCTCCAATTCCTTTTTCTCCTTAATTTTTAGTAAATCTTCTCTGGGAGTGTATCATGCTCTTTTCTTAGAATGTTTTAGGAGTTTGTGGGGATATCCCCGTTTGGTTAGTTCTTGGCAGAAGTTGTCCGCATGAGTATCAAACTCCTCAAGTTCTGAGCAATTGCGCCTGATTCGCAATAGTTGGCCATAAGGGAGGTTCTGTTTTAAACACTGTGGATGGGCACTCTTATAGTGCAAGATGGTGTTTTTATCTGTTGCCTTTTTGAACAGAGTAGTGGTTAACCTATTTCCCTGAGTACAGACGGCCACATCAAGAAACGTCATTTTTTGATTACTGTAGTTGATAGAAAATTTGATGTCTGGGTGTCTCGAGTTTAGCCATTCATGGAAGGCTATGAGCTCCGTCTGGCTCCCCTGCCACAGGAGCCAGACATCGTCAATATACCTCAACCATTGTCTGATGTTTGCGCTGTAGGGGTTGTCTTTATGAATGAACCTTTCCTCATATTGGGACATGTACAACACAGCCATTTCTGGTGCGTATGGACATCCCATGGCTGTACCTTTGATTTGGATGAAGAATTCATTCTCAAATTTAAAATAGTTGTTTTTCAGTGTGATGTGGGCCAGAGCTAAGACAAAGGCAGTTGGGACTCTGTGTGGTCTTACGCGTTGTTCTAAATACAATTCCATCACCTTAACAGCCTCATCTTGGGGAATTTGAGTATATAATGAGGTGACGTCTAACGTCACCATCAGTTGCGTGTCAGAGTCGAAGTTCATGTCCTGGATTTTATTAATGAAGTCAATAGTATCTCTCAAATACGATTTGACTTCAGGTAGAAAAGGCTTCAAGAAGAAATCTATATACTTTGACGCAGGCTCCAGAGCTGAGTCACAGCCGGAGACGATAGGTCTCCCCGGTGGTGTTGTGCTGTTTTTGTGAACCTTCGGTAAGAAGTAAAGGACTGGTGTTCTGGGAGACTTTTTGTTTAAGAATTCGAACTCCTTTGGACCAAGGAATCCATTCTCTAGTGCCTCGTTGGTGATTCGGGTAATTTTTTCTTGAATTTCTACTACCGGGTCATCTTTGACCGCTCGGTACCACTCTTGATTATCCACGTGGGTCCTTCCTTCTGAGAGATACATAGGGCGAGGCCAAACCACCACTGCACCGCCCTTATCAGCCTGTTTAATTATGATTGATGGATCTGATTTCAAATCTTTTATAGCCTTGAGCTGACCCTTACTGATATTATGATGAATGTATGTTTTGCTCTTCTCTAATTTCGTTAAAGATGACAAGACAGCCTGTTCAAAAGCATACACCTGTTTAGGTATATTTGTAGTAGGCAGGAATTTCGATTTGACTCTGAGACCTGTGGTTTCGCTACTTGTGGTGGCCTCTGCATCAGCGAAATAGGTTTTTAGTCTAATCTTACGACAAAAATCCAACGCCTCAAGTTTGAGTTTGGTAAAGTCAGTTTGTCGGTTAGGTACAAATTTTAAACCCAAGTTTAGGATGGTACTCTCGTCTGCAGTGAGGGTTCTGTCTGAGAGGTTGATTATTGTGGATGTGTCTAACTCTTGTAATACCTGTTCCTTGTTCGCATTTCCCATGGTTCTTTGAAGCGGACGTTTTGCTGTCCGCCCCTTGCTAAAAAAGGTTGATTTGAGCCCTTTTTGTTTTGTGGACCTTGGTTGGAATCACTAGAAGACCCTGACGACGAGGTCGAAGAGAAAGTAGTGAATCTTGACCTCGACCTTCCCTGGTATGAGTTTAAGGCTCGTTTAGAGTCAATAGTAGTGTAATAATCCTCTTTCAGGAATGGGTAAACTTGTTCTATTTTGAACGACTTAGAGTCTTTTTCAAATTGAGCAGTTTTGGTATTGATGGTAGTATCTTTAAAAGTTTGGATTTCTTTTTCGATTTTTTCCAATAAATTTTTGGCCTCTAGTTCAGTTTTGTTGTCAGCGATTGCTTTTATGAGTTCCTCGATTTCTTTCTCTTCCTCACTGCATAAACGTTGGGCGGTCTCTATTGTATGGACCATGAGGTCCCTGCTACACTTGGTGTTAATATAGCTGAATCCTTTTTTGTACTCAGTGTCTTCTACAAAGATCACTGGTATGTTTTTCACTTGTAGGCCCCAAGGTATTGTGCCGGCCTGCAAATGTTGTAGAAGGAAATATCCGTGTAATTCTGTCCAGTGGGCCTGCAGCACTGATTGTGCCACCCACACCAGTAGCTTTTCAAAGGCGATTCAGACCTGCCACTGCAGTGTCTGCACTCTATTTTCGAATGCCTTGTCGACCTGGAAAGTGCACCTAGTTGCCAGGCCCTAACCTTCCCTTTTCTTACATGTAAGACACACTCCTCAGGTAAGCCCAAAGTACCCCTGTGGGCAGGGTGCAGTGTATGTGAAAGGTAGGACATGTACTGGTCGGTGTTACATTTCCTGGTAGAGAAATGTGGTGCAGTTAGTTTTTCACTATTGAAAGGCTATCGGTCCCATAGGCTAACAAGGGGGTTGCCTTGTAGCATCTTACAAGCCTAACTTTCCGTTGGGGCAAGATGGCAAATTGAAGTATAGGCTTCCTGAACCCTGAATTTAAAGATATGTCTTTTAGCAAATGTAATTTTTCTATTCTGTTTTAGAAAAATAGCATTTTCTTGCTTAACCATCCTTTGTGTGTTCCCTGTCTGGGAATAGAATGACAGGAGCAAGGGATGTGCATTTACACTAGACAGACACAAGGGGGGTGAGATGTGTCTTGCCTTCACAGGATGACTCATAGCTAGGCTGAATAGACCTTACTGCAGTCAGAGTGGTGGGAGGAGATGTCCCTTGAATTGATTGTTGCTGCCTCCCACAAAGCTGTTGCCACCCCTTGTGTGAACCTGGCCTGTGCCAGGGGAAACTGGTTAATGTGTGCCAGAGGAACTTTATTTATACCATCTTCAAAGGAAAATGTGGTAGAAATATTGGGGCCCTGACCCCAGAACTTAAGATTACTGCTGGACTAAGAAACCTACCAGGAAGTAGAGCCGGAAGAGCTGTGAGGGGAGACTACCACTTTGCTGCCTACTTTGCTGAGTTAGCCTGTAGTGGCTGCTTCTGTCTTGAACAGGGAAAGGACTGGGCTGTTCTTTCTGCAACCTTAGTATCTCAAAGGGCTTGATGTAGAGCTTGCCTTCTGTTTGAAGTCTTAGGGGGATCAAAAACGTCAGCATTTTCTGGGTGCCGTCTCAGTCACAGTGTGCTTCAGTGACCACAGTAGAAAACTGCAGTCCTACGCTGTCACTAAGACTACCAGCAGTTCCATGATCTGCAGGCAATGCAGAGGTCACCGCCGCACTTTGCACCACAACCCTGGTTTCATCAATGACAACGTCTGCCACAGAGTAGCTGCTTGCACCGCAACCTGCAGGCACAGTACTCCACACCACCTCGCCTCACTCCTCTGCCCTGGTCTCACTGACAATGCCACTGCAAGCTGACAATGCAGACCCTGTCTGCAGCATGTTTTGGGGCATCGCTAATAAGTTACGCAATGCACTGCCCCATCCCACACTGCAATCTTGGCCCACTGATGCCAGCCCCATGACTCCAAATTCTCAACTGGTGCTGTGGCTTGCACTGTGACATGTCAGCACTATGATGAGCAACCCCCCCCCTAGTTCGCCCCACACCCCTGGTCTCACCAGTGCTGCTGGACAACCACCACTGAGCCGCTGCCTGCACCACAACCTGAAGGAATCGCACTGCTCTGCTACGCACCACAGCCTCCATGCCCTCCACAGCTGGTCTGTACCACCGCAATCAGCCAGAATAAAAAGGTACTGTTTTGAGGATCGTCCGACCCCGCAACTAGCCCACACCACCGTGGTTGGCCGGAACCGTTGTATTTGAGTGGTCAGAACACTGTGATAGCCCCAGACGGAGCTAAAAACTTTAAGACACTGTTTATAAAACCTGTTTTTGCATTATTCGCATTTTGAGCACTGTACATCGGACTTCTATTTTTTTCTTCTTGTTTTACACAGATAAATATTGTATATTTTTTCTAAAACTGTTGTGGTATCCTTTTATAGTGTTTTCAATGTATTACTGTGTATGTTCAAATGCCTTACACATCGCCTCTGAATTAAGCCTGACTGCTCCAGCCAATCAACCAAGGGGGCAAGCAGGGGTTATTTTAGACGTGTAACTCCTGTATCCAGACTAGAGTGGTGGATTCTACCTGGCTTAGGTGCAAGCCCTAGCCAGCCAGAAATCCCATTTCTAACATGCTGTGTCACTCACATTTTTCTTCCACCCACTACAGCACACAGTGGGGCATCCTCCAACTACACCGTACAGCATGGGGTAATGGGTCAGCCTACTTCTGCCACTTGCTAACGTCATTTTGAGTAACTGCATTTTGATCTTTCCTAAGGAGCACACCTGCTCATAAGTTAGTTCCCTTCAATAGCAAGGTGTATTGTTACTTTATTATTGCCTTTGTGATAGCAGAATGCTTTCTACCAGCTCTTCATCTGAGCACAGGGTAAATGTCAGCTTTATTACTTCCTGTGTCTTGCTAATGCAGTTGTACATTGATTTGGGTGGAGCCTTTGTTTAACTTACTGCTGCTATTTCAGGTATACCAGATTGTTTCTATTTAAACTGTTCTTTATAAAGTTATCCTCTTTTTAGCATTTATACAATGTGCTGCATTTATAACTCCTCCTGAATGTCATGCTGGTATTTATTTTAATTGAAGTCTTCCGTTGTACTTGCAATCTATCTATCTATCTATCTATCTATCTATCTATCTATCTATCTATCTATCTATCTATCTATCTATCTATCTATCTATCTATCTATCTATCTATCTATCTATCTATCTATCTATCCATCTATCTGTCTGTCTATCAAAGCAATGTTATGTATCATATACAACCCTCCCTATATGCTTTTGCAAGACTCTGTTATCTACATTTTCGACTCTCCCACTCTATTTGTCGTAACTATGTACAAAAATATTATAGGAAGGCATTAGCAAAGGTGAGAGGCTGCCAGCCAATGCCAGAATTTGTTTTTTGGGGGGTATGTTGTTATCCAAGACCTTTTTTTATTTATCAGCATTATGTTATAGGATAGTTACTTTTAGGGCTTTTCGGACAAACTTCATTAATTTGCCTCTTGTTGTGTTATTCTCATTTTTCTTCAAACTACAGCATGCATTTTGGATCAGTGCATTAGACCACTTCAGCCAATGACTGATTTCACTGTAAGTTACAGAATTCTGCCCTTTCATAAGTTCATAAGTTAACGAACGGTGCAAAACCATTACAGACTAAACAAGAATTTCCAAAGCCAAAAGGCTGGCAGCCAACAGCAGACCTATCGACTTTGCTATTGCCTGTTTGCCTTGCCTAAAGCATTAACATTTAACTAGGAATTTCTTAAAGTTCACTTATAATGGTACTTTATTCTGTTTACGAAGTACCATCAAAGTATAGATAACAGTAGATAACTATATATAAAAAATATATATATGAAAGATATCATTCCACTACAGTTAAAAACATCAAAAACTATTTGAGCAACCATAAAATTCATAATGCACAAATAGTTCGATATTGTACTAGTTATGTTACAAGTAAAATGTCAAATTGAACAGATATCAGTACAAGGTCACCAAAAAAATAGGTACAAATGTACAAAATACATGTCTATAAAACCTTGGAATAATCTAAAAAGCAGTATAGAATGTCCATTAGCTAATAAACAAATACGTATGAATCGCAAAGCTTCTACTATTGAAAGTTTACTGCGCTTGTGCCAAACATTTAGTAAAAAGTTTGCTGACAGCAAAAACAACTAAAAGAGATGCTGGAAACACTAGGGCCCTCATGATGATGTCAACCAGACTGCAATCGATGGCCTGTCGCAGTCTGGCCACTGCATTAAGATGCACGGCAGTTGGAGGCCGGGTGGAGGAAAAGACTGACAGTCAGTCGGGATGTAATTCCCTACCATAACGGTGGTGCCTGCTCAGGCACCAACGCAGGAATTATGATTTCCCTTTCAGACAGTCTTGAAAGGCTATTGTACTCCATTGTGCCCTCCTGGACTGATGTCAGGGCCACAAATCATTTTTGCTTCAAAAAAATATTCACCACAAATTCTTCAACAAGGTCTTTGCAAAGAGGTACATTTTTTTCACATACTATATTTCTAATTTAATAACTAGTTGGTCTGATTCTTCTCCCATCACAGTATTGACTTTGACTTTTTCATACCTCTAAATACTCAGGCAAAGTGATTCCAAACCCCACATTTATGCATTCTTTGTCTAGCACCGGCACTGTTTAAAAGATGCAAAGTACATTTTTGAGGCACTCCTGAAGCACATGGAACCACTAAAGAGTTTGGGGCATATTTACGTCTTCTGGCGCATCTCTGCAAATCAGCAGGGATGCGCCAGAACAGATGCTCCACGTAATCCCCCCCTTGCGCCACCACAGATGCGTCGCATTTACAATGCGGCGCACCATGGTGCAAGGAGGGGCAGATGCGTGACGCATCTTGAGGCGCACGGGCGGCGCATTGCTGGAGACACGTCACAAGCATGACACAACTCCTGCAATACACAGGGGCCGCCAATACTCAGCATGGTGCCTCACTACTTACGCCTGCTTCAAGCAGGTGTAAGGATTTGACGCAGCAACGTCGTAAAACTGACTCTGTGAAATCTTGTAGATTTCACTGCATCAGTTTTACGTGGCTTTCCTGCGAGGGAACGCCCACCCTGTGACAGAACTCCCACATGAAACCTGACCCAGGTTTCATGTGGTGCAGGGCTTTACAATGTGACGCATCTGCCGAGATAAGTCAAGTTGTAAATAAGTCGCAACTTGGCGCATGGTTTACGCTGCCGCTGTGTCACAAAAGTGATGCAACAGCGGCGTAAAAGTGTTTCAAGGGGCTTGTATATTTGCCCCTTTATCTTTCTATTGTGAACCAGTGTTAGAGGCAGCAGATGCTGAAGCAGGCTTCTTATTTTTAACAACATCAAAAGTATCTGATGATGCTTTGTTAATTTCTTTCAAATATTGTTTGGAATCTTGGATGCTTTTGGCTACTCCAATATCCCGATAGTTTCCTCAAGAGGCGGGTTCTTGTAAGTCAAGAAACGTTCCTGATTTTCTTTTTAAAGCATCTAGTGGTGTGTAAAAATCTCATGTTCACATTTTGCTGCTAATACCTGTAAAGATGCCACAAACATATCAGATTGAACCCCAGATTGTTCTGGTGAAAAGAAATTGTCCATTTTGACAATTAAATTGGGTGGTTTATCAAAATGTGTCTCCATACATGGAATTCGTCTCTGAATCATCACTCACTACTTTAGGCAGATGCTCAAAAATGTTCTGGCTTTTAAACCCCAAAGAATGCACCAAAATCTATTTTTCCTTTGTGGTCTGAATCTTCACCCACCTATAGCCCCTAAATGCGCATTAAGTGCCATGAACCACTCTGTCCATCTAATTGGCTGTTCACCAGTCAGTTGTAAAAATGGTGCAGGTGTCCCAATAGCTTGCATAATGCTAATGGTAATATCTGTTCATATATTAATGAAAAGCACTTGCTTCACAGAAACAAACGTATGTATACATGACAACAGTAATGCCAGTAGAATACACAACTCTACACAAATATTTTATCCCCAAACTTTCTTTTCTCTTTAAAAAAAACAACAAAATTAATAATGTCACCATGAAATAGTCAAAGAGATAACTGTGAAGATGTGCTAAAGATACCTACTTTGTGCTCACATCGTAGATTATGACCGCCGTATAAATGAACGTACAGGGCATATTACCAAGGGCCATTATCGCTGCATTAGCGGCGATAATTTCATCCCCCTATTACCAAGCTGTCGCTAACACCAGTTAGCGACAGCTTGTAGGTAATAGCGGGCATTTAGTAGCCCACTTTGCATGTCAGCGATAATTATCGCGAATGACATGCAAAGTGGGCGTGCCAAGATGTTAGCGACTGAAAACAGTCGCTAACATCGCTATCTCCGATTACCAACATTTGGAAATATTCGCGCTAAGCGTGAATATCTCCAAATGCTAACGCCTGCCCTGAGCAGTTCTTAGCCATGTTATGGTAGGTGGATAACATGGCTAAGAGCATTAGCTCGGTAAAGCATGAATATCGCTGACTTTTCAGCGACTTTTCAGCGATATTCATGCATTTCGGCCGATTTTTATCGCTTAGGAGAGAAACCTTGATAATAGCAAGGCTCCTAAGCGATAAAAATCGGCGAAGCACGGCGATAAAATCATTGCCGCTAACCAAGCATAGCGATAATTATCGATTATGCTTGGTAATATGCCCCACAACAGTTCCATACAAACAACGTGAAGGTTGTTGTATGAAACAAAGCGCCCAATGTAAATATCCAATACAGTAAATATGCTAATTATTATGAATGGCATGCGTGTCACCGCTAAGTAGCATGAAACACACACATAAATAATCATTAATGCAAGTGGCGTGCGTATCATAGAATCTGTGACCAATGCAAAATGCCCACAAAAATGTAAAACCCATGGAGAAAAAAATTAGCTGTAATGGCGTGTGTTTTAACGACTTCTTATTGAAAGAATGGCCGACAAAACTGTGAAATACACTGCAAAATGGCTGAAAAGTTGTGGAACGCACGTCCGCATAATGGCATGAGAATTGCTGAGTGGGTGACCATGGAATGATGGCCACCGGTCACCATGACAAACATGTAGCAAAGAAATGGAGCAATTAGGGAAACTCTACCCGCACAGCAAGAATGTTACCAGTATGAGTTCCCTCCAGCTCCAGCCTCCAGCAGCAGTCCGAAGGAAACAGTCTTGATGCCTCAGTGTCCAATCAAACTGCAGCCATCAGAAGTGAAGGTAAATGAAAAGCACCTCCAATGTGGATTCACTACACCACCCGTCACCAGTGATGAATGATGAACTGTGCAAGTAACGTTTCCAAGCACAATTTATTGAAGGTGCCAACAAGATAAGCAGAACTTTTCTCAGCCTGCTGCGACCAACTGGCAAAACATAGCCTGGAATTCTGTTGACAAACGTGCCTGAACTGAACCCTTGAGAGCATGATTCGACCACAAAACATCCCTAGTACATAAATGGAAAAATGTGCTTATGGTTATTTTATATCAAAAGTGTGATGTATAGTTATTATCACATTATAGGTTAAAACATATAAAAAAAATTTATAGGATGACTCGCCAATTGACCAGTCCTAATATTTATTAAAACACTTCCTTTAAACAACACAAACTTTTCTATGAATTGTACCTAAATTGGATCTTATTATCGATGGACTTGGAGTGCCAATCAGTGACAAAATATAAAGAAATAGCTTTCACAAGTCTCAACAAATGAATACGCTGGCTAATTTGGCTTGTATTCTACAAACAATTCTTTGTAAGATAAAGGTGTAAATAATGGAACAGTAAATTCCATTATTTACATAAAAAATATGTGAATAACACATGCAACTAGATTTAAACATACAAATTAGTTGTACTTGAAAAAAAATACAATTTCCTTTCAATCTGAAATCCCCTTGATTCTGTAAACATCACTGTAGGTGATTTCCCTGTTCTCCAATTTAAAGAGGTCAATCAAATAATACACAGAGCCTATTCACAGAGGCCTTTCTAAATATCTAAAGTTCGAACAATGTGTTAATGTCAGGATTTGCAAGCACAAATTCACTTTTTTCATTCACAGAGAAGTGAGTTTAGCTCTCAAAATGTGAAACGATTTACTGACATATATCACTCCTGTATGGTTTAAAATGTCATGGAAGTAAATTTGTTCTGATGTACAACGAGTGGGCATTTGAGGACGGGGATACTCTAAAAACTTTGTGAACCTGACAAGCCTGTAGTGTTTTTTGCCATTTGTAACCCTTAAGGTAGTCAGTTCTTGGCTTTGCTTGTTTCAAATACAGTAGTGGGAAGAGCTGTAGGGGAAGTTGTGTTTTTCCCATGGAGATTAAAAATTGTTACAAACTGCACGTTTGTAATGTAGAATAAGATGATTGTGGTATAATGTAAATGGGAATTCTCAAAGAATTTCCAGCAGGTTTTCTGGGACCTGGAAATGTTCAGAATCCAAGTAGCACCCTAGCAACTTTTTAAAATTTCAAAATTGTAAATCTACACCCAAAAGACGGTGTTACTGTAGTGTAAGTTTTTAAAATTCTCTGTGAACCGCATCTTCTAAGTACAAACACCTAATCGTTTGAAAATGAAATAACAGACTCAGGAATATGCAAAATGTCATTGCTTTTCTTCTTGACACTTAATGAAACTGTGTCACAACTTGGCAAATTTTCTGAGATTTTCTGAAATTTGCAATAGTAATTTGTTTACATAGAGCTTGCTAATTGTTGCTAAAATAAAAGACGAGTAAATATTTCACAACATACTGGAGCTAAACATATTGAGGTCAAGGATGAAAAACTGTAAATCGTGCCATAGTTTGAGTATGTGATTTGCAGGTGATAACAGGTCTCACTGGTAAGCAGTGTAGACACATACATTTTTGTGTGGAAAATATGAAAAATATGTGTTGTGTAAAGGAGCAATCCATAAACTTAAATTACAGTAAGCTGGTACAAAAAATAATTTTTGACTATTCCAAGTCAAGATGCACCATTTCAGTGTTTTATAATTTTTTAAGTATGAGCTACAGAGAGCTTTAGTTGACTGTTGGTCAGGCATTTGATTTCCAATATGCAGATATCAGGCTTTCAGTCAGCCCCTTGCACATGAGTGGGCGGTTTTATTGTCCTTCGCCTTTCCTTGCACTTTATTCAATGGTTTTCCTCCCTATTCATGTGTATGTTCTTTCTAGGAGCATTTGATGTCACAGTGTTCTGATTGATTGACTTGTATCTTTTCACTGCTGACCTTGCTTGCTTTCAGTTATTTCTTTTTTTCTTTTTTATATAACTCCTTGGGAGTATGTATTTTCTTCCTCTCTCTCACCCCTGTGTTGCTTCTCTCTATACATTTTTCCCATCCTGGACCCCATGATTGCTTCATCCAACCTTTCACATCTTGCTTGTTTTCCATTTAATCCCACATCACACTCAAGCACCAAGGTTCAGGCTTTGCATTTTTCATCACCCACCTTCCCCATGCTAGCTCTCAGTCCATGTGCAAAATGAAGCTGGAGCTCTGTCAACTTTTTCGTGCATCAGACACATTTTTTAATCTTTTTTGGTATATTTTTCATTTATAGATATAACATAGGTATCCTTCATGTTTAAATGGCAAATAAAAAATAGCTGCCGGAGTGATGCATCTCTCCATGGAATGCATCTTCATGCATGTGCGTGCAAAAAAAATATCGGCAAACCATTAACTCAGCATTTTAGAGCCAATACCTACTTGATTTTCCAATGCTTCGGTATCCTCTACTTTGGAGTTGTTTGATGACCTAGGTCATCTATCAGGAAGTAAACTTCTTAATATTGCTATCTTCGGGTTCACTGTTGGACTAACTATCTTCCAGAGCTTGGAAGCTGCTATCTGATTATCTTGCTGGTCCATTAACAGCTATATGTAACCAGTCTCTGGAGATATCCATTGTGCTCCCAGAGTGGAAAAATGCATTAGTGCTTCCTCTTTTAAAGAAGCATTCTGCAAACCAGTCAGTGCTCAGCAATTATAGACCCATTTCCCTCTTGTCCTTCCTGAGCAAGAATTTGAAAAATGTTGTGAATAAAAAACTTTCTGTTTGTTGAAGGAGCTTTCCTTCTCAGGTAAACTTCAGTTAGTGTTCCATCCCATCTGTGGAATGGAAGGGGCCTTCGTTATTGCAATGGACGATCTGTGAATAGCGGCGGCTGAGGGTAATAAAATAGTTTTAGTACTGATTAATCAATCCAACATGCTTGACACTGTCAACCATAACATCCGGATCACTAGGCTGGCTGAGACAGGGGCTAAGGAAAGAGTTTGCAATAGCTGTTAGAGCAGTTAAGCAGGGAGTTCCTCAGGGCTCCTCTTTAAGCCCAACATTATTCAATGAGTATCTAAGGACATTGGCAATGTTAATTAGATCTCATGGTGTATAAAGTTTGAATTATGCAGACAACACAAAATTAATTCTGACACTGGAATGTACCAAACACTCTCCAATGACCTCTTTCCATGACTGCTTGTGAGACATCTCGCAGTGGCTGAGAGCTAACTCCCTTGATCAATGGGGATAAGACCTAACGGGCATATTATCAAGAATGGCGCTAAAATTTTCACCGGTTTAGACTTGTATGTTTTCACTGCTGACCTTGCTTGCATTCAGTTATTTATTATTTTCTTTTTTATATAACTCCTTGGGAGTATGTATTTTATTCCTCTCTCTCCCCTGTGTTGCTTCTCTCTATAAATTTCTCCCATCCTGAACCCCATGATTGCTTCATCCAACCTTTCACATCTTGCTTGTTTTCCATTTAATCCCACATCACAACTCTCAGGCATGATAATATGCCCTTGAGAATTCCAAGAGAAACCCATGTTCTTGTGTGAACATGGGCTTCTATTGGAATTCTCCAGGGCATATTATCAATCCTATTATCGCCGCTTTAGTGGCAGTTTTCTGCTGCTAAACCAGCGATAACTTTAACGCCTTTCTTGATAATATGCCCCTCAGTAATGAGCTGTTTCTCAAGGTCTACTTTGTGGAATCTGGCAGTGGACCTTTGGCTGCTGGAAGACTATTCAATTCTGATAACTGTAAGGTCTGTTGGAAATCTGGGAGTTCTCTCTACTCTCCTCCACTTGCTCTGAATTAATGAGGGCACTTAATAAAATACTAGCATTGTTGCAAACACGCCTTCTCACTCTAATGGTGCAAAGCCTTATCCATAGCAGACTCAACTATGATTTATTTTTAGGTGCACCAGATTATCTTGTTCGCCGCTTGCATTGTATACTGGCTGCTGCAGTGAAACCGTCACTTGTTATGCCCTGTCTCTATTTGGCTCTTTCTAGTGGTTCCCAGTAACCAAGTAGCCACGTGAATTCAGTTCAAATCACTGTGCATAGTACACAGAGCCTTCCATAATATTTGCCCTCACATGCTTTGGAATAAATCACAGTGCCACACTACTATGTTCAGTCAATGCAAATTTATTGAAGGTTCCTAATTTCAAGAAAGCCCGAACTGGAGGCAAAGTAGGTCATGCTCACTTTATTCCATCAGCAACCTGTACGCTTTCAGGAAAGCTTTGTAGACCTGGCTATGTAACATCTAGTTCCCTGCAAATATCCAGATTGGTCACTGGTAGTCAGCACCAGGATGCGATTCCTTAAATGCTATGCAAGAAGCACCCAAGTTTTGCGATTTCACCTTAAGAAATCGCAAATTACAACCAACTTCATGTTGGTGGTAATTTGCGATTTCTTTCACAAAAAGCACTTTTTGGCATTTGTGAAGGTGCCATGTGGCGCACATACATGCCCATAGGGCCCATAGGGCATGTATGTGAGCCATATGCGCACGCATGTTAATTTCAGGGGTGCATCAGGGTGTCCTAATGACATCCTTGCACCCTTGAAATTATTCTCAATTTGCGATTCTCAAATTGCGAATCGCAAATTGAGAATTACTTTCCATTAATTCCTATTGGCCTCCCAGCCCATAGAAATGAATGGTAAAGTATTCCTTATTGAGATTTTGCAATTTGCTAATCACAATTATGGAATACTAAGAAATCGCAAAAAAATTGCGATTGTTTACATACATCCCTTTTTGCCATTCTCAAATAGCGATTCTCAAAAAATTGCTATTTGAGAATCGCAAACAGGGACTTTCATACATATGCCCCATAATCAATAATAATGTTTTTTTTGGTATGCATTAAGCTGCCTTGTTGTTCATTAGACCGAATGCACAGCATGCCCAATTGTCATGTTTGTCTTGAACTTTGTTCTCTGCAAAATCCGTATTTTATGACTCTTTGATCCTTTCGGTTACCATAATAAGAATTATAAACTTACTGACTTCAGGTGGCTGTGAGGTACTTGTTTCCCTTCAACAGCACCTGTGTTGCATTTTAATTCTGAGGACTGTGCTCATTTGATTCTCTTTTGTAAAGTGCTGACAAACAGTTCAGATGAATCATCAAATAGAGAATTGATTTAATTGATAAATGTCACTGCTTCGGTGATGCGTGGACACATTTCCTGAGGGACCCAGTTCTGAGCAAGATAGGTTAAATCTCAACAAGATCAATGCATGACCTTCCCCCCGTCGTCCAGTTTGAAATGTATTGAAGAAGCAATTAGAAGGCAATGAACTAGCCAAAGGATCCCATGGGTTCAACAATGAAGCATAGAAGAAAAGGAATAGTAGCATCCCCATGGCACTAAACTTAAAGAGAAGGTCACACACCCATGACAAGAGGGCATAACCAACGATAGAGACATAGCAAATCTATCTCTCTAATTGAAGATTGGACGTACCATACTATCATTACGGCTATATTGGCATGGGCAGTGTGTGAAAATAAAATGTATTTATTCGTTTTCATCACTATAGCAGTTATACATTTTTTAAACAGAATGGGTACATTGTGCTTCTTGGTTCCTTTACAATTTGAGAATAATAATAACCATTCTGTAAAATGGTCCAGTGAATCGTGATAAGCAGATAATCATCCCATATAAGATATACAATAAGTCAGGAATAGCTGTCATGCGAAGACTCAAAATTCTGGTACACGAGTGTGTACAGAAAGCATGTTTAAATGTTCATAAATCATTTGTTTTCTCCATGCAAAATATTAAAACAATACACTTGCAACATATTAGACATAGCATATTCCTCCCTGGAGGGATAGTAGAAACAATTAAACATTATAAATAGCTTCGGAAGATGTCAATTTGATTTAGAAATTAAAGGAGTTGCAGAGTATTCCCAAATTAAAAGTGCAGCCAAACCTTTGAATTGATGTTAGATGTCATTGTAAGAGAACTGTAGAAGATTTGTATTTGATACATACGATCAATCTTCATACAGTGGACATGGTCTACAATTGAGAGGTATTAATGATAATCATAATTAAAACACTTTATTAAAGTAAGAGACAAAAGATCCAAGAACTGTTGTATTGGAAAAGTACACCTGTCCAATAGCACTGCCTTAGACAGGTTAATTTTGCAAAAATAAGCTGGCCAATGTTCTTTATAATACGTACAGGCTTAACAATCTTCTCTCTTCTGAATAGCAACCTTATCACTATTGGTTTTAGGGCAGCTACCAGTAGTGAATCACATTTCCATTGGGGATTTTACCTGCAAAATGCTCCTCAGAAAATTCATTAGACTCTGTAAGTGTTATTTGGGAGGAGAGGTCCCACTGTGCCATGGCAAAAACTCTCACCTGAAAACAAAAAAACACAAGCTTTCTGCTCCTGGGGTCAGATTTGGGGGGTTTTCCCCAATCTGCCATGAGGGGCAGAAAGCTCACTGGCAGCCTCGCTAGTATATTCTTTAAAGAAAAAATAGGCTGGTTAGGGATAACAATCGCATGCATAGGGAAATGCTCTCACTGAATAACAGCAGCAGAAGTCGTTCTGCCATATCAGGACGGATTTAGTAGTTTACTCCTATTTTTCCACTCCAGGGACAGAGAGTACACTAGACACCAGGGGGAATTATTTTTTTTAAGAAAAAGAAGGGTTGGGGTGGTCAGTCATACCCAAACCCAGACACTAATGCAAAAAGGTAAAAACAAGAAGGATCTCGGTGGCCCACCCAGGCTTTGGGCTTAGTCAATACCTCAAAACTGATCCAGTAGGAATGCCAGATTAGGAAGGCTGCCATAATTTTCCCCCGGGCGGGAGTGCAAAGAGCCATTAGACATCAGGGGAAAATGGTTAAAAAAAAAGGATATTGACCATTTCCCCTCCAAATTAGGCCCAACAGTTCTTCTGACCCTATGGTTGGCAGATTGAGTAGGTTGCCCCCATGGGATATGGCAGAAAGCGCACTAGACACCAGGTATAATAGTTTTCAGAAGAAATATGTGGTGGGACGGTAGTAGGTACCAAGCCTAACCTCCATCCCTGGGCCCCAAAACTCTGCTTCCTCTGAGAAATAGATTGGGTTGCCTGCTGCAAATCTGCCCCCCTCAGTGTTAGCAGAAAGCCAATCATACCCATCAGATTTGTTTTAAACAGTGAAGCTGGCCATTCTGGATAGGGCCATGCCCCATCACTAAAGCCCGTTCAAACTTTCCTTCACCTGGGGGAGGGGAGGGGGGAGGTTGCAGGATGTATTCCCAAACAACTGGAATCAGAAAACCCACTAGAAGCCAAGAACGAATAAAAAATGGGATAGGAACTGGCCCATCCTGATAGCATGCGGCATCCCTACCACTAAAGCCCCAATAATCTTTTTATCCCCCTCTGGGACTGGGATTCTCTGAATCCGCAAGCTAAGAAACAGTAAACTTTGAATTTTTTTGACAAGTTTTTTTTATAAACAAACTTTCTTGAGTTCATTCCGCCATGAACATGCCCCAAGAGCTGTGCTATCCATATATGAGAAGACATTATATTGGCATACGGCATTTTTCTACATTGATAATATAAACCAACGGATGGCTACAGCGATTCCAGCTGACGTGTAGCCACAGGTGATTGCTCGCCCCTCCACTCTGTAATGGTGCTCGCACAGCCCTGAGCTTGGCATGGAAAGGACCGGAAGGAACGACGGTGAAACTGGTGTGACTGCCTGTTTTTGCCAAGATTGCTGCGACTGGGCAGCAACTGTTTATATTGATGCGAAATCATGACTGCTGTTAACCTGACCTGCTCTGGAGAATCATGAGGCTGGTCTCTGATGCTCGGCATGTGGAGAGAACTGCGGACTCCTGGTCTTCTGCCCTCACCAAGGTCGCAGATTTTGACGGCTGGCGATACTGACTGGGGCCGGTAACTTGAAGCTGAGGCAGAGTGTTCTGAGTCTCTGAGAAGTTAAGGGAATGCACTGGCCGGCGTCTTTCTGGAGCAAGTGAAAACCCTACACCTGCATTAAAGAAAATATCCTTTTTGCTGTGAAGGTGAGCCTGTTAGTTCCTGCAATCCTTTGAAAGCCTGCTAATCTTTATATTGTAGGAAAATTAGGAGAAGTACTGCTAGGGCTGGCATCTGGTTGACCATGATGGGGTGCTGGGGTCTGGTGTTTTTGTTCTTGTTTTTGCTTTTTTGGGAAAAAGTCAAGGTGGAGAAAAGCCACATTTTTCCCAGGCAAGGACATCTGAACATAAGGCTGGGCTTGGGAGGCTGCTAGAAGCATGATATCCGGGTGAGATTCCCAAGCACGATTGGCCCAATCAAAAGCTGTATCATCCGCAGCTAGAGCCAAGTTTTTTTATAGCGATCCAGCATAAGTTTAAGCTTTGAAACCTCTGAAGAAGATCTGCCAGAACTTCAGCAGGATTTGAGAGTGAAAGATCTAGGTGCAGAGAAAGGAAGGGGAAAGTTCCGGAAGGGCAAATATGTTCCGAGACAGAACAGGCTTTTAATTCAACTCCAGAGACAAGTGAGGAAGGCTTGAAAAATGTTAAGGACTTTCTATTATTTGCAAAAGGAAAAGCTTCTCAGTCTACACCAGGAAAAGCACCAGCAAAGCCGCAAGACCTTCTTGAGGGGTCTGCAGAGGTTGTATTAGCCAGCCCTATCCAAAATGCGCAAATAGCTTCATGCCAATCAACCATTCCAGAAGAAAACGCCTTAAAGGCTTCCTTTTGTAAAGTAAAAAGTATCCAGATGGATTCTCGGTCCTAGGCACAGTTCCAGGCAGCATCGCAAGATTTAAGTCTGCCACAACAATCAACGCAGAGTCAGTCGCAGGCCCAGCCTCAGTCTCTAGATAAATGAGGATCGGAAATTCTAGGACAGCAGGCAAACAACAGGAAGAAGGATGAGAAAACTCAATATAATTTACAGGAAGAAGCCCCAGAAAAAAAGATATCACTCATCAAATGGAATCATGTTAAATCTAATTTTAAAAGAAATAAGTGAAATGAAGATATCACAAGTAAACGAAAAAGCCTCTCTTCACCAGCGCCTTGGAAAAATTGAGGAAGCAGGGGCTGGGTTCCAAGCTAGAATTCAAGAAGCAAAGTCTAGGATTGCTCTTCTGGAAGACAAAATGACTACGATGCATCAGATAGTGAGTTAAGCAAAAAAGGAAAAAGTTGCCCTGGAGAATAAGCTTGAGGAACTCGAAAATCATTCTCGGGGTGCAAACATACGTATAGTTGGGGTGCCGGAGGGAAATGAGGGGTCCCAAAACACTTCAATGGCTCAAAACTTTAATTATGAAAAATGTATTGCTTGAATATACTGGAGACCTCACTATAACAAGGGCATGTCGAGTCCCTGCTCACCCATTACCAAATTCAAAATTTGCACGCACAATTTTGATTAACTTTACAGTATATCGTGTCAAAGAAAAAATTCTACCTAAGGCAATCCAGAAGAGGCAATTTGTGATTAATGATCTCTCTAGTCTGTAGCAGCTGCATGCAGACGTAAAGAGTTTGTTAAAATGCTCTATCTTTTCAAGGCTCAGGGAGCGCAGGCAGCAATTGCTCAGCAATTGAAGTTACGAGTATTAGTACGAGGCAAGTTTCACATGTCCACTAATGTAGAGAAAGCACAGGATCTGTTGAGTGAAATCTCCTCTGGCAAATAATATAGAATAGAAGGTCTGACTGCTGAGAAGGGTTTTTAAGATGGGGGTGTGTACGGGTCACCCAGGGTACATCCCCAGGGCACCCCCCAGAGCACTAGTGGCAGTTGAGATGTGGCCTGAAGTTCGGCCACATCTCTTGGGAAGTGGAAGGATGGGATCAAGGGAGGGAGACGGGGGTTTATGGTATTAAAAAAAAGCAGAAGCGCAGTGTTGAGGTCAAAGGAACACAGGGGTTTGAATCAAAAGTATCATGATTTTTAGGGTTAAATCATAGAGATGGTTGTCAAATGTCGAATCATCTCGGTTAATTTCGATTGATTAGTAAACAAACAAAATTATGGAGGGATAATAAGATGGTTGGCCTCATTTGCACCAAAAGTCCATTTTCTTTAGGAAACACATTTGAAATCAAATTCACAGAAACTGTTTGTTCCAAGAGCCTTCTCGAAAGTGGTCATTACCTCAACCGGGTTGGCAATGAGAGGGGCAGCTATATATTTCTGTAGGGGTTTGGACTGGGAGTTTCTTCAAGTTCAGAGGGATCCACACAGAAGATGGTTATGGGTAACTGCAAATTTGAATGGGGTTGTGCTAATTTTTGTAAACTATTATGGCCCAATTACTGATGATCCCTCAGCCGTGATCAAGATTAATTAATTACTTAGAAGGTTTTCAGGGCATGTTCTTTATAGAGGGGATTTAAATTATATTCAAGATTTGATTAAGGATACCTCCAACAAACTTATGAAGCAACTTAAGCCTAGAACCAATTTTTTTTGATACATTAATTCAAAGTTATCAGTTAATTGATCTGCGGTGTAAAGTCCATAAGGAAGTGTTTGAAAATACTTGTTATTACCATCAATTTTGAACTGCTTCTCGTATTGATTTATTTTTAATTTCTCGCTCCCTGAAACATGTTGGCTCAGAACTAGGGTAAATTCTTTTTTTGAGCATTCCTTGGTTAAGTTAGACATAGAAATTGAAGGAGAGAGAAGGACAAGAACTAGGTGGCAGATGGATCGAATCCTCCTCTCCAAATAAACAATGGGTTGCAATAAAGTAATGGGTACAGGAATTTTCTGGGGGGTCAATGAGGGAACTGCTGGAATGTTTTCATTGTGGGGGGCTTTAAGGCGCCAGTTCGGGGGCAAATGATTGCCTTTGTGGCCGATCAATCTAGTAAGTGAAGAAACCAAATAGCCAAACTTCAACGGGCAGTCGATATTGCGCTAATGCAGAACATGCCTCCTTACGGGGCAAGGGGCCAGCTGTCAGTCAGCTCGAAAAAGCAAAAAAGTAAGAATTAAGGGACTTTTTTGTTGGAAGAAATTAAAAGCTCCAGGACATTCTTACAGCAAACATATGAAAAAAGCCAAATGGATGGCAAACTGTTAGCTTGTTCATTCAAGGTTAAGCAGGAAGAGGCCTTAATTACCAAGGTTATAGATCCTAGGTCCAGAACTGTGGTGATGGATAAAGACAGGATTGACCAAGTATTTGTGAAGCATTATGACCAGCTATATGCTACCAGGTATGGGATAAGTCAAGAGGCAATACAGCATTATTTTGAGGGTGTAAATCTCCCTCTCCTGGCAAATATCCAGGTCGAGAAACTTCAGCATGATATATAAGGAGAAGAAATTATTATCTGGATACAATGGCTGGAGCAAAAGCTTGCTGGAATGATGGGATACCAAATTTTGCTAAGGAACTATCACCCTTTTTGACTAAGCTTTTTAATCAAGTAAAGGTAGGTGGTTATTTACCCTCTACTTTTAAAGATTATATTATTGTGAGCTTCGTGAAAAAAGGGAAACTCCTAAGGATATTAGTGCCTATGGGCCAATTAGTCTACTTAACACAGGTTATAAAATCTTTATGAAAATCTGGGATCAGCGTTTTATCCCTTCAGCACAAGGTATGATCCATAGAAACCAGACGGGGTTTATTGCAGGGAGGTTGATGTCGGCCAATACAGGGTTTTTAATTCAGGCTCTTGACTTTTTTAATAGCAAGCGAACCCCTGCGCTTGTCATGATGCTAGGTGCAAAAAAGCATTTGATCTGGTCAATTGGGATGCGCTTTTTTATGGTTTGGGTAGGTATGGGGTTCCCCCCAGTTCATTTGAATGTTATGGAATATTTATCAGGGGGCACAGGCTCAGGTGTTTATTAACGCTAATCTAGCAGGGACAATAAATGTTATCCGGGGGAATAGACAAGGATGTCCGCTATCATTTGTATTGTTTACCTTTATATTGATCTTCTGGCCACCAAAATTCAAAACAATATGATAATCAGAACACCAATAGTGGGCATTGAGAAATTTAAGTTGTTTGCAGATGACATCATTCTTTATCTTAAAAAGAGTCAGAACATAGAGCTAGTACTAGCTGAATTTTCACAGTTTTAATGGTTTGGGGGGAACAAAATCAATCAAAATAAGACAAAGATCTTAATTATGAATACTGAGAGTGATTTTCTTCCTGAAACCCTTAGATAACAAGTCCGCAATGCCAATACAATTTGTTATCTTGGGATTTATAATAATTAATTTATGAAGCCATGCAGAATAAGATTACAAAACTGCTAGGTGACTGGTCATTATTACCCCTCACTTTGATAGGTCATGGGAATCTCATTAAAATGTCACTTCTACCTTTGTTGATTTTTCTTTTCACAAATCACCTATAAAGATTAACAACATCCATTTTAAAGAACTAGAAACAATCTTTAGAAAGTTTATCTTGACTAAGAAGGTTTCCCCTGTCAAACTCTCGGTGCTTCAATTGGAGATTAACCAGGGGTCGCCCGTACTCCTTTAAATTAGAACAAACTGTGAAGCTGCTATTTTAGACTGGACAGCTTGTTTACTCGATTTGAAAGGATCAGTAGATATTTTTTGGGGGATAAAATGGTGCAAGAAAGTGTCTCACAGATCCCAATATTTTTAAAAACAGCAACACTTCTTTAAAAAACTAATTACAAGACTCTCCAGGAATATTATTAGAGTACATATTTTTAAAAGCAAGCAGGTGCTACAGG
Organism: Lissotriton vulgaris; assembly: GCF_964263255.1. NCBI lineage: Eukaryota > Metazoa > Chordata > Amphibia > Caudata > Salamandridae > Lissotriton > Lissotriton vulgaris. Next base: position 294,527,452 of record NC_141697.1, on the reverse strand, counting down.
GTCTCATTATTTAAAATTAGGTGAATATAAAAATGTGGGTCTTCAAATTAGAACTAGCCATCTAAACTGTTGGTATAATTGTGGTCTTAAAGAGTTGGGACATGTTATAATTAGAAATAGAGTGACAAAAGGTTGTAAATAGAAGTGGTGATGGGTGAAGCCTCGTTTTTTTGAATATTTACAGATGCTATATTTTTTAAATCGATTCAATCTCCCTGCCACACATGAGTTCAAAAGGTGACTGATCATTAGAACCATGTATAGTAGTACGATAGGCCCAGACCATATCTTGAACCATATCATGAGCAAAAGCACCACTGGAGCAAGCCATCTGAATTATACCCTTGACCAGTCTGTTAGACCTTTCACATAAACCGTTACCCTGTGGGTTATGCAAAAATGTGTGATGGAGTGTGACACCACAACTAGATAAGAAAGAACACATGTTGTTGGAAACAAGCTGTGTACCATTTTCCGTCATAAGGATAGTGGGATAACCTTCTTCTTGAAAGAGATTTTTCGGAAAATTAATGGTGCTCTCAGTGGTAATATCTTTGACAAAACTAATTATAAGCCACTTGGAGAAAACATTGATGGTCACAATAGCAAAACGTTGACCAATAGGTAACTCCTCCATTTGTCCAATAAAATCAAGACAAATGCTATGCCATGGACCACTAGGACTTGTTAACTGACCCATAGATGAACCAACTGCGACTTTAAGTCTGTTCTCAACCTCTTTACATACTGAACATTTCTCAATCCTTGTTGACACTTGTGAATCCATGCCTGGCCACCTAAAATTGGCTTTAAGCCTACGCTGGGTCAAAGAATGTCCCGGATGTCCTTCATGGGCAATGTTAAGTAATTTTGGTCTTAGGTTAGAAGGAGGAATGAATTTACCACCTCACATGAGAATATTATCTCCTCATGTTGATGACTCATCCAGCAATTTTAGAAAAGGACAAGCAGAGATATGCACACAACTCTCTCGTCTGGAACCTAGCTTAATCTGAAGGATGACCTCTTTAAGAAGATGGTCATTAGCCATGGCTTTGCACTAATCATCGTACGTAAAAGTGCCCTCACTGACGGCAAGGACATCTTGAACAGAAGCAACAACTCCTTCTTCATTCTCAACATTAAGAGACACATCATCAAAATCCTCCCACTTGAGAGACAATCTAGACAGAAAATCAGCTTGGAAATTGCACAAACCCTGGATGTGGGAGATATCGTATTGATATTCTTGAAGCTTGGCAGCAAACCTAGCTAACATGGGAGAACCTTTGCCCACAACACCCAGATATAATATGTAAACTAAGGGTTTGTGATCAGTTTTGAGTCGAAATTTGGTGCCCCAAAGATGAGTATGAAAGTACTGGACACTCCAAGCAGCAGCAAGTGCCATTTTTTCAATTACAGAATAGTTCTTTTTTGAAGGAGTGAGAGTATGAGAGGCAAAGGCGATTGCTCTCTCTCCTTCAGGATATTTCTGAAATAGAACCGCACCCAATCCAGTGGCACTTGCATCAACCAGGACAACCGAAGTACGCTCTATGTAGAATGTAGGTAAAACATTGGCTTCACATATTTCTTTTTTGTTGAGATTAAAACAAGTATTTTGATCATTGCCCAACACATATTTTACACCTTTTTTAAGTTAGAGACTCAAAGACAACATCTTGTCAGAGAAGTTCTTCACAAATTTAGTATAGTATTCTATCAACCACATGAAAGATCTGAGCTGGTCTTTATCAGAAGGACGTGGAGCCAATTGAATTGCTTCCAAAAGATTCTTCTTGGGTTTAACTCCTAAAGATGAAATTTCCTAACCAAGATACTCTATCTGTTGCACAAGAAAAGAACATTTCTCCTTAAGACCAGCTTCGGATATTCTGTGCAAAACATCTTTGAGTACAAGGTTGTTGTCAGCAATAAAGTCTCCAAACAAAAGAATATCATCTTAGAAGAACACAGCTTTCTGAATTCCTTTGAAAATCTCAGTAACCATGCATTGAAACACACTGGCCGCTGAAATTAGACCAAAAAGAAGTCGCATGAACGGAAATGTGCCCTCCATAGTTAGGAATGCGGTAAGATGCTTTGAATCATCATGAAGCTTTATCTGATGGTACGCGCTCTTAAGATCTAACTTCGAGAAGAACTTTGCTCCCTTCAAGGTAGACACCAATTCCCCAATATTTGGTAGGGGAAAGGTGTCTGCAACAACACATTTATTTAGTGACCTTAAGTCCGCACAGAACCTCAATGTTCTGTCCGATTTCTTAGTAATAACAGCCGGAGACACCCATGAGGATGCCTCAACTGGTTCAATTACACCACTTTGCAGCATTTCATTCAACAAGGATTTGACTTCTTCTCTAACTAATATAGGAATTCTTCTTAATTTATGTTGAACGGGTAAACTATTTTTTTCAATTGAATCAAATGAGAGTAACCTTTCAATTCACATAACTCATCTGTGAATACAGCAGTAGCTCCTTGGAGAATATCGCGTAAAGTATAGTCATTCACCACCATGTCTTGAGATGGTGCCCTTGGGTTGATAATAATATGAAGATCATATTGTCATACCCCACAGGATATAGTGGCATGGATTAGGGAATTTAGCAGCACAAATATGGAAATGCAGCAGCATTTTGTGGCACTTTATTTTGCAATTATTCCTACAACAAACACAGATATTTTAGTTTTTCAGAGTTATTTTACAACATGAAGCTGTGTATATTTGGTTTATTTACAATTTAGACAATTTGTTTTGCTTCAAGGCTACATATAGGACATACACATGTTATTGAATAAATGCCCACTGAGCTTGTCGTGTTAATCTTGGCAATGTATGTGCAGTTCTTCTGAGCAGTCCAAATATAGCTCTATATTGTGCTGCTGATTATAATGCAAGAACAATAATGCCCTGATGGATTGCTCTGAGAGGGAGTGTCGTCTGGCTGACACAATCATTTTGTTGATGCTGTTGCTCCTTTCAGCATCTGCAGAACTGGTCACACAGTCCTTGTACACAGCTGCAAGCTGTGAAAGGGCAGGAATGCGGTCAGCCATCCTATGCCAAAATCGCTTGCCTTGTGTGTGGCGGGCCCAAAAAGAATGCTCCCCCGGACCCGCTGCACACTGGCCATGCGGCGGGCCCAACATGAACTTTACAAATAAAGTATGCGCCCCAGGGCCTGCCGCATGCCCTGTGTGCGGCGGGCCCACAGCAACAAGGCAGCGCAGCAGCACAGGTCAGGAGACCTACCTGGGTAGAAGAGACCAGTCCCCTCAGTGCAGGAAATCAGGAATATGAAAAGCAGCAGCAGGGCAGGTGAGCAGGTGAGAGGTTTAAATAAACACTACACCTCTCATGCCTACTGTGAGGACCCTGAAGTCCCTCCGTCTATTGGCTAATATAGAAGGGGTGGCATTTCGCGGGGAGTTTTGTAAAAATTGCTGCTTTTTCACAAAACTGCTGATTTCACGATTTGTTTTGCAAATCACGAAATCCTGGAGGGTCTGATTGATGAACCCATCCTAGTATAAGAGGTCCATCAACAGAGACATACATTTTACCATTGAAAGATCTGTTGCTAAAAGAAATATCAGATTCAAAATAACCTAATATATCTATAGTGTCTCCTTGATACCATGTTGGAGATGTGTCACTTTTACGTAGGGATTTGATTCCTTATTGACTTTCCAGGAAGGAGTTCGGAATGATGGCATATCTGGAACCTGTATCTACCATGAGAGGCACAACCTTCAATAATAAAAAGAGCTTGTGGTCTATTTTGTCTCTTTTCATCATCAGTAAAATCATCGGTATCACCAACTGCTATCAATCTTTCTCTCTTTTTTTTATTTCTCCTGTGGATTCTTGGATGACTGCTACTTTAGGATGACTCTTTGTTTTGCACATTTTGGAAAAATGACCAAGCCACCAACATTTTAAACATGCTTTTTTGTTGCAAAACAGAATCTAGATTCAGACGTATGTCCACTGCTGCCACATCGTAAACAAAAAATGGTCTATTTTTATTCCTCACTAAGGCAAATGATTCATCATCGCCTAAATCACTTTCGTCTCCTAGATTCTTTTCTGAAACCTCAAACACTTCTTGATGAGTGTTGTTTTTTGTAGTTCCTTCACACAACTCTGCAATTGTTGAATTATTTTGGCCAGATCAATGGCTACTTTTAAGGTAGGATTTTTCGCCACCAATAACCTTTCCTGAATCTTTCGATTATTGCACTGAACTATTAACTGATCCCTAATAAGTTCATCATTCATGGGCCCAAACTTACACTTCGCAGATAATTCTCTCAGTCGAGTAAGAAAGTCTTCAATTAATTAATCACTCCGTTAGCGATGAGTATAACATTTATAAGGTTCATTACTAAGTTTTCTTATTTGCAAAATCTTACTTCTAACCTACATATAGCTTCCTTGTATTCATCAGGCATGGGCTGTCCATTAGCCTGTAACGCCTGAGGAAGACATCTGAAAATGCTCTGATCTTCTTTTCCTAGCGTGCTGAGAAGTAATGCTTTTTTCCGTTTTCCGTGATTCCTGACCATCATCCAAAGCATCTAGCTAATTATGAAATATATTAATCCAATCTTCCCATGGTATGGAGGGAGTACCAGGTTCATTTAAGAATGGAGGTGAAAGAGTGACTGTTATCTGTTGAGAGATGGCTGCTTGCTGACACTGCCTTTGAAAACGTATTAATGCTCATTAGTTATGCTGTCTCATAGCAACCCTGGGATGACACTGCAGCTAGCAACAGAGTAGTGTTGCTTGATGACGCTATCAAGGAGACACGCTTGAATAATGAGACGCGCAATGGGGAGTACACGTGCATACAGCGTTTGACTCACGATTGAGTTGAATGACGTCAGCAAGGTTTTCAGATGAGGATTTCCTGTTTTTCCTTTTGGCTTTTTCAGCATTTTCCTTCTTGTTTCCATGTTTTTTACTCTTGGAAGTTACTCGACTGCTGGATGATGAGCAGATTCTCGTGGATTCGTTTGGCGAAGTGTCGCTTATAGCTGTGGCTGAGGTGGAAGCAGCTCTCAGTGTCCCTTGTGATCTTGTCAGCTATAGTTTCTTGAAATCGGCACCAAATTGTTGAAAGAAGCTCCGGACACTTCAGAAGGTAAGTTGGTAAGATTGATTGTAGAGCACAGCTAAAGCATACCCAATGCCTGCTGACCAACCCACCAACTGACCACATAGAACATTAGTATAGAACAAAGACTACACGCAGGTATTCTGGAAGGGTGAAAGGGAGGAAACATAAAGGAAGGCATTATAACTAAGAGTAGCCATGTTGTGAGAAGTAATAATATACAACAGGTTGTTAACCCAAAACCGTTCCCAGGATGCTTGTTTCCTGTCCAGGGAAGACATGGTTTGGCAGTTCGGGCGGACTGTTTCCATGAGGCACAGGGTCAAGGCTGATTTGCATATAGCTGTGTCTGAACTGGGGTGGCGAAGTGAGCTAAAGAACGTTGATAGATGCAACATAGATCTGTGACTTGGGGTGAGTGTCTTAAAAGTTTCAGCGCTCCGTCCATCATCTCCTTGTATTTGAAAATTGAATGTCTCCATGTTGCATAGGATGGGTAATAATATTGGTATTTACAACAAGGGGTGGTGAGGGACAGAGTCTCTGAATTAAGCAGAAAGCTCTCACCCAGTCAAGAGATCAGGGCTAGATCCAACACCGTTTTTTAGCTCACAGCACCATCCCAGTTTCAGAACCTGGCTGTATGCAAATTAGTCTGTTCCTGTCCCAGTGCATGATGGGAACAGGGCAAACCAAACTACAAAAGCCAATTCTTACACTGGGAAGGAAACAAGCTCCCGGGGACCGGTTTTTGGCATTACAGCCGTCTTCGGCCCGGTTTGCTTGAATCCTGATGGTGCAATGAGCAAGGGTCTCACATCTGAGAATACCCTTCCACGCTTAGGGTGGACAAAAATATTTACAACAAGGGGTGGTGAGTGACAGAGTCTCTGAATTAAGCAGAAAGCTCTCACCCAGTCAAGAGATCAGGGCTTGATCCAACACCGTTTTTTAGCTCACTGCACCATCCCAGTTTCAGAACCTGGCTGTATGCAAATTAGTCTGTTCCTGTCCCAGTGCATGATGGGAACAGGGCAAACCAAACTATAAAAGCCAATTCTTACACTGGGAAGGAAACAAGCTCCCGGGGACCGGTTTCTGGCATTGCAGCCGTCTTCGGCCCGGTTTGCTTGAATCCTGATGGTGCAATGAGCAAGGGTCTCACATTTGAGAATACCCTTCCACGCTTAGGGTGGACAAAAATATTTACAACAAGGGGTGGTGAGGGACAGAGTCTCTGAATTAAGCAGAAAGCTCTCACCCAGTCAAGAGATCAGGGCTAGATCCAACACCGTTTTTTAGCTCACTGCACCATCCCAGTTTCAGAACCTGGCTGTATGCAAATTAGTCTGTTCCTGTCCCAGTGCATGATGGGAACAGGGCAAACCAAACTACAAAAGCCAATTCTTACACTGGGAAGGAAACAAGCTCCCGGGGACCAGTTTCTGGCATTACAGCCGTCTTCGGCCCGGTTTGCTTGAATCCTGATGGTGCAATGAGCAAGGGTCTCACATCTGAGAATACCCTTCCACGCTTAGTGTGGACAAAAATATTTACAACAAGGGGTGGTGAGGGACAGAGTCTCTGAATTAAGCAGAAAGCTCTCACCCAGTCAAGAGATCAGGGCTAGATCCAACACCGTTTTTTAGCTCACTGCACCATCCCAGTTTCAGAACCTGGCTGTATGCAAATTAGTCTGTTCCTGTCCTCAGACATGAGTCCCTTTCTCACTGCTCCATCAGGATTCAAGCAAGCCGGGCCGAAGAAGGCTGAAATGCCAGAAACCGGTCCCCGGTAGCTTGTCTCCTTTCTGGTGAAGAATTGGCTTGGTAGTTTAGTCTGCCCTGTTCCCATGATGCACTGGGCCAGGGACAGACTGATTTGCATATAGCCAGGTTCTGAGCTGGGATGGGGCAGTGAGATAAATAACGGTGATGGATCAAGCCCTGATCTTTGGACTGGGTAAGAGTGGTCTGTTTAACTCAGACACTCTGTTCATCACCACCCCCCTTTTGTAAATCGTTTTTGGCCACTATAGGTGTGGCAGGGTATACTCAGACATGAGTCCCTTTCTCACTGCTCCATCAGGATTCAAGCAAGCCGGGCCGAAGAAGGCTGAAATGCCAGAAACCGGTCCCCGGTAGCTTGTCTCCTTTCTGGTGAAGAATTGGCTTGGTAGTTTAGTCTGCCCTGTTCCCATGATGCACTGGGCCAGGGACAGACTGATTTGCATATAGCCAGGTTCTGAGCTGGGATGGGGCAGTGAGATAAATAACGGTGATGGATCAAGCCCTGATCTTTGGACTGGGTAAGAGTGGTCTGTTTAACTCAGACACTCTGTTCATCACCACCCCCCTTTTGTAAATCGTTTAATAATATTGGTAGGCCCGCCACATAAGTGCATTACCATTTTTTAAAGAAAGATGTGTGGAAGCACAGAACATCTTAACATTTCTTATTATCCATTGAATTTATTTTAATTTTTGGCTTCAAAAGTAAGCCAGTGTGCAAGAAAGAACATATTTAGCAAAATGTCCTCTGAATCACATGATAGTATGAGTGAACCCATATTCAGAGTTGCGCAAATAACTGCTATTCCAAAACATAAAGTTGTGCATTATCCAACATTTGCTGCAGCACTTATGTCTGAAACTTTAAGGTGAAAGTTGAATGAGAATTGTTAGAAATGGGATCTCTGGTTGGCTAAGGCTTGTGCCAAAGCCATGCAGAAACCACCACTCTAGTCAGGGCAAGGGAGTTACATGCCAAAGATAACCCCTGCTCACCCTCTTGGTAGCTTTGCAAGAGCAGTCAGGCTTATCCTGGAGGCAACGTGTAAAGCGCTTGAGCACCACGCACACAGCAGCAACACACTGGAGTCTGCTTTTTTTTCCACAAAAGCAGACTCCACACCAGGTTGTATAAAAATAGCCTTTGTATTATACTAAACACATTAGATCATAATCACACAAGGTACACTGTGCCAACTGGCACTAGGCAATATTTACAGGGGATTAATTACACAAGACAGGGCCAATTGGGCCACTGTCAAAACCAGCACACATCACAAATTGTAAATGTAGCATAAATAGTAAATGTAGAGCACAACCAGTGACCACTGGCGAAATACTGAACTCACTCGTATCAGATTAGGCATATGCCATATTAGGATCACACATTATGCACCAAACCTCAAACATCCATTATGTAAGAATCATGAGGCATAAAACAGATTAGAAGAATGCATGGTGCAATAGGCATCACAAGCATAAATGCATTATGCAATACCCAGCATAAACCTTAGGAAATAAATTGTCATAAAAACACCATGCACTGAAACAGGCTCCAGGCCAACTGGCCTCTAACAGGGGCTCAAAATGCCCAATGTCCAGAATGTGAGAGCAGCCTGCAAAAGCAACAAGGCAAAGTGTGCAGCTGCACCACCTACACGTGGCAACTGCCCACTATTTGCTGGGCAGCTGGGAAATCAAAAGATGGTCATAGCATTCTCTGTCCCCACTGGGACTCTAACAAAATGTGCCCCAAACGTTGCTGTTGCCTGCGTAGTCCCAAGACTACCCAACTGTTGCAGCTGCCCACTGTTCGGCAGGGCAACTGTAGAGAAAATGAGCACAGGCATCAGCGTGCCCCTTGAGCCCTCGCTGGGACTTTATCACCCAAAATTGCCCTCCGTTGAAGCTGCCCACTGTCTGGCGGGCAGCTGTGCATATGCAAATAGGCCCGGGCACAATTGTGCCCTCTGGTCCCCCCTGGGGCTCTTCAATTAACTCTCCTCCTCGTTGGAGCCCCATGAGCTTTGGGAACAATTCTGGCACTGTTGGTGTGGCCCGCTGTCAGGTGCGGGACCGCTCAGTCAGCAAGATGCAGAGCCCCTATTCATCGGCAAGCACGGGCACCACTGGCCCTTGGGAACCACTATGCAACCCGTCCAACCAACATACAACTGAGCCCCACTCACCTGGCTTTTCTGTGGCTGTGCGGGCTCCGTTTCCTATGGGTTCCAGCCAGCTTCACATCATGCAGGGCTCTCCCTCTTCCAGCGGGGCTCTCTCCTGCTAATGGGAGCATCGCTGCACGCTTGCCTGGCTTCTCTTCCCCCGGCTCCAGTCCTCCCTTTTCTCACTGGCCGGCAACTTCCTCTTCATCACGGGGCCCCACCCACAACCAGGCAGGGCTGTCTGGCTTCCAGTTATGACGGCAGCGGCCCGACAAAGATTCCGCAACTCCTGGGCTGCGGCGGTGATTCTTCTTCTGTCTTGGCGGTGATGCAGGGTGAGCAACCGCTCATCACTTAGATAATCAAGGCGGGGTAGGCACCCGACAGAATTCAGCTAAGCGGGGGACACCCAAAAAATAAATAATAAAGCAGGGTGGGCCCCCGCTCAACAGCATGTCATTGCGGGGAGCAATAACGTGGAGTGGGCACCCGTTCGAGTGCACACAAATACGGGGTGTGCTCCCACTTCAATAAGGAGCTCAGGGGGGAATCCCACACGCTGAGATTTCCTGGCAGCCTCGTGCTGCAGCAGGGCCAGCTCCTCTCTTCTCCTCTAGAGAAATTAGAATATAGCGCTCACAAGGCGCTGGGGAGTCAAGAAATAATAAAAAGGGAAGGAGTAAAACAGTCCCTGGTGCTGGGGAGACCCACGCAAAGCGCAGTCAGGCAGGCCATCACGCAGGGACCCCCAGGGAACAGCAGCTGGGTCCCCCGGCAGTTCCTCCTAGCAGAGTGTCCTCCCAAAGGAAGAACAAGCAAAACAGAACATTTTCATGGGGTCACAGCCCCTATATTTATATTAACAAATAGCTTTGTCACAGCACAGAGCTTGGGGATACCAGTTAGAACTGGTTTATAGCGGTTTTGAAGCACTTTGTTTTGCTCAGCTCCTCTCTCCTTTGTTAGGTGGAGTCTCAGGGATCAGACGCACCACAGGGGGTGGTGCTAGCCTTTTGGGGGGAAGGCACAGTCCTATTCAGGTCCTAGGTGCAACTCCTCCCTCCCATCTGCATGCAGATCTCTCTATTCCCCACTGGGCTGACTCCGCTTGGGTCCTGGAGCCACCCACATCATCCAGCACCTGTCAATCACAAGCCAGACATGCAATTCACATCAGACAGGCAGACACACTGCACACAGAAATGCCAACTTCTAATAGTGGTACAAAAATGGGTGGTAAAAAAGGGGGTGGTGATGGACGGAGCATCTGATTCAATCAAACACTCACACCCAGTGAAAAGATCTGGGTTTAATCCATCACCGTTCTTTAGCCCACTCTGCCACCCTAGCTCAGACATGGCTATATGCAAATCAGTCTGACCCTGTGCGTCATGGGAACAGTCCAGCCCGAACTGCCAAGCCATGTATTCCCTGGACCGGAAACAAGATTCCGAGGACCGGTTTCTGGCATTCCAGCCATCTTCAGCCCGGCTTGCTTAAATCCAGTGGCAAAGTGAGCAAGGGACTCACGTCTGAGCATTGCCTGCCACACTTATGGCGGCCAAAAGCGGTACAAAAGGGGGTTGTGATGGACGGAGCATCTGAATCAATCAAACACTCACACCCAGTCAAAAGATCTGGGTTTAATCCATCACCGTTCTTTAGCCCACTCTGCCACCCCAGCTCAGACATGACTATATGCAAATCAGTCTGACCCTGTGCCTCATGGGAACAGTCCAGCCTGAACTGCCAAGACATGTCTTCCCTGGACCGGAAACAAGCTTCCGAGGACCGGTTTCTGGCATTCCAGCCATCTTCAGCCCGGCTTGCTTGAATCCAGTGGCAAAGTGAGCAAGGGACTCACGTCTGAGCATTCCCTGCCACACTTATGGCAGCCAAAAGCGGTACAAAAGGGGGTGGTGATGGACGGAGCATCTGAATCAATACAACACTCACACCCAGTCAAAAGATCTGGGTTTAATCCATCACCGTTTTTTAGCCCACTCTGCCACCCCAGTTCAGACATGGCTATATGCAAATCAGTCTGACCCTGTGCCTCATGGGAACAGTCTAGCCCAAACTGCCAAGCCATGTCTTCCCTGGACCGGAAACAAGCTTCCGCGGACCGGTTTCTGGCATTCCAGCCGTCTTCAGCTCGGCTTGCTTGAATCCAGTGGCAAAGTGAGCAAGGGACTCACGTCTGAGCGTTCCCTGCCACACTTATGGCGGCCAAAAGCGGTACAAAATGGGATGGTGATGGACGGAGCATCTGAATCAATACAACACTCACACCCAGTCAAAAGATCTGGGTTTAATCCATCACCGTTCTTTAGCCCACTCTGCCACCCCAGTTCAGACATGGCTATATGCAAATCAGTCTGACCCTGTGCCTAATGGGAACAATCCAGCCCGAACTGCCACGCCATGTCTTCCCTGGACCGGAAACAAGCTTCCTCGGACCGGTTTCTGGCATTCCAGCCGTCTTCAGCTCGGCTTGCTTGAATCCAGTGGCAAAGTGAGCAAGGGACTCACGTCTGAGCATTCCCTGCCACACGTATGGCGGCCAAAAGAGGTAGAAAAGGGGGTGGTGATGGACGGAGCATCTGAATCAATCAAACACTCACACCAAGTCAAAAGATCTGGGTTTAATCCATCACCGTTCTTTAGCCCACTCTGCCACCCCAGTTCAGACATGGCTATATGCAAATCAGTCTGACCCTGTTCCTCATGGGAACAGTCCAGCCCGAACTGCCAAGCCATGTCTTCCCTGGACCGGAAACAAGCTTCCGAGGACCGGTTTCTGGCATTCCAGCCGTCTTCAGCCCGACTTGCTTGAATCCAGTGGCAAAGTGAGCAAGGGACTCACGTCTGAGCATTCCCTGCCACACTTATGGCGGCCAAAAGCGGTACAAAAGGGGGTGGTGATGGACGGAGCATCTGAATCAATCAAACACTCACACCCAGTCAAAAGATCTGGGTTTAATCCTTCACTGTTCTTTAGCCCACTCTGCCACCCCAGTTCAAACATGGCTATATGCAAATCAGTCTGACCCTGTGACTCATGTGAACAGTCCAGACCGAACTGCCAAGCCATGTCTTCCCTGGACCGGAAACAAGCTTCCGAGGACCGGTTTCTGGCATTCCAGCCGTCTTCAGCCCGACTTGCTTGAATCCAGTGGCAAAGTGAGCAAGGGACTCACGTCGGAGCATTCCCTGCCACACTTATGGCGGCCAAAAGCGGTACAAAAGGGGGTGGTGATGGACGGAGCATCTGAATCAATCAAACACTCACACCCAGTCAAAAGATCTGGGTTTAATCCATCACCGTTCTTTAGCCCACTCTGCCACCCCAGTTCAGACATGGCTATATGCAAATCAGTCTGACCCTGTGCCTCATGGGAACAGTCCAGCCCGAACTGCCAAGCCATGTCTTCCCTGGACCGGAAACAAGCTCCAGAGGACCGGTTTCTGGCATTCCAGCCGTCTTCAACCCGGCTTGCTTGAATCCAGTGGCAAAGTGAGCAAGGGACTCACGTCTGAGCATTCCCTGCCATACTTATGGCGGCCAAAAGCGGTACAAAAGGGGGTGGTGATGGACGGAGCATCTGAATCAATCAAACACTCACACCCAGTCAAAAGATCTGGGTTTAATCCATCACCGTTCCTTAGCCCACTCTGCCACCCCAGTTCAGACATGGCTATATGCAAATCAGTCTGACCCTGTGCCTCATGGGAACAGTCCAGCCTGAACTGCCAAGCCATGTCTTCCCTGGACCTAAAACAAGCTTCTGCGGACCGGTTTCTGGCATTCCAGCCGTCTTCAGCTCGGCTTGCTTGAATCCAGTGGCAAAGTGAGCAAGGGACTCACGTCTGAGCATTCCCTGCCACACGTATGGCGGCCAAAAGCGGTACAAAAGGGGGTGGGGATGGACGGAGCATCTTAATCAATCAAACACTCACACCAAGTCAAAAGATCTGGGTTTAATCCATCACCGTTCTTTAGCCCACTCTGCCACTCCAGTTCAGACATGGCTATATGCAAACCAGTCTGACCCTGTTCCTCATGGGAACAGTCCAGCCCGAACTGCCAAGCCATGTCTTCCCTGGACCGGAAACAAGCTTCTGAGGACCAGTTTCTGGCATTCCAGCCGTCTTCAGACCGACTTGCTTGAATCCAGTGGCAAAGTGAGCAAGGGACTCACGTCTGAGCATTCCCTGCCACACTTATGGCGGCCAAAAGCGGTACAAAAGGGGGTTGTGATGGACGGAGCATCTGAATCAATCAAACACTCACACCCAGTCAAAAGATCTGGGTTTAATCCATCACCGTTCTTTAGCCCACTCTGCCACCCCAGTTCAGACATGGCTATATGCAAATCAGTCTGACTTTGTGCCTCATGGGAAAAGTCCAGCCCGAACTGCCAAGCCATGTCTTCCCTGGACCGGAAACAAGCTTCCGAGGACCAGTTTCTGGCATTCCAGCCGTCTTCAGACCGACTTGCTTGAATCCAGTGGCAAAGTGAGCAAGGGACTCACGTCTGAGCATTCCCTGCCACACTTATGGCGGCCAAAAGCGGTACAAAAGGGGGTTGTGATGGACGGAGCATCTGAATCAATCAAACACTCACACCCAGTCAAAAGATCTGGGTTTAATCCATCACCGTTCTTTAGCCCACTCTGCCACCCCAGTTCAGACATGGCTATATGCAAATCAGTCTGACTTTGTGCCTCATGGGAAAAGTCCAGCCCGAACTGCCAAGCCATGTCTTCCCTGGACCGGAAACAAGCTTCCGAGGACCAGTTTCTGGCATTCCAGCCGTCTTCAGCCCAGCTTGCTTGAATCCAGTGGCAAAGTGAGTAAGGGACTCACTTCTGAGCATTCCCTGCCACACTTATGGCGGCCAAAAGCGGTACAAAAGGGGGTGGTGATGGACGGAGCATCTGAATCAATCAAACACTCACACCCAGTCAAAAGATCTTGGTTTAATCCATCACCGTTCTTTAGCCCACTTTGCCACCCCAGATCAGACATGGCACCCCCTTTTGTACAACTTCTAATAGTGGCATTTCTCCACCAGTCACCATACATCTGCACACACCATTGCGCAGCATTTTATCTCACGAGTTTATAAATACTAAACTCACCCCTGCACTCCTCTCATACCAGGAATTATCATGGACACACATATTTCCCATGCATTCCTATGGGAGGGCTGGCCAATCTCACTGCACTTTACACTGGGCCACAGTGCTAAAGTGTGTAGATGCCAAAAACTACCAATATCAGGTCACAGAAAAGGCAAAAAGTTTAGGGGTGAACCTGCCAAAAGGGCCAAGTCCAACAAGAATATATTTAAAAAGTGCTTTGCAAAATATTTGTGATAACTTACTTAGTTAAGAATGTGCCACAGGTTGCCTCATTTGCTAAATCATTACATGTGCAAACCTATGTATATCTGCGTGTGGATCAGGTGTGAACTAAACATCTAAAAGTCCTTTTTCCCCAACCATATACTGGACAAGAGCCATTTGTTTGGAAATCGGAATGCATGTTTTCCTCCTGCTCTAGGATTATTGAAAATGTTCTGTAGTTCAAAAGGTACATGCTCTGGCACTGGTCTTCAATTCTATGGGATTCAAAAGAACACAAAGTAAAATAAGAAGATACAAACAAACATTCTGATGTAAGTAAATCAATGTTTGAAAAACAAATGTTTTTTATCCGATTGGAACTGGCCACAATCGCATGTGCAATTCGAGCTGAGATACTGTAGTGCTGCCTATATTACCCTTTGAAGTGTCTTTTATGCAGACTTCAGGTGCCTCAGAGTACGTCAGATTACATTGTTATTCAGACCTCAATGAAAAATGTAATCTCTTTATTTCAAACAGTTTCCTAAGTTACCTAATATGGTGCTGATTTTATTGGAGATACATTTCATTTCCTATCAGGTAGTGTATGGTTCTACTTCGGACTTATTAAAAGGAAGCATGTAGAGTTGGTGTACATTTTGCTTTCGGAACAAATCACTAATTAAAACTTAGAGGTTTACAATGCCTAAAGCTGGAGATGTAATGTTGTACGTTTCACTGGTGTGATCTCCGAACACAATAGGAAAAGTTGAAACAGTATTCCTGAATTGTGCTAAGAAACCACTTAGTTTAGCGAACATGATGCCCCCGAAGCAGACTACGACTGGAACTAGACAGTACATTGTTCAATATCCTGGTCTCCATTAAACAAGTAAACTGTTTTATAGGATGTCACTTGGCATAAAATAAAATTTCTTGAAATTATATTGGATTTCTTTTTACAAATTGTCACGTAATTGTAATACTAACAGAATGCCATATCAAGGATTTTTTGATCAAATATAAATTGCCTGCTGCAAATTAATTTCTGAAATTCACCAGAGCTTCTTAGTAGTTGTTATTAAAAAAATGGGAAAAAACAACAAGCTGCTTATCCGTCATCGAGCTGTCAATACAATATAAAAATATTAAATGCACAATAGACTCCTTGACTGAGCAACAACTGCCATACTGAGGTTTTAACAGGAATGCTAAAGCAAACAATTCTTTATAAGGCTTATAGAATTTGATGGTGCATGGAAAGCCACTATGAGAGTCACAAGCTTGTGTTGGATTTGTTACTGAATAGAGATCTCTGGCCATATCCTCAATCTATGCCTGGCACTGCTGGAGCAGTCCTCGATATACTTAAAACCAAATCTTAAGGTTGAAGGAATAAGAACAATATCTGAGGCAACTGTATTTCGTTTAGGGATACCACTCCAAAATGTGTTGTATGAATTATGAAATATTTAAAACTGACGACTAAGCTGTAGGAAAGTAAAATCAAGGGTGTTGCATGGTGGTAAAGTCAGTCTTCTCACTACAGAAAACTGACTGTCTTCGATTCATTCAAATTATGTTTTCAACTGTTTATTTATTGTATTGTATATGTTTTTAGAAACTCAGGCCAGATGTACGACCTGTTTTTGATTTTGCAAACGGGAGATCAGCCCCACAGAAAAGGTTCCAGGCATAAACAAACGGTATTTTGGGAGTCGCTGACTCAAAATAGCGTTTGTGAGTCTTGCTATTAGGAAGGGACGTCCCTTCCGAATAGCGAGTCTCAATGCAAAGTACTATTGTTTTGTGATGTTCTATTGGTTATCTCCATTTTAAGACCAGATATTTTCTGGTCTTAAGAAACTGCCTCTAGTTGCAGTTATGGTCATCTTAAATTGAGGAATCCCTATGTGAATAGGGAAATCTTGGGTTAACGTCAGATTTTGCAAGGGAACGCCTACCTTGCATATTATTAGCGTTATTTATTGCTGACAGAAGCGAGATGTTTCAAAGTGTAGTTTTTGCCTAAAAGCTGTCACTAACTGCTGTCAGCAAGAGCTTGTGAATATTGCGATCAAAATATTGCTACTTAATCGGCAGAAAAGTGCTGCTAAATCGTCGATATTGCCTTGTGAATATGCCCCTGTGACTGTGAGAGGGCTGTTGAGAACCAGTAAACTCTGCTGTGTGCCAGAGGAGAAGTTTCTGCTGAACTCTGCACTCCAAGCAGAGCGCTGAGTGGCAAAGTCTCTGTGACTCCAGCCCACAGAGCAGAGTTTACCACACAAGCCTACTTCCGACCTCTTGTTTTAGCTGACATCGTTTTGCTGGCTTTAGGATTCGGCACACTTTAGCAACGCTAACCAGTGATGAAGTTCTTGTGCTCTTTCCCTAAAACGTGATAACATTGACATATCCACATTTGGTATATTTAATGTACTTAGACGTCCACAGTAATGTGCATTACCTGTGCCACGATCCTGTAAATTGAATGCTACTAGTGGGTCAGCAGCACTGGTTGTGACATCCAGTTAAGTAGCCCTGTAAACATGCCTCAGGCCTGCCATTGCACAGCCTGTATGTGCAATTTTAAATTGCCATTTTGACTGGGTGAGTTACATCTCTTGACAGGTCCAAACCTTTCATTCTAAAACATGTATTTGTCACCCCTAGAATAGGCTCTCCACAGCCCAGAGGGTAGGGTGCAATGTATTTAAAAAGCATGATATGTATTTTTTAGGTTTACATGTCCTGGTAGTGAAAACACACTTACATTAATTTTTCACTACTGCTGGGCTCCTGATTTGCTGTGCTGACTAGCTGCCTGATGGACTCCTGGCTAGGTGAGAAGGACAAGACCAGCGTCTTTTGAACCCAAACCTAGATTGACTCCAAGGGCTTGGTGCCCGGCCTCCTAATCTTAAGCATCGAGGTCATAACAGGCTACATCAACTTTGCACTGCACGTGGACACTGCAATCTGTGTGTTTACCCGCCAAGTCATGCCACCTCAGTCGTTGACCCTTTGAAGTGGGCCTGAGGTGTTTACCAGCGGAACTGATGCATCTTCTCTGCTGGGTGACTCATTTTGAGCCAAACTGATGTATCTCCTTGACTGAGTGGCTATTCTTTGAACAGAACCGGTGCATCGCCAGTGCTGGGTGGATTGGGCCCGTGCAGAAGGTAAGTATCATCCTCTCAGTCTTCAAAGCCAGAACATTGCCAACGGCGCAGTGCATTTTCTATCCACTACTTTGCAACTCTGATCGCCAGCAGCTCCTCGGAACTGATGCATTGCCAGCTGTGCGCCACATTCTCGATGCCCGGACTGCACATCGCAAGCCATGTCCATGGGATCCTTGATGATGATGCAACAGCACCCCGCACCGCAGCCTCAACACATCTTGGAACCAATGGAACACTTTGCCTGGCAGACACTTAGAAAGATCTACAAGGAAGTGCTGCAGCGTGGCACTGCAAGCCCTTTGGCTGCGCCACTTTGCGGCACTTCCGAAGCACAGGGATGCAACATATTTACAAGAATATGTTGCATATCTGTGCTTCCCCCTGCGCTGACGCACAAACTGCAGCCATTCGCTGGCGCAAGAACCCTTGCACCATGGTGCAAGGATGCCTGCGTCATAGGGAGATTATTTGTGTGCAGGTAAGGGCACCCTCCTGCACAAAAATAATCACTAAAGTAATTTTTCTCTTTCATTAAAAGAGGAAAAAACGAGGAAAAATGAAAAAATTTCTCCTCATTGCGCCTTGCTACGCCACCTCTAGGATGGGGTAACATTTAGATGCATCTCCAGATTTATGATTTCGCGTAAATCTGGAGATGTGTCTTGTTCCATTGGTGTTGCTTGGGACAACCCCATAGCAACACCCATGGAAAGCCCCTTCAACTCAAAGTGCTGCGTGTGAAGGGTCCATCTTTACAAGGAGAGGAAAAGTCACGCAGTATAGCTTTTTAAGTCCTTGTTAATATAGAGGAGCCCCCTGTGCCACCAGTACATCACTAAAAGCGACGTACTGGTGGCCCAGGGAGTTTGTAAATCTGCCCCCTTATTTGTCTAAAATCTATGCAAAGCTTCGCAACTAGGATGTAATGTACTCTGTTCAGAGGGCCTAACCTGTTCCTTGTACCTGGCCCGTGCTCCATTACAGTCGGTATGAACTTGTGACTTTGTCCCTGTCCAGCACAACCAGGTGTGCCTTGTTATCACTTTGGGCCACATGTATCATTATTGAGAATAGCGATTACCTAATTGCGATTCTCTGCTAATGACAATTAGGTAATTGCTATTATTAATGTATTAAACTCCATGAGTTTCATTAAGCGATTCCTTGTGTGCTGGCAATTGACCCACCACATGAATATTATTAGGTAGGTTACACTTTGCGACCGATTAGAAATCGTTAACTCACGTAATTGCTTTTAAATAAAGCAATCATTTTTTTTCTTTTTCAAATGCATTCCATTTTCCTTAAAGGAAAATAGGTTGCATTTAAAAAAGAAAAAAAAAAGTTATCTTTTCATTTTTTTAGAGCAGGCAGTGGTCCGTGGGATGCCCTAGACAAGCCCTTTCGTAATACCGAATCAGTGTGCATTGGCCTGCCAAATTGTGATTTGGAAACATGTAACCTAATCACAAATTGCAATTCATACCTAACAAAATGCATTTTTGCTGGTCGCAATCTGCCCTATTCTTTAAAACGGTAAAATGCATGATACAAATGGCCCTCTGTGCTTTTTTGGCATTATTTTATCCTAAAACCTTAAAAATCAATATCTCCGGTTATACTTATTGGATTTTTGTCATTTTAGACTTGTTTTATTTATCAACATCAAATCTGCTCTATTTTTCAAAACCTGGTGTGGGATCATTTTGTGTGGTGTTTTCACTGCTTTACTGTTGGAAGTGTTGCACAAATACTTTACACATTGCCTTCAAGTTAAGCCTGACTGCTCTGTGCCAAGCTACCAGAGGGTGATCACAGGTTAATTCGAAGTTTCCTTAGTGCCTTACCCTGACTAGGTTTGTGGTTGCTGTTTGGCCGGGCCTCACACCCTAGTCAACCAGTAACCATATTTGTAACAGACATGATGATAATTTATCTGTGCAAGTGAGTGTGCTGTGATTAAAAAGCAATGCGTAATGTCACTTGCAGCAATGGATCATTTTTGCAGGACATTAAGTGGTACTACAATAAACCTATTAAAGTACTAAAAAATGCTATTCACAAACCTACTAGTGCAATTCTCTTCCTTCAACTCTCCTATCTTTTCCGTGGGAAGATCCCCAGACATATACGTTTACAACTTAGGGGCCGTTTCCGATCTCGCTAGGAAGGTCTCCAGGCGGGTTCCGGAACATGCAAATCCGATTTAGAGCCTATGTTTTTTACCGAATCGTCCCCCGTTCCGAATGACAAAGTACAATGCAAAGATCTCATCCAGGTCAGCCGAATCATTTCCGAACCCGATCCTGTCTGTCCGACTCGTTCGAAATCGTTCCACTCAATGGAGCCGGATTCTGAACAGGTGAGTACGGAGCACAATTCGAACAGCTTTATCGACTCTGTCTCATCGAGATGAAACAGGTGTAGGAATCTGACACCAGGGGGCAAGAGCAGGGCCCCCTTTACCTGGAGTTCTCTGAATCGGTCCGGGGGTGCCCATGGGTCCCTCGATTCAAGAATGCACAGTTTGGCAGGTAAAATGGGTGCCTGCCACAGGGTGTATGCTTTTCCCAACTCACCCCTTTTTTGCTATGGGAGCTTTTGTACACGTCGGTATACATGGTCCCATAGAGTTCAATGGGAGCCTGAGCAAACCAAGTCCGTCAGCATACGGTTGCATTGTACTCGTTCGGTTGGAATTGCACAGCGCAATTTGCTAGGAAAGCTCCCTGGATCCGAGTCGTAGAGAGGGCTTTCCTAGCGAGATCAGAATTAGCCTCTTACTAGGAGGGACCAGGGGAGTAGTTGAAAAATAGGCTGTATTCACTAGAAAATATGGGGGGCTAGGGAGGACTAAGAAGGGGTTATCAGAAGGTATGGGAGAGGTTAAAGAGGAGACTTGAGCCACCAACAAAAAAATACTACGCCCATTCCAATTCTCAAACAGCACTTTCGAAGTTACTACACCCAAGAAGGACCCAATTGGTAGTAAATATACAAAAGCTCATAGTTGGACTAAGTCTAACATCACAGATTTCTTACCACTGGTACTGAAACGTCCTTGCATAGAAAATAATAGATTGAGGGACTTAAATAAAACCTTATAGAAAATCATGTAACATTATATTAAAATATAAATAACTTAGAATATATGTTTTGAAAATAAGCATATTTTATATTTAATTCACACTTATTTTAATAAACTTTTTGTAATAAAAAAATAATGTAACATTAATTGTATTCGATAATGAATTAAATACTTCTAAATAATTCTATCATCACTTTTAATAATTATTAATACATCATACTTTTGTTTTTTTCTTTAGGTGGGATTTTTCAACTTAAACTTTTACAATGCTTTTTTATTTAATATATTAAAAAAGATGCATTTCTCAATCTAAATGAAGTTTTTGCTTTATTATTAGTTTTATTATGTTCAACATTTAAAATAAAATTAAATACAATATTATTTTTCAAGCATAGTAACATTTTTACTTTACCTATAATTAACCATAGGAGATATCTGCCAAAGGGGCAGAGATCTTTTTGGTAAAGAATAGAGCCAATTAAAAAAGTTTATTACATTTGAAAAATATAGCAAAAATAGCTAAAAAGTCTACATTCAAAAGCATAAAACTAAACTTGCAAACATGTAAGTAAATATTGAGCAATAATTTCAGACAGCTTCTAAATGCATACATTTCCAAGCATTCTCAGACTGGTCCAAGTTATATTTTTGCACCTTGTGGGCAGAGCAGACAATCTTGAACTAATTTTCCCACATGCAATTGCAAACTCATTCAAACATTTTTAAACTAAATGTAGGTGCATTTTTAGAGGGTAAGACCTTTGAGAAAGTGTGTGGCAACCTACAAAGATCCATCAATGGCCATGATTATTAGTTAATCAAGTGGTATATCCAGGTCGGATACCACTCTGCCAAACTATAAGTGGCCTGGTGTTCCCGGATCTGATTTTAGGCTGAAAAGTCCAGTCAGTAAAATTGGTTTAGGCCTGGCATATAAGGGTTGCTCTGTCCTAGCCTCAGCCCATCCCGCTACAAAGACATTGGTGCAGCCTCCCTGTGAGGTCAAATTCCCTGTGAGGCCAAATTCTTCCCTTACACCCTACCACCCTCTCAAACTCCAAAACTTCTAATCTCCCTCACCGGCCGATGGCCTTCATTTTCTATTGGCACAGAGATCAGTAAAACATAGCAAATGTGAGCATTACACCCTATGGAGCAGGGAGTTCTGTATAGAATACCATGACGAAAATCCTGATCTAGACATGTAATACCGAATCAGTGGTGATTAACTTTTAATAGGCGTACTTAGATGTTTAGATAATAGATCGAATTGTTAATTCCCATAAGCCTGACCTTTCCCTGAAACCTCCCCCTTACCAAACCTTCCACTGCAGAAAATCCAAAGACTTCATTGAGTTTGTGAAATTGTAATTGCCACCTGTGTCTGTGAATATTTGGAGATCCCAACCCTGTCAATTAATTGCTTTTTTTGCAGATCCAAATAACAATTTTTGGAAACTTACATTTCATTTAGGTGCCAAATGGTTTTTGTAAACCTGACATGGTGCAGCTTTAATGACTCAGAAAGACTTGCCTGTCTCACTTTGTGAGGGTAGGGACTTCAAAGTTGGTTAACAATTGTATTTTTTTCTTATCGTCCATTCATATGAATACATTAAGCTTTCAAACTTGCCATTGCCAGAATAACAGAGCTCACGTCAATGCAAAAGAGCAGAGGAGTCATTCAGCAGACACAGCCTCCATAGACAGCCAAATCCTGACAAGGGTTTGATGCTGCTTTAATGAGGGTCATCTCTGCCTCACTCAGCATTCTCCTTGAACCTGGCATGTGCTTTATGAAAGCTTTTATTAAAGCTGAAAGCTGGGGAATTGTTTTATCATAAACTCCATAATGAACAGTGGCAGGCCCGTCAATACAAGCAGCACTCTTACACCCATGCCAGTGTGAAACTTGCTTTAATAAGTATCCCTAAAATGGTGTCAGCTTCCTTGACAAGCTGCTTACGTAGCACATTGCAGACTTATAATGAATATAGGCAGTAAGACAACTCATGGCTTCATTTATGAAACCCATTGCACCACCGGAACATCATTTTTTGTGATGTTCTGTGGCGCAGGAGCCTGCACCAAATTTACGAGGCAGCACTAAGCCATTTTTTTGGGCTTAATGCTCCCACATAAGCATTGTTCCCTTTAATGCAGTTTCATGCATTAAAGGGGCGGGAAATGGGTGTTGCTGGGAGTCTTCTCAGCAACATCCATGGCTTTTTGATGCTACCTCAGATTTATGAGAAATCATAACTCTGAGGCAAAGCCAAAAATTTATGCTTCCTGCACAAAAATAATCATTCCCGCAATTCAGGCATCCTTGCACCAGGGTGCAACGGTGCCTACTTCGGCACCTGGCAGCCCATTGTACGACGGTGCAAGGGAAAAGGAAAGGAATGCACCGTGTCTGATAGATACGATGCAAACGGGACATTCCTGCCCTTTTCTTTTGTCTTAGGGTAGGGTAGCAGGAAGGCCTAAAGCACTGCCCTATAGCAAAATCTCATAAATGAGGCCTTCAATGTATAGTGCACAGGCTGCAGCATTCTGTGTGTATTCCACAGTCCACAGGTTTGATTCCATGCAAGTCTGGCTCCCCTGCCTATCATTCTAAAGTTGATAATGATAAAATGTTTACCATTACATTTGCGCAACAAAGGTAATATTTCAAAACCATGGAACAATTAACAATGTTTATATGTGGATGAAAATGGACAACTTATGAAAATGCACATCTTTCAGTTACCTTTATCTTTTGGAGTCTTCATAGTAAATAATTTTATTATGTAGTATTTTCTATAAATCATAACATTCTGCAGCCAGTCTAACGATAGTCCTGGCTCTTGAAGAGTAATTCAACAAAACATTCAAAATCACATACCAAGAAAATGTAAATATCTACAAAATATTAATGCTAGACCATTAATATACACAACCAAGGCGTATATTTTCTATGAAATGGCGCAGCACGGTGCAGCACAGCGCTGTGAGCAATTTTGCAGTGCTGAGTTCCCTCATTTAGAAAATACAGGGATGCAACATATTTAGAAATGATACGGTGCTGTTGCGTGTTTATCTAGGTTCCTGATCGATACTGTGACCTTATGCCCCTATTCGGCTATAAATCCATTTATTCCCTATATTGGCATAACCGTTCAAGTGCGATATTCAGAAAGTCATCTCTGGCCTCACATGAACAGAGCCACATTCCAGAATAGTTCTCTGCCACTTCCTTTGCAACCAATTAGTGCAATGACAGAGCAGAAGTCACTATCTGATATTCCTAGATTAACACTCCGAGTTCTTCAACAAGATAAAAACTCAGCAAACCTGGAAATCCCCGCTTGCTGTGTTTTGATTAGTAATGGAACTCTAATGAGCAACTGATAGCTATCACTTCCTAGTGACATCTTTAATTGACGTCTTATGTCCAGCAAACTTGCGTCAAACCAGGCACCTGTCAGGTATAAATACTACCAACGTTGCCTTAAGCAATTGCTGGTGTCCCATTGCTGTTGTATGCTGTATGCAGTACGCTGATGATGCTGCTACCCTGCTGCTGTTGGTGAAGCTACTGATACCATTATCGCTGCTAAAGCGCGAACGATGGTGTGGTGAGCTTAGGAGCTGAACAGCCGTCCCTCTGCGAAGAGCCCAGCAGATGCCAAGATGCCCGCGGACGCTGTCCCCCCTCCTCCTCCTCGACGCGCTGAAGAGAGACGCTGCCTTTCTCCTGCAGAGAAATCCAGCTCCAGCGTTTCTAGTCTGCCCTCGCGGGTGACTGGGATACCGAGTTCCCCCTGAAGGAGATACCAGACCTCCATCATTCTATTCAGAGGTATGGTGTTGACTAAACCCTTAGAAGAGAATTCTTGAAGCAAACCTTGGCAAAACCAACTTAACTTAAAGCTACTTACT
This sequence comes from Lissotriton vulgaris, assembly GCF_964263255.1. NCBI lineage: Eukaryota > Metazoa > Chordata > Amphibia > Caudata > Salamandridae > Lissotriton > Lissotriton vulgaris. The sequence goes on along the minus strand of NC_141697.1, from coordinate 294,502,789 downwards.
TACTCCCCTTCCACGTGTTAGGCTTAGGTCAGGCACACTGGGGTAGGCGTAGTTAGAAGCACCAGTTGAGTATTTTAGCCTAATGTATATATGACTGTATATATGTTTTATTACTTTTAAACCATTGTATGGCTAAGAAACCATATCAATGCTTTTACAGTATTATTTCGCAATACTTATCTTACTGTACGTACTTTTTATAATAACAAGTCTTGCAATTGTGGCAATACATTTCTCTTGTACGAGAAGAAAGACTGTTCAATAAATGTTAACCCTTTATTGACAAACTCCTGTCTCTCTATTCTCTACATATCGTGAAAGTAAACTGCACTAACCTGACTGAGTGAAATACCTGTCTATTGTTTCACACGACCCTAGAGATTGACTCTTAATCTGAGGAGCAAAGTTGTCATGTTGCACAGTTGTTGGAAAGCTGAATCCCTTCTTGTCTGTGCCAGGGAAGCTGATCACTTCCCATGCAGAGAAGAAAGTTTCCAGTGACCTCTGAGCTAGTTGGTAACAAACCCAATTAAGTTTAGCATAGTCAGTAGAGGCCTGGAAGATCCGCACTTCTACGTCAATACTACTGTTTATGTTATTCGAATGCGCAGGGCCTAGTGGGAAACTAGGAACTACACTACATGGCGCCCAAACGTTTGGTAAGGCGATAAACTAACGCAAGACGTTAGAGTAACTTAGTCGTGCATTTTTCACACAGACCCCTTTCTCCCGTAAATACTCCAATAGACGTCTGGAGTGGGTGAAAGGTTAAAATCCGCCCGAACTCAGTAGGAAGAGATTCCTATGTAAAGCTCTGGTTTATTCAACGTTGAAGGATACAGTGTTCCAAAATATTGTGCACCTAATCTTTGTCTCCTTGGAGACCAACTCTGCAAAACCTGCATTTATAAAAAATGACAGACAGTGAAGAAGAAAGGGAAGCAGTTAGACTGGCAACCCTACTAATAGAGGAAGACTCGAGTCTCCTACAGACAGACCCGGATGCAATTATCATCCCGGTCCACTTAAGAAAATCTATAACTTTAAAACTTATAGAAAACGGACTGACACCTCAAGGTGGTACAGTAATTTTCGTGATAGAGGCACACGAATATCGGCAGACAGAGGTATTCTATTCATGGATAAACTTTCCAGCGGCAAACGCTACAACAAAAGAGTTTCACTATTACAAAATAGAGGAACCTCCGGAAGAGTACGCTCCTTTCGAGGAGATTGAAATTCCACTTAAATTCCAAGAGCACCTGCTCTGGTTTAATGGCGCCCTAAAACATAATGATCACATTACCAGGCTCGGTCCACTAGGTAGACCAGGAGCAACGTGGCCGGTTCTAGCCGGCTACACACGACATCCTGACATTGCAAAAATGTCAAAAGAAGAACTCTTAGTTAACATAGGAGAGTTAACAAAAGCATATAGAGAGTTAGTAAAATTATTTATTAAAAACAATTCAAACACTCCTAAAAAGAGCTGGGATGGAAATAAACAATCCACTCCCAAGGAAAAAAAATTCCAGTCCAGAGGAAGGTCTCCTCGACGGAGGGAAAGAACTCCGACTCGAGAACGCCAGTCTCCCCAGAGGGAGCCCTCTGAGAAAAGATATAACCTTAGAAATAGGGATAATCTGAAAAAACCTGATAGATATCAAAGTATTGATACACATCCCTCTCGATCTTTTCCACAGAATTCGGAAAGAAGAGGACGGTCAGACACAGGAGAGCACACCAAGTCCAAAGACAAGGAACCTGCTCAGAGTAAAAAATCTCAATTTTCAAAAAAGAAGGTAGCCAGTATTAGAGTAATCAACCATGCCGAGAATACTGAGGACACAGTTGAAAAACGGGGAGTGGGCATTGACAATGTTGGACAGTGCAGCAGAAATCAGTATAGCGCGCAAGATCTTGATGAGTCATCTGGAGACAGTGGACACGAATGAATACATTCAGGTTGAAACTGCCAAAACCAGACTTAGCGAGCCCCATAAAATATACGAAATAACATTGCGTATAGAGGGTGATAAGACTAGGAAAATAAGAGGTCTATTTTGGGATAAACTCTCAAAAGGCTATGATATTCTGTTAGCTGAAAAAGATTGGCCCCCAGAGTTTGTCAGGGAGTGCCCTCGTGGCGAAGAAATGATTATGCCTGCCTTCTCGAGTCACATTCCGATTCACAAAAAATATACTTATGCAAGGAAATGGGCAGTAGCCCAGGCACCTGCATTATATAAAAATCATGTAGGATGGGATGAGGACTTGACTCCTCACAAAATCCAATTAAAAAGTGAACCAACTGCCCAACGGCAGTATCCCATTAAGCAAGAAGCTAAAAAACAGGTCAGGGAGATCTTAGATCAACTTGAATACCAGAGGGTGATTGAAACATGCACCTCTCAAATGAACAATCCTTTGTTTCCTGTCTCCAAGCCAGACAATTCATATCGTCTAGTTTTGGACTACAGACATCTTAATACATGTTGCAAAACTTTTGCAGTACAAAACTCGCATAGTGCAGCCCTAATGAATAACATAGTTAGGAAAAAATATAAAACGACATTAGACATATCTAATGGTTTCTTTTGTCAAAACATTGCACCGGAAAGCAGATATTTGACCGCTTTCTCAGCATTTGGGTCGCAGACTGAATTCTGTCGACTCCCACAGGGGTTCAAGAACAGCCCAGGACTATTCTCAGCTAGGGTAACAGAGTTACTACAAATATATGATGATGAGGCATTATCTTATGTAGATGATATCTATCTCACAGACGACGACTTGGATACTCACTTGAAAAGAGTGAACACCATTATACTTGGGTTTGCAGCAGAGGGTTACAAATTCAACTTTAAAAAGTCTCGAATTGCCCATCTGACAGTACTATTTTTAGGGTACGAACTATCAAGTGAAGGGAAAAGCCTAGCGGACAACTTCTTAGAGAAGTGCGCTGTACTCCAAGCTCCTAAAACGCTGAAGAATTTACAATCCATTCTAGGTTTTCTGAATTTCTGAAGAACTTACATTCTAAATTACGCAGAGAGGGTTAAACCTCTTTACGAACTAATTAAACCTGATTTTAAACAAATCAATTGGACTCAAAAACACACAGAAATTTTGAGATCACTGCAAACAGACATGTTAGCAAAAACAAAATTAGATACACGTGACAACACGATCGATCTTGTAATCCGAGTCATCCCAGGAAGATGCGGATTCACGTACCTAACCTCTAATGAGGGAGAAAAGGTACCAATTTCAATTAAATCTCACTTGTACACACAAGCAGAAAAAACAATCAGTCACACAGAAAGAACTGTGAAAGCAGTGCAAATCGCATTAGCAAATGAACGAGAACTAGCACACGGCAAAAGGATTAATATCCTCACAGCGGAATCCGCCTTCGAAGCGCTATTCAGCCCAGTAAACCTGCCTACAGTGTCACTGGATCCGAAATGGATACAGTGTGTAGATTCTCTAGGAGCGGAAGATGTGAGATACTATTTTGCACCGCAATTTGAAGAACTGAATGATTTAGAATATGAAGAAGAATATCCTCTGCCAATCGAAATTCTGCCTCTCCCACAATACGCCTGTATAATCTATACAGATAGATTTGTACAGCATTTCAACATAGAGAGAAAATCCTACGATGCAGCATGTGCGATCATTAAAGGTCGTTGGCCGTGCGGTAAATTCAGACCGAAAGTAACAAAAACTGAATCTGTAAGAAACTGTTCGGTTCAGAGAACTGAAATCAGATGTTTAAAGATGGCGCTCGAAAATGCAGAACGTGAATTCCCGACACTTATCATGTGCGATTCTCATTTTTGCGTCAACTCTTACAACAATAAACTGCAGAGGTGGATTGAAAACGATTACAAAGATGACACAGGTGCCACAATAAAGCATAAATTGCTCTGGAAACAGGTAGCTCTTTTATACAAAGAACTACAAAAGACTCACGTGATTCACGCACAGAGTCTTCAACGTGATGGCGTTCACGTTGCAGGGAATTCATTGGCTAATACAGCCACAGCGGAAGCAACTAACCCGGCTTCCGTAGCCACAAAAAAGCGTACAGAAAAATACATAGACGGGGAAACCATGCCGGCAGTAAAAACGACCGTAAAAGGCGACTGTGCAGCACTACCCGTGAACTATCCACTCAATTATGCATACGTAATCGATGCAAACTCCGTTCCTTTTGCTCGAATCCCTGGAGTGGGGGACAGAGTAATTCCAAACAGGAGCAGGAGGGGCTTCCTCTTTCTGGAAGCACACATGGGGTTGGGTCTGAGACATCAAACAATTAAGGATTCTCTGAAAGAATTACAATCAGAGTACTGGTGGCCAGGAATGAGCATAGATATTCAATGTTTTGCTCAAAATTGTGAAAACTGCAACAGAGATCGCAGTAATGAACAGGCCAGTGTAGTTTCAGGATCCCTGCTAGACAGCATAAGGCGGTCTATCTGCGCAATCAAAGAAGAGAAGCGCATCCCATTGTACACAGTTAAGGCTAAACACACTTAAATAATGTAGCCTCCAGCGCTCGGCTGACGCTAGAACTGTTATAAAAGATTTGCGAGTCTTTATCGGCACATACGCAATTACCACGTTCCATTCTGACCAGGGTCCTGCTTTCAGCTCTCGGGCTTATAAGGAGGCCATGGCCAGCATGGGAATTGGGTTGCGGTATTCTTTTCCGTCGCACCCCGAAGGGAATAGTGTGGTAGAAAGAAAAAACCGAGACATAAAGCGATCTATAACAGCGAAGGTATTAGGTTCAGGCGCTGGGTGGGTCAAACATTTAATAAGTGTCCAGACTAGTCTTAATAACTTGCCAAGAAATTCTCTAAAAGGTTTCAGCCCATACGAACTATTGTTCGGATTAGAATGAACATTCAGGACCTCGATAGTCAGATGTCAGTGGTACAAGAAAAAACAACAGACTTTGACATCAAAGATCGTTTGGCTGTTTTACAGGAACTGAATGAAACAAGAAAATCCTTAAGCAACACAAAGTTAAAGCAACAGCCATCTACCACTGACGAGGCACCACAAGCAACAGCCCCAGCAAGGCCTGTCTGGATTCCAAAGATTGGGGATCTAGTCAGAGAAAAGATCGCGGTGAAGAAGGAATTTGGGCCTTCTTACAGAAAAGCAGTACCTGTCTTGGCAGTCACCGGAACAAGATCAGTTGTACTACCGCCCCTTGCTGGTAAAAAGGAGAACAGAGTCGTGTCCATCGACCTGGTAAAACCACAAGCATGTGGCCTATAATCAACAGTAGGCCCAGTGGACTCCCAAGAAACAACAGAATAACCAAACTTGCAACAATCCAAGAGGTTCAAACTGAAAGACTAATCACATTCGATCAGCCTGCAGTGCACAGTGAAGGACTATGCAATAATGCCATGGAACTCGTACCTCTTGAGACACAGATTGAAACAGTTTGTCAAGAAGCAACACCAGTCTACACTAATGTAGCATCAGAAAATGCTACCGAAAGACAGATTGAAAGAACAATCCCATCAATTGACAGAACTGCCTCTGGTTATTTCATCAACTTCGACAACTTCTCTGAAGATCAAAACGACCCCGAAGTGATGCCAGAAACAAAAAAGACTTTTAAAGAAAAAGCAACGGAACTCTTTCATCAACTAAAGGAAATCTACCTTATTTCACCTTGGTTAGAGTTCTGGTTCGGTCTAGGTGTATTTTTCCTCCTGCTTTGGCTCATCATGGTACTTTGTTTTGGAAAGTTCATTGAGGGAAAATATAGTACAATGGACACAGCAAGTCAGAACATCAACCTAGTCCTCAAACCACACAGATCATCCCATGTGAAGAAAAGAGAACTGTCAACAGTAAATGTCACAGCAATTCCAATACCTGGTGGGGTAGTATGGGAGAAAACTGACTATGAGATCTATGGTCCGGTCGAAATCCTGAAGTATCCTCATCAACTGAAGGTTTCCTTTAAGTGACTTTGTAAAACCTAGTACATTCTCTGATGATTGGGACTTTAACAGTATTAATGTCATGATGTCTGATTTAGTAATGTCAGCTAGATTCACAGATCATGATTATTTACAAGGTTCATCTAGTTATGAGCAGCTATTCTGCTACACACATTATGGCGATCATTACTTGAATAAATCTGCACAGCCTAGAAATGTTTTTATGTATAATCAATAGGAACATTGTGCTACACCACCTAAAAGCAGTTCTAAAGCATTTTTTGAGAAATTCAAATACTTCTCAGGGTTTAACACCAGTAATGCAGAAACGTTTTATTACAAACTGTTAGATAAAACAGGAATGAAAACAATGCTGACAAATTCTAAATTGATATATTCAGAAGCATTTTATGAAAAAATGATGACATTTGGTTTTGATTATTGGAAAAATAACATTGAAACGAAAACAATTTGGGGTACAAAAGATTGGCAGGTACAAGGCCTTGAAGCACTATTCAGAACCTGCATGATACCAGAACAAATGTTGTTTTTAAATGACACAATACACCAAACATCCTGTCTTGGCCTAGCTAAGATCAAAGACCTTAAAACACTGTCTATTCCAAAGCCAATACCTGAAAATATAACTGCAGATATTGAGTTAGACGTTTCACAAATTTTACATTTTAACAGAACACATCCTGATTGGAAAAAGTGGTTAATCTGGCCTACTGACACAAACAACTGTCAAGATAGATTCCTGAATAAAACACAGGGGTTAAAAATGACCAGACTAGACCCGAGATACTCCCAGAGACAACATCCAGGGATAATAATGACATACAGTGTAGGGAAACTCTGCCTTGAATGGCTAACATCATCCACACTGGCTGAAATTAAGCAACACTTGTCTTTACTAAAAGATGGTGCTGATCTGCGCGATTTCATTCTTGGACCACGCAAACAGCGTCAAAAGCGTTTCATAGCGACCAGTATCTATGCTGCTTACAACGAGGCTTGGAAAGTCAAACAAATTGAAACAGCTGAAAAAATACGAGAAATTGATTGTATTAATTTGGAAAAATCACTTTCTGTAGTGGACAATGGGTTAATGACTCTGTCCTCCAGAATATATTCGTTGGACAATATTGTATCCTCTGCCTTTGATGTGATAGATAGAGACTTGCTAATGTTACAGCATGGCCAGTCACAATTACGTTCTATTATACAATTAGGCTGGACGCTGCAAAATCTTCGTTCAGGCTATGTGCCTTGGCGTTTAATCAACACAACGTCATTATTTTCCATTTTTAACCTTACTGATAAACAAATCAGTTTGGCACAGAAAGGAGCAGACTATACAATCCTGAGCATCGAAAAACTTGAGAGATTACCATTGACAATGTCAGAGAGTCCTGTCATTGAATGGATAATACACAGAATTATCACTATTCCGATAACAACTTTCCGATTTAAAAAGTGCCTTGAATACATACCTACTGGCCAGTATGAACAATTGGGTAAAGGATATGTAAAATCAGAATGGAAATTACCATACACTCATTCTTGCTATAGTGACAGCGACAAAAATGTATTTCTTAGTGGTGACAACTGTAAACATTCACTGAGCGGTACACTTTTGTGTCAGGGTATTAATTTACACGGAGCATGTGATGGAAATTCAAACAACCTTTCATGCCACCAGCTTGTCACACCTGCAACTCAGATACAGCCCTTCTTTATGCAACTTGCAAACGGGAGTTACATTCTTAGAACGGATCACAGATGTTGTGGCCTTGTGCCAGGGAAAAGTTATCTAGTAAGCGTAACATCCATGGTCAAATGCTGTATGCAGGCATTGTTTCCGAGTGGGCCTGCAGACACAGTGACTCCCATCTGGCCTCGTCTAAATCTCTATTCTATACGAATTGATACTTTAAGCAAAATGAAGTCTGTGCTTTTGCAGACAACAGTGCCCATAACGTCATCAAAAGAGACGTATGATCTTTTAGTTGCAAGGACAGCTACTGAAGTTCATGAACTTTTATCAACAAATTGCCCCGTGCATTTCGTAGAAATGCTTAGCCAACTCCTTAACATGTCTAGTGCCACAGGCATCCCAGGCATATTTAAGACGATTTTTACGGGACTGCTAACACCTTTTCAAGCAATTTTGGGAATCGTTCCTAATTTTGTACACTCTGTTTTTGGCGGCATACCCTTATTTTTGGGACTTGTAGTAGGGATTTTATTTTTGGCCGTCCTGCTTCGTTATGGCAAGCCAAAACTCAGACATAGCTCCCATGGGAATGGAAGAGACAATCCTAGCAATGCGCTACCGGGACAGGATAACTAACGTCCTCGGATTGGCCAGGCTGAGAGATCTAAACATGACCTGGTTCCTTTCATTCAGACCTATATGGCAGAACTGTATCTTACCGGTACTACGATGTATGCTATGCGGAGATGAGTGCGTGTTGGACATCTGTCTTTCACTTCCATCAGCAGTACCAATGGACGTCGATACTTTGCTCAGTCCAATAACGGCTCACGCATTGTGTTGTCCCCAGCGGCTACCAATCCTGATGACGGCATTCGTTGAGACTCCTGTTCTACGACTAGGTGGTAACAGTGGAGCGAGTGACAAAAGCAACATCACCCAGGTACGACCTTCTGTGAGCATTGCTGATCCCGACTATGATGACAGCAATCATTCTCACACCTGCCAAGTTACAGCACTATCGAATTTGGTTGAACTGTCACCTGATTTTGTAGACCAATTCTTTGAGAGCCTGTCTGATACGATGTTCTCACCCGTACAGAAACAATAACTTTGGAGAAGCTTTCCGACACACAGCGTTCCCATGAACTCTGAATTCGGCCTTCAGTTTTGATCAACAAAAACTGCTAAAAGCGTTGGAACTCTATTTCCCCGTTCAAGCATTAATTCTTTTGAATTGGACATTTTTTAATATTGACCTTTTTTTGGCACGAACAATTCTTTGCTTAAGGTAAAAACTATTCTTAGAGAACAGAAGCTTCAAACTTCTATTTCTAAACACATCTAGAGACATAATAACTTACATCAGCCTCTAGCACATGTTATTGCAATGCATTTATATGTGATGATTTATCTCGCCCTTCTTCTGTTTCAGAGATATTTCATGTGTAATTCTTTTTGCATAATCGTTCATTGATTTCATATGCAATAATTTTTGAATGATTTCTATGCTTCAAAAAACGTACAGTACCTAAATTTCACGTATTACAATATACGTCTATTTCTAATGCATTTATGTATTTTGGGGTGGGCTATGTTACACATGCATCTAATTGCTCTAGTTTTAGTAATTTGATGGACATGAAACCGTGGAGTGGGTGTTGCGTGTTTATCTAGGTTCCTGATCGATACTGTGACCTTATGCCCCTATTCGGCTATAAATCCATTTATTCCCTATATTGGCATAACCGTTCAAGTGCGATATTCAGAAAGTCATCTCTGGCCTCACACGAACAGAGCCACATTCCAGAATAGTTCTCTGCCACTTACTTTGCAACCAATTAGTGCAACGACAGAGCAGAAGTCACTATCTGATATTCCTAGATTAACACTCCGAGTTCTTCAACAAGATAAAAACTCAGCAAACCTGGAAATCCACGCTTGCTGTGTTTTGATTAGTAATGGAACTCTAATGAGCAACTGATAGCTATCACTTCCTAGTGACATCTTTAATTGACGTCTTATGTCCAGCAAACTTGCGTCAAACCAGGCACCTGTCAGGTATAAATACTACCAACGTTGCCTTAAGCAATTGCTGGTGTCCCATTGCTGTTGTATGCTGTATGCAGTACGCTGATGATGCTGCTACCCCGCTGCTGTTGGTGAAGCTACTGATACCATTATCGCTGCTAAAGCGCGAACGATGGTGTGGTGAGCTTAGGAGCTGAACAGCCGTCCCTCTGCGAAAAGCCCAGCAGATGCCAAGCTGCCCGCGGACGCTGTCCCCCCTCCTCCTCCTCGACGCGCTGAAGAGAGACGCTGCCTTTCTCCTGCAGAGAAATCCAGCTCCAGCGTTTCTAGTCTGCCCTCGCGGGTGACTGGGATACCGAGTTCCCCCTGAAGGAGATACCAGACCTCCATCATTCTATTCAGAGGTATGGTGTTGACTAAACCCTTAGAAGAGAATTCTTGAAGCAAACCTTGGCAAAACCAACTTAACTTAAAGCTACTTACTTACTCCCCTTCCACGTGTTAGGCTTAGGTCAGGCACACTGGGGTAGGCGTAGTTAGAAGCACCAGTCGAGTATTTTAGCCTAATGTATATATGACTGTATATATGTTTTATTACTTTTAAACCATTGTATGGCTAAGAAACCATATCAATGCTTTTACAGTATTATTTCGCAATACTTATCTTACTGTACGTACTTTTTATAATAACAAGTCTTGCAATTGTGGCAATACATTTCTCTTGTACGAGAAGAAAGACTGTTCAATAAATGTTAACCCTTTATTGACAAACGCCCGTCTCTCTATTCTCTACATATCGTGAAAGTAAACTGCACTAACCTGACTGAGTGAAATACCTGTCTATTGTTTCACACGACCCTAGAGATTGACTCTTAATCTGAGGAGCAAAGTTGTCATGTTGCACGGTTGTTGGAAAGCTGAATCCCTTCTTGTCTGTGCCAGGGAAGCTGATCACTTCCCATGCAGAGAAGAAAGTTTCCAGTGACCTCTGAGCTAGTTGGTAACAAACCCAATTAAGTTTAGCATAGTCAGTAGAGGCCTGGAAGATCCGCACTTCTACGTCGATACTACTGTTTATGTTATTCCAATGCGCAGGGCCTAGTGGGAAACTAGGAACTACACTACAGTGCATCCCTGTGTTTCCCGTTGCACTGGCACTAAAAATAGCTACCTAGTGCCAACACAAACTCCCTTGCATCATGATTCAAGGGTACCTGTGTTGCAGGGAATTGTCCCTGCAATGCAGGCACCCCTGCACAATAGTGCAAGGGTGTGTGTGTTGTAGGGAATGGTTGTTTATGTGCAAGGAGGGACACCTTCCTGCACATAAACTACCTTTAAAGAGCAATAATGAGGAGAAAGAAAAGTATTTCTCCTGGTTGCTCCAATCTAACACATACAAGGAGATGATGGACGGAGTGCTGAAACTTTCCCTACACTCACCCCCAGTGACAGATCTGGGTTGAATCCATCATTGTTCTTTAGATCACTTCGCAACCTCAGTTCGGACCCCGCTATATGCAAATCAGTCTTGACCCTGTGCCTCATGGGGACAGTACAGCCAGAATTGCTAAACCAGTTCTTCCCTGAACTGGAAACAAGCATCCTGGGACCAGTTTCGGAGTAACACCCCTCATCAGCCAGGCTAGCTTGAATCCAGTGGCAAAGTGAGCAAGGGACCCACGTCTTTGCATTTCCTGCCAACTTAGGGCAAACAAAGCAAAAACAAGGAGATGATGGAGGAGTGCTGAAACTTTTCAAACACTCACCCCCAGTACCAGATCTAAATCAACTGTTCTTTTTGCATTTGTCAACCCGAGTGGGACGGGTATACCCAGACGTGAGTCCCGTGCTCTCCGTGCCACTGGAGTCAAGCTATACTGGCTGATGAGTGGTGAACCCCCAGAACCAGTCCTAGGATGCTTGTTTCCAGTCCAGGGAGAACCCGGCTTGGTAGTTCGGGCTGGACTGTTCCCATGAGGCACACAGTCAAGATTTATTTGCATATGGCTGGGTTCAAACTGGAATGGCATGGTGAGCAAAAAAAGATGGATTTAGGCCCAGATCTCTGCACTGGGGTGAATGTATGACATTGTTCTGCATTCTGTCCATCAACTGTTCTTTTTGCATTGCTCCAATCTAAGACCTGCTCTTGCATGGCATTAGTTTCTGGCACAGCCTCAGATTTACAGATCCTTGCAAATCTGGGGCACCGTCAAAAGGCAAAGGATGTTGCGTTGGAACACGCACAGCAACACCCATCGGTCATCCCTTTCATGCAGAAAACTGCATGAAAAGGTACCATATTTACAAAGCGGCATTAGGCTATGCAAAGTGGCTTAGTGCTGCTTTGTAAATATGGTGCAGGGCACTGTGTCACTAGAATGTGAGAAAAAGTGACATTCCAGTAGTGCAATACCCTTGTAAAACTGACATTTAATTCCAGAAAAAATTACCATACTTGTCTGTTGTACATTTTACATTAGAATCATAGTGGGGCCACCAGCAAGGTACGGCAAAGGGGCTCTCAAATACAATGACTTTGCAACCTGGCATTTTTAAGTTCCTCACTTGGCAACTCACACAGTGATACAATTGACTCTGGAAATATAAACATGGCTTGTCCTGGTGACAGCCAGTAATCCCAAAAGCTGATTACAAAATAAGGGTTGAGGGGCTGGATTTTACCTGGCCAAGCAGAATGTAAATCAAAAAAGTTGTTTAGAAAAGCATTTTCACAGGGTTACAATGAGAGGGATATGCTTATGGGAATGAACATCATTCAAAAAGAAATGTAAACTAAACTGTCACCATCACTAGTCACCATTCAGTTAAAAACTTTTTTGTGAACAGTTCAGCATTTCACTTTTTTACAGTACAATAGTTCACTTGGTGTGTGGCACCTGTGTGCCAATGGATATTATAATACCCTAGAGAACTCACTTTGAATTCATGCACCCACTTTCACTAAATTGTGTGATATTAAGCAAGTCACTGATACTCCTTGGGGAAGATTCACAAAGGTTTAGTGTTAAGTTATCATTTCATTTTTAATTCTTAATTGCCACTATATCATTTTGGTGATTAACAATTCAACACACATTTGTAATTGCATTGTTTGCATAGAAAAGTAATGAAAAGCAGTGTAAAACACTGCTTTGCATTACTTTGCATCAAGGGGGCATCACATGGGTGGTACAAGGCCATTGCCATGGAAACATCCATTTATTTTATTATTTATTTTAAAATTTGTGTATAGCGTGAGCAAGACACAAGCAGGTATCAGAGCACTTTACATAAGGGTTTAGGGAGACATAGGCAAATAGCTGTAGACGAGAATAGGGAAAACTAAATACAACATGAACAAGAGAAGCAATATGCAACAGGAAAACCATGACCAAAATCCAATACAAAGGAACAAAAAAAGAAATATGCATCAGGAACATAATGACTAAATGGTGGGCAACACGGGTCGTAAAAGATGTTAGGTCAAAGCTAAAGTAGCTAGACCGGAACAGAGGCAAGAGGAGAAAAAGTTCTAGATCAGCACATTGTTCATTAGGAGGGTTTTACCTTCACTTTTGAAGGCAAATGTTGAGGGAATCAGTCTTGTTTCTGCTGGTAAGGAATTCCAAATTCTCGGGGCAATGCCAGAGAATGTGCGATTGTAAGTTTTCCATTTTTAAAATTTCTTTGGCTTGAGCAGGTGTGCTGGTGCTCCTTGAGGGCCGGTTGCCGCCGGAGAGTTTTAGCTTGTTTTTCAAGTAGAGTGGGGTATTGAAGTGTAGGGCTCTATGAGTCATACAAGCAATTTCAAGTGGATCCTTGCTTCAAATGGAAGCCAATTGAGTGATTTTAGGTCAGGAGAGATGTGGTTGCATTTCTTGGAACTATTGACGAGTCTGGTCACCACATTGAGTGATGCTCTGAGGGGGGCTAGGCTGAGTTTTGGCAGTGGGCATAGAGTAGCACTGCCATATTCTAGTCTAGAGATGACCAGTGTTTGCACCGCCAATTTGAAGTCTTCTTGTGGAAGGTAGGGTTTGAGTTTTCTTAGGACGCTCAGTTGGAAGTTTGCTCCTTTGGTAGAAGCTCTGATGTGGTCTTGCATTTAAGGTTCTTGTCTAGCAGCACTCCCAGTGATTTTGTCAAGTCGATTATGTGTGGTGTACGGATGTATGTCGTTACAACGCATACTTTTACAACGCATACTTTTACAACGCATTTTTTACATCGCGACATCCATTACAACGCATTCCATTACAACGCATGCCTTTACAACAAATTCTTTTAAACTACATTTACAACGCATTCCACTACAACGCATACTACATTTACAACGCATACTATTACAACGCATACCATTACATTGCATGTATGGTAAGTATTGGATAGTGTAGGGGTAAAAATTACTATTCTAACTCCAGGGGGTGCAGCAGTAGGGTAAGTGTTTGATAGTGTAGGGGTAAAATTACTATTCTAACTCCAGGGGGAGCAACAGTAGGGTAAGTATTGGATAGTGTTGGGGTAAAAATTACTATTCGAACTCCAGGGGGTGCAACAGTAGGGTAAGTGTTGGGTAGTGTAGGTATGCGTTGTAATGGTTGCGTTGTAATGGTATGCGTTGTAATGGATGTTGCGTTGTAAAAGTTTTGTTGTAAAAGTTGTGTTGTAAGT